>NC_064631.1:489880282-490505282 GCF_023864275.1 Schistocerca cancellata | reverse complement strand
CCTATCATCCTGTCCCTTCTCTTTATCAGTGTTTTCCACATATTCCTTTCCTCTCCGATTCTGCGTAGAACCTCCTCATTCCTTACCTTATCAGTCCACCTAATTTTCAACATTCGTCTATAGCACCACATCTCAAATGGTTCGATTCTCTTCTGTTCCGGTTTTCCCACAGTCCATGTTTCACAACCATACAATGCTGTACTCCAGACGTACATCCTCAAAAATTTCTTCCTCAAATTAAGGCCGGTATTTGATATTAGTAGACTTCTCTTGGCCAGAAGTGCCTTTTTTGCCATAGCGAGTCTGCTTTTGATGTCCTCCTTGCTCCGTCCGTCATTGGTTATTTTACTGCCTAGGTAGCAGAATTCCTTAACTTCATTGACTTCGTGACCATCAATCCTGATGTTAAGTTTCTCGCTGTTCTCATTTCTACTACTTCTCATTACCTTCGTCTTTCTCCGATTTACTCTCAAACCATACTGCGTACTCATTAGACTGTTCATTCCGTACAGCAGATCATTTAATTCTTCTTCACTTTCACTCAGGATAGCAATGTCATGAGCGAATCGTATCATTGATATCCTTTCACCTTGTATTTTAATTCCACTCCTGATCCTTTCTTTTATTTCCATCATTGCTTCCTCGATGTACAGATCGAAGAGTAGGGGCGAAAGGCTACAGCCTTGTCTTACACCCTTCTTAATACGAGCACTTCGTTCTTGATCGTCCACTCTTATTATTCCCTCTTGGTTGTTGCACATATTGTATGTGACCCGTCTCTCCCTATAGCTTACCCCTACTTTTTTTCAGAATCTCGAACAGCTTGCACCATTATATATTGTCGAACGCTTTTTCCAGGTCGACAAATCCTATGAAAGTGTCTTGATTTTTCTTTAGCCTTGCTTCCATTATTAGCCGTAACGTCAGAATTGCCTCTCTCGTCCCTTTACTTTTCCTAAGGCCAAACTGATCGTCACCTAGCGCTTTCTCAATTTTCTTTTCCATTCTGCTGTATATTATTCTTATAAGCTGCTTCGATGCATGAGCTGTTAAGCTGATTGTCCCCTATCTCTTCTAAATCGACTCCTGTTTCTTCTTCTATCACATCAGACAAATCTTCACCCTCATAGAGGCTTTCAATGTATTCTTTCCATCTATCTGCTCTCTCCTCTGCATTTAACAGTGGAATTCCCGTTGCACTCTTAATGTTACCACCGTTGCTTTTAATGTCACCAAAGGTTGTTTTGACTTTCCTGTATGCTGAGTGTCCTTCCGACAATCATATCTTTTCGATGTCTTCACATTTTTCCTGCAGCCATTTCGTCTTAGCTTCCCTGCACTTCCTATTTATTTCATTCTTCAGCGACTTGGGTTTCTATATTCCTGATTTTCCCGGAACATGTTTGTACTTCCTCCTTTCATCAATCAACTGAAGTATTTCTTCTGTTACTTATGGTTTCTTCGCAGCTACCTTCTTTGTACCTGTGTTTTCCTTCCCAACTTATGTGATGGCCCTTTTTAGAGATGTCCATTCCTCTTCAACTGTACTGCCTACTGCGCTATACCTTATTGCTGTATCTATATCGTTAGAGAACTTCAAATGTATCTCGTCATTCCTTAGTACTTCCGTATCCCACTTCTTTGCGTATTGATTCTTCCTGACTAATGTCTTGAACTTCAGCCTACTCTTCATCACTACTATATTGTGATCTGAGTCTATATCTGCTCCTGGGTACGCCTTACAATCCAGTATCTGATTTCGGAATCTCTGTCTGACCATGATGTAATCTAATTGAAATCTTCCCGTATCTCCAGGCCTTTTCCAAGTATATCTCCTCCTCTTGTGATTCTTGAACAGGGTATTCGCTATTACCAGCTGAAACTTGTTACAGAACTCAATTAGTCTTTCTCCTCTTCCATTCCTTGTCCCAAGCCCATATTCTCCTGTAACCTTTTCTTCTACTTCTTCCCCCACAACTGCATTCCAGTCGCCCATGACTATTAGATTTTCGTCCCCCTTTACATACTGCATTACCTTTTCAATATCCTCATACACTTTCTCTATCTGTTCATCTTCAGCTTGCGACGTCGGCATGTATACCTGAACTATTGTTGTCGGTGTTGGTCTACTGTCAGTTCTGATTAGAACAACCAGGTCACTGAACTGTTCACAGTAACACACCCTCTGCCCTACCTTCCTATTTATAACGAATCATACACCTGTTATACCATTTTCTGCTGCTGTTGATATTACCCGATACTCATCTGACCAGAAATCCTTGTCTTCCTTCCACTTCACTTCACTGACCCCTACTATATCTAGATTGAGCCTTTGCATTTCCCTTTTCAGATTTTCTAGTTTCCCTACCACGTTCAAGCTTGTGACATTCCACGCCCCGACTCGTAGAACGTTATCCTTTCGTTGATTATTCAATCTTTTTCTCATGGTAACCTCCTCCTTGGCAGTCCCCTCCCGGAGATCCGAATGGGGGACTATTCCGGAATCTTTTGCCAATGGAGAGATCATCATGACACTTCTTCAATTACAGGCCACATGTCCTGTGGATACACGTTACGTGTCTTTAATGCAGTGGTTTCCATTGCCTTCTGCATCTTCATGTCGTTGATCATTGCTGATTCTTCCGCCTTTAGGGGCAATTTCCCACCCCTAGGACAAGAGAGTGCCCTGAACCCCTATCCGCTCCTCCGCCCTCTTTGACAAGGCCGTTGGCAGAATGGGGCTGACTTCTTATGCCGGAAGTCTTCGGCCGCCAATGCTGATTATTTATCAAAATTTAGGCAGTGGCGGGGATGGAACCCGCGACCGAAGACGTTTTGATTATGAATCAAAGACGCTACCCCTTTTTTTTCCCTCCATCCACTTTTTTTATCCATCTTTTCTTCCAGCAATCCAATTTTTATTAACCACTTTTATTTCCTTTTTATTTATTTTTATTTTATATTATTTTCATGTATTTTTTCTTTTTCTTTTTTTTTCTTTTCCCTTTTTTTTTTTTTTTTTTAAGGATGGTCAGGGCGTTGTACACGCCGCACTAGCAGTGGGGTCTGTTCACGGCACTGCCAGTGCGTCGAGGCCCAAACCCCTCCCACCCCTTTTTCATGTTCCCTGTTGGGTCATAGCACTAAGTGTGCAGAAATCTTAACACAATATTCCCATTCTCCGATGTAAGAAAGACAAAGAAACCTCTTCTTTGAGTAGAAGTTGAACACTGATTAAAAAAAAAAAAGTTCCGGAAGCAACGTTGAAGTAAATAATAATAAGGAACCAAGTGACTTTTATTTTCTTCTGTTCGTTCTCGTTCAAGGTGTTGTAGTGGTTTCACATATTTAACCAACACCCATTCTTTCAAAAATTATCTTCAGCATGTTGCCGTAGTGCTTCTTGTGGTTGCGATACGTGCTGATTTTTGCATATTCACACTTCATGTAAACGCGGAATTCTATCTCGTTGTCCGACCCAAGTGTGTGGATGGCATAACTAACATATTTTCCCAGTAACCAGCTAATGGCGTTGATTTTTAATTTCGGAAAGTATGTCATGTCCGGTCTCAGGAGGAGCGACGGCGTTATATATTGCGTAGAGGATCTGGTGAGAAAGGCGATTTGTTGCCTGATCCAATTCCAGTTATGCACATTGCCACCACAGGTGAATCTGTGGCTGAGTGTATCCACCAGATTGCATTTTCCACAAAGGTGTGTCTGGTTTAAACCGATCTCATATAGTCTCTCGTTGGTGCTGATGACATTATTAACTGTTTCGTACCATGCGGAAATAGCGTCTGTAGATAGCCCGGCATAGTTGATGTTCCGCCATACAGCTTTCCAGTCACAATTTGGGAATTTCGTTTCAATTTTGTTTCTACCCTCATTTTACTTCCTTTCAAGTATGATGTCGCACGCTGTGATACGTGTGTTGCTTCTGATTTCGTCACTAAGATAACTTGCTTCGAGGAAAAAGTTCCTCACATACTGCAGACGGGCATTAATCCTTCGCACATCAATCGGTGCTTGCAGGCTATGGGGTGTCACAGCCTCAAAGAGCTTTGCGGTTATACATTTTGGAAGTTCTCTGAGTATATGGAAAGTCCGTTTGAGGAACAGAGCAGACGCTTTATTGCGAATATCCACCAAACCGAGGCCCCCGTTTGTGACATCCAGTATAACCGTAGTCGCACCAACCCTGAATATGTCTCCTCGCCATAAATAATTGGTAACAGTGGACATGATCCCTTTCGCTACTAGTTTAGGGATTGGAAATACCTGCGCAGTGAAATACGCTTTAGACAAAACGCAGGAGTTGATGAATCTGACTTTTTGCACCAGGTACATTGTTCGATGGATGTTCTCCATTACAGCACCATGAACTTTCCTCCTACTTAAAAGTAGCCATCCGCATCGGACATGCAATTAAGGTGATTCCCACAGTTTTATGTTTGTGGTCTTGTTTTGCCCATGCCAGTCGAAGGTGATCTAGGCCCCGTAGATTCAATATTTGACTTTTGTTTTCATTTGCTGTCGCTCCCAACGCTAGACAATACCTTTGGATTTCTCTTTCCAGTGTAACTGTCTCCTCCTTATTCTTTATTACAACGCCCACGTCATCAGCATAAGCTCGTATGACAGTTTTCTCACCACTCAATGTTATGCCTGTTAATCTTGCGTGGACAGTGCGGAGGAAGGGCTCTAAAGATACTGAAAATAAAAACATTGATAAGGGACTGCCCTGTGGAACCCCTCGCCTTATCTGTACGGGTTGAGATGTTTGGCCATTGATTGCTATTTTCGCATTTACACCTGTTGCAATATTCCTTAGCATGTTCACAATCTGGGGGTGGAAAGCCATTCTTGACAGCGTCGCAAAGAGGTATCTATAACTAACGCGGTCAAAAGCTTCGTTGAAATCTATAAAGATTAAAGCACATTTTATACTTATCACTGAGGTAATTGCAATGACGTCTCTGTATGCAGATAGACTTTCGAATATCGTTCTGGTCGGAGAGCAAGATTGGTGATGACTCAATATTTTTTTGGAATACACGAAATTATTTTGTAATCAGAATTTAGTAGCGAAAGAGGCCGAAAATTGTTTAAGTTGGTTTTGCCTTTACTCTTAGGAATCAGTACTATTTTACTTTCCTTAAACTCTGCAGGGACCGGTTCTCCGTTCAGGACCTCATTTGCCATGGAAGTGATCTTGTCCCCAATTATAGACCAGTAGCGGGCATAAAACTCCACAGGGAGGCCATCAAGTCCCGGAGATTTGTTGAGAGGTGAGTTACGCACTGCCTCATGCACTTCATCTTTAGTAATAGGTGACAGGATGTCAGCGTTGTCTGTTCCCGACAATTGTGGACCTAAAATAGTGAGAAAGTCCTCGAGAGCTGCATCTTCCACTGTGGTAGGGGCATATAAGGTTTCATAGTACCTGTGGACTTCGTCCAGTATTTGTTTCTGGCATGTGAGCCTCGTACCAGTATGCGTCTGGACTAAATCAATTAAAGTTAGACGTCTGTTTTTAGCATGCCGCACCAAGTGATACAGAGAAGCTGTTTCATCTGCTACGACTGATGTGGCTTTCGATTTAATTTTGAGTCCCTCCATCTGTTGCCGTTTAATGCTTAATAACTTGGCTTTTATTTTTTTGATATCATTCAGACGAATTACGTCATCATGGGCCTGTTGATATAAGTCTCTTAAAACTTTATAATAAAACTCCATTGTATTCCTCAACTCCCTGTGCCTCGCTGCACTATACTGCATGACAACTTTCCGCAGCCTTGGTTTAGCCCTCCTTGTCCGCCAGTCAATGACTGTTGGGTGCTTGTCTACTGTGCGGAGGCACATAGTCCACGCAAACCTTATTTCCTGTTCCAGTTCTTCGTCAGTCAAAACAGAGATATTTAAGTTCCATTGGCCTCTGAATTGACGGGTTGGCTGTACACTTAGATTAAAGCAAGTTAAAAGTGTACTGTGATCGCTAAAATACACTAGAATAGTCTCAACGTTTAATAAATAATTTTGCAAATTTGGTGACACGTAAATTCTATCTAGTCTGCTGCGGGAGTGGCTGGTTATATACGTGAACCCGACTGACGTCGGGTGCTGAAGTTCCCACACATCCTTAAGGTGTAGATCACTTACTAACTTTTTTAACTGTGGCGAGTAGTTGAAGTTGGGTTGTTGATCTTTCTGGTTTAAAACACAGTTAAAATCTCCCCCTAGTATAAGAGAACACGGATTTTTCCTCAATAAATAAATCAGTTCATCTTGAAAAAACTTCGCACGATCCAATTTGTGGGAAGCTCCTGATGGGGCGTAAAGGTTAATCACTGTCACATCGAAAATTTTTATGCCTATGGCTCTTCCTGATTCTAGTCGTTCGATTTCAGTCACCGGAATGCCTTCCCTTATAAGAATGGCTGTACCGATATTGGCTTCCGTAGAAACATTAACAATTTCAAAAAAGCCTGGGATCCGAAATTCCGTTATCGCAACTTCTTGTAGCAACGCGATATCTGTTCCGGACTGGTACAAGAATTCTTTTAGTGCTGCCAGTTTCAAGGGTGACTGTATTTTATTAATGTTAATAGTAGTAATGCTATAAGCTTGCAGCACAGACATACCGGAAGAAGCTATTTGGGATGAGGTTCGGTATGATTATAGCAGCAAACGTGCTTCCCTACAAGGCACGATCTTTACAAGCTGTGTGCCCATTACATATACTAACTGCCTAGAAAAATTTGCACTGCTTTTAAACAAATAGCTTGAGAAGAAAAGTATCCTGAAATCCTGACAATGCATTGCTATAAGTCACTGTGGCCATTCTCTTTCTCCTCGTCAGTGTTGGCCCTGATGACTTCATATTTAATATTCTTTTTCTTGATGTCTTTCTTCTCTGGTGTGGCTTTCGCTTGATGACGCGTGACAGCAAGACCCGGTGTCGGTCGCAGCCGCCGGCGGTGGCTGAATGGGGCAACGGCCGTGGCTTGCGAGTAGTCAATGTTTGGTTCCGGCGTGGTGTCTGTTGTGTTGTTTTGCTGGCGAGGCGGTGATGCTTGTTTATTTCCTCCTTCAGCGCTGCGTTGCGCTTCGGAGTCAGCAGGTTCTTTACTTGGTACTTCCTCGTACGGTTCGCACTGTATGGGTTGTGCAGTGCACTTGATGCGGTTATTTCAGCCGTGACCTCAGGCTCAGGGTTATATTTCCGTGAAAAATCACTACCCCCTGCGTCACTATCTGTTCGTGGCGGTGTAAGTCCTTGTGCGGAAGTGGGAGCCACATCGACCTTCATTCCATCTCCTTTTCCCACTTCCAACAGATCTTCAGGACTGGGCTTCGGCCTCCTGGCAACGGGTGTTTCACAGGAAGAGTCCTCATCAAAATTTCTTTCAGTGTCCTCTAGAGGACGCTTTTTTGTAGGAATCTCGCTGTCACGGGACGGAATTTCAGCAGTTAATGCAGGTTTTAAAGACGGAAAGTCATTAACATTAAGTGCAACATTTTCAGAGGTAGTAACAGGATCCACGACCGCCGCCGGCTCTGTTGTATTACTGGCTGGCAACAAATCGTTGAGTGTCCATTTCCGGCGTTGCGTAAGGTTATTTGTTAGCACAAATACACGGCGAGGGCAGTCCTGACGGAGGTGACCAGACTCGTTACATACATGACATGTAGAGGTTTGCCCTGAGTACATAACATGCGCCTTGTGCCCGTCAACAAAGATGTGGGAGGGAATGTTTGCTTTCACTTTCATCTCCAAGGAACGAATGCCGTTAAAGCACTGCAGCTTGAAATGCGAAGCCCACCTTTCGTTGACTATTTGCCTGACAACCCCATACTTTGAAAGGACATCTTTAATTTTCGAATTGTCTACTTCTATGGGAATATTCAAAACCCTAACATTCCTAATTACAGACTCGGAATTCCGGAGTTTGACAGTACTTTTAGTACCATCACGGTGTATAAATTCCGTTTCATAACCAAATTTTGCCAGAAAGCGGTCTACACTCGCGGAATCGTTAAACTTTACAAAAAATGCATTATTCATCAGAGTCCAGCTGCATGTTATGAACAGTTTCAGAATGAAGGCCAATTACCTCGGTAATCCAGTCGTGTATTTCAAGTGCAGAGGGCTGTACTCGACGGGTGTACGTGTCGAAGGTGAAAATCACGGTGTTTTTTCTCACGGAGTTTGCCATGGTGTTCTGTAGCGAAGAAATCTCGGACAACGCCGAAATCCCAACGGCACTTCGTAGAAAGATGACACGAAAGAAGACCAAATGCTCAATTGATAACGCTTAATTCACGTGCAAAACGTCAATAAACGAGCACAAAAAAAGGAAACACTGGACGTTCACGGAGCAAACTTGAGGAGCGTGCGACCGCTGCGGCAGCTAATGCCAGACCGCTAGACCACGCTTTGTGATACAGGGGAAATTCTCCTGGGCTTGCATTTGGAGGTATCCTAGTTTTGGTGTTTCTGGTAGTTTGCAAAAATGTGTGGACGTGAGTTTTAACTGGAGGATTGGACACATATTCATCATTTACCATTTCTGTTTGTTCATAAGTGTACCAGGTAACCGGCTGCAACAACCTTAAATTTCTTTTCTTTCTCAACTTGTACACTGAAGTCATCGAGAAGTATTTTAATTGTATTTAGATACAAAAATTTTAGATTGTAAAAGATTTCAAAATTTATCTGCAGATTTCTTCTGCTTATCCTATTGTCTTTATTTACTTACTCTTGCGCTTCATTGCTAACATGGACATTCTCCCTAAATTTCACTTACAATCTATTGTACTATTTACCATTTTTCTGTTTATATAAAATGCTGCTCCAAATATTGGCACGTTTTCCTTTATTCATAGCGCTCACTTCAGTTAATAAATACTGTAATGCGTATCCACTACGTTCTAATGTAAGAATCTTGTTTCCTGTATTTGTTAATTTTAATTTTGTATTACGTTAAAAGTCTACTGGACATTAAAGTTTCAGATATCTGAGATAAGATGATTTCCAGAAAAAGCTGTGGGTCCAACTCCATGAAGTGAAGATGATGATGATGAGTTACTTTTTACTTCATTTATTATTTTAATTTAAACATTTGTCAAGAAATACATTCTAAAGGAAATCTGCCAAATATGAGGGCAAATCCTTGTAGCAGAGAGTAGTTTCAGCTCCAGTTCGTTAGAAGCATGGGATAATATGTGCAGTATGACTGACATTTTGTACATTTTCCAGATTTTCTGTGTATATTATGTTATGTCACATTACTTACCTGTCGTCGTCGTCGGCTGATACTCGTATCAGAGTTTTCATTTCTCTCCTGAGATTTCCTTTGTCACAGTTCAGGCGTGGAAGTGTCGTTGATGGCTTAGCAATCCAATCCTAGCGTGGAACAGGCGGCCACAGACATTACAGCTCATGGAAGGTGGAGGACGTGGCTGAGCCTGGAGGAGTTTACGTCTCCGGCGTTTGTCATCCTCCATTCTTCGACGTTCCAGCTCAAAGTTTTGAAGAGCATTTGAGGTAACTGAGCGCCAGCGACATCGGTCTTCTGCTATTGTGGACCAGTTACTCGGATCGATGTTCACGTTTTTCAGATTTTTCTTGTACTGATCCTTATAACGTTTGAGAGGGGCACCTCGTGGCCTTTTACCTGTGCTCACTTCGGTGTACAGCATTTGGCGTGGAAGTCTGTCATTTTTCATCCGCTGGACATGTCCGACCCAGCTGAGTTGATGCCCAATGATAAGATATAACGTCCAGGTTTCGCAACCATATAGCAGGGTGGAAATGACTACAGCTTTGTACACCATCAGTTTGGTGTACCTGTAAACTAGCTTTAAACAGTTTTAACAAGTATCCCTTACCATTTAAAATACCGTAGCGCATCCAATATCTCAGTGGAAAGTAAAATGCCACAAGTATTTGTCATACAAGACAAAAATCACCACTTTTCGTGAGCACAATAATCCAATACTACCCAGGACGTGTTTCTACCTCACCTTCATGTCTTTCCGACGGCTGGTTAGTTCTGGAATACGAGTTGCGCGAGCCGAATCTGCGCACAGCGTCCGAGGTGATGTTATGCAGAGCCTCAGAACCACGCAAAAGGTTAGCCACTGTGTATGCTAATGCAACCCTGAAGGAAGCATCCCGAGATAATAACACGATTCCGTTGCTAGTGACATAAGAACGCGGAACCATTACGTACGCAGCAAGCAAGTATCCCTTATTTTCCTGTCGTAGCATCCGAAGCGCTCGTGGCGCACCACGGCGGAGAAACGGAATACAAATTAGCGGCGGTGGGGTTTACCTGTTGTCGGGAACAATCCGGACGCAGACAGGCACGACATTACGTGGGCGCGGCGCGTGCTTGCGCAGCACACAACCACGGGTAGGTAGCAGCCACTGCCGCCGCGGCACCGGCCGTGTCCCGCCCCAGGTCGCGCGGAGACAATGGCGCCCCCGCACAATGGCCGGTGCTTCCCCTCGACGCCTCAGCCGACAGTCGGAAGCGCGTTCATCTCCGGCTGCCGCCTGTGTATTCCTTTGGCGCTCTGTTCCCGAGCACTTCGCACTGGAGCCCGATGACGCGCCGCTCTCGCGTTATTTCGCTGAATGTCACGTCGGCCGCTCACAAAACAGTCGGCTACGTTCTTCGCGCCACAAACTGCCAGCAGGGCCTCAGTGCGCCCATCCACACAACCGTAAACGAAAAACTGAAACTTTTGCCGTCGATGTTTACGAGTTATCACTATAGCCGACAAATACATAGCGATAGACCTCAGTAACTGCATTGATATTTGAAAAGACTGTCAATAGCCTATTGTTTTTTTATCTTAATCTGACAACTACATCAACCAGTCACACTCCTATGTATTTTTTTTAAAGCCAACACGCGCCTAGCACATTCATCCATCTCCATTTACCGTAATACATACACTCCTGGAAATGGAAAAAAGAACACATTGACACCGGTGTGTCAGACCCACCATACTTGCTCCGGACACTGCGAGAGGGCTGTACAAGCAATGATCACACGCACGGCACAGCGGACACACCAGGAACCGCGGTGTTGGCCGTCGAATGGCGCTAGCTGCGCAGCATTTGTGCACCGCCGCCGTCAGTGTCAGCCAGTTTGCCGTGGCATACGGAGCTCCATTGCAGTCTTTAACACTGGTAGCATGCCGCGACAGCGTGGACGTGAACCGTATGTGCAGTTGACGGACTTTGAGCGAGGGCGTATAGTGGGCATGCGGGAGGCCGGGTGGACGTACCGCCGAATTGCTCAACACGTGGGGCGTGAGGTCTCCACAGTACATCGATGTTGTCGCCAGTGGTCGGCGGAAGGTGCACGTGCCCGTCGACCTGGGACCGGACCGCAGCGACGCACGGATGCACGCCAAGACCGTAGAATCCTACGCAGTGCCGTAGGGGACCGCACCGCCACTTCCCAGCAAATTAGGGACACTGTTGCTCCTAGGGTATCGGCGAGGACCATTCGCAACCGTCTCCATGAAGCTGGGCTACGGTCCCGCACACCGTTAGGCCGTCTTCCGCTCACGCCCCAACATCGTGCAGCCCGCCTCCAGTGGTATCGCGACAGGCGTGAATGGAGGGACGAATGGAGACGTGTCGTCTTCAGCGATGAGAGTCGCTTCTGCCTTGGTGCCAATGATGGTCGTATGCGTGTTTGGCGCCGTGCAGGTGAGCGCCACAATCAGGACTGCATACGACCGAGGCACACAGGGCCAACACCCGGCATCATGGTGTGGGGAGCGATCTCCTACACTGGCCGTACACCACTGGTGATCGTCGAGGGGACACTGAATAGTGCACGGTACATCCAAACCGTCATCGAACCCATCGTTCTACCATTCCTAGACCAGCAAGGGAACTTGCTGTTCCAATAGGACAATGCACTTCCGCATGTATCCCGTGCCACCCAACGTGCTCTAGAAGGTGTAAGTCAACTACCCTGGCCAGCAAGATCTCCGGATCTGTCCCCCATTGAGAATGTTTGGGACTGGATGAAGCGTCGTCTCACGCGGTCTGCACGTCCAGCACGAACGCTGGTCCAACTGAGGCGCCAGGTGGAAATGGCATGGCAAGCCGTTCCACAGGACGACATCCTGCATCTCTACGATCGTCTCCATGGGAGAACAGCAGCCTGCATTGCTGCGAAAGGTGGATATACACTGTACTAGTGCCGACATTGTGCATGCTCTGTTGCCTGTGTCTATGCGCCTGTGGTTCTGTCAGTGTGATCATGTGATGTATCTGACCCCATGAATGTGTCAATAAAGTTTCCCCTTCCTCGGACAATGAATTCACGGTGTTCTTATTTCAATTTCCAGGAGTGTATTTGAGTCTTCAGTTACTACATACACTACTGGCCATTAAAAATGCTACACCATAAAGATGACATGCCACAGACGCGAAATTTAACCAACAGGAAGAAGATGCTGTGATATGCAAATGATTAGCTTTTCAGGGCATTCACAAAAGGTTGGCGCCGGTGGCGACACCTACAACGCGCTGACATGAGGAAAGTTTCCAACCGGTTTCTCATACACAAACAGCAGTTGACCGGCGTTGCCTGGTGAAACGTTGTTGTGATGCCTCGTGTAAGGAGGAGAAATGCGTACCATCACGTTTCCGACTTTGATAAAGGTCGTATTGTAGCCTATCGCGATTGCGGTTTATCGTATGGCGCCTTTGCTGCTGTTAGCAGGATATCGAATCGGTGGGTTCAGGCGGGTAATACGGAACATCGTGCAGGATCCCAACGGCCTCGTATCAAATGGTTCAAATGGCTGTGAGCACTATGGGACTCAACTGCTGAGGTCATAAGTCCCCTAAAACTTAGAACTATTTAAACTTAACTAACCTAAGGACGTCACACACTTCCATGCCCGAGGCAGGATTCGAACCTGCGACCGTAGCGGTCGCGTGGTTCCAGACTAGCGCCTAGAACCGCTCGGCCACTCCGGCCGGCCGGCCTCGTATCACTAGCAGTCGAGATGACAGGCATCTTATCCGCATGGCTGTAACGGATCGTGCAGCCACCTCTCGATCCCTGACTCAACAGATGGGTACGTTTAAAAGACAACAACCATCAGCACGAACAGTTCGACGACGTTAGCAGCAGCATGGACTATCAGCACGGTTGCGGTTACTCTTGACGCTGCATCACAGACAGGAGCGCCTGCTATGGTTTACTCAACGACGAACCTGGGTGCACAAATGGCAAAACGTCATTTTTTCGGATGAATCCAGGTTCTGTTTACAGCATCATGATGGTCCCATCCATGTTTGGTGACATCGCGGTGAACGCACATTCGAAACGTGTATTCGTCAGCGCCATACTGGCGTATCACCCGGCGTGATGGTATGGGGTGCCATTGGTTACACATCTGTCACCTCTTGTTCGCATTGACGGCACTTTGAACAGTGGACGTTACATTTCAGATGTGTTACGACCCGTGGCTCTACCCTTCATGCGATCCCTGCAAAACCCTACATTTCAGCAGGGTAATGTACGACAGGATGTTGCAGGTCTTGTACAGGCCTTTCTCGGTACAGAAAATATTCGACTTCTGCCCTGGCCAGCACATTCTCCAGATTTCTCACCAATTGAAAACGTCTGGTCAATGGTGGCCGAGCAACTAGCTCGTCGCAATACGCCAGTCATTACTCTCGATTAACTGTGGTATCGTGTTGTAGCTGCATGGGCAGCAGTACCTGTACACGCCATACAAGCTCTGTTTGAAACAATGCCCAGGCGTATCAAGGGCGTTATTACGGCCAGAGGTGGTTATTCAGGGTACTGATTTCTCAGGATCTACCCACCCAAATTGCTTGAAAATATAATCACATGTCAGTACTAGCATAATATATTTGTCCAATGAATAGCCGCCTCTCATCTGCATTTCTTCTTGGTGTAGCAATTTTAATGGCCAGTAGTGTAGTTGCAAAATCGACAGCAAATTGGATATTGTAGCTCCGCTGTGCAAATTACCAATTTTATTGAACTAGTGCACTTCACGAGTTTCATATTTACGGTATTTTTTGTCTAGGTGTTCTTACTTTCTACTATGCTTGTCATTTTTGCGATTTTACTTTTATAGATATGGCACAAACACTTTTTGTCTTCTACACCGAAGCGCCAAATAAACTGGTCTAGGCGAGCGTATTCAAAATGTGAACAGGCAGAATACGGCGCTGCGGTCGCCAACGCCTATATAACGCAACAAGTGTCTGGCGCCGTTGTTAGATCGGTTACTGCTGCTACAATGGCAGGTTATCAAGTGAGTCTGAACGTGGTGTTCTAGGCGGCGCGCGAGCGATGGGACACAGCATCACCGAGGCAGAGATGCAGTGGGGATTTTCGCGTATGACAATTTCACGAGTGTACCGTGAATATCAGGAGTCCGGTAAAACATCAAATCTACGACATCGCTGCGGCCGGAAATAGATCCTGCAAGAACGGGACCAACGACGACTGAAGAAAATCGTTCAACGTGACAAAGTCCCACTCTTATGCAAATTGCAGCAGATTTTAGTGCTGGGCTATCAAGAAGAGTCAGCGTGCAAACCATTCAACAAAACATCATCGATTAGAGCTCTCTGAGCCGAAGTCTTACTCGCGTACCCTTGATAAAGATAATGAGCGTATGACATGACGGTTCGGCCGCCGCTCCACAAGTTCTTTAACGCCACTGCGGCGACTTGCGAGTGAATGCGGATGGAATGATGATGAGAGACACACAACACCCAGTCATCTCGAAGCAGAGAAAATCCCTGACCCCGCCGGGAATCGAACCCGGGACCCCGTGCGTGGGAAGCGAGAACGCTACCGTAAGACCACGAGCCGCGGATGCGTACCCTTGGTGACACAAAGCTTCACGCCTCGCCTGGGTCCGTCAAGACCGACATTGGACTGTTGATGACTCGCCTAGTCGGACGAGTCTCCTTCAAATTGTATCGACCGGATGGACCCTGCATGTCAGCAGGGGACTGTTCAAACTGGTGGAGGCTCTGCGATTGTGTGGGACGTGTGCAGTTGGAATGATATGGGACTCCTGATGCGTCTAGATACGACTGTGACAGGTGACGCGTACGTAAGCATCATGTCTGATCACCTGCATCCATTCGTGTCCATTGTGCTTTCTGACGGGCTTGTGCAATTCGAGCAGGACAATGAGACACCGTACACGTCCAGAATTGCTACAGAGTGGCTACAGGAAACTCTTCTGACCTTAAAAACTTCCGATGCCCACCAAACTCCTTACACATGAACATTATTGAGCATATCTGGGATGTTTTGCAATGTGCTGTTCAGGGGAGATCTCCACCCCCACGTACCCTACCGATTTTAGGACAGTTCTGCAGGATTCATGGTGTCAATTCCTTCCAGCACTATTTCAGACTTTAGTCGAGTCCATGTCACGTCATGTTGCATCAGTTCTGCGTGCTTGCGGGGGCTCTGTACGATATTATGCATGTATACCAGTTTCTTGGGCTCTTCAGTCTATTTTGCACAAGAACAGCCCAGTATCCGCCATGTTGCCGACTGACAGCTTTGTTTACATCCGAAATAAACATGCGGCGAAAGGTCTTGACCATGTCTTTCTCGGATGTTAACAAAATGTCAGTTGTCAATATGGTAGATACTCGACTGTCTTTGTATAAAACACGACTAAAAAAGTAAAACGTCCTGGCAAATTAAAACCTGTATGCCGGACCGAGACCCGAAATCTGGACCTATGCCTTTCGCGGGCAAGTGCTCTAACAACTGAGCTACTCAAGCACGACTCAAGACCCTCCTTCAAAGCTTCATTTCCTCCATTACGCCGTCTCTTACCTTTCAAACTTCACAGAAGTTCTCCTGCCGAACAATAGCCCTCGCAAGGCAAAGGTCCCTAGTTCGAGTCTCGGTCCGCCAAGCAGTTTTCATTTTGCTAGGAAGTTTCACATCAACGCACACTCCGCTGCAGAGTAAAAATTTCATTCCACAAGTAAAAAAGTGTTTGTGCCACATTAACAAACAGCAAAAAATTGGAAAAACAGAAAAACAACAAGAACTGTAAAAATTCAGTGTACCTAAGCAGCAGCATTTCGTAAATATAAAACTCGCGAAGTGTATTTAGTAAAGAACATTATCATATTACAAAGGTCAGCTACAGCATCCAGTTTACAGTTGATGTTTTAGCTATGTATCAACTGAACACTCAAATATATACTACGCTGATTGAAGAAGTGAAAGACCGAAACGCTTAAAAGCTTAAATAGAAATATATAACAAAGTGACTGGCTGCTGTGTTTATAATTACTCCCTGGATCTTCTTCAGATCTTAAAACGAAATATCTACTGTCTATTATTTTACGCAAAGCAGAAAAACATTGTACGTAAATGTTCAATTTACCAGAGTAGTTGTATCAGCAATCCGTCGCGTCTGTATCAGAACCACACATCAGAAGACTGTGGTATGTAACTGTAGCCCAATAGATAACCAATGGAGGGAGGGGTGCTGGGAAAACGGAGGCAGGGTGGGAGGGGAGGAAAGTGGATCGAGTGAGATTGGAAGAGGGAAAAGAAGTTAGTGTGGGGAAGTAGGAAAGATGTCATGAGAATAACGGGCTTCCATTCCACAAAGCATTATATAGTAGTAACTTGTGTAAACAGTGAGAGTCTTAAGCTAAAATATAAACAGAACGGTTTGCTGACGCAATACATGGCTGAAATACTTATGTACAATACTTTTCTACTTTCGTAAAGTAAGGCAGCCCGTAATTAGTGTTACTTCACTTTTAGATGTGAAGATGATCCAGAGAGATCAGAAGCAGTAACACTGAAATAAAAATAAATTTGCAAGTGAGACTGAAAATAAAAAAGTTGTTCAAATGGCTCTGAGCACTATGGGACTTAACATCTGAGGTCATCAGTCCCCTAGAACTTAGAACTACTTAAACCTAACTAACCTAAAGACATCACACACATCCATGACCGAGGCAAGATTCGAACCTGCGACCGTAGCTGTAGGGTGGTTCCAGACTGAAGCGTCTAGAACCGCTCGGCCACACCGGCCTTCCGGGGCTGCCATCTACCCACTTCTATTTTAATTAAAGTGCATTTTACCTGTTAATTACTTTGTACACCATTGTGTGTTTGTGTGTGTATGTGTGTGTGTGTGTGTGTGTGTGTGTGTGTGTATGTGTGTGTGTGTGTGTGTGTGAGAGAGAGAGAGAGAGAGAGAGAGAGAGAGAGAGAGAGAGAAAGAGTGAAACATATTACAAGAAGGTTGGTAGCTGTAAATCTACGCATTAATATTATGTATATGATACAGTTGTCTATGTGTGTATGTGTGTCTATCTACTCACATACCAAATAAATAGATAAAAAAACTCTTCGCGCCAGTAAATCTCTGGAAGTTTTTTTTTCTGAACTGTACACCATTCATAACTGCAAGACGTAGATGCACATTTATGCATTTATCGATAGTTCGAGATCATTCCCCAAAAGCACGGCGCTATATATAATATTTAAAATTTAATCCGAATTAGCATAACAAAACTTATTTTATGAAACGGGTGAGATTCTTCTGCTCTATTGGACAATATTCACATAGCTTCAGGGCTGTAAAGGACAAAAAAATCACACAAATATTTCTTTTTATATTGAACACAACGATTAAGGACTGATTAAAACTTGAAACAACTTACAAGGGAATTGCCCATTTCAACGCGCCGAAACCTACCCTGAAAGAAGTACATCGTCAAAATTCTAGCTGCTAAGGTGCGCTGGAAATATTTTAAAAAATATTAAAATTACTCATTTCTGCGCACAAAGCATCGCCTATAACAGTGGTTTGTACAACCCTTCCTGCCAGCGCACGAACCGACGAATAAACACGAGGCAGCCGTGACGAGAGGACGTAGCTCCGCGTAGGGCGAAGTTCACAGTGCACACATGTGAATTTTAAGGGCTTAAATCACAATAAAACTGTCTCATATCACAAATTTTTTTAATAACTTGCATTTCATATGGACAGCTAAAATGTTGCAAAGATTTAATTGTTACACTAGTGACTAGCAGAGGACAGAAAATCAAGTCATTGTGTGACGTTACATTTCAGATGAATTGCATCGACAGGGCTTTAATGTGTTGATATTAAATATTTTATAACAATTACTGTACCAGAGTTTTTATGATAATTTTTGAATATTGTGTATTTTGCTAACAATGAAAGGGATCCTTATTTATTCCGTGTAGTTCTCACCAAAGTGCGAAGTGTGTACTGGATGACGAAAACAAACATTTTCCCTACACCAGGCACGCCTGATAAAAGAAAAATAAATGCATTCACGCACTTCACAGTAATTACTAGTGGATTGTTTAGATAGAACTCTAATGGAATAACAAATGGTTCTGCGTATTGTGCTGCGTACCTGGTACACTTGAAATTCGTAAAATGTGTTGGTGCAACTTACGCTTCAGGATTGACTGTAGTTTAACGGTCATGTTGTGCTTGTAAACCTGAAATGACACAGAGCTGTCGGAAATTGTATTGTCCGATTATTTTCCATCGGAAGACTGAAAACTATTAACTCCGGGTGGAATTCGAATTACACGTCCTCCTAAGGACAAAGACGCCGTTACGTCCAACAAAAGCAATGAATCACTTTCAGTAAATGGTAAGAAGACGTTTCGGACGTAACTCTGAAAATTATTCTCTCATGTTCTTTCAGACTTAGCTGCTCAACTACTTTTTCAAATTAACATCCCTTATTCTTAACGGCAGTTCGCGTCCCCTTCGTGCACATATTGTGACTTCCTTCAGGATAACAACATCGCTGGATTAGAGTGGCTAGCATGTTCTCCAGAGATGAACCCTATCTAACATTCCTGGGATTGATTGAAAAGGCCTGTTTATGGACGACGTGACCCACCAAACACTCGCCGTTCAGGAGTGAGACTATCTGGACCAACAGTGTCTTGATGAACTTGTGGATAGTATGCCACGAGGAATACAGGCATGCATCAATGCAAGAGGACGTACTACTGGGTATTAGAGGTACCGCTGTGTACAGCAATCTGGACCACCACTTCTGAATGTCTCACTGTATGGTGGCATAACACCCAATGTTTGGTTTTCATGAGCAGTAAAAAGGGCGGAAATGATGTTAATGTTGGTCTCTATTCCAATTTTCTGTACAGGTTCCGGAACTCTTGAAACCGAGGTAATGCAAAACTTTTTTTGATGTATGTAGAATCTCAACAGCCCGACACAACAGGCGCCCGAGAGGAATATCATATTAGTCTGTCGACCATGCAGCACCAAACAGCTGAGTCACTTACCTTCAGTCAGAAAGTGTGCTTGTCTGCAGCAAGACAAATATCCACATGGACAGAGCACCACGACTGCAGAACCACGTCTTGAGCTCAAATTGCAGCTCATCTCACCGAGCGAGGTGGCGCAGTGGTTAGCACACTGGACTCGCAACCGGGAGGACGACGGTTCAATCCCGCGTCCGGACATACTGATTTAGGTTTTCCGTGATTTCCCTACATCGCTCCGGGCAAATGCAGGTATGGTTCCTTTGAAAGGGCTCGGCCAACTTCGTTCCCCATCCTTCCCTCATCCGATAAAACCGATGACCTCGTAGTTTGTTCTCTTCCCCTCAAACAACCCAACCCAAATCAGCTCATCTCTCACACAGTGAATTGATAACTCGACAACTTAACAGCCACTGATAAATGTGTTGCATGGTCAACTCCAGACGTGCCATGTATTTCTTAATTGGAAGCTCCTTCTGCAGCGTATAGAGGACATTCACGTTGAATGTCTTATTCTTGCATGATGTGCGTTGGTCGTACAATGTGGTGTTCTGCCCCCAGATCACAGTACTGTCTTCGATCTTACCTTCCTTTGTTGTTACGCCCTAATATACTTATTCAATGAGGATTTTGAAGTGAGCGGCAAATATGACGTACGCCGACAGACTTTTTGGACTTGGTGGTTTCCAATTCATATGCATTAACATGTCGATTCTGCGTGTATGCAGTGGTCTGTCTCACACAGAAAAGAAAATTGTGGCAGAGTTTCTTTTGTTTAATGGGCTGAGGAAAAGACATGACCAGGACTTTCTGTCTTACTTTGTTCTCCCTCTCCTGTGCCTTCTTCTCTGCCCTCTCCTTCCTCTTTTTTCCACCCTCACGGATCCTGTCCGGATCCTGCTTGATGAGTGTTTGATGTTGTACCCGCGTCCATGGAGGCAATTCCACTGACTCTCTAGTCTTCTCAGCAGGGAGTCGTCTTTTCATACCGTCAACGGTGGAGCAAAACTATGAGGCAATTCATTTATCACATTTTGAAATTCCCCGAGAAGAATACCCCATGTTGTGTGACATGTCGCTCAATTTGCGTGCTGTGGGGCTGGAACTTGGATTGCACGCCAATCTGAGCACGCCGTGACGTGGTGACGTGAGGCCCTCCATTATCCTGATTTGAAATGTGGTCCATTGTCAGACATGATTCTGTCGACATCTCCTACTTGTGACAGCGCATCCTTGCATAGTGTCCAGGACACAGTGAGTGAAGGCGAGAAGCAAGACGAACCATTGTCCTAGGGTCCCTTTGGGTAATGATCCCATTCAATCAGCTGTGGCTGCATATTTCTGGGGTATTATGGTGTAAGATGATGCTTGTATGGCCTGGGTGTTTGGTTTACCATGCTGACAGGTCTTGGAAATTGAAAGAACTTTCCTCACACTGTGCTTCATCTTGCTGAAGCGGCACAATGTTCTTGATTTTAAGAAGCATTTTCTTGGACCAAAATGTCCATAGTGAGATCATTTACTTTATTAATTACCTCTTCTGGTATCTAAAGTCCCCACAGCGAATGCACCATCCCTCCTGTGAAAGAGATTCACTTTCGTACCAGTCAGAACAGCCAGACAGATGTTTCTTCCCTGTCCTCCCATCTTTCCTTCAGTCATCGAAGAGCTGGGTCATTTTTCGGTTTCCTAGCTATGTCTAGCAGAAATACAGATATGTAATTTTGGGAGGCGACATTCCTCAAATAGGATAGGCTGAAATGGTGTTCTTTAGCGTCCTGTACCACTTCGTGTGTCCTCCTTACCAGCGAATGTGACAACATATCAGCAATAAAATTCGTTATCGCGAGCATGTACACAATGGAGAAGTCAAATTGTTGCAAATAAAGTAGCCATCAGGTAAACCAATCATGGGTGTATTTAAGTGTGAGGAGGTATTCTAAAGTGTAGCGGCCAATGTATACCATCATCTTCCATACAAAGAGGAAGAATTTGTAGTTTTTGAACTCCCAAAACACGGTTAAACCCTCAAGCTCAGTCACAGTTTAATTTTTCTCACTTTTCGTCAGTATTCTACTACCAAAAGCAGTTGTCTTTATCGGGGTCACTCCATTATTCTCAATGTTTTGGATGATCGTGATCCCGACTCGCGATTTTGTGCTTTCTGTGGCTGTACAAAATCGACCAACAGGTCAAAATGTGCTAATATTCTTCCATTTATTAGTGCCTTCTTCAGTGCATGGAATTCATTTTCTACTAGTTCCTCCAAAGTCCACGGTATCTTTTTATCTTTTAGTGTACAGAGCCGTGGTTTTGCTAATGAGTCGATGTTTATAAGTTTTCGATTGGATTGTATTGTTTGGGGGAAGAGACCAAACAGCGAGGTCATCGATCTCATCGGATTAGGGAAGGAAGGGGAAGGAAGGCGACCGTGCCCTTTCAAAGAACCATCCCGGCATTGGCCTGTAGTGATTTAGGGAAATCACGGAAAACCTAAATCAGGATGGCCGGACGCGGGATCGAACCGTCGTCCTCCCGGTTGCGAGTCCAGTGTGCTAACCACTGCGCCACCTTGCTCGGTGTTTGTAAGTTTCTTGAAACAATTAATTACGCCAAGGAATCCTCGCAAGTCATTCCAGGTCTGTGGTGTCGGAAATTGTGCAACGATCTCTAATTTATTTATGTTGAGCCTGATCACTACGGCTATTTCTATGTGTCCCAAAAATTGAATTTCCTGTATGCCCAAACAAAAGTTTTCCAGTTTGACTGTTATGATGCTTCAATGCACTGAGAAATATGTTCAAGGCTTCCTTACGTTCCTCCCAACATCCCTTGGCGGTTAGTGCTTTATCCACATAGCAGGTGCTGTAATCCCTTACTGTCTCGTAGAGAATTCCATTCAATCCATGAATGAGTGTGGCTGCAAATTTTTTCAGGCCAAAGGGTAACTGGTGAAGTTGGTAGAAGTGGCCTGAAACTGGGAACTCCGTGTACTTCTGTCAGGATGGGTGCAACTGGATTGGCTAGATGCTTGAATGAAGGGCGAATGCAAAATAAATAAATAAATAAAAATAAAAAAATAAAAAAGCAGTATATAACCTCGAGAAACCTCTGTAACATTTCTTCCAGTGTTTTGGGTCTGTGTGTTCCCGATATCATCATATTGATTCTTCTGGAGTCCAATATCAGGCGAAGCGAGATGTCTTTCTTCACAATGAAGCGTAACAGTCTATTACACGTTGACACTGCGTATTGTATTGTCCTTTCTCGTAACATGTGCGGAAACTGTGACAGGTAGGCTAGCGGGATAGAACGTGGAGTTACAAAGAATTTGTAGCGTTCCTTCTCTCAAGGCGTACTGAAAGCTGTCAGTTGCCTCTGTTTCCGTCGCTCTTTGCTTGCAAGATTATGCACAGTTCTTCGCTTTCTTCTGCTCCTATCTTCGTCGTTTGATTTACACGTTCTTGGACGGCAAGATCAATTTATCTTTCCATTTTTATTCCTAAATTCTCATATCTTCATCCTCTGCTTTCTCCCTGTAAGTATACACGATCTGCCTATTTTGATGGTTCACATCTAATCTCAGACACCCTCTAGGAAAGTGGCTGAATCGCTTGTGCTTCAAATACGAGTTGTATCTTTTCTCCTTTCTGCATGCTAACTTCACCTCATTCCAGGTGAAGCAACACATCATAATCAGTCAGGAGGTCAATTCCTGTTACGTGGTCAGTTGCCAGCTTCGGAATCACCAGTACTTTCCCTGTTTATTTAAGTCCTTAACACGTTAATTAAAGTCTTACTTGTCTACGCACTTCCGTCATTTTTCCAATGACAGTACCCTTAATCCTAATTTTTCTCGCTGATAGCTCTGGCCAACTGTGATTTCATTTACATCTACTAAATGTTTCTGCGATTGTGGAAATTTTGCTTCCACTACCCGAAATTCCTCATAGTGCCACATCGCCTACTATAACTTTTAATACTGAATGTCCCTTGTCAGATTTGATTCTTTCTCTTGAAGTAAGTATTCCAAAATGTCATTCTATCAGATTATGTTGACGAGGCTGAGTTCGATTGACGATGTGGGTGATATGTTTGCCTCCATCTTACTAGTCCTCCACACACCTCCATTGTTAGCTTCAAAACGTTTTCCATGATGCTTATTGCTCAGAATTGCCCCATCCGTTGTTTTATGCTCCACTGTTTTAATTTTTCCTGTTGTTCCATCCTGTCTTGCAATATCCGCTATTGTCTCTTCTTCCACCGTTTTCCATTATTCAGCCTGCGATTGTTCCTATAGCCTGCTCCTCCTGTTGTGTTCGAACTGAAGGTATCTGTTTCTTGAATGTCGGCTCCTGTTGTCATAATTATCTTTCCCTTGCCAACACGACCGTCTGCCAATGTGTCCTTCGTAATCTCGCCTCTCTTCATAGCTGTGCTGTGCCATATACACAAATTCCAGTTAATGAATCGTGTTATGGAAAGTATTTACGTCCACATTGCATCTCCAAGGCAAATCTTGTTGGGAATAAGGCAGAAGATACGTGCCTCGTTATCTCCCGTAGTTCACATGGCACGTCCTGAAACAAATTTTTGTTGATTATGAGTTCTATGAATCTTGCTTGCTCTTGAATCTTTTTCCCACATCATCTTTTGCAATGAACATTCGTGCTTTATTCGTTCTGGTGTCTCTCTCTTGACCAACAGCGCTGCATAGATGCTTCACAAAATAATTGGTAAGAGCGACATGTTGCGACAAGCCTGCACATCTTTTCCAATGCCTCTCCTTCTAAATAACAACAGATAAGATGAAGATTGTACCGTAAGGCCAAGATAGTGGTAATGGTACTTAAAGTAAGGAAATCAATCATATGGGATGAAGTGAATTCCTATCGTCTTTGTACATTTGGAAATTTCGAAACTGCAAGAAATGTCTGAAATAAAACGGTATTTTCGATATTCCATTTGTCCTCATGCTCGCCTATGACTTCTGAGGTTCCTCTTTTGTCAATATCGAAGTTAAATTCATTAACATCGTGATCTCGGCACCTGGACTGTGGCTCGTAGTTGTGTGAATCATTTGTAATTTCTTCCGTACTGACTGTCACCTTACGTTTTTCTTGCTGTCGGGTACATTTTAACTCATCTTCTATCTTCTTCTTCAGCTCCGAACTCATTTGGAAATTTGTGGGAAGTTCCTGTGGGACCAAACTGCTGAGGTCATCGGTCCCTAATCTTACACACTGCTTAATCTAACTTAAACTAACTGGCGCTAAGGACAACACACGCACCCGTGTTCGATGGAGGACTCGAACCGCTGACGGGGGTTGGGGGAGGGAGGTGTGGCCGTGGGGGGGGGGGGGGGGGGGTAGCCGCGTGAACTGTGGCAAGGAGCCTTAAGCCGCGCGGCTCGAATTTATTACGTCTTGTCGCTTCTTAAATGTTAGTAGTATACATATTTCTTCCATTTCCGCTATTTGCGTCGCTTCCATGGTTCAAATGGCTCTGAGCACTATGGGACTCAACCGCTGTGGTCATAAGTCCCCTAGAACTTAGAACTACTTAAACCTAACTAACCTAAGGACAGCACACAACACCCAGCCATCACGAGGCAGAGAAAATCCCTGACCCCGCCCGTCGCTTCCATGCTGAGTCCCTCAACCGCGCTTTTGATTTTGTCTCTGGTTTCCTTTGCAAGAAGGTTCACAGCTTCTTCTAACCCAAGAACGATACACTGCTCTACGCTCTCGACTCTTCAATGTATTTGTGATTTTGCTTCGTGACTATTCTTGTCAGGTAGTTTAGTAGCTTTTAACGCTTCATTCACTAGCCGTTTTGATTCCTCTGTTTTACCCGTTGCCTGATCCTCCTTGTTCTGAGATTCCTTAACCAATTTGCTAAATTTTTTTTGTTTATTTCCTTATTTCCCGAATTTCATTCCTGATACCCTCTCCTGTGTTATTACTTTTTTCTCTGTCCTTTTCCTCCATATCTTTAATTTCTTCTCTACTCTCCTTCCCATGTTTTTGTGATTTCTTCTCAGATCTTTCAGCTGTTGTCCTATTACATTATTTCTTTCCTCATTGCTTCTATCTGAGTGAGTTTCTTCCCAGTGTACTTATTTTCTTCCATTTTTGCTTTTAAAAAGTCAGTTAGGTTCAATTCACTGTCCCCTGACACACTACTACCTGGCAAGGCTGCTCTGGAATGTATTGGGTAGATGTCTATTGCACCTATGTTCGATCCTTGAGTCTCCTCCAGATTACATACGATTACCATGGCCTCAACGTATTGTCGTACAACCTCTTCCATTTCCTCTCACGTATTCCCCTTCTTCGAACTAACATCATTTGCTAAGCGGCAGCTATTTGCCACGCTATGGCATTATCGGCACCTATCGGACTTGATTGCTCTGTGAGATGAATTGTGTGTTTCTTTCCTGAGTGACAAGAATTCATGATCTCACGTGAATCCACCATTCTGTCAATTATAAAACTATTTGTTCCAATTCATAGTGTGCCTTACTCAATGATAAATTCAAAGTCTACTAAAGCTTACACCTGATAGATGAATTAACATACCACTTCTCATAAAGAAGAAAAATTTGCTCCTCACAAACTTCACAACCGTCCCCAACATAATAATCCAACTCCAGAATTACAAAGCTGCTTTTCAACGTAGGTGAATCATCAGATGTGGGGAAGAACCAACAAAACCTTTACTAGCAACCGCAGGAAAGAAAATGGATGTAAGAAACTGGCGCCATCTTGGATTACAATAAACGTGCTACAGTCTGTTGTAACCTGGTTTCGTCACCAAAACATGTATAAAATGTTGTTGTTGTTGTTGTTGTTGTGGTCTTCAGTCTTGAGACTGGTTAGATGCAGCTGTCCATGCTGCTCTGCCCTGTGCAAGCTTCTTCATCTCCCAGTATTTACTGTAACCTACATCCTTCTGAATCTGCTTAGTGTATTCATCTCTTGGTCTCCCTCTACGATTTTTACCCTCCACGCTGCCCTTCAATGCAAAATTTGTGATCCCTTGATGCCTCAGAACATGTCCTACCAACCGATCCCTTCTTCTTGTCAAGTTGTCCCACAAACTCCTCTTCCCACCAAATCTATTCAATAAATCCTCATTAGTAATGTGATCTACCCATCTAATCTTCAGCATTCTTCTTTAGCACCACATTTCGATAGTTTCTATTCTCTTTTTGTCCAAACTATTTATCGCCCATGTTTCACTTCCATACATGGCTACACTCCATACAAATACTTTCACAAACGATTTCCTGACATTTAAATCTATACTCGATGTTAACAAATTTATCTGCTTCAGAAACGCATTCCTTGCCATTGCCAGTCTACATTTTATATCCTCTCTACTTCGACCATCATCAGTTATTTTCCTCCCCAAATAGCAAAACTCCTTTACTATTTTAAGTGTCTCATTTCCTAATCTAATTCCCTCAGCAACACCCGAGTTAGTTCGACTACATTCCATTATCCTCGTTTTCCTTTTGTTGATGTTCATCTTATATCCTCCTTTCAAGACACTGCCCATTCCGTTCAACTGCTCTTCCAAGTCCTTTGCTGACGGAATTACAATGTCATCGGCGAACCTCAAAGTTTTTATTTCTTCTCCATGAATTTTAATACTTACTCAAATTTTTCTTTTGTTAACTTTACTGCTTGCTCAATATACCAAATGAATAACATCGGGGAGAGGCTACAATCCTGTCTCACTCCTTTCCCAACCTCTGCTTCCCTTTCATTCCCCTCGACTCTTATAACTGCCACCTGGTTTCTGTACAAATTGTAAATAGCCTTTCGCTCCCTGTATTTTACCCCTGTCACCTTTAGAATCTGAAAGAGAGTATTCCAGTCATCATTGTCAAAAGCTTTCTCTAAGTCTACAAATGCTAGAAAAGTAGGTGTGCCTTTCCTTAATCTTTCTTCTAAGATACGTCGTAAGATCAGTATTGTTTCACGTGTTCCAACATTTCTACGGAATCCAAACTGATCTTCCCCGAGATCGGCTTCTACCAGTTTTTCCATTCGTCTGTAAGGAATTCGCGTTAGTATTTTGCAGCTGTGACTTATTAAACTATAGTTCGGTAATTTTCACCTCTATCAACCCCTGCTTTCTTTGGGATTGGAATTCTCATATTCTTCTTGAAGTGTGAGGGTATATCGCCTGTCTCATACATCTTGCTCATTAGGTGGTAGCGTTTTGTTAGACCTGGCTCTCCCAAGGTCGTCAGTAATTCTAATGGAATGTTGTCTACTCCCCGGGCCTTGTTTAGACTCAGGTCTTTCAGTGCTCTGTCAAACTCTTCACGCAGTATCGTACCTCCCATTTCACCTTCATCTACATCCTCTTCCATTTCCATAATATTGTCCTCAAGTACATCGCCATTGTATAGACCCTCTGTATACTCCTTCCACCTTTCTGCTTTCCCTTCTTTGCTTAGAACTGGGTTTCCATCTGAGCTCTTGATGTTTATACAAGTGGTTCTCTTATCTCCAAAGGTCTCTTTAATTTTCCTGTAGGCAGTATCTATCTTACCTCTAGTGATATACGCCTCTAAATCCTTACATTCGTCCTCTAGCCATCCCTGCTTAGCCATTTTGCACACCCTGTCTATCTCATTTTTGAGACGTTTGTATTCCTTTTTGCCTGCTTCATTTACGGCATTTTCATATTTTCTCCTTTCAATAATTAAATTCAATATTTCTTCTGTTACCTAAGGATTTTGTAACAACGACGCTGTACTATTGTACATATAAGTAAAATTTTTTCCATCTGATTTTTCGATAAATTAGTGTAATTGATGTTCTGATTTCATTTCTTTTTTGTTTCATGCCATTGTGTTAAGAAAACTGTAAACAATTTTCAATGTGAATCTTAATGTTTATGTCAAATGTCAAGCAATATTGTAATAGAATTGAAATGTAACAAATGTTGAGACTGTTGTAAGATGTTTAAAATTGTAAATGTGCGTCTGTTCCATACGTAGGCAATGTGTTAGGATATGTAGAATCCAAAACCTCGGGTGAATACCCTATCTGTAAGGGAGCGGTAAAAGGTGGATGGCAGGCGAGCGCGGGAAAATGCGCACGGCACGGTACGGCACAACGGGCTCAGCAGTAATAGTTGGAGTCTGGCACTGGTCTGAGCGACACCTTCTGCAGCGAGGAGGCTCTCCTGGAAGACGTAGTTTCACTGAGCCTCGGGTATGCTGTTCCAATGCCCACACAGCATGGCAAAATTCCATAGGTACAAAATGGAAAAGTATTGCGACGCTAAGAAGAATTAAAGTGCCGATACGTCAAGAGCCATAGCTGTGGTTGTATGTGTGCTCTGTGCCTCGCCATCTCGCCGCCTGCCAACCGCCGCATCGATACAAGCAGGTTGAACCTTTTAGTACTGTATTCGTATGGGCTATAGAGTAAACTGTTCAATAATAACCTAAATTCTACCAGAGCTTTCCCTTCATTTAATTATCCTCACAACTAACCTAGACAGGGTCCTTTCCAAATGTTGTGCAATCCGAGTGTCCCGAAATGAAAAATTAAATTTTGTGTTAATAATAATTACTTGCAGACCTAGTTATGTTAGAATGGTGTTTAAAGAACTGTTTTGTTAATGAACCAGTAAATGAATAACGAAGGTCTAACGAAGTTGGAAGGTAACTTTAATATTGATATAGTAATGAAGTTTAATTATTTCGAGACAGATATAAAGGTATTTAAATGAGAAGTAAATAAGATAAAATGAATAGTAACTCATATACTGGAAATTTTGAACGCATGATAATTTCAGTAATCAATTTTTTAATATAGTGATCGTAACCGTTTCAGGTTACCCCCCCCCCCCCCCCTTTATTCATTTGAATTCTGAAGTGTTCCACATTGGTTTGACCAGCAAAAGTTAAAGTCAATATATAAGTCAAAATTTATCAGTGTTTTATCTTTATCAAAATTGACATTTTGTGTGTGGCTCGAAAGTGCTATTTCTAGGGTGGCCTATGCCCGATTTTAATCAGATCAATAGACAGGACGAAGCTTTGTAGTATACATTATAGTGTAGTGTTATGTATTCGTGGTTTTTCCTTATCAGTACAGAAGGTGAAACTATCAGTTCAATAGATTTTCTGGTTCTAAAATTTTACTATATTATGCAGTGTTACTACATGTTGTTCTGCATGAATATAAATCAACTTGTACAGGGAAGAAACTCAGTTAATGCTTAATTAGGCTGCCGACCGTATTATTATCAAATTGGTAGCATCTTCAGTGTTGCTTTTGGTACATACTGACGTGTAATTGCATTTTGAACTTACTTGACGGATCATTGTTATTACAGAGTGGGTGTAAGTCTGATTTGCCACCATTCAGGTACACGCGGTCAATATCTATACGAAAATCCTGTCTCGTAAGGTGAACCCCGCTCACTTACCATAGTACAGGCTTTAATGAGTATTGTGTGCCCCACGCGCACGTTACAATTTCTACTAGCCCTCGTCTTTTTACCTAACTGATCCTCTGCTGCCTTCACTACCTCATCCCTCAGAGCTACCGATTCTTCTTCTACTGTATTTCTTTCCCCCATTCCTGTCAATTGTTCCCTTATGCTCTCCCTGAAACTCTGTACAATTTCTGGTTTAGTCAGTTTATCCAGGTCCCATCTCCTTTTTATTTCATCATACATTTCTTCAATTTCTTCGTCATCTGCAGAGCTAGTTGGCACATAAACTTGTACTACTGTAGTAGGCACGGGCTTTGTGTCTATCTTGGTCACAATGATGCGTTCACTATGCTGTTTGTAATAGCTTACCCGCACTCCTATTTTTTTTATTCATTATTAAACCTACTCCTACATTACCCCTATTTAATTTTGTATTTACAACCCTGTATTCACCTGACCAAAAGTCTTGTACCTCCTGCAACCGAACTTCACTAATTCCCACTACATCTAACTTTAACCTATCCATTTCCCTTTTTAAATTTTCTGACCTACCTGCCCGATTAAGGGATCTGAGATTCCACGCTCCGATCCGTAGAACGCCAGTTTCTTTCTCCTGATGACGACGTTCTCTTGAGTAGTCCCCGCCCGGAGATCCGAATGGGGGACTATTTTACCTCTGGAATATTTTACCCAAGAGGACGCAATCATCATTTAAACATAAAGTAAAGCTGCATGCTCTCGGGAAAAATTACGGCTGTAGTTTCCCCTTGCTTTCAACCGTTCGCAGTACCAGCACGGCAAGGCCGTTTTGGTTAGTGTCACCAGTCCAGATCAGTCAATTATCCAGACTGTTGCCCCTGAAACTACTGAAAAGGCTGCTGCTCCTCTTCAGGAACCACACGTTTGTCTGGTCTCTCAACAGATACCCCTCCGTCGTGGTTGCACCTACGGTACGGCCATTTGTATCGCTGAGGCACGCAAGCCTCCCCACCAACGGCAAGATCCATGGTTCTTGGGGGGGGGGGGGGGGATAAAATGTATACACAAAACGTATACAACTGTAGGTATTTTTAATTTGAGTATAAAATGTATACAACTCAAATTATAAGTACCTACTGTTAATGGTAACACTCTGATTCAAGGAACTGAGTTCTTTCTGGAGAACCGAAGCTGAAACTTAGGTACTGCCTCATAAAATTATCTGAATCCTACAAACAACGTTGGTGCTGCTTCCCGGAGAAGCGTAGGCTAAATCCAGGCACGGGTATGCCAATTTATCTACCCCTTGAAGTAGAATTTCACTGCCGGCTGGAACGTCTTCGTGAACTAATATCTAAATGGAACATTCTGCCAGATTAAAACTGTGTGCCAGACTGTGACTCGAACTCGGAACTTTGACAATTACAAGCAAGTGCTCAATCGTCCGAGCTATCTAAGCATCTTGTCCTTACCGATTCACTTCTGCCATCTTCTACTTTCCAAACTTCATAGTGCTAAGCCTGCTGGACTATCAATCTGGAAGAAAGGATATTGCGGAGACATGATGTAGCCAGAAAGACGAAATCACTCTGCAGCGGAGTGTGCACTGATACGAAATTTCCTGGCAGATTAAAACTGTGTACCGGACTGTGACTCGACCTCTGTACCTTTTCCTTTCGCAGGCAATAACTCTACCGATTGAGTTACGAAAGTACTCATCATGATCGTTCCTCACAGTTGTAATTCCTCCAGTACTCATCTTCGTCTGTAACCGCGCGACCGCTGCAGTCGCAGGTCGAATCTCGCCTCGGGATGGATTTGTGTGATGTTCTTAGGTTAGTTAGGTTTAAGTAGTTCTAAGTTCTAGGGGACTGATGACCTTAAAAGTTAATTCCCATAGTTCTCAGAGCCATTTGAACCATTTTTGAACTCATCTCCTATCTTGCAAGTTCCACAGAAACTCCCCTACTAAACCGGTAGGGCTAGCACTCCTGGGAGAAAGGTTACTGCGGAGAGATGGCTTAGCCACAGTCTAGGAGATGTTTCCAGAATTACATTTCCACTCTGCACCGGAGTGTGTGCTGATATGAAACTTTTGTCAGATTAATCCTGTCTGCCCGACCACGACTCGAATTCAGGTCCTCTGCCTTTTATGGTCAAGTGCACTTTGCTCCTAAAGGTAGAGGTCCCGAGTTCGAGTCGTGGTGTGGCACACAGTTTTAATCTTATAGGAAATTTCGTATTGGCACACACTCCGCTGCAGAGTGAAAATGTCATTCTTGTAACCTCTAATTTGTTTCTGCTCAATCTTAATTGGATAACGCGAATATTACAGCTCTAGGTGTAGTTCTTAAAATGGGAAATTTGCACAGATTTTCTCTGTGCCTAAAGCTATCTGACGGAGTAGTGCGTTAGTTATGATTTTGGCGTGATTGTTGATCTCTTACTGTACACACATTACAAAGCTACAACTTAAAATAAGTAAAGGGGTCGAACATGAACAATGATCAAATTCAATATCACATTTATTCATACGCTCCTTTACAGCATCAACATACAAAATGGCTCAGAGCACTACGGGAGTTAACTTCTGAGGTCATCAGTCCCCTAGAACTTACAACCAGTTAAACCCAACTAACCTAAGGACACCACACACACTCATGCCCGAGGCAGGATTCGAACCTGCGAGCGTAGTGGCCGCGCAGTTCCAAACTGTAGCGCCTAGAACCGCTCGGCTACCCCGGCCGGCATCAACAACAAATTAATAATCAAGACCTGCGAAATTATCTCTATAAAAATTTGCATGAAGATAAAATTAGTTGTTGCTCTCTTAAGAATTTACTCCCGCCAGATCTTCTACGGCAACTGGTAAGTATTTAATCCTGTAGTTCTCGATCGAAACAGTTACTGGAAGCTGGTGAGTAAAATCCCGGAAATGCACGCATTCATTACCATCCCAAAGCGTATCATGTTGGATTCCATCATTGTGAAATCAAACTATTCTGTCGGTGCTCCGAAGTATGGTGACCGTAAGTAATACTGAGCTGTACCGAGATGTGTGCTGCATACGTTCTGCTAATTCGCGAGAGTCCAATGGGGTATTCACCATCACGCTGCTATGCCATCTCGATCAGGACACACTTGCATCCTACTGCAATGTCACAGTGGACAATCTCGCGTCCTACCACCCAATTTAACCTTACGCTTTCGCATCCTACCAGTAGGAGCTTCTCTCGGCACTCAGTTACACCCTACGTATTCCTTTCTGCCGAAGGGTGCCATTCGCCAATCGCAAAATTACGAACCACTGCAGCCCAATCAGGAGGATGCCCTCCAACACAGAATCCCGAAAAAAAAAAAAAAAAAGTGTCTTAACCAGCCTCCAGTCACATCATTAAACTGTCCTCTTCTACCAGATAGCATTTCTTTCAAAGCTGAAATCTGATGCCACAGTCCTTTACAACAACCGCACGCTCTCCCACTAACGTTCATAGTCTTGCAACTGGGTTAGGACATTAAGAGAGGATCTCTACGAGGCTAGAGTTTGTATCCGGGTAGCCTGCACTTTCTACAAGCGTCAGGTCTGACCTTCACAAGAAGTCAGAAAACATGGAAAGGCTTCGCCGAATCCCACACGCTGTGCAGTACCATCAATAGCTTGATCTTACCTGCGTGCAGTCATGTGGAAGGACAGTGCCAGCTACCCCTGTGCACTGTGCATTCCAGACCGACCTCGCTTTCAAGAATCTTGCGCTATCCAGCCCAGGGTCCCGACCACTGATCACCAACATTTGCAATCGCCTCAGAGTCATTCACAATACATTAATACCGCCACCGGGTTAATATAAAGAGACATGCAAATTACACAGGGATCTTACTGGCATTCATCATGTTTTACGTCCGCCCCGATAGCTGAGTGGTCACCGTGACGGATCGCCGTCCTACTGGCACGGGTTCGATTCCCTGCTGGGTCGGGGATATTCTCCGCTCAGGGACTGGGTGTTGTGTTGTCTTCATCATCATTTCATCCCCATCCGGCACGCAAGTCACCCAATGTGGCGTCGAATGTAATAAGACCTGCACCAAGGCAACCGGACCTGCCCAGTAAGGGGCCTCCCGGCCAATCAGCCGAAGGCCCATTTGCGTGTCCATCATGTTTTATAATATCAATAACATTTTCATACCGATTTTCCCCTTGTCACCCTCAGATCGATAAATATATTCTCGCTATTGATGAAACCGGCATACAAAATGTTTTCCGCAATTTTTAACTCTCCCAGTTCTATTTGAAATTTTGCGTAGAGGGCGACCCTCTTAAGCAAGCTAGTGGGGCATGCAAAATACATCCTGTGTTTCACTTTTCCAACAAACAGCCCAAGCGCTTTCTATTATGATTTTCAATATAGTCCTTTAGTGACAGCAACGGTCTCTATCAACCTATTGCGCCTTTTAGATTCCTATAGTTGGGCATGAGTGTTTTGAGCATTTCTCACTGTTTGGGCTGTGACGGCAGCTCCGCATGCGACGACCCAATTGCCGATACCCCACTAGCGCTGGTATTGGAAACGAGATAATTTTGGCTCAACCCTAGGTATTTTTAAATGGTTTCTTCTCAATCTTTTCTTCTTCTTCAAGATGCTTTTTGTCACTACCACTGCTAAATCGATACAATTGTTTAGTACCTTTCTACTTCTTTACTGTGCAATGAGCCTTGTTCATTATTTATTTGAAATTTATTCCAGCGCATATTTAAGTTTGTTACGCATTACTTTATTAACTGCGAATGCGTCAATACTTTGTACTATTCCTGTGTCTGTACTTCGACATATTTGCTTGTGGTTCCCCCAAACCTTGATTTTCAGCATATACTAAGTGGTGCTGCTTGCATGCCTCATCAAGTAGATTAGTCCCCTTTTCACCACGAGCCATACGCATTTAGTTTAATACAAGGTCAACGGAAATCGTATACAGTCAGGTGAATGTCAACTAGCGTTTTATTGAGGAAACCACCAACACCTCTGCCAATGCGTCTCCTGGCACTCAAGGTATGCTAGTGCGCTGTCTGAGGTTTGTGTACCCCCTTATGTTCTCACTAACGTACTGCGAAAACCTTGTTCTCGATTCACTTCATGACGCTTCCTATGAGAAACACTCCCGGTTCAGAACTTATCTGTAGTTCTTGCGATTTCCTCAACGTCGCTGTCGTTTAAAATTTAAGTTCTTGGGATTCTTCTCTGTTTTTGTACATAGTAAACATTTCCAATGACCAGTTACAAACGTAAGAATTCTCAAACGCAGTTTTGTATTTCGAAAAGCTCACCAAATCACATACATTGAATTTCTGCTTGTGTAGATTCACCATCTTAATACGACTGTATGCTGAATTTAGAAATCCATTATCACGTTCATCGATGGGCCTCATCTTAATTACACTTCTCAGTAATTTGTGGGGGAATTTGTAGCTGTGTGTATGAACTGCTTAGGTGAACTGCATCCGCACATGGGCCCTCATGGATTCAGTATTCGATTGCAGCGCTCGGGATTGGCGACCACGATGCTGGTAAGGGCCACCAGTCCTCTGTAACTGTAAGCTCTGGGCCACCTTCAGTCACATCTGTGCAGTGCGACAGTGGAAGGCAGTGTGCCACAGGGATTAGCATTCTTGGCTTAGCTACCAAGGAAACGAGGATGGTCAAATGCTCTACAAAAAAACTCTCAGTCTCAAGGTTTGTTGCGTGCCGAAGAGATGTGTGGCTATTGAGGAGGACAGTTGCTAGTGAGCAATCTCTGGGGAACCATCTGCACCACAGTTGTGTGTGCCTCTCCCAGACATGTTGAGCTACCACTGTCTCACAACAAGGCCCATGTAGAAAGTCGTCCTAAATCCGTAATTAATTTCGAGACGTTTGTTTTAGGTAGCAAACGTATGCTGCTAGTCAGAATGTGTTTTTAATAGTTAAAAGGAAAGAGGGCACTTCTGAGAAAACTTCATCTTTTTAAAAAAGATTCAGAGGGCATTGCTGACACTTAAAAGTCTGTCAAGAGATCGTGTAATGTAAGAGTTTTGGTTGAAACTTCTAGTTCACAACAAGTGATGAATCTCCGGAAAGGAAAATTCAATGTCTCGACAGTGGCTGCAGCGATGAAAAAAAAATGTGCAAATGTGTGTGAAATCTTATGGTACTTAGCTGCTAAGGTCATCAGTCCCTAAGCTTAGACACTACTCAACCTAAATTATCCTAAGGACAAACACACACACCCATGCCCGAGGGAGGACTCGAACCTCCGCAGGGACCAGCTGCACAGTCCACGACTACAGCGCCCTAGACCGCTCGGCTAATTCCGCGCGGCCCCAGCATTGATAACGGGGCTGGCAACGGGAACCCTCAGACTCACGGCAAGACTATAAATTCTTTTTTATTACATAATTGGATACACGGGTCGGGGGCTGTGAGTGAGAAAATTCTATAGGAATCATATCGTGCTTTACTCATTATTCTTTTATGTACAAGTGTCATTGTGTAGAGGCAGCACAAGATTTTCAAATTAGCTGCCATCTGTAGGCCTTTACCTTTTCGCGGCTGCTAGCACTGAGCGTCCTGCCTGTGAACATACCCACACTTCACTAATACCATTTATTAAATCCGCATAACACTGTGCCGTCACAGTGGTTGCAGTTACTGGTAACGACGAAATGGAAGTTCAAAACTAATTCAAGCTTTCTGTTACAAGTCTACTCTGGTCTGAGAAAAAGTTAATTTAGACAACTGATTAGGTCATTTTATTTTTGATTTTTGAATTTTGTAACTTGAGCCTTACTCTCCCTAAATATATGTGCTTATAACCTGATAAAATCTCATTAACATCGGACAAATGCGTTTCAAGATAACGTGGTTTTAAAGCGAACAGTTCCTACCGAAGTGTCTTCCGTTCCGCTCATGCAGCGTGTGTCGCTGAGAAACTGCACGTATTTTGTTGCCCTGTACGCCTTTTCAAACGTCTGATACAGCAGGCCTATACGCCTTTTCAAACGTCTAATACAGCAGGCCTATACAATATCTCATGCTCTCCCACATTATATACATTTGTATTCTACATACACATTATATACATGTGTACTTTGTAGATTAAGAATTAAAATTACGCCTACTTGACAGTGCATACCGTTTTCTGTTTAGCTCGGCAGCGAATGTTGCTGTGAAACTACAGGTGTTTTGCTTCAGCCGTCGCCGTTTGAAACATCTGATACGGCAGTCGTATAGGTTAATTCAGACTCTTAAGATTATTTAAGTTTGTTTCATTTGTCTTGTCTAGGTTAGGATATTATGCTGTATCTGTTAGATCGAGTGATATGCAGAAAGGAACCACGAGCCAGTGCAAGCTTTATTAGGACGAAGAGCAGTTAATCGTTGTCGGGATTGCTGAAATGCTGGCAACAGCGAGTCGCCATTCTATAGCGCACGTTTACCTGCTGCCGCGTCCAGGTGTGCATGTATGCCCTTAGCCGTCAGCCCCCGTACCTCCCAGGCGTGTATGAATGCCCGTAGCCGTCTGGCTGATCTACATCCAGGCGTACATGTACGCCTGTAGCCATCTGCGCCCTACCTGCAGGGCATACATGTATGCCCGTAGCCGTGAAAGGGCGAAACTGAGCCCGTATGGCGTTCAAGCCAGTGGGTCACATTACCCACAAAGGAATTCCGTCTGTGAGCTTTCCCTTTACAGCCTTGACTGGCTCTACAATTACCCTCTTTGGCAAGGGGGTACAGAGGAATTTATTAACTCCTCCACTTGCTTCATTCTAACACAATTTTTCCTTAAATAGTCTAGAAATTCATAGCAAACAGCTGTAACATACGGCTGCCACCCGCACAGTCCTTCTGTAGCAATCGATATTACACAGTACGTATCATCTAATTTCGCAGCACTGGAATGTTTTAAGTATATAATCAGGCCCCAAGAAGTTAATTCTAACGTGGCCTTGCCCCACGTGCTATGGTGACTACGACTATCATTTGTATGTCAATCAGTCATCTTATTTGTCCCATCATACTGCTCATATATTCCAACTAGTTACATAATTACTGGACTCTTATACTGACATACTGAACATTTTCAGTTTCAGTAACACAGCAAAATCTTTATCCAGCTCCAGGCTCACATTTACTCGCTTAGAGCCACACTCAGTAGCGTTAGGTATTCTGGTGTGTAATGGTGCTCTTGGTTGAGGACCTGCCTGTGCTTAAGCGAGCTGTGGCAGCTGCAACAGTGGCGTATGTTGCGGTGCTGGTACAGTATAGTTGAACGACAGCAGCTGCTGCGGCCGCCATGGTACCCTAGAGCTGAAAGACACCAGGTCTGATAAATCAGGAAACCCATCTGCAGGCTCCAGCTGTTTGGCTGAGTGGCCAGTACCATGCAGCAGTTCCACTGTTTCCTGTTGAGGGGAAGAGTGTACTGCTGTCAATAAGAAACGCCAAGTACAATCAAATGTATATTTGTTAATAACAAGAATAATAATGATATTATCAGTAGATACATGCTTCAGATCTAAGAGTCTTATTTCTATTGCGCCTGGGATACCTGCTGGTTCCTCCTGTTGCTGCTGAAGCTTCATCATCCTCTCGCTACTAAGATCAGACCTCAAATGTGGGGGGAGGGGGAGTCCGGCAGCAGGATTTATTGTACAACAAAGGGTGGGGTGGGAAGAGCTGGATTCCTATTGACCCGTTCGTTTTACCGCCATTTTATTGTGTTCCCATTAGCTGAGATAGATAGGGATGGATTTCCGTCAGTTATATATCATGTGACCACTACTGATATCTCATGCAATTGCCTAAAATGGTTCAAATGGCTCTGAGCACTATGGGACTTAACATATATGCTCATCAGTCCCCTAGAACTTAGAACTACTTAAACGTAACTAACCTAAGGACATCACACAACATCCAGTCATCACGAGGCAGAGAAAATCCCTGACCCCGCCGGGACTCGAACCCGGGAACCCAGGCGCGGGAAGCGAGAACGCTACCGCACGACCACGAGCAGCGGACGCAATTGCCTAAGGCTTGTGGATGTGTGACTTTGATCAATTCCTGTTGATTCCCTGGAGGGGGTGGGGGTGGAGGGGGGGGAGCGGAGTGGGGAGGTGACTGTGTGTAGCCCGAAACTGTATGGGTAATCTTGAGAGATTTCATGCCCCCTTTTGCATGTCTCCTCTCATTTTCATCAATTTTATTAATGTTCTATGTCATTGCACGGTAATAACAGACCGAATAAGGTTATTGTAATGAGAGTATTTGTACTGAGAGCTCAGAAAATACCTTTCACTTGATTCCTAAACATGTTGTTTTACTTCCCTGGGGACCTGTGCGTGGCGAGCATTGGAGGACGCGGCACACTGCGTTTCCGGTTGGGGGCTGCACTTCCCTGAATTTGAGGGGTTTGTACAACAGGCTAAAGCGCCTGGCGGAACGACTGACAACGGTCGAGTTTCGCCTATTGTATGCAGGGCGGAACGACCTGCGAGACGTCTGAGTGTCGCCGCAGTTTATGTGTTAACCGTTCCGGTGCGTCCGGAAGGAAGATTCCTGGCACCGACTGACTGCATTGTCTTCTTGATTCTGAGAATACTTGTGGACTGTGCCGTGCTGGGAGTGGCTGTGTGGCACTGGATGGCCGGTGGTCTAGGCAGGTTGTTTTCACAGCCGCTCAAACGGCAAGTTCAGTGCCCTCAGCTGAAGAGCAGAGGCATGATCGGTCAACTTCAACTGAGGCTAGTTGACGTCATAAAGCCCTGCACGAAATTGGAGGGAACGGTCGCTATTGGCGTGAATGATGCTCTGAGACAGTGTGGGGGCATTTTGGAATCAGAACTGAATGCTGATTCGCAGTTTTCGAGGAGAATAGGGAGTAGAGCAATGTTGGCTTCGCTCTTGCGTTGCGCGGGCCACGGATTTGGGATCTGATCTTCCTCAGAGTTGGACGATCTTGCGACTTGGTCTCTGGTTTTCGTAAGGACTTAAGAATTCTCGGACAACCTTCGCGGCCAGGGGTTGACACAGAGTTGCTGCACGGCACAAGTCGGTGCCTACATCATCAGGACACTGCCTACCAACGACGTGCTGCAGATTTCAGTACTGGTGCAGTATTTTGCGGCTCCGGCATTGTGGGACCTTATCAATTTTATATGGAATCCCTCAGCAGCACGAGCGCTTGCTTTGCTACAAGTACACCTTGCTTGTTTCTCCATGTGATCACATCTGAGCTCTCAGTACTAATTGTGATACTGCTATATAGTTGTTAGATTAATATTCGATTCATTAGGACTTACAGTCATTATCGTCAATGTAATGCATCACGGAGATCACGAGCCAACTCTTGTTCTCATAATAGTTCAGTATACCCTATCCTTTAACCTACTGTGTGTGTCGACACCATGTGAATTTATGTTCTAATATATAATAAATATCATTGTAATATTTAATCCGCATATCATGTCGTAGATATGTGCGGAATTCCATTTCCTGTTGTTTATTATGATAAAGTTCCCTTTTTGGAGGAGATTACGATTTTTATTATATTATTCTGAGTGTGCACACCTTATTTTACCAAGTAGCAGGGTCCACCATCATCTCCTTCCGTTACCGTTGTGCACATAATTAATTAGCTGGTAGATAAGGAGGGGGTCGCGTGCATGTCTCGTTCTCATCAAGATTCGCCTGAATTAAAGAAGTACAAACTCTTCTCCATGCCGACACCTCGCAACCTGACGCCGGATGTGATCCTTATCTTGTTCAGAATGCCACAGAATAACTACTTGCCAATTAATTATCACACCTTTGTAAAATATGACGCTAATTTGTACTTTAAACGGGAGTTAGATTATGTAAGCAATAGGGCTTTTGCTGGTTTTTCTTTAAAATAAAAATGTTAATGCTAGTATACTTACAAGTTACGCCCTTAAAGAAGAATGGGGATGATTCTACGACACTAGCTGCAGGATCAAGCTAGAGTTTAGGCGGACGTAAGAAAGGCATACGGGTTAATATGTGGCAGTATATAGGCCACAGGAGGACGAAACGCTCCGCGTCATAGATTTACGGCACTGAATTGCGGTTTCCGGAGAAAACAGGGGCGGATGTCCAAGCGCAGAATTTATGGATGAAATAAAGCGCTACGCTAAGGGATAGCGCGTAAGACACCAAACATATTAACTGTGGACAGAAATGTGGGCAAGTCTAGCCAACCAACTGCTGGGGTTATAGCGGAGGAAATTTACTGACCACGGAGCCGCCATCTCTTCTGCGCTATCCAAAAACTTTCGAATAAGTACTATAAAATGAAAAAAAGTACGGAAGAATTACGGAGGTCGCGAGTAATTTAAGAGATTTATCTCAAATTATGTGAAACTTGGTTTGAGAGCAATATTCCGATTAGCTGCTTGTAAAAAATTTCGAGCCCCCACGAAGAAAGTTCGTGTTAAAGTCTTCCTTTTGCTTTGAGAGAAGCCGTCCTTCGTAAAACACGTTCAACATAAAGGTTTTTTGAAATTTATGGCCGTTCTTAAAAAGACATTCGTTCTCAAGAAAGACTGCCTCTGAATGTACCACCACTTTCGACAGTGAAAATGAAAGTAGAAATGTTACAGGCTCTATTGCAGCAAATGGTAATTATTTTAATTCTGGAAAACTTTTGCTATTCTGTTTCCTTCTCGTATACTTGGGAAACTGAACTGCTCTTCCGCGTAACAAATTTTTCCTTGTTGTTGATACGAACATCTTCTTTGTATCTGACAATCGTTGTTAAGTACAGCTATTCACATTTTACAGAATAAAAGGTAACATTCTTTGCCGCATATTTAGATTATTTCACCGTAGGTGCAACCACAACGGAGGGGTATCTGTTGAGAGGCCAGACAAACATGTGGTTCCTGAAGAGGGGCAGCAGCCTTTTCAGTAGTTGCAGGGGCAACAGTCTGGATGATTGACTGATCTGGCCTTGTAACATTAACCAAAACGGCCTTGCTGTGCTGGTACTGCGAACGGCTGAAAGCAAGGGGAAACTACAGCCGTAATTTTTCCCGAGGACATGCAGCTCTACTGTATGATTAAATGATGATTGCGTCCTCTTGGGTAAAATATTCCGGAGGTAAAATAGTCCCCCATTCGGATCTCCGGGCGGGGACTACTCAGGACGACGTCGTTATCAGGAGAAAGAAAACTGGCGTTCTACGGATCGGAGCGTGGAATGTCAGATCCCTTAATCGGGCAGGTAGGTTAGAAAATTTAAAAAGGGAAATGGATAGGTTAAAGTTAGATATAGTGGGAATTAGTGAAGTTCGGTGGCAGGAGGAACAAGACTTTTGGTCAGGTGATTACAGGGTTATAAATACAAAATCAAATAGGGGTAATGCAGGAGTAGGTTTAATAATGAATAAAAAAATAGGAGTGCGGGTTAGCTACTACAAACAGCATAGTGAACGCATTATTGTGGCCAAGATAGACACAAAGCCCATGCCTACTACAGTAGTACAAGTTTATATGCCAACTACCTCTGCAGATGATGAAGAAATAGATGAAATGTATGACGAGATAAAAGAAATTATTCAGGTAGTGAAAGGAGACGAAAATTTAATAGTCATGGGTGACTGGAATTCGTCAGTAGGAAAAGGGAGAGAAGGAAATATAGTAGGTGAATATGGATGGGGGGGAAGGAATGAAAGAGGAAGCCGCCTTGTAGAATTTTGCACAGAGCATAACTTAATCATAGCCAACACTTGGTTCAAGAATCATAAAAGAAGGTTGTATACCTGGAAGAATCCTGGAGATACTAGTAGGTATCAGATAGATTATATAATGGTAAGACAGAGATTTAGGAACCAGGTTTTAAATTGTAAGACATTTCCTGGGGCAGATGTGGATTCTGACCACAATCTATTGGTTATGAACTGCAGATTGAAACTGAAGAAACTGCAAAAAGGTGGGAATTTAAGGAGATGGGACCTGGATAAACTGAAAGAACCAGAGGTTGTAGAGAGTTTCAGGGAGTGCATAAGGGAACAATTGACAGGAATGGGGGAAAGAAATACAGTAGAAGAAGAATGGGTAGCTCTGAGGGATGAAGTAGTGAAGGCAGCAGAGGATCAAGTAGGTAAAAAGACGAGGGCTAATAGAAATCCTTGGGTAACAGAAGAAATATTGAATTTAATTGATGAAAGGAGAAAATACAAAAATGCAGTAAATGAAGCAGGCAAAAAGGAATACAGACGTCTCAAAAATGAGATCGACAGGAAGTGCAAAATGGCTAAGCAGGGATGGCTAGAGGACAAATGTAAGGATGTAGAGGCTTGTCTCACTAGGGGTAAGATAGATACTGCCTACAGGAAAATTAAAGAGACCTTTGGAGAGAAGAGAACCACTTGTATGAATATCAAGAGCTCAGATGGAAACCCAGTTCTAAGCAAAGAAGGGAAAGCAGAAAGGTGGAAGGAGTATATAGAGGGTTTATACAAGGGCGATGTACTTGAGGACAATATTATGGAAATGGAAGAGGATGTAGATGAAGACGAAATGGGAGATAAGATACTGCGTGAAGAGTTTGACAGAGCACTGAAAGACCTGAGTCGAAACAAGGCCCCGGGAGTAGACAACATTCCATTTGAACTACTGATGGCCTCGGGAGAGCCAGTCATGACAAAAATCTACCATCTGGTGAGCACGATGTATGAGACAGGCGAAATACCCTCAGACTTCAAGAAGAATATAATAATTCCAATCCCAAAGAAAGCAGGTGTTGACAGATGTGAAAATTACCGAACTATCAGTTTAATAAGTCACAGCTGCAAAATACTAACGCGAATTCTTTACAGACGAATGGAAAAACTGGTAGAAGCCGACCTCGGGGAAGATCAGTTTGGATTCCGTAGAAATGTTGGAACACGTGAGGCAATACTGACCTTACGACTTATCTTGGAAGAAAGATTAAGAAAAGGCAAACCTACGTTTCTAGCATTTGTAGACTTAGAGAAAGCTTTTGACAATGTTAACTGGAATACACTCTTTCAAATTCTGAAGGTGGCAGGGGTAAAATACAGGGAGCGAAAGGCTATTTACAGTTTGTACAGAAACCAGATGGCAGTTATAAGAGTCGAGGGGCATGAAAGGGAAGCAGTGGTTGGGAAAGGAGTAAGACAGGGTTGTAGCCTCTCCCCGATGTTATTCAATCTGTATATTGAGCAAGCAGTAAAGGAAACAAAAGAAAAATTCGGAGTAGGTATTAAAATTCATGGAGAAGAAGTAAAAACTTTGTGGTTCGCCGATGACATTGTAATTCTGTCAGAGACAGCAAAGGACTTGGAAGAGCAGTTGAACGGAATGGACAGTGTCTTGAAAGGAGGATATAAGATGAACATCAACAAAAGCAAAACGAGGATAATGGAATGTAGTCGAATTAAGTCGGGTGATGCTGAGGGAATCAGATTAGGTAATGAGACACTTAAAGTAGTAAAGGAGTTTTGCTATTTAGGGAGTAAAATAACCGATGATGGTCGAAGTAGAGAGGATATAAAATGTAGACTGGCAATGGCAAGGAAAGCGTTTCTCAAGAAGAGGAATTTGTTAACATCGAGTATAGATTTAGGTGTCAGGAAGTCGTTTCTGAAAGTATTTGTATGGAGTGTAGCCATGTATGGAAGTGAAACATGCACGATAACTAGTTTAGACAAGAAGAGAATAGAAGCTTTCGAAATGTGGTGCTACAGAAGAATGCTGAAGATAAGGTGGGTAGATCACGTAACTAATGAGGAGGTATTGAATAGGATTGGGGAGAAGAGAAGTTTGTGGCACAACTTGACTAGAAGAAGGGATCGGTTGGTAGGACATGTTTTGAGGCATCAAGGGATCACAAATTTAGCATTGGAGGGCAGTGTGGAGGGTAAAAATCGTAGAGGGAGACCAAGAGATGAATACACTAAGCAGATTCAGAAGGATGTAGGTTGCAGTAGATACTGGGAGATGAAGAAGCTTGCACAGGATAGAGTAGCATGGAGAGCTGCATCAAACCAGTCTCAGGACTGAAGACCACAACAACAACAACAATTATGAATAGGCCCAGCTTGAACTGGCTCATTACCAACACTAAAAATTACACCCTTTATCCAGATATCAGGAGGTTCTCCACGTCCATCCTGCTAACATAAAGTGTTTTCCCATATACAGCACAGACTAAAACATTCCGTCAGTCTCGTAAGTCTCCAGTCTGCTTCGGATGAGGCATTTTATTATGATCAATAATTTCATATAGGACTTGCGAATATTCTAAAAATAATAAGAAAAATACACATAACAAAAAAGATTTGATACAGATAACATAGGTGCTTCTATAGATCATGTATGTGGAGAACCCGAAGAAATGAAAATCATGCAATATAAACTTTGGAACAATAGAGATGTGAATTTAATTATTACACGAATTTAGCACACTGTTGCACAGTAACTGGAGATATTTTGGTGAGTAGATCTGCCCCGTAACAATAAGAAAACCCAAAACTTTCTTTAGCGAATAATTAATTTCTAGGTGTAAAAAACCCTTCCGTGTGTCCTGGATATTACTCCATATGACAATGCTTTATGTATTTTGTATCACGTTTCCTACACCCGGCTAGTTACAGTATCTTTCGACGTTCGATGCTACATTTTGTTTTGAATTCGGCAGATAAACACGCTAATAAACCCTCCCGACTCTTTAAAGAGTCCTGGTCCCATGTAAAAAAAAAAAAAAACCTTCTGATTAATTTTCAAATGAGTTAATGTGTTAATATTTGACGCTATGCATGTAAACGAGGAAAAGGTACGTAGGTGTGTTAGGAGTTTGTTGGAAGTCGGTAAGTGTTCTTATTACCAAACACTGGAAGAGTATATTCTGGGCTGTGGGCACTCCGTTGCAAGAAAAAGCTATTTTTTCATGCATCTCAGTGTTTGTGACGTTACATCTCTTGCACCATGTATCGTAAAATGATACAACATTGCAGGTGTATTCAGGGTCATGTGCACCCACTGTCTGCATAATGTGTTCGGAGTACAGTTAATAGTAATGAAGAAATGATTAAAATTTCATGTCTGAGGCGGTAGTTCACTGCATGGACAGTGAAACGGCAGTATGCATCACTTACCGCAGTCTTTTCCTTTCATCATTTGCTGGGTGGCCTCAGAGAGAGATAGTTTCGTAAAGGTTTGAGATTATGTGTGAGATTTGTTGTAAGTCAGCGAGTGCTCTCATTCGCAAATACTGGATTAAAACAGTGTGGGTAATTGCCTCAAGACATATACAATGTTTCTAACTATGAAATGTTGTTTTTTACGCATTTTAATAACGTTGCCTCTCCTGAACAACGTGCAGTGGATAATACATATTGCAGATACAATTAGTTGCGTGTATTAGACACAGTGTGCAAGAAGATTTACGAATACAGATGTAGTAGAGAAGTAATAAATTACGTCATGCATGGTGCGGCAGTTTTACTGCATAAACAGAGAAAATGTCTTGAGCGATAAACTTATTTTCCTTCATTATTTTGCGACGAACATTTGGGAGAAAAAGGTTCGCAAATGTTTAAAATTGTGGGTAACGTTTGTTGCAAGTCACTAAATAAATAAATGACGTGTGGAAGTCTTTCACTTGGACGCCAGTTCGGTGACTTACGTCTCCGTCAGCCAATGGCTCCTGGTTTTCCCTGGACGGTTACCCATCCAAGTGCTGTCCGAGCCCAACGTTCCTTAACTTCGGATGGGAACCTATGCTCCCAACGTGGCAAGGCCGTAGGCACTGCAAACTACTAGGTGCCGTCTTTCTCAGTACTGGATGAAATTATATAAAAAAGGAAACAGCCTTGTCCATTTTTCACCCCCTGCCACTCTTCCACAACCACTCCCCCCACCACCCCCCACACCCCTCACTCACAGTTTCATTTCACTTCTTGCTCCTCCCTTTCTCCTCTAACTCACAATCCATCACACTGCTATATACTTACGCCACTCATCATGGTTTCCCCCTCCCGTTTGAAAAAAGCCCTCCATCGCTAGTCCTTCTCTACTCTTACACAGTACATAAATACACAGAAACACAATTAAATAGAATTACACACATGCAATAATCAAATTTTTCAAAAAGATAAAAAAATGTAGTAGGTCAAAGACAAAGTAGCGGAAAGATTGTGTTGGCAACACTACAAAACGCAAACAACAACACATACTTGAAGTAGAAAAATAAACAGAGTACAGTGGTGTGCATAAAAATGTGTTGTGAACAACATAAGAAGTACTTAATGATGCAGAACATCTAAAAATTAGACCAAGATTATCAGTGTCTAACACAAAAAAACAACGGTGTACTGACAGACGGCATTTCCCGATATAAGCGAGAAATCAGCCGAAAAATCACATTATGTACAAATCATCCTATTCTTAACGAACTGTTTTTCGATCTGAAAGCAAATGAAAATGTAGATAACTTAATTACAGATTACTGATGATGCTTTACCTCAATAAAGCGAAACGCTTCTGGTGAAAAAATCAAGCATTTTTGTAGTTGCAACGACAGAACAAAAATACCCTCAAGAAATATTGAGGGTGTACGAGGGTCGGTCAAAAAGTAATGCCTCCCATTTTTTTTCTACTTAAAGAAATTAAGTTAAGTGAAAAATTTGAATTTGGCGCCATTCCTCAAACCTTCTTCTGCAATCCACTGCAGTAGTAACTTTCTGTGTCAACAGGTGGCAGCACAGCAGAAGTTTGTAAGATGGCCGACATCGATGTTCGTTTGAGACAGCGTTGTGTGATTGAATTCTTGAATGCAGAAGGTGAAACGCCCATACGCATTCATGAAAGACTGAAGAAGGTGTATGGTGTTGTGACAGTGGATGTCAGCACTGTTAGACGATGGGTTCGTCGTTGTAAGGAAGCTGAAGGGCAAACACCGTTAACTGACGAAAAGCGGAGCGGCAGGCCGGTGAGTGCAGTGACTCCACACAACATTCAGCAAGTTGATGACATCATTCGTGGTGACCGTCGGGTGACTGCAGATGAAGTGTGTCGCATTATTTCTCTTAGTAAAGGCAGTGTGATCACGATTATTAAACAATTGGGGTACTCAAAAGTTTGTGCACGGTGGGTTCCAAGAATGTTAACCGATCAGAATAAAGAGGCAAGGAAAACAATAGCCTCCCAACACTTGCAGCGCTTCCGTTTGGAGGGAGATGAGTTTCTGAAAAAAATTGTGACCGGGGACGAAACATGGGTGCATTTTTTTGAACCCGAATCAAAGAGGCAGTCAATGGAGTGGCGTCACACAAGCTCGCCGAGGAAGAAAAAATTCAAAACTGTGCGATCGGCAGGGAAAGTTATGGCAACAATTTTCTGGGATACAGAGGGTGTGATTCTGGTTGATTTTTTGGAGCAGGGATGCACAATAAATTCTGTTCAATACGTCACAACCCTCAACAAACTTAAAGCACGTCTTCAGCGAGTTCGCCCAACAAAATCAATGGCAGATGTTCTTCTTTTGCATGACAATGCAAGACCACACACCAGTCGTCACACCTCTGACGAGATTGTCAAAATTGGATGGGAAGTTTTGCCTCATCCCCCATACAGCCCTGACCTGGCACCATCAGACTTCCATCTGTTCGGGCCACTAAAAGAAGCTCATCGTGGCATTCATTTTGAAGATGAACATCCGTGCGTCAATGGCTTAGGAAGCAGAGCTGTGATTTTTACCGTGCTGGGATACATGCCCTTGTTCAAAGATGGACCAAAACTGTAGAGATGGGCGGAGATTACATTGAAAAATGACAAAATGATCCTCAATGTTGTGGTTTTCAACCTATGTAATTGCATTTAAATTTCCTGACAATTAAACGTAGAAAAAAAAATAGGAGGCATTACTTTTTGACTGACCCTCGTACAAGCGCATTGAGTTATTCTGCCTAAAGACATGTACATAGTATATGACTATAATCTCTTACTATGTCGGAAAATTCTCGTAGGATTATACTTCTTAATGAGTAAATAACATTAGCATTTTAAATTTTTAAACTCGGTCACTGTTTGTATGAAACACCGAAAATAAAATTTTTGTTTCCTCTGGAAGCCATGAGTTACTCAGTCTGCTACTGTATTTTTGGTAAGTGACCCGAGATAGTTGCTTAATAATACAAATTACATAGAGATGATTATAATGTCGTGTCATCGTTTTCATCGTATCAATCTCAAGAAGAGCTTTCTTTACATTAAAAATATATTTCCTCATACGTATTCTCTACAATTTTGTCTGCGTATCGACGATTTCCCTTGTAGAGCATTATAGTACATTCACCAATGGGAAGACGCTCTGAAATTTTTTTTTCTTTATTGGATTTGGATTCCAACCCCCCCCCCCCCCCCGCCCTTTCCAGAGGGGGGGCGGACTGGCAGCAGCACAATACACCGCTCTGTAGCCTACAGAAAAGTTAAAAAACAGAATTAGGAGATATGAAAAACGAAGCAAAAGCAGGTGATAAAAAGGTAACTGTTAAGAACTGAAATATGGAGAAAAAGATACGAAGAAAAATATAAAAACAAAACGGTCGGCGATGCTGATTAAAACACATAGTAAATAACAGGCACTATTAGAAAGAAAACACGGCGACAGTCTTGTTTCTGTTCGCACGGGGTAAAAAAAAAAGCACAACTAGAGACAGTATGGTGGCTGTTCGCAACACTTGACAGGGGACGCACTACACTGAATACTCACATAAAACAGCAATATACAGGCGACACATTGGCAGATGTGGGAAGATGAGAGGAGAGGAGAGGAGAGGAGAGGAGAGGAGAGGAGAGGAGAGGAGAGGAGAGGAAAAAAGGGGGAGCTAACGGAGGGAGGGGACGACGCTCTGCAAAGTCAAATAATACCATTTATATTTGACTTCAGGTGCGTACATTGCCATCTAAATGGTAATCCCTGAAAAAAGCAGATGTTTTTCACGTGAACCCTGGTTGAGTATATGAAGGGCGTACAAAAAGAAATGCAACATTTTTTCTTCTTGGCCGATTCCGGTTGAAAAAATGCAGAATTGGTTGTAGGACATTGTGGCATATTCCCGCTTCAGCCCCTATAGTTTCACTAACTACCGATAGATGGTGGCGCATACGTAACCTACAAAATAGCTTCTGTAAGAGAGATGCGTTACAAGCAGAGAGCTGTCATTGAGGTTTTGTTTCGGTGGAAAACCAGAGCATCACGAACTCATAGGTGCTTGCAGAATGTCTACGGAGGCCTGGCAGCGAACAGACAGAAGCACGGTGAGTCGTTAGGCGTTGCGTCTGTCATTATAGCAACAAGATCGCGTATAACTGTCCGATCTCCCTCGTTCTGGTCGACCGCTCACAGGTCTGACTCCAGCAATGTTGGAACGTGCGGACACTGTTATTCGAGGTGATGGGCAGATCAGAATCAAACATCTCGTTGCACAACTAGACGTCTCTATTGGTAGACCTCACAAACTCGTCCATCAGTTGGGGTACTCATAAGTGTCTGCCCGCCACCTGACACAACACGGTAAAGAACAGCGAAGAACCGTCTGTGCGGAATTGCTTGCGCGTTGCGAGGCTCATCGTAACATTCTTTGTCGAACATCGTCACAGGCGATGAAACGTGCGTTCATTATTTCGAACCAGAAACAAAATGGCAATCCATGGACAGGCGTCACAACACCTCTCCTCGGAAGAAAAAGTTCAAAGCCGCACCCTCGGCCGGTAAAGTCGTGGCTACGCTCTTCCGTGACTCTGAAAGTGTTATTCTGTTTGGTGTCATCTCTCGTGATGCAACGAGAAACTACGAAGTGCGTTGCACTACACTCAGGAAACTGAACAAACGGCTTCAACGTGTTCGTCACCACAAAAACGAGAACGCGAGCCCTCACACGAGTATGCGCACCCGAAAGGTACCGTTCTCCCTCTTCCACTACAGCTCGGACCTCGTACCTTTAGACTTCCACTTATTTGTCCCGAGTAAGGACGCACTCCGCAGGAAGCAGCCCGTGGGGGACGGGAGCAGTTGGAGCAGGCACTGACGCCGACATCGACTAGTACGGTAGTATAACGCAGGCATACAGACCTACCCAATAAGGTGGCGTAAGGCCGTCGCATAGAACGAAGTTTATGTTGAAAAATAAGGTTTTTTAACCAGAAGAGTGGGGAAAAATATGGTGTACTGGAATAATGAAGAAAACGAACCGCCTTTCTCAAAAAAAATGTTGCTTTACTTACTGGACGGCCCTCGTGTTTAGATAAATTCGCGGAGTGTTGGGCGAAACTTATCCTGCCACCATCATATTTCTCAAGTCGGTTCGATGGAGATAAGTGAGAATGGAACGCTGACAGAGACGTAGGGTAAGCTTCCACAACTAATTCAAAATGGGAATGTAATACAGTAGAAAATCGCTAATTTTGTTACGAAGTACTCTCCATCCCACATTTTTCTGCAGCTTCCGATGTATTTACGTAAACACAGATTTCAGCGAAGAAACACGACCCTATGTTGTTGCTTAAGATGAAGAAAATAGTTCAATATTACATGAAAGAAAGAAGATGTATACTAAAATGAAACCGTCCTTTAACTACCAAGGTTTCCCAAGACGTCACCCTTAAAATATGTTGGAATAAATGCTGTCTCCCTTTTCCACCCAATGCGATGTTATAATTTCACTCTCAGCTCACAAGTATCATAGTAACAATGACGCTATGTCACAACGCCCGCTTCTCATCTCACAAATGATCGACATGTTTAAAAAGAAAAAAAAAGTCGGTGTTTTACAGAACGTGACGACAATCTAAACTGCATAAAAACTTTTCTAATGTTCTGTATCCAGCTTGCAAAATAACGTAAAAATGTTTCGTATTTCAGATTAGAGAAGAATTGATCACAGTTGAATTTGAATTGGCTGAAATGGCTACAGATTTGCCAAAGACATTAGACCTATGATCGTAATTTGCGATGAGTCTGTTGTGAGTGGTTATTTTAGATTGTGTTAATGAACAGCGACAGTATGAGTGGAAGACGATATTATTGTTATTTGCCTGCGCAGATTTGTAGAAATCACGCAGCTGTGGGCCTCTAGCGCCACGACACCGAACTACAAGGCAAGCCCTGCCACCTGTCGGCCACTGCTGGAAGTATTTCGGGTACCGTAGCAGCCTCGGAGCTATTCAGGATTTCTAAGGAACCATAATTATACTTCATAAAAACTGAAACTGACGCACTACAAAACGGCTGCTAGAATTTTGTTGACTGAACAGATTAGGTAACGTCAGTATGCAAATACAATGTGCTTTGATCACATACAAACTGCGTTTTTAAGATGTCATTTATTACTAGAAACTGTAAGAGAGCTAAATAATTTCGATAAAGGACGAAAGTAAATTTTTCTGAAGGAAGGAAGTTCCAATTACATTTATGTTTACTTAATATCTGTTAAATACTAGAAAAAGTTTTACTAATTGTGTTAGTAATGAAGGGAATAGAAGGAATCGACACGAACATTTGGAGGAAAACACTTAATAGAAAAAGAGAACTTGGACTTGTTCATTGGATCACATACGTAATTTGTTCTTCAAAGCCCATTAGAATGGATTCTGGTGTGAGTCCACAGCTACAAATAGGAATTGGTTACATGTTGAAGAAAAGATGTCGATTTGTAGTTGGAATATATTGGCGTAGTATCTGTTATAACCGAGTTGAACTGTAATCTGTTCGGGGGTGGAAAAGAAGAAATATGTAAAGGAAATCATATTTAAGGATGAGATGAAGAGTAGTAGCAAAGTACACAGGGCAGCCTGAGAGGATAACGCAAGGCAACAGATAAGTATAGGAGGCGACGCCTTCGGACCTATTGATACATACGTTGCTGTTCAGAACACCTTGTGAGCAATATCTGTCATTTGCAGCAAATTGTGTGGAACAATATCGAGAAAGTAATTACGTTTCCCCACGAGTTCCGAATATTTTTGTGTTGTTACTTAATTAACTGTGCAGTTTTTGAATGGTTCCTTTTGGTGCGTACAGCAAATACATGTTCCCGCTCCCTACGTCACCAAGGAGTTAGTGTTTTAAAGATGGGAATGTTTATAAGAAGGCCGTTTTCGTTTCAATAAGAGTTAGAAAAATTATTAATTATCTCTGATTACATTTCTGTGACCTGTGCCAATTTTTCACAAATTAGCAAGAGAGGACTTCATTTCATGTAGTAAAATTTAGTTGTATTGTAGGACATTAAACAGACTTGCAAACCTTCAGGGTTTAACTTGGAAGCAGAGTTACTTGCGGCGCTGTAGCAGTGCAACGCATTGTTGCTCTTATCTGTGTCCCATTCGGTAAGGTCGGGTTTAAATCTTAAGCCAGCAACACAAAATTTTGTTTACCCTGACTTTCTAAGTTCATATTAATGAATTCCGAAATACTTTTTTCCCCATTTGTCGCGTATCTGATCATGTAATCGTTGACCGGACGTGAGACATCAATCTGGCTTCTTTCCTAGGGAAATACAGATTCTGAAATAGTAGGACAGGCTCTACTAGTAGAGCAGCGTGCCTCTCAGACATCATCGAGCAACGGAGAAACTTGTTTCTCAGAGGGCTACGGCGTCCTTATCTCGAAACTTGACAAAAACACTTGATCATATTAATGTCGCTTTCACACCGACATAATGCCGTAAATTTATGTCGTGAAACGTCGTGGTCTGTCGTTTATACTCTCGAAGTAAGGCTGCTCTACAATCTCAGCGACTTCTGTTTCGTCCGTTAAGTCGGCTCATATAACAATATTCACATCATTAGTTGGTATACAGTGTTTGTGTACGACCTATAAGCTGTTGTATCAGTTGATAGCCGCGCAGAGTGGCCGCGCGGTTTGAGGCGCCATGTCACGGATTATGCGGTCCGTCCCGCCGGAGGTTCGAGTCCTCCCTCGAGCATGGGTGTGTGTGTTGCTCTTAGCATAAGTTAGTTTAAGTAGTGTGTAAGTCAAGGCCGAGGACCTCAGCAGTTTTGTCCCTTAGGAATTCACACACATTTGAACACCAGATGATAACTCGCCTTTCGCGAACAAGGGCCACGTACTGTTCGTGATCCATTGCATTTGTGTACCAACGCAAAATTACGCCAGTCTTAAATTGATCGCCCACTTACACGTAACCAATGGATTCTGATGCAATTTTTCGCAGGAAAAGTGCGCAATTTAGGTTACGTGGAGCGATATCTGGGTTAATAACGTGCAGAATGACAATTTCTAACATTTATTAATTAAAAATGTACATTGGACGTGATTATGTTTTTCAGGTGTGAGCAGGACTTACTGAATGGGGATTCCGTACATACTTAATTACGTGTATCGACAGTTCTCCCACTTCGACGATTTTTGCCTGTTATAAACACTGATAATGGCAAGATGTCGGTCCCAAGTATCCCAAGACTTTCGAGAATGTTTTAATTTCATGTCTTAAGTCTGATAACGAATGAAAAAAGAAACATTTCTTCTGTTTTAATTACAAATTAACAAATTTCTTATTTTTTCTCTTGGCTACTTCTCTTTTAATTACAAATTAACGAATTTCTTATTTTTTCCCTTGGCTACTTCTGTTTTAATCACAAATTAACAAATTTCATTTTTTTTCCCTTGGCTACTTTTCCTGTGAAACTTTGCTTCCTTCTAAATTTCATTATTCTGCATTTAGGACAAGTAACCTACTTGACCAGTATCAAAATGTTGACATAAATGGATTTGTCTTTTGACTGCACTGACATAGAAGCTTTACATTTTTATACGAATGGCTCAATGGCTCTGAGAACTATGGGACTTAACATCTGAGGTCATCAGTCCCCTTTTATACGACCAAAAAGCTGTAACATCAGTATGTGACAACGTTCAACTTGATACGCCTACCCGTTCATGAGAAAAAGGATTTTGAACAGACGGTCACTCAGACAGACAGACTGACGGACAATGTAGTGTTATCAGAAGGCTTCCACTTTTACTGACAAATGTACGATACCTTGAAAAAGAAGTTTATGTTACCCTAGATTAGACCAAATATATTAAAATGAAATAAATACGAGTAGTTAACAAAAAAATTTAATAATGTAATGGTTAATTCATTTTAAAAGGGATAAAATGATTTTAATATTCATCCACAGCTTGACAATTAAAGAAAATAGTTACAAATAAACTCGTCTTCCCAACGAAAGCTCACCAATTTCAATGCATAAATTTCATATGGCCATTACAACAGATCGTAACTCTGGTCATCTGAAGAATAGTAGACATTAACATTCATCAAATAACGATTACAATCGCTATTGTAACAATCTGGACCAGTGCCTGCGCCACAAAACTGTCTATAAACCAGTGACACTGAATACTTGGCTCTAAACTGCAGCAAGATATTTTCAGTAAGTTCTTCCAATTTATCAATATGAACCGTAAGGTACTTAAGGACCCAAACTGGACAGGTTTAAGTTTATACAAACCTGGAGAACGAAATAACGAAAATAATACCTCACGAAGTTACAGATGAACGGAATTCCAGTTATCTACTAATACTGTATATCCCTGCAACCCGATAAACGAAGTCGAAATATTCACTACAGTAAAAATTGCAACACACTTCTAAAAATACAATCGTAAGTGAGCACACTAAATTTCAGAGTTGAACTTATGTAAGTTAATGACTTTTTAGACATGATAACTTGCACATCAAAGTGAGCTATACACGGTGACAGGATGTTCATACACTCCTGGAAATTGAAATAAGAACACCGTGAATTCATTGTCCCAGGAAGGGGAAACTTTATTGACACATTCCTGGGGTCAGATACATCACATGATCACACTGACAGAACCACAGGCACATAGACACAGGCAACAGAGCATGCACAATGTCGGCACTAGTACAGTGTATATCCACCTTTCGCAGCAATGCAGGCTGCTATTCTCCCATGGAGACGATCGTAGAGATGCTGGATGTAGTCCTGTGGAACGGCTTGCCATGCCATTTCCACCTGGCGCCTCAGTTGGACCAGCGTTCGTGCTGGACGTGCAGACCGCGTGAGACGACGCTTCATCCAGTCCCAAACATGCTCAATGGGGGACAGATCCGGAGATCTTGCTGGCCAGGGTAGTTGACTTACACCTTCTAGAGCACGTTGGGTGGCACGGGATACATGCGGACGTGCATTGTCCTGTTGGAACAGCAAGTTCCCTTGCCAGTCTAGGAATGGTAGAACGATGGGTTCGATGACGGTTTGGATGTACAGTGCACTATTCAGTGTCCCCTCGACGATCACCAGTGGTGTACGGCCAGTGTAGGAGATCGCTCCACACCATGATGCCGGGTGTTGGCCCTGTGTGCCTCGGTCGTATGCAGTCCTGATTGTGGCGCTCACCTGCACGGCGCCAAACACGCATACGACCATCATTGGCACCAAGGCAGAAGCGACTCTCATCGCTGAAGACGACACGTCTCCATTCGTCCCTCTATTCACGCCTGTCGCTACACCACTGGAGGCAGGCTGCACGATGTTGGGGCGTGAGCGGAAGACGGCCTAACGGTGTGCGGGACCGTAGCCCAGCTTCATGGAGACGGTTGCGAATGGTCCTCGCCGATACCCCAGGAGCAACAGTGTCCCTAATTTGCTGGGAAGTGGCGGTGCAGTCCCCTACGGCACTGCGTAGGATCCTACGGTCTTGGCGTGCATCCGTGCGTCGCTGTGATCCAGTCCCAGGTCGACGGGCACGTGCACCTTCCGCCGACCACTGGCGATAACATCAAAGTACTGTGGAGACCTCACGCCCCACGTGTTGAGCAATTCGGCGGTACGTCCACCCGGCCTCCCGCATGCCCACTATACGCCCTCGCTCAAAGTCCGTCAACTGCACATACGGTTCACGTCCACGCTGTCGCGGCATGCTACCAGTGTTAAAGACTGCGATGGAGCTCCGTATGCCACGGCAAACTGGCTGACACTGACGGCGGCGGTGCACAAATGCTGCGCAGCTAGCGCCATTCGACGGCCAACACCGCGGTTCCTGGTGTGTCCGCTGTGCCGTGCGTGTGATCATTGCTTGTACAGCCCTCTCGCAGTGTCCGGAGCAAGTATGGTGGGTCTGACACACCGGTGTCAATGTGTTCTTTTTTCCATTTCCAGGAGTGTAGATATATGTCCCAGTGCCTAGCTAACTACATGAGAAACTAACGATGTCAAAACGGAGTCGTCACCTGTGAACCCTAACAGCAATAACTTGTTTAGCCAAGCACAAGAATACGGGAAATAGATCCAAATGCAGTTACTGAAGTCACGAAATGGGGAAGCCACCATTGGAATACAATTTAGCTAAGTCAAGAGCTTTAAGTCTCAAAGAAACCGTACGGATAAATACGATGCTCCACCTGCTATCGTGTCTCCGTCAGAAAACAACTCCCATCCTGGAAGTTTAGCTTTTCCGTGTATTCTATCACGGTACTCTAGTTAATTCCACTTCAGTCTAATACACTACTGTCCATTTGAATTGCTACACCAAGAAGAAATGCAGATGATAAACGGGTATTAATTGGACAAATATATTATACTAGAACTGACATGTCATTACATTTTCACGCAATTTGGGTGCATAGATACTGAGAAATCGGTACCCGGAACAACCACCTCTCGCCGTAATTACGGCCTTTATACGCCTGGGCATTGAGTCAAACAGAGCTTGGATGGCGTGTACAGGTACAGCTGCACATGCAGCTTCAACACGATACCACAGTTCATCAAGAGTAGTGACTGGCGTATTGTGACGAGCCAGTTGCTCGGCCACCATTGACCAGGCGTTTTCAGTTGGTGAGAGATTTGGAGAATGTGCTGGCCAGGGAAGCAGTAGAATATTTTCTGTATCCAGAAAGGCCCGTACAGGACCTGCAACATACGGTCGTGCATTATCCTGCTGAAATGTAGGGTTTCGCAGGGATCGCATGAAGGGTAGAGCCACGGGTCGTAACACATCTGAAATGTAACGTCCACTGTTCAAAGTGCCGTCAATGCGAACAACAGGTGACCGAGACGTGTAACCAATGGCACCCCATACCATCACGCCGGGTGATACGCCAGTATGGCGATGACGAATTCACGCTTCCAATATGTGTTCACCGCGATGTCGCCAAACACGGATGCAACCATCATGATGCTGTAAACAGAACCTAGATTCATCCGAAAAAATAACGTTTTGTCATTCGTGCACCCAGGTTCGTCGTTGAGTACACCATCGCAGGCGCTCCTGTCTGTGATGCAGCGTCAAGAGTAACCGCAGCCATTGTATCCGAGCTGATAGTCCATGCTGCTGCAAACGTCTTAGAACTGTTCGTGCAGATGGTTGTTGTGTTGCAAACGTCCCCATCTGTTGTCTCAGGGATCGAGACGTGACAGCACGATCCGTTACAGCCATGCGGATAAGATGCCTGTCATCTCTTCTGCTAGTGATACGAGGCCGTCGGGATCCAGCAGGGCGTTCCGTATTACCCTCCTGAAACCACCGTTTCCATATTCTGCTAACAGTCATTGGATCTCGAACAACGCGAGCAGCAATGTCGCGATACGATAAACGGCAATCGCGATAGGCTACAATCCGACCTTTATCAAAGTCGGAAACGTGATAGTACGCATTTCTCCTCCTTACACAACGGTTCACCAGACAACGTCGGTCAACTGCTGTTTGTGTATGAGAAATCGGTTGGAAACTTTCCTCTTTTCAGCACGTTTCAGGTGTCGCCACCGGCGCCAACCTTGTGTGAATGGTCTTAAAAGCTAATCATTTGCATGTCACAGCATCTTCTTCCTGTCGGTTAAATTTAGCGTCTGTAGCACGTCATCTTCGTGGTGTAGCAGTTTTAATGGCCAGTAATGTAGCCTTAGGTGAGAAAGGAAGGAGACGGGATAGTAGGTGTTATTCGATCTGTACAACCGTGAAGTAAACCAAGAATAAATTTCTAGAGAATTGAAGTTTTAGGATGAAGCAGGGAAACCTTTGTGGTTAGCGATGACGTTGTAACTTTGTCGGTGGTAACAAAGGACTTGAAAGAACAGTTGCATGCATGGGATAGTGTCTTCAAAGGAGAAAACAGCTTGAATATCAATATACCCAAACAAGCGTAATGGAAACTAGTCGAACTAAATGAGGTGACGTTGATGGAATTAAATTTGGAAATGAGACAAGCAATAAAGTATCTGATGATTGCCGAAATAGATGGGACATAAAATGTAGACTGAGAACGGAAAGAAAATCGATTCTGAAGAAAACAAATTTCTTAACATCGAATGTGCATTAAAGCTTTTTCTTAAGGCATTTGTCTGGAACGTAGTGTTCTACAGATGTAGGTAGAGGATATGCACTTCGGATAGAAAGAGAATAGAGGGTTTCGACCTATGATGCTATGGCACATGATGAAGATTATATAGATCAAGTAAATAACAAATGAAGAGGTACTGAATCTAACTCTAGAGAAAATAAATATTTGGCATATCTTGGCTAAGAGAAGAAATTGGTTGACAAGTCACATTGAAGCATCAAGGAACTGTCAATTTCATTATGGAAGGATGTGTGTGGGCTAATAATTGTAGATGGAGCAACAAGATTGAATACAATACTTAAGTTCAAACGGATATGTAAGATTGCAGTTGTTATGCATCCATGAAGAGGCGCAGGGTAGACTGGCATGAAGGTGTGCATCGTACCAGTCTTCGCAATTATGGCAACAAAAACAATGACAACAAATATGTGTACATGGGAGAGTCCTTGGAAGACACTGGAAGATTTCAGATACGTTATAGAATGTGTTACACAAAATTGAAAACCGTATTTTAAACTGCAATTCATTGCCAGGGGAATTCAATGTTCGTGCCTTTTCTACTGCTATTTCTGCTGAAGCACAGCCAGCGTCGTATTGAAACTGATGCAGGTGCTTACCACGCTTAGTTTTCTAAAAGTTACAGTCACACACGATTCTTCAGCTCAACGTTTCTGCATATTCGTTTCGCCAGCAACCTACCTCGCCGAGGTGTTGTGTTTACATGCTGCACTGAAAGTAAGTATGTATCTGAGAAGGCTGACTCGAGAAACCAACAAAGATGTAGTCCAATTTGGATCGCAGAGGGAGGCGCGTGAGGGTAATCCGTGCAGTTTCCGGAACCGCTGTGCGAAGGTGGGTTAGTTGCAGAAGCAACTGCCTAGTAATCGGGAGACCTAGGTTCGATTCCCGGCCTTGGTACTTATTGTCACTCGCCACTTCAGTCTACAAACCACTTCAGTCTACAAACGTAAAATAAAATTGTATGAGACCAGTAAAGTCTCTGAAATTGTGTCATTTCATTTCAAATATTAAAGTTTAAACTTGTGTTTACGCTTATGTCAGGCTCCTCCCATGAACAGACGCTCTAAAGGCAGTGTTAAAGCTGACTCAGGGGACTAAACCGATTTATTACCGTTTTGTGATTCATAGTCGTAACAAGAGTTCAGTGAATGACTGTGAACAAGGTCTATCACAGTCAAACACGAATTTCAGAATCACCGACGACGAGAGACCACAATGGCATGTGTGCTACCGAAGACAATCTGCCGACCACCACACCTACAACCGAAAACTGCCCCCTGCAAAACTGTCGCCCTACAAGAGCGCAGCTCACCGCTCCCGCTTATCTACGTTCCCTACTTCTTGGAGAGGTTTATCATGCACTCGATGCAGAAGTTCATACTTATAAATACACCAGTAAAACATGTTATATCTTTGGGTCATTCTCGACCATACATTGACACTGACTCAACCATTTCCGAATGAAAAACAAAAATCATCTGTAAGGATTACGGGAACTATCTGGAGTGCAGCAGCAAAACAGTTTAAACTACGCTTTTACCTTTACGTTGCGCTGCAGATGAATGCTAACCCTGTTTAGTGAACTTTTGCCAACGCTTAACAAGTGAATATTGCCCTAATACATACATTGCATGATAAACTCCACCATTCAGCTGGAATATCTGGATGCAGAGAAAGACATAAGGTATCTACCTCCGATGAACACACATTATACGGTCACCATCCTCCTTATTCAAGACAGACATCTATGAAAAGTTTTCTGAGGACAGCAGAACACGCTGCCCAACAGACCTGTTCCCGACTATGTGGAAGATGAGGCCTGAACACCACTGGATGACAACGTCGGAAATTCTAGTTGCTCTGTACATTGAAGAGTGGCCGGTGAGGAAAGCTCTGAAGAGACAAATGGCTGGAGAAGCAAGGTCCAAAGATAATTTTCAGAAATGGGTTACCCCTTAGCATCAACCCTTTGTGAGTATGGAGTTCAAAAGCTACGGAGGATTTATAACAACTTAGAACGTGTCTTGCGAAATGTACTTTGATGACCTGAGGTCCGCAAGCTTCGAAGCCGTTGTGACTGCCAGATGGTGGGCTTAAGTTACCTGGATTATCATCTTTGTGTATTTCTTTTGTTTAGTGTTCTTTTAATGCATATCATTATAGACTATGATATGTGTGATGTAACACTGTCTTCACTTTATTTTTTATTAGCAGTTAGTTTATAAATATCATATATGTATCTGGACGTATATGCTTAAGTTTGATGCTTTCACACTATCAAATAAATAACTAAAAATGTTACATGGACATCCGCATCTTTAAAGGGAGCACCCCAGTACTCAGGACATTTAGGTACGTCACGTTACTTGTCGAAACACGTGATGAAATCAAAAGTAAGTCGCTATTCACGTAGGAATCTAAATTATGCATTTACTCTTACAGTACCATTACTGTCCACACTTTCAATGACTTATAACAGCCATTTTAGTTGATGTAGCGATGTCATCATTTTTCATTGCCAAGACTACTTTAACATTACGGTTCAGTTTACGGAAACGCTATTTATGCTAACTATGGCTAATCATAATTAATACTCATTTCATCAGTACTCAATATTTACAATACTTATCCTTACGTTCTGCTGCTCTTATTCTTGGTAATACTGTAGTATCAGTGTACGGCGTGATTCCTGTATTCCGATATAAATGTTGCGGCTTAAGGGGGGGTAGGACGTCAAACGGGCAGACTTGGAGCAGGAGAGGCACCACAGGACATTTTATTTTCTACTGTCTATACTTTTACAAATACATTCATAAAACTTTGTCAGAATGACCAGGAAGGATTCAGGATTCACACTCATAGCAGTGAAAGTGCAAAAACATAACAAAATAAAATTTTTTTAGATATGAAATTTCATCATTTTTTCACTTACTTTTGGCTGCATTTGTTGCTATAGGTACATTTTTCTTCACAAGTAAGAGATATTCTTTGATGAATTTTGCACAGCATACTAACCATACTTACAGGTGTATTAAACTCTTGAATTTTCCAAATCTATTAAAAACTGTGGTAAAAATTGAGATAATTAACTACAAAATTTGATTTTTTTCTAAACATAAAGTTTTAAACGTAACAGCTCATTCATTTTTTCATAAATTAAATAGATTCTAGAGCTTCAGACACCTGTAAGTATGGTTTGTATGCTGTTCAGAATTCATTGAACAGTCTCTTTTGCTTGTGAAGAAAAGTGTACCTATAGCAACAAATGCAGCCAACAGTAAGTGTAAAAATAATGAACTTTCATATCTAAAAAAAATTTATTTTGTTATGTTTTTGCACTTCCTCTGGTATGACTGTCAATTCTGAATCCTTCCTGGTCATGCTGACAAAGTTTTATGAATTTACTTGTAAAATTATAGACAGTGGAAATTAAAATGTCGTGTGGTGCCTCTCCCGCTCCAAGTCGGCCCGTTTGACGTCCTACCGCCCTTAAAGTCAAGCGCCAGCACACCAGTCGGGAACGATAGAGCACAGATGGCTATGAGAAGACGTCAGGCAATCACACGCTGACCGGACCTCCATCCAGGACGACAACGCGACAGCAGCGGCCACTGCGTGAAGAGGACGTAAGCGTCGCGCGCGACTGGTAGCGGCCAGTCGAACAACAGCTTTAAGACTAGCGACTTGCATAGAAGCATCAAAGTTCATTACTTCGCTTCTACACTCAATGTAAAACAAACTTGGAATTATATACTGAAGAAACTTGCTTATTTTGCATGTTGCCCTGTCCTTGCAACACATCTGTGTAATCACATTGCTCATTTTGTAATAAAACCCACTAATCGATTTATTTGAATATTGTCTAGTGATACGAGAAAGCAGGTTTCCTAGACACGCCAATATTGACGTCGTGGCTAGGTTTAACAATAAATGTCATACATGGTAACACTACTAAAGTGTCCACACATCTGGGATATTTTTGTAGGTATAATATCGTGTCACCACTGTTGTCCAATCACACCTCAACGGAGGTTCTTGGTGTCTGTGTTCACTCAATTACATGTTGCTACAAGATTCAGTTTTTTTTTTTTTTTTTTTTTTGTAATTTTAAGGCGATCATAGCCATCAGCTGCTGGGGGACATTATGCTTAATCAGCGCCTCTGATCGAAAATGTGTACCTGATTGGGATTCGAATCTGGGATCTCCTGTTTACTAGGAAAGTAAACAAGCAGGAGACCCCTGGTTTGCATCCCGGTGCTGTACACATTCTCGTTCGTCGGCGCTGATTCTTCATAAAGCGCTGCTGCAGCTGATAGCAGTGATCCCCCTTCAATTTACAAATAGCGTTTCACAGCCGCTGGATCTGCGTGGTGGCTATTCTTTGGAAGGAACAGAGGCTGTGCATTCAAATAAGTTCTTTTTTTATGCATTTATTTCGCATCTGAGCAGGATCGGCATGGTTATGAACAGATTCGGCATGGATTGTTTGAGGGGTAACCGGATGCCCTTTCTGTCACCACCCCGTTACCTCAGGACGGAATACCTGTATCCCATCTGCCAGTGTCTGATGTTATTCATGTGAAAGTGAGCAAAAGTATTCTAAGAGTTTGCGAATCGTGTACTTGAGGCAGGACTTACGTACCAATCCGATATTCGCGTAGTAGGATGTGTGAAACCACCTAAAAACCACATTCAATCTGGCTGCCACACCGACCCTCTCCGGAGGACGGATTTTACACGGGCCGACGCACCTCCCCGTCCCAGGAGCTGATGTACTTATCAAATCTCACTACACAGTATAAGTGAAAATGTCAAAAATAACAGAAATTTCAAAGAAATCGCTTTTAGTGTGCAGAGATTATACCGTGATGACAACGTAATAGTCTTCCTGCATTCGTCATATTAACAAGATAAAATCGATGTGAGATTTCATGTGGAAACGGTAATTCATATTGTTGCGTACAGAAATAATTTTTGTAGCTCCAAACGCTATGGAACTTCATCTCTTTATTTTCCTATTCTGGGACTTCCTAAGCACTTAAAAGTCTCTCTCCAGTAGCGAAACCTGCCTCGCACCTCGATGGCTATTGTGCTAGGCAGGACGTGTCCCAAATTATGTCGGTTCCTTCTCTGGAAGCTTTCGTGGCCCTGTTAGCACTGAGGCGTAAGTGCAATGTCATACGACCGAAATATTTTTTGACAATAATTTGCACCAATAACTTGAACCATTGAACGTACTACGGGCTGATTGATATGTATATCTGAGGCCACCCTTAATCTTACAGATATATGTAATGGTTCAGCGTGCTTGAGGAGAAACATTACTCAGAGTTATCTGCTCGTGCCTAACACTACTCGTGAGTTGTGCCTCTTATAACAAATTCCTCTTAAGAAAACAGGGTTAGTTGACCAAGTACTTGCGTATTGTATTCCGCCATTTCCCACTGAACTCATCAAAAAAGATCATTTTCGTTATATGCGGACCAAATCGCCGAATCAGCTACTCATATAAACCGGACACCATCATTTCATCCAGAGCTCAGGCTTTAGAAACCCTCCTCAGTATTTAGTGTAGACAAACATTCCTGAAGATAGAGTTCCTTACCGTTCAGCAAGCGCTCAAAACCCCAGTTCACGAGATGACCAAATGTGTTTTTAAAAAGAATAATTACATCCCATTCTCCTACATCCAGGAAGACGAACGTTAATTGTCTTCTGACAGGTCTCCCGATACTTAAGAAGCGAGCACGTAATGCTCAACTAACTGTTTCAAAAATGATTCAAATGGCTCTGAGCACTATGGGACTTAACATCTGAGGTCATCAGTCCCCTAGAACTTAGAACTACTTAAACCTAATTAATCTAAGGACATCACACACATCCATGCCCGAGGCAGGATTCGAACCTGCGACCGTAGCGGTCGCGCGGTTCCGGACTGAAGCGCCTAGAACCGCTCGGCCACACTGGCCGGGCAACTAACTGTAAGGCATTAATCTAAAAAAAAAGTCATCAATTATAACCAGTTAATACTTCGTCACTCAACGAATTCATCTAATGCCCACAAGATTAAAGCACTGTATGACAGTTATTTCGTGTCATCTGTGTTCATTCCCATGCGCAGAACTGCCGTAAGTGGAAATATTTCTCTGCAACGCACATAATAAAAGATCACACACATACACACACAAATTGCATATGATCTGAAATCAAATCATTAACGTTGCTTCCAGGAGTGCCTCCCAAATGCCTTCGCATTTCCAAACAGATAGTCCGTCGATTTTCTTTACCATTTTTCTGTATGTTATTCTCTTCATCAGCTATGATGCATGAGACGTTAAGCTGATTATGCAATAATTCCTACACTTAATTGCCATTTCTGTCGTCGGTATTGTGTGGATGATATTTTTTCCGAAAGTCTCATGCTAGGTATCCGATCCAATAAGTTCTGCGTATCAAACTGCACAGTCATTGACACTTCCCCAAACTATTTTACACATAATGATGGAATGTTGCCTATAATTCCTGCCTTATTCGATATTAAGTCTTCTAAAATCCTGTTAAACTCTAATCCTTGATCCCGTATTTCCTGGTTCTAAGTGTAATTGCATGGGTAGCAGCAAAACAACTACTTCACTAATCTTAACTCTAATGATTTACACATATCCTTTAAACTAACAAGTTCCATCATGTCGATGAAAGAATCGTTCAATAGATGTATGGAACATGTTACTGACCAGCTTCCTCACTAACTTCCATTTCTTCTTCTATCACGTCGTCAGACAAGTGGCCTTCTGCCTTCCCCTCCGCAGTGGCCTTCACTGTACTCTTTTACGCCTATTTTCTCCCTCCAGTGCCCTTAACAGTGAAATTCCCCTTCCACGCATAATGTTGACGCCCTTGCTTTTACATTCACCAGTGGTTGTTTCGACGCTTTTTATGCTGAATCAGTCCTTTCAGCAAATTTTTTTTTCGATGTCTCCACATTTTACCTGTAACTATTTTCCCTCGGCTTCCCTGCACTTCCCATTTATCTCATTTCTTAGTGACTTATATTGCTGCGTTACTGTCTTATTCTGATCAATTTTTGTACTTTTCTAATCGATCAGATGAAGTTTTTCTTATGTTGCCCAATGGTCATTGTATGTATGCTTCTCTTTCCAACTTCTGTGACCTTTTTCTTCTTCTTCTTCTTCTTCTTCGTTTCACCCAACTTTGGGGTACGTTGAATCAATCACTTCTGTGTGTTCTGTGCCTTTCTTTTCGCCCAGTACTGTTTCATTCTTTCTGATCTTGCTTTTCTTTCCTCATCAGAGATGACAATCGTTCTTTTCTTTCTATTTTGGAGCTGGAATCCCTCTTTTCTGTCTTTGCTTATCATTTTTGCGGTCCTGTCTGTGAGCATTTTTTCTGTGATGTGTAGTTCTCTTAAGTCTTTCTCTGTTTGGATAAACCAATTTGGTTTGGATTTTTTATTCCTGAAGTAGTCAAACATTCTTTTTGTAAGTCTATTTGGGTTCATTCTGAGAATGTGCCCATAAAACTCAATTCTTCTTTTCCTCATTGTATCCGAAAGTTTTTCTGTGGTTTTGTAGAGTGTTTCATTTTTGGTATGAATTAGTTTGTGGTTATGAAATTTGGGGCCTAAAATTTTTCTCAATATTTTTCTTTCTTTGATCTCTAGCCTTTCAATTGGGCCATGGTTAGTGATAGATAATGTCTCAGCTGCATATAGTGCTTCTGGTTTAATGACAGTGTTGTAATGTTTTATTTTTGAATTCCATGAGAGTGACTTTTTATTATAAGTATTTTTAGTAAGCTGAAAGGCTAGTTCAACTTTGTTTCTTCTTAATTCTATTGCTTTTTTCTCAAGGGCGTTCCAGCTAATCCATTCACCAAGATATTTGAATTCTTTAACAATTTCGATCTTTTGGTCTCTTACTTTAAGATATTTCATTGGCTTTTTTATATTTGTGATTATTTTGGTTTTTTCAAAAGAAATTTTAAGGCCTATTTTCTCTGCTTGTTTCTGTAATTCGAGGATCTGTTCCTTGGCTTCTTCCCATGTTTCAGCTAGTAGGGCCATATCATCTGCAAATGCTAGGCAATTAACCTTGATACCTTTGTTTTTTGTTCCTAGTTGGATTCCACTATTGATTTTCTTGTTCCATTCTCTTACTATTTTTTCTAGGGCACAGATAAATAACAATGGAGAGAGTCCATCACCTTGTCGTACTCCAGTTTTTATCTCAAATAGGTCTGAGAGTTCTCCCATAAATTTAATTTTGGAGTATGTGTTGGTGATGGTTTCTCTAATTAGGTTTGTAGTTTTATTGTCTAGGTTCAATTCTTTTAATATGGAGATTAGAGATTCCCTGTCTATGGAGTCGTATGCCTTTTGAAAGTCAATGAATGTGATGACATACGCTTTTGCTCTCGATTTTTGGTAGGCCATAAGATTTTTGAAGTTTAGAATTTGTTCTGGGCAGGATCTTCCCTTTCTGAAGCCTGCCTGGTATTCTCCAAGTTGACAGTCTAGCTGGGGTTCTGCTCTGTTCAAAAGGACTTTAGACAGTATTTTGTATGTTACGTCAAGGAGCGAAATCCCTCTGTAATTGTTGGCGTCTGTTCTGGATCCCCTCTTATGAATTGGGTGAATGAGGGCCATCTTCCATTCATCCAGAATTCTTTCTGTTATCCATATTTCTTCAAATATGTTTTGGAGAGATTCTATGGCATTTCTATTGACATTTTTCCACAGTTCAGCTGTAATTTGGTTCTCTCCCGAAGCCTTATAGTTTTTGAGATTCAGAATGATTGATTGTAGTTCCTCGACGGTGGGTGGTTCTGAGTTAGGACTTGTTGAAGTTGAGTTGCTGAAATCCATTTTTTCAATTGGTTCTTTACAGTTGAGAAGGTTTCTGAAATATTCCCTCAAAATTTTGCAATTATCCCTGTTGTTGTGTGCAATATTACCATTTTTATCTTGTAATTGGAGTGTCGGTGGGCTGTACTTGGTTATTTTTTGTTTAAAAGTTCTGTAAAAGCTCCTAGTCTTGTTTTTGTTGAAGTCTTCGTTGATCTGCAAAAGGAGTTGATCTTCTTGTGCTTTTTTAATTCTTTTGAGGTTTTTACTCACTAGTTTTCTTACACTCAGGAAATTTTGCCTATTATATTCATTTTTCTGAGATTGCATCTGTTGCCATGCTTTCTTTCTTTGCTCAATAAGTTTGTCACATTCCTCTGTCCACCATGCGTGTTTTTTGATTTTGGTTATAGGTGCTATTTGTTCAGCTTTGGTTAGTAGGCTTTCCTTCATTTGATCCCAATTTTGGTTCCTTATATCTTGAGTTGCGAGGGGAAACTCCTTCGAATTCATTATCTTTTCTGGATCGTATCTTCTGCTTTTGGGTTTACTGTTTCTATCTTTCCTTTTGGGGATAATTTTGAGTTTTATTTTAGAAAGATAGTGATCAGAATCCAAGTTTGCTCCTCTGAGTACTTTGACATTTTGTATTTCTGTATGGTGTTTCCATTTTATCGCCACATGATCAAGTTGAAATTCACCCAAGTGTGGGTTTGGTGAGGTCCATGTCTTCTGTTTTCTGGGTAGTTTCTTAAAGGCTGTGGATTTCAGGATCAAGCCATGTGCTTGGCAGAGTTCTACTAATCTGACTCCATTTTGGTTAGTTCTATTGTGCGCTGGGTAGTTTCCAACAATATTTTTGTATTTCTTCTCTTTTCCTACTTGAGCATTGAAGTCCCCCGTAAGTATGATGTTGTGTTTGTCTGGGATCTTTTGCACCGCGTCATCTAGTTGTTCCCAAAAACGTTCCACCTTTTCCTTATTTTTCCTATTGTCTTCATTTATGGGGGCATGTGCATTCACAATTGTGTATACTCTATTAGCAGATTTAAAAGTGAGTGTGGAGAGTCTTTACGATTGTGATTGAAAGCTGATAATGGAGTCTAAAATACTTTTATCTATTATAAAGCCCGTTCCGAGGTGGGGTGTGTTTTTCATTATTCTTTTGCCTACCTTTCCTTTGTATATTCTGAAACCTCCGGAATCAAAATTGTTTTCATCTATGTATCGAGTTTCTTGTAGTGATGTTATGAGTATTCTATGATGTTTGAGGGTATCTGTAAGATGTTTTAATTTTCCTGTTTTTAAAAGAGAGTTTACATTGAAAGTAGCTATGTAACTTGTTTTTTTACATTTCAATTTGCTTGATGTCTTATCATGTCCCGATTCATCTCTGTGCAATGCTGCAGACTCCCCAGAATCCGATAGTCTGCTTGCACACCTTGGTGCGGTGGATTGTCCACCTGGGGTAATTTGTTTCACATTACACTCTTCCATGATTGATAGTATTATGTAAGGGGTGACTCTTCGAGCCACAAATTTACAACCACGGTTGTTAGCCCTGGAGGTTTTTCCCAGCCGCCCCTAACCTGGGGAACAGACGCTGACCAAAGACCGCCCAATGTGAGACAGTCGCCTTTGGATTTCTGGTCCTGTGTTGGTCCACGGGTGGTATTTTATTTCCCACCTAACCTACATATCTGTAGAGCTTTCCCCTATCTGCCACCTGGGGACGCGCCCGGTAGGGGAACAGGTTCCCCCTCGGGTGTGACCTTTTTATTTTTTATTTATTTATTTATTAATGTTTGAGATGTCCGTTTCTCTTCAACTGAAATTACTGAAGTTTCTTCTGTGTCATCAGAGTTAAAAGAAGTTCATCCACATCTCATTGTTTCTCTGTACTTCTGTATTCCACTTCATTTCCACATTGATTGTTATGGACGATTCTCTTAATCTTCAATCTACTCTTCACCGTTACCAAATCATCCATGTCTGTAACTACTCCTGGGTTCACCTTACAAACCAGTATCACAATTAGGAACCTCTGCCTGACCATGGTGTAATCCAGCTGGAATGCCTTCCTGTGCATCTGAGTCTTTCTCAGTTATATCTCCACCAGTTACGATTTTTAATCAGTACAGTTGCTGTTACCAACTGAAATATACTGAAGAACTCAATTAGAATTTCTCCTCTCTCATTCTTCTACCAAGTCTACATTTTCCTGTAACCTTGTCTGCTATTTGTTTCCCTATAAACACATTCCATTTCCCCACGATTAGCAGATTAGCATCGCCCTTTATATACTGAACTACTCGTCCAATATTCTCATACACTTTCTCCATCTCTTCATCTTCTACAGGTATATACTTGAACTACTTTTGTAGACATTGCTTTCCTTTGATTCTAATGTGAACCAGCCCATTACCGAATTGTTCCCAGTACCTCACTCTCTGCCCTAGCCTCATACTAATGCTAATTTCTGTTATAGCATTTTTTGCTTTTGCTGATATTATCCTGCATTCTTCTGACCAGAAATTCTTATCCTTTTTTCGTTTCACTTGACTGACCGCCGCTATAACCTTTTCACTCCACTTTTCAGATTTTCTAGCCTCCCTATCGTGTCAGACTTGTCATTCCACGATCCAAATCGTAGAATGTTAACGTGGTTATTCAATCACTTTGTCTTAGTTATCTCCACCTTGGCAGTCCCTTATCGGACTTAATCCGTAGTATTTTGTCAATACATAAACCATTGTGACACTTTTTCAGTTACAGAGCACGTATCCTACTTATACATACCGTGTATCTTTAATTCAGGGGTTACCAATGTCTTCTGTGTGCCCACGCGGTTGATGATTGCTCATTCTTCTGCTTTTTAGGTGCAGTTTATAACCCCAGGAACAAGACGTTGCCCCGAAACTATGTCCGCTCCTCCACCCTCTTTGACAAGACCGTTGGGTGATTCCTTATGAGGGAAATTTTCGCCCGTTATTACTTACAATTTTCAAGCCGAATTTAAGCAGTAACGGGGTTTGAAACTGGGTTCCCAGAGAGGTTACATTATAAGTTAAAGGCGTTAACCGTAGGAGACAGATGCCGTACTTAAGTTTCATATATTTTACCACCCGATCCCGAAACTTTTATGATAAAGTGACCTCCCACCTTGCCGGTACTCACAGCGAGCGATTACCCATTGTCCATTATTTATGCATCCCTGTCTCTTATTCCTTCACTTCGGCTGTACCAAAATCGTCCGTCTTCGTATCACATTTCACACACTTCATATCCCTCGCCTCATTATCTAGCGACACAATTTTTACTAACTGTGTGCACCACAAATCTTGTGTCCTCTCGCAGACATTTACATCACCCTCACTTCTTTTTCTTACACTTCATCCCGTGTTCTTCTATTTACTTCATTATTCCTGCAAGAAACTTCGTCGTCGATGCCGTTTTCATCAACCACCACATCCTCAGATTTCCATTCGCCCACGTTATTCATTTGGCACGTTTCCGCGCTCTTTCCGGACATCCACCGACTGTTCTATTGCTATCATTCCCATAACTCTCATCAACGTCGAATTAATTTTTCAAGTTCATCCCTTCACTTACCTCACTACTTTTAAGATGGTGTCACTCACTTCAGTTTTTACTTTCTTCCGTCTCTGCTCCGTCCATAGATCAAAATTACACAATACCACATCAGCGTGATAAATTTCTCTATTCACCGATACTTCGGTCTCTGAAGTCCCATATTATCTCTTATGGTCACTGTTCATTTCTTCTCCGAATTTATATATGACCGCCAGAGGACCCTAGATATGTCGCATGTTATATTCCTGCCCTGATCGATGAAAGGCTGTAATATCTTAGCTTCCCCTACACCGCCTGATTTTCTTGCCTATCATTCCCAAAATAGATTTTCTCTATCAACCGCGACCAATCCTTTCAATTAAATTAATGCACAATAACTTCTTTCGCCAATTTCGAATGTCAGCTCTGCGATGCAGTCCCTCTAGCTATCAAAATTCGGCCATCTTTACACCCAGTGCCGCCTGCAGCGGTGCCATTCCTGCTCAGAGTTGCGTCACGTGGTCCAATTTGTCAACAAAATCAACATGTTCGCTCTAGGAATTTGTGAGGTAGTGAGTAAATCCCACTGCAATTCATCAACTGCCATCTCGTTAAGACTGCAACTTAACAGTCCCCACGGTCTATAGAAGTAAACCCAGAGCTCTTCACACCTCTGATTACTGGTTTATATTTAAGGCCAGTCAAAAATTCGTTGTGGAGACACATTTGCTCCGAAATCCTAAAATATTTATTTAATAAGCACGCTACAAACTCATTGAAGTTTCGATGCCTTACATGTGTTGGATTCTCTATACATGTAGGTAACTCATCCCCATCCCAGGTTCGATTTAATTAGTTTCATTTTATCGCCATCCGTTAACTCTTCAACGAAATGATCTTTCCATGCGTCAAAAAAAAAAAAAAAAAAAAAAAAAAAAACGCGTGAGAGCACCCTTCTCCAAATCGCATATTACTACTGGTCATCTTCATGAATGGTGTTACGAATGCAGTGTGGTTTTGATTAACTATCAAATTATTGAGAGTCTCTTGTACTTCCTTCGCCATTTACTGCTTTACACTGCCCTCAATTTATTTTACTTCATTTCAATGTCGCCTCAGAGCTGCAAAATTGATTTACACATCTCTTCCTTGGAGTCTTCGAATTCCTGCGCTTGGGTACAGAATCTGTCTCCAAGGTCGGCTTCTTTTTGAAAGAGAGGCACAACACTGGTGTAGTACTCTACAATACTTATTACTTGCTACACGAACCGATTTTCGGCTGTTAGATCACCATCAGGTGCAAAGATAAGCATGTGGTGCAGTGACATTTTGTTGGATCAAATATTTTAGAGTAATTCATATACAGAGTATCTCAATTTACAAAGACGAAAAACGTTAGTGTTAGATTTTGGAATAAAACAAGAGGGATTATTTCAGTTTGAATGCGATGTAAAATTATTTAACTACGATAAAATACGTGACACATTAACGAATGAACTACAGAAAAATTACAACAGTTGTACATGGATGAAAGTAATTAAGCAATAAACTTCGATAACATGCTCCAAAGATCTAAGTGAACAAAATAATTTTGTCTTTAATAAGTCCTAAATCACAAACAGGTAAGATATAATAGTGATATCGAAGAGGTGAATGAAGCAACGAAATGAAGGAAATGGGGTATGTAAGAAAGGTAATTTACAACACGGCCTGGATGGGTTTATGAGCAATATCTACAGCTGGAAGTGGCGATTAAGGGAACAGTGTCTGGTCATTCAGTACTAAGCTTGGGTTGATAGAATTGTGTTTTTGATTCCCATTATTTCAAGATAATTCATCTTTGTTCCTCCATAGTTGGGATGTAGTACTTTACTTAATTTACTACCGAAACCAGTCTCTATTGTTACAGTTTCCTTATGCAACGTTCTTAGCGTTTCTCCTGCTTCTCCAAGCCCGCCAAATAGCCCCGTTCCCCCTATTCGGTTTATTTGGTTTTTTAAATGTTCAGTATCTACGTATTATTCATTCATTTTGTTTAACTTCTCATGCATTCCCGAAATCTGATCAGATGTCTCTAATTATAAAGTATTTTGCTTTCACGTTGCTTTCTTTATTGGAACACGCCCTTCCAGATGCATTTGATACAACTGGTTAAAGATATGTCCAGTCAAATGAAAGCGAGATTCCCTTTTCCCTGGCTTAGATATTATTTGTTGTTGTTTAGTTACGCTTTCACGTTCTTTCCTTATTGGAACACACCCCTACAGATCCATTTGATATGACTACTTAAAGATATGTCCAGTCAAATGAAAGCGCGATTCCTTTTTCCCTCGCTTAGATATTATTTCTTGTTGTTTATTTACACGAATAGTGATTGATTCCTTGTGCTTTTCGCTTACTGGATTACTATGGAGATGTTATGTTCCTTAGCGTGCTGAGCAAAATATGAGATTGTTTAAAATTGTTCAGTTGGTTTCTGATATCTTTTCTGCCCCTGATTATCCATTCTCGAATAAACGCTCTCACGGGCCCGTTAAGAACTTGTCGTTCTTCATAGTTTCTTTGCTCTCTATAAATTTTTATATCAATGGAAAGCCATGACGTTCACGTCACTTCACCTTCAAACCTTGTACACTTTGAGTCCGTCAGAACAAAATAATGTTCAAGTAGTGAGGCTCATTACTTAGGCGATTTCGAGAATAATCCAAAGAGAAAATTTAAGTGTCATTGATGTGCTGGAACGTTGTGACCCTGAGCAAAACCTATGGTAAGCGTTCAAACGTCCGCAACCTGTGGGTCGCTGGATCGAGTCCCGCACAGTTTTCTTATTTGTACTTATTTCAGCACGAGTCGTATATTTCGTACATATTACGTCTGGAAAGTAACGTGATGAAAAGACATGTGTATTTTCAGGAACTTTTTTTTGAATTTCCAATGTTATTCTCGTTGTTTACTAATTTTTATTATTACGATAAATATTATGCGACTTTTATTTCACAGCCAAGTTACAAATTTTGTCAAGCACATTCAGAGTGTTCATATCTGACCGGAAACGAGCGAGAAACTGATTTCATGAAGATGCTATTAAAAGAAATTCAACTATACATCGCCAGTATTCGACACCGAGATTTACGATAATGTTGCGTTACGGCTCGTTCTGTTGTCGAATAAACATATTTACACCTATATTTATATGTTTGACTCTAGTTTTCCAAGTCTGTCCCTTGTCCTTGAAACCTGTGCTTGCAGTTACAGGTGCAAAGCAAGCTGTACCTTACCCGACTACAAGTGTAAGGGAATTCGAATATCACAACAGGTACATCTTCCTTTTCAGGAAAACTTTATACGTTTGATCGTTACTTATCGATAATTATAGATATAACATTTGTTGTGATAGTAAAAGTCATCAAACAACCAAATAACATTGGAAATTCAATAAACGTCTTTTCATCATATTACCTTTCAAATATAATACGTAAGAAATAGGATGACTAGTGTTGAAAAAATATAAATTAAAGATACGTGAGCGGGCCTCGATCCAGCAATCCACCGATTACGGAACTTGGATGGTAAGTACATGACCGCTGCTATCTTGAACGCTGAGTTAGCACGCACTGGTACATCATTGACGTATAAAATGTCTCTTGTGATTTTCCCGCAATTACGTAAGAAGTATGCCTCACTACATGCACATAATATTTTCATATTGGACAACTAAAAGTTTACAAAGTTTGAATAAATCAGTGATACGAACTTCGTGAAGCGTTTATTCCGCAATAGGTAAAATGGGCGATAAGTCATGCATTTCCAAAATCCATTGAAAGAATTTTAAACAATCTCATGTTTTGCTGAGCACGCTAGGGATCTTAACATTGGCATAGTAATCCAAGAAACGAAAAACAGAAGGAACCATTCATTATTCGCATAAATAAACCACAAAAAATAATATTTAAGCCAGGGAAGAGGGAATCGTGTTTTCATATGATTGGAAGTATCTTTAACCATGACATATCAAATGGTTCTGTGAACGTGTGTTACAGTAAAGGAAGCATATCAATAAGCTACAATCCAATAATGCCCAAAGTGAAAGCAAACTATTCTGCTATTAGGTATGTCAGATCAAATGTCAGGAATACATGAGAAGTTAAACAAAATGGATGAATAATATTCAGATAATGAAGAATTAAAAAATCAAATAACCATGTAAGGGGGAGAGGAGTAATTGACGGCCTTGGCAATGCAGGAAAAACGCTAGGAACGTTGAATAAGAAAATTGTAACAATAGAGGTTGGTGTCGGGAATAAAATTAAGTAAATCAGAAAGCGATCTTGGAGGATGAATCGGAAGCCAGGTGCAGATTTTCGAAGATTATAAGTACAAGACAAATAAATCTGTTTTGCAGCTCTGGGGTGAAACTGAAATGAAGTAAAATAAAGTGAGGGCAGGTTAAAGCAGCATAGGGCGATGCAAATGAAAGAGACTCTCAACAACCTGAGAATTAATCAAAACCAGATTGTGTTGGCGGTGCTATTCGTGAACATGACCAGCAATAAAATGCTTTATGGAGAAGGATGCTACCACGTGGTGGCATTTAGCAAGCTGAAAGGATTGTTTCGTAGAAGAATTAACGGATGGCGATAAAATCAAACTAGTTATATGGCTCCTGGTATGGGGCTGAGGTTATGTACTTACATACTCACACAAGGCATCGAAACTTCATTGAGTTCGAAGCAAGCTTTTAAAATAAATATTGGATGATTTCGTGGGAAATGTGTCTCCACAACGAATTTTTACTGCCAATGTTTATAAACCTGGCCGCAGAGGTATAAAGGTTTCACTGTTGAAGAGCTCAGGCAACTGAACCACTTTGATAGACCGTAGGATCCGTTTACTCTCAGTCTTAAGAGGTTGTCATCTGATGAACTGCAGTGAGTTTACTCATTGACTCACAAATTCCTTGAAAAAATTGTAGACTTTGTTAAGAAACTTGACCACGTAACTCTACTGTGACAAGGAATGGCAGCGCTGCAGGTTGTACGGAATGGAAAGCCGGCCGAATGTTGATAGCTATACGGGACTGGATTACAGAGCTGACATTCGAATTTTTCTAAGGAAGTAACTGTGAACTAATATAATTGAAAGGACTTGTCGTGGTTCATAGAGCAAATATCGCTTTGGGAATAACAGAAAAGAACATCATGCGGTGTCGGAGAGGATAAAAAATTACAGCGTTAGGTCGAATAAGTCTGGAAAGTAAGATGCGTCGTATCTAGTGTCCTTAGGTGGGTAGACAGATATTTTGGGAATGTACTGTTGTTTGTATACTTTTCACTGTGAATCTTAATATCCTTCAAAAATACTTTTTGCTGTTTTATGTATTTACACTTGTTTCTTATTTTGTTATTAACTGTCCATCGACTTTTGATGCAAGGTCCCTTCGACATACCACTAGATAAAAAAGTTTAATTACAAGTAGATTGTTGTTATTACTGGGAAAAAAATTTCCGTGCGACCATGTCGCAAATTGAACACAAATTTTCTGTAAAATACTCCACAGCCACTCTGCGGCTGAGAAACGTGAGTGCAACTGAAAAGTGGAAATGTTAAACATTCTAACGGCCGATATCACATTTTTCAGGAGAATTAAAACACAATGTATACTCTTTTCATACATAACTTATTTGCATAAAAAGTTGAGAAAACAGCACACAATTATGCTACTCACTTCACCTCTGCACAAAAAAGGAGAGATAAAGAGAGAGAGAGAGAGAGATTGTGGTAAGTTCCTATGCGGCCAAACTGCTGAGGGCATCGGTCACTAGGCTTACTCACTACTTAATCTAACTTAAACTAACATATGCTAAGGAAAACACACACACCCATGCCCGAGGGAGAAGCTGCGTGAGTACCACGCGAGAGGGAGAGAGAGAGACAGAGAGAGATTCAAATAAGAGATACAAATAAGAAAGTTCTGCGTGACACACGAGGGAGCTGAATGGTTCTGTGGCGATACGGATGTGTTTGTTTCAAAAAGCACTATACTGAGGCACTGCGTTTTGTTTGCGGTAATATAAGTACATGAAAAGAATATCTTCTTTTTAACCAGTAGAACTGTAACACAACAAGAATCTGTTCAAATATCTATTGAAAATTTTAGAAGACAATAACAGAAATAAATTCAAGGCAAAAAAACCTCTCGGTATCGACTTCCGTGTCTTACGTAAGTATATCTTTAGAAGCAGATGCTGCAACAGTAACGTAAAGCTCTCTGTTCTCCTCAACAGGTTTTTCTGTTTTGCAACTGATAAACGTGATAAACGTGGCTTGTCTTTCAAATTAAGTACTCCATGGTATACATCAGGCCATGATCTTTCCTAAGCTGACATATTTCAACCCCTTTGGTTTCAGACTAGAATTTTTAATAGCTGTTTGAGCTGGATGGGTAATAACAGTAACGTAGTTCACAGGTGGTTGGTTGGTTGATTTGGGGGTGGGGGCACCAAACAGTGAGGTCATCGGTCCCGTCGGATTAGGGAAGGATGGGGAACGAAGTCGGCAGTACCCTTTCAAACGAACCATCCCGGAATTTGCTTAAAACGATTTAAGGAACTCACTGAAAACCTAAATCAGGACGACCGGACGCGAGTTTAAACCGTCGTCCCCCCGAATACGAGTCCAGTGTGCTAGCTACTGCGCCATCTCTCTCGGTCTGACGGATGGGTAAGACACACCCTGTTCATACTGCTTTTGGAGGTCTCACACGCCTGCGCTGCAAACAAAATTTCGGCAGCATCTTTAAAATGAAGAAGAGTCAGTTTTATGCGTTGTAATTACATGAAATGGGTTGATAACTTTACATAACTCAGTAATCTTGTGTAAACGGAGCTGGAAAAAAAACCTTGCTTGTCTACCTCTATAATTGCGAAGCTTCTTTCACAACTAAAAAAGCTGTTCCTACTCATGAAAAACTGGTGTTTTATCTCTTTAAACCATCCCAGGTTAGATGGGGGAAGCCCCTGACGCATGGCGCACTAGAGACAAGCATTCCTTGAACCAAAGGCCATGCGCCATTTAGTAATGAGTGCTTCAAACATTTTCTCCGTCACTTAACAATGGAAACAAGGTCTTGGGACCAGCTACAGAATACTTAGAATACGACAGCAATGAAAATGCGTTTTATGAGAATATGGGACGTAGAACGTTTGAAATTTCCAGTCCTCAGTTGCTAACAGCGTTTCACCACAAAAGAAATTGCTACTATGTATTCTTCAATTACTTATTTCTAACATGTATGATAGGTGTAACGGCTCCTACAAGCTATAGGAAACAGAGTCAACTTGAAGTCAAAATTGGTAAAGAGAAACAGCATGTCAGAATTGTGAGAACGAAGAAACGTCGTTCTCTTCCCTCTGTGCTTGAAAGCGAGTGCTGCATTGCAACTCTTGCTTCTAAAGAGACCCCTAATACAAGTGAATGAGCTGTATCTAACTCGACAATAACGTGCCCAATATTGTACATTCTTTCCTCAGTGGTTTGTATGATCAGACAAGTTTTATGATTATATGAGATAGAGAGAGAAACGTGCTATTAGGCCTACATACTCGAGATGATTCGTAGTGACACTGAAAAGCAAGGTTACAAAATCCGGGCACAACTTCAAACAAATTCGGCGAAACAGAAATATCAATCGGACGATGATGTCGGCTGCATGAGAGGCGTACTGATTTGAAAAGGTCGGTCGACGCCGAAATCTACCGACGCCAGCGCCACTGTGACTGCAGCATTAGTGGGACTCGCACGCAAAAGGTGGCAGCACCTGTTCCTGTAAGTCAGCAGTCCAGCTACAGAGAGCACCAGCTGTAGCATTCGCTCCAGTATCTGGCGCGAGTAGCTCTGAGATTTAAGCCGTTTAAAAGTTCAGCAGCCATTGTTGCTTTCGGTAACACAAATTATTGCGAGTATATTCACCAAAATAGTCTGTAAGGCTTTGGTAGCGACATCTGTGGTTTACTGCTTATAAATATATTTTCTACAAGAGACACACAATGAATGAGTGCAATAAAAGTTTCTTTGGGCGTGGTAACTATCTTTTGTAAGAAATACTATTTAACAAAAGCAAACAACACACGATAAATAATTCTGAAATAAGTACACCACATATCTCAGAAACTAGCTATCACGTTACATTTACTCATTTTACTGCGGTGGCATACCCGTTACACAAACAAACGAAATTCAGAAATAAATCAAATGAACAAGAAAACTAATATCCATCAACATACTGATCCAACAAACTTACATAATGGTTGCCTTTCTTTTAACATTTACTTCTCTTCTATTTACAGTTTACTGCGAGCTGAATATAAAACTTTTATCTCTGATAGGCTCTTGAAGTGCGCTATTGACTGCACTCTCAAACTGAGATTTCGAATCCAGATAATGTACAGAGCAAACTTTTCGTTTGGTTATCGTTACATTGTTTTTATTTTCCAATACTAGGTGGGAAGGACTAGTTTCAAGCGATGAATCAGTAACTGTTCACAGCGTGCCTCTCAGCTTTCCTTAGAATAAGCAAATACATCTAAGCACACACTGCCAGAGCGATAATAAGTGAATATTTGGTGGAGTGTATGTGAAGCAGCAATCTATTGCTTGGCGCTTAGGATCGGACTTCTCAACTTATAGTCAAGGAAATGGTTTCTTGATGCGCTAAACACCGATCTTCAAATTCATGATGTTGGGATCTTCTCGTGTATTCCTGTATGGAACCGAGTTTTCACATATAACAGTGCAGTTTCTAAAATCAAGTGGATCGAGACAATGAAGAAAAAATAACGGTTGAAGATTGATAACGTAATGATTAAAGTCTGGAAAAATATAAATTTCAATGGAGACTGATAGAACTGTAAACTTCGTTTCAAAAATACGTTAACGACAATAATTGCATTTTATGACTTTCATGCTTTGATGGTTATTGAATCTCAGCACAACGTAACACGGTGATCATGGTCCTCATTACTGATCCTCACTTAGAGTGGACACATATGCCAAACTTTAGCTATAATCGCCTACAGTTACGAAATTCCGAGGGCGTTTGTCAGTTGCCCTTAGGTCGCTGACATGTCAAAAGCAATTAGCTCTGTGAATTATCTCTGGGAAGGAGGGATTGGCACGCGCCTCGAAGCAACGTCGTGTCCTGTTGTAAGCGGATGACGCCTTAGCTAACCCTGCGATCTGGTGGGCTGCTTCCCTCTGGTTGTTGCGTATGGGAAGCGAAACATCGCAAGAAAAATGTTGTATTAATGGTAATTCCTAACACTTAGGGGCAACGATTTATGCGGTATTTTCCTTGTAATTTTTCGCTTCCAACATGCTACAACAACCACTTCGTACAATCACTGTTGAGACAACAGATACGGGACCAGTTACTACATTCAGCTCTCGTGTTACAGGAATAATGCGACACAAATACTCTTCTGAATCAAAATCACCCTGGAAAATTCGAGACAAACTATTATTTCTTTTCGAAGCTGTTTACAGGCCTGAGTTCATACAACTATATCAGTTTCATGTTCCCTTTGAAGACAAATGTTGTTGCCTTCAAATTTGGCATCCAGACATAAACATCTGAGCTAAAACTAATTACTTTTTATGCTCATATCTTGATTTTCGGTTCATCCTTTCAATGTAAAAGGCATTCCCATGACATGAGATACGAGTGAAGGGTGCTGCCTCATACTATAACCTGTTTCTCTAATTTTTACACTAATATTTATCTGTTATTTATTGACCAGCAGTTAACAGAAGAGGTAAACATTATCATCACAGTATGCCTGACAGCAGCTGCAAATGATATCATGACATACTGTCTTTTGCGATATTGATTGCATGGAAAATGTTGTAGTATTTGTGAAATAAGAACTCATGGTGAAGAATATAATGTTTTTGAGTCTTTATTCGTGCTATAAAACCAAACAGTTATTACGTTGTACCATCAAATGGGTTGAAGTTGTGCGATTTTGAAGTTTAAACGTGAATATATCTGAAACCATTTAGGCTGTGTGTTGGTTTGTCTTTTAGAGCATTAGCATTGAGTTGTAGAAAAAAAAATTTAGTCGTTGTTACCTTTTGCTCTATCAGATTGGCGAATAATAAATAAAGTATGTCAGTTAACATCACCCCACTTGGGGGTGAATTTGACAGATTATATTGTATGTGATAATTATGGATTACTATGACTCCATGGTTACTTTATTTTGTTCTGAAACTTTGTTAGTAATGGAAATATAAATCTAGTGTACTAATTAAATTTTATTATTAATTTCAGAGTACATGCAAAAAGCATGGTCACAAATTTGCATTATTAAAAACTGAAGAAAAACAGACAAAAGACGTTTCACTATTCTCTGTACTCCAACATAACGTCTTAAAATGAAAAATACCCCCTTCCTCCAATTATTGGATCTGACAAATATTTTTCATCTAAAATATTTTTTGCTTTTATTATTCAGTCAACATCGCGCCAGCAGTCATCTTCATTCTGTTTCGCAGTAACATGTACTAATAAACATCAAGGCTATATGTCTTACACCTGAGTCGTTTTATGTCAGTCACACAAATAAAAGTATTAGTTCTCTAAAATAGATTAAGAAATCAGTCTTCTGACAATGATTAGTATTTGGATACAGCTTTTGAATATAATATTTAGCTATTCCCACGTATTAAGAACTCTTGAACAGTAAATACACTTGTTGAAATACATGATTTACATCACCAATCAGGGATCGCTGACCTTTGAATTCTGGTCCCTTCAACCCCACAAAACAACCAACCATCACCTACGTGTAATTGTTTCATACAAAAGGTCCTTGTTTTAGCTTTTAGGTCAACTCCCCCTCCCCCCAGTCAATTTCAACGCTTTGTACTGTATTAGCTGTTTCGGCTGTCACAGCAGACATCTTCTGATCATACTACTAGCCTAAAAATATACTAGGTATTGTTGCATGTTCTAATGCATGCTACGTCAAAACTGAATTGAATACTGTTAAGTGATTTTATTGGTTAACGAAACATAAAAGAGGAAAGAATAGCGAAACTATGGAAGACTTAACCGACACTACAGGAAGTCGTGTGTATGAAAGAAGAATGAATGACGTGTTCCACATGTTATCGTAGTAAAATGGATCAGGGCCACTGCTTAAAATATTTGACGTGTCTAAAAGATAACTGCATCGTACGGTATGGAAAGTGCCTTAAAAGCTAGATCTATAGGTTATTTACATATATATCACAAAAACCTACTTCCGATGATAAATTTAAAACTTTTGTGCTGGCATTGCATCTGTGTCTGTAGCTGGGAACAATAAAGCTTCACAGAAGGAAAAGTGGGAATGTTGCAGTTCCGCAGTAGAAAATTAGACAGATATGGAATCTACAGTACGAGAAAATCACAGCGTCTGTGTTATCAACAAAGAACAAGAATTACGTGAAACCACAAGTTTATTGTTACCAGTCACTGTTCATTTATCTCCATGACGCGTTTCCAAAGTTTAAACCTCTATCATTTGGTGCATTTACATTTGTTAGTAGGACGCATTTGTGTGTTGTGTTAGTATTTTTTTGGAGGAACTTGTGGCCTCGTCTCCAGTGGTTTAGGTTCTATTCACTGTGGTAAGACACCACATTTATACTGTCTTATTTTGTAACCAAAGATTTACAAAACACGAGACACAGTGTCAGAAGCCTTCTGGAAACTGAGAAATACATAATCGATTTGAAATCCTTTTTCAATAGCACTCAACACTCCATGTGAGTAAAGAGCGAGATGTGTTTCACAAAAACGATTTTTTTTCTAAATCCATGTTGACTGTCTGTCAAGTAGACCATTCTCTTTGATGTAATGCATAATGTTCGAACACTATCAATATTGGAAGATCCTGCTGCATATCGACTTTAATGATATGGGCCCGTAATTTAGTGAATTCCTCCTACTTTTGAATATTGGTGTGACTTTTGCAACTTTCCAGGCTTTTAATACGGATCTTTCGTCTAGCGATCTTGTTTACATGATTGTTAAATATGAAGTTAGTGTATCAGCATATTATGAAAGGACCCAATTTGGTACACATTCTGTAACGGAAGACTCACTTTGATTGAGTGGTTTAATTTGAAGCTCCTCTTTTCTCTCTTCTATGTATGCGATTTAAAAACTGGGTGGTTTTGGAGATCAGCCTTATGCAAACACAATTAGTTTACTTTTATATTTACCCAGACATGTTTCGACACCAATGTGTCACCTTTGGTGGGTCAAATTTTTATTTTCTGTAAAGTACAGTATCACATTTATAAAAATCTAATTGCTGTAGGCCTAAAAATTCAGTATTTGCAATTTTCTTCGTTTTGTTTCGACATTCACTTTAAAATTACATCGCTAATTGAACTGTATTATTACACATCGATTTTAGTGTTCGTTTTCGTCGATTTTTTGACAACATGTCATCTGCAACATAGCGATGAAGAAAATTACTGGGTATTTGTGGAGAGCTGTTTCGAGGTTAGAGGTTATGTACGTTTCTGTACCTACATTTTCCGTCGTGTTTCGTGTCCCTGGTCGGGGTCTCAATCTGCTGCTGTTTAGTGCATGGCTTTCACTCAGTTTATCACAAAATTCCACTCACTACTTCATCTCAGATACCCTTTCACAAAATGTGGCTAAAAGTGATCTGCACAGACACTTCTGACAACACACTATATGAGAGGTGTTATGTTATTGTTATTGCACACTTGTTCATTGTTGGTCTTGTGTTGTGTGTGTGTGTGTGTGTGTGTGTGTGTGTGTGGTGTGTAAGACAGAGATAGATAGATAGATAGATAGATAGAGAGATGGATAGAGAGGTGGGTTGAGAACCCACTTCTCTATCCATCTCTCTCTGTCTCACTCTCTCTCTCTCTCTCTCTCTCTCTCTCTCTCTCTCTATCTATCTATCTCTTTCTGTCTTACACACATACACACACACTCCCACTACAACCCTGTGTTCACTAATCCTGTATCCGATTTGGTTTCCTTCATTACTACTTTAGAAATATGACGGTTTAATGGTGTCAGAGACTTCATTGACAGAAACTTGCCTCTCTCTTTCCTTGTTATTTTTATAACATCCAACTATGAACTATAAAATCTTCACTAATGTCATCTAATCGAGAACTCGGTAAGATGAATTTGTGTCCATCTCTTCTGATACATCGATAACAAATACCATCTGTATGTTGACATCAAGCATATGTGGCGATCCTAATAAATATTCAGATATTGGCCCATTGGAGCAGGTGACCAGTGATCAAAGTCGCTCACACAGACCAGTGTAGAGGTTTCTCTCCTGCACTAAAGAAGGATCATATCCCATAGTATCAATCATAAGAGAGGGTCCCTTGTAGTTTTTACATAATCAGTTTGTGATACGTTGTTTTTCAGCTGTAACACATACCAGCAGTGTATGACTACATATTTGTACACTGCCACACATTTCACTTTTCCACCAGGAGTTGGGGGTCTGTGTCAGGTGCTCAACAGACTTTAAAATGTTTCAGTCCATTGACTCTCACAGAAAGCTGAACACTGCATGGTGCATACTAAGCAGCCCCTACAACACACAGAACGGTTTAAGTAAAACACAGAGGCGTTTTTACTCCTTGACAAAAGTGAGGAAGACATCTCTATATGGAATGGAAGCTGGAAGAGTTTGCGAGACAGGGAGCTTTTCCAAAGAGTTATCAGAAGGTAATGCCCTCCACATTTAGTCTCAAATGGCCCTGAGCGCTACGAGGCTTAACATCTGAGGTCATCAGTCCCCTAGAACTTAGAACTACTTTAAGCTAACTAACTGAAGGACGTCACACACATCCATGGCCGAGGCAGGATTCGAACCTGCGACCATAGCTGCAGCATGGTTCCAGACTGAAGCGCCTGGAACTGCTCGGCCACACTGGCCGGACATTTAGTCTCATTTTCCACAGTTACGGGGTAGCAGATTTCTCAGTGTTCTGCTTTCGAACAGACCCAGAGCACCAATTCTTTATACTGTTGGTGCATATTGCACCCAGGTATATGATAACTGTTTCAGTGTCCTAGGTGGTAGTCAACCTGACCCCCAAATCTACATCAACATCTACATCTATATTCTGCAAATCATCGTGAGTGGCATTTCAGACGGTACATCCTTTTTCAGCAGTTTTTATGGTTTTTTCCTCTCCCATTCACGAATGGAGCATGGGAAGAATATTTGAATGCCTGAGCGCATGCATTAGTTATTCCAATCTTATCCACATGATCCCTATGTGAGCGCTGTGTATATTCCCTGAGTAATCATTTAATGCAGGTTCTTGAATCTTTGTTAACACAGTTTTGTGGGATAGTTTACATCTGTCTTCAAGAGTCTTCCAGTTCAGTTCTTTCAGTATCTCTGCGACACACTCCCACAGATTAAAGAAATCTGTCACCATTCATTCTTCCCTTCTCTGTATATGTTCAATACCCTCTGTTAGTCCTACCTGATATGGGCCCTATACACTTAGGTAATATTCTAGAAACAGTCACATGAGTGATTTGTCAGCAACTCGTTTATACACTGATTGCAGTTTCTCATTGTTCTACCAATAAATCGAATTTCACCACCTACTTTTCCCATGGCTGAACCTATGTGACCTTTCAAATCTTTGGACACTGTGTCTTTCATTTTTATGACTTATATTGTGTAACCAAATGTGGAAGAAGTGGATTCAAGGAAGTATTTCCTGTACATAAAGGGTAGTGATTTAATTAATTAGTCAATCTAACTGATAGTGTGAAGGAATATTTCCAAGACAACCACAGATGACGATTTATCAGAACCCCACTGATCTGATCATGACAAAAGAGGGGTTAGTGTGGTACACAACGGACGCTACCTAATTCTTCTCAAACGTTTTTGTTCCATCCACAGCAGGTTTCCATAGCACTGGAACTGTGAGAGAAAATGGATATATTGACTACCTGTGCCAGGGCTTTATGAGTGGGAGCGAGAGGGCGTGATAGAAGTATGGAGGAGCGGTGGGAAGATTATGGTCTGTATTTGTTAACACATGTTGGTCCACCCAAACAAGAAGTAACCACTTGAGACTGAGAGAGTGGGGAAGTGAACCTAGTAGCAAATTTTAAAAGAAAGCAGACATCCCTCATATTGCATTCCTTAGGTAGATTAAGCTTGACAAGTGACTGACTTCTCCCATCCAGCACTCAGGACTCAAAGGGTTGCCTGTGGCCCTGTGCAAGTCATGTGGTATGTGTGTGTGCAGGAGTGCAATTGGCACCGGTCTGAGTCGAGCCCGAGGACCACTTCCCCTCAATGTGCCATGTCACATGTGGAAAAAAATGCTATCATAAGCTGCATGTAGGACATTTGTGATTCTCAAACGTTTTGTGAGACCTCTGTTTTGTCAGATATGTCTAGCGCCATCTACAACACTTAGAATCAAATCTATCAATCAAATATAGTTAGAAGAAGTGTTTGGAACTGGGAGACTGAGAAATCTAGTTGTAGCTGAGGCAGTATTCTAACATAAAGGATTTTGACCTATCTGTTGAGAAGAAAGAGTGGACAAGATATTTCCTACGATTTTTTCATCAATTTAATTAATTAGTCAGTTGATTTAATATCAAAAGTGGTGCAGGGTTTCAGAGAGGGGAGGTGGGAGGGGTGGGGTTCTATATCCTTCCAAACAGACAACTCAGCGACTTTTCCCTCAATTTTTTTCCTGGTGGGGTGGAGAAGGAGGGGGCAACAGGTGGGACATTCTCTCATGGTGGCATTGTGCACTAGCTCAGTTGATCCCTCCACATCAAGGTCTGCATACATGCAAAAATTTTCCTAGAGGGCAACATCTCCAAACTCTGTGGCAGTGTAATTATGTTATTAGGACATGTATTTGTTGGATGTGAGCTTTTCCCTTGAAATAAAGACATCTAACCCCTGAAAACTGAATTTTATCAATAAATATTTTAGCTTCTACTTCGTAACTGGCACAGACTTCAATTTTTTATGATGAGATACTTCCTCCCAAGTGCAGACTGAGTTCTTTTTCCACCAGTTTCCAGCTTGAGACTAGTAGGGAATGGAGGATGGGAGGAGAGGAGTGAGAGATTTTCTAGGAGGGGATGGGTGTATTAATTTTCCGATTTAATTATTTAGTCAATTAATTCGATATCAAAACTGTGCTTGTATAGCTAGGGGGTTCCACAGAGCAGTGGGGCAGTTGTAGGGGGAGGGTTTGGGGTTTCTCAGAAGGACGAATTATCCTAAGGGAATCATAAATCAACCCCAAGGGGGTCATAAATCAATTAGCACAGCAACCAGTTCAAGGGTGGAAGAGTGGGTCGTAAATCAATCAAGTTAGCCCCTGAATGTATGCAACCCACACTAACAAAATGGCCCAGAATGTAGTGGGCCGTACTACTGATCATCTAAGATTTGCAGCTTATAACCTTATGTATTTAAGAAAAAAGAAAGAAAAGAAATTCTACATTTGTTCCTGTCACATGGCATTTATATTAACTCTGTTATGTCTTATAATAATCATAATATTAATACACGAACACGAAAACTGAAGTACTATTTTTTAGTATTAATTGTACAAGAAGGCCATGAAACTTACATTATATGAAGGGCACCTTGTGCTAGATGTGTTCAAAGAAAAAGTCGTGTACATATGCAGGCATTAAGAGAGTAAAAGAAAGTAAATGCTTTCATATTCAGGTCTCTAATGATACCTTTCAATCAAGCATTAAAATCGCCAATACTTAAACATCTAAAATTGAAGCTCTACTGTAGGCAAGCAGCCTACTCACGCCGTATAAAATTCACATCAGTCTTTCCATTGTGTGCCAGCCTAGTCCGCTGTAACTAGCTCTGACGTCATAAATGTTGCGCAATACTTTAAAAATCAAGTAAATAACCTGAAACGTTTCTAGCATGTCAGGAGTAATACTAAATCAATATGTGTTGAATATCAGTTCAATAACTTTAACCATTTTAGAAATTTGGACGTTTCTCTGTAAAGATCATTGGCACAACAGACAAGAGCTAGAACCTTAAAAATTTATATTTAGATTCCTTTTTCATAATAATTTAGTAGAAAAAGTATTCTGGATTTCACAAATTAAAATTTTAGTTGAAATTCATGATTTTCTGGTTTTTGTCTTAGAAATTAAGGAAGCAAGATAGACTAAGTAGGCGAATAAATAAGACTAGGATGTTTAAATTTAAGTAGAAGGGAGATCCGCTATAATCATAAAGATGTGAGGAGTTTTAACTGAATAACTATAAAACTATAGCAATAGCCTATAATTAATTCTCTCGCCCAAATTATTTGACTTAGCCACGTCAGACTTTTATTATGATTAATTACCTGTGTGCTGATTGCACATTTAAATTGAGAGCTTCATCGGCCATCAGCAAAGGAAGCAATGATTTATTCAATAACTTAATGTGGTGCATTACTAGCCCAGCAGCTAGGCGGGAGAGTGGATTTGATCAGGCGTTCCCTTAGCCGCCCGCACCGCGGCTTTATATATAAGAACGCTGCGCGAGAGATAAGGGCCCCAGTTCTCTCCAGACGCTGATTAGCGTACCATCTGTGCTGGGAGTCGCGTCGCGTTGGTATCATTGCTATAAACAGCCTCGAATGCCGTAATAAGTTACTCGGGATACGTGTAACCATGAGATCGCTTTCGAGTGAAGTGTTAATTCTGGAATGTCTTTAATGGTCTATCTTCAGTTTGCGTATGTCGTATTTTCACGTGCCGTCATGGGACAGACATTCTACCATTATTTAGCGTGGCGTTTGATGAACATTATCATCAAATTATGGCGAGCATTCACTTAAACATTTAATTTGAACAGTTATAGTTGCATCAGCGCATTAGACTCTGAACTGCTCTGGTAGTTGGATTGTGTGGATTTTTTTATTTTGGTCTGTGACTTTCAGAATATAGTGAACATTATAGAGAGAATGGTTTCTGATTATGAATCCCAGACAATCTCCTAATTCCTCAAAGCTATAAGCTGTAGCTATAAATGTATTTCTCAGATGAAGTGGGCACTAGGAATTCTAATTACAGGCTTCACGCCTTGCTAATCAGTTTCTGGTTGCCAATATTGTAGTCAGAGAGCCAGTGTTGAGAACGGAAAACAACAGCATAAATAATAGGAACATTTAACAATTATTCCACCCGCTGTCCCACATATGGTGCATCGGCCGGGAAAAACAAAACATCTAACACCAATTAAATTCCACCCGCCACCCCACATATGGTGCGTCGGCCGGGAAATGCATCTTTTCTACATTACATTCTACATTTAATAACAATAATTCCAACCACTGCCTCACACTACCAGCTTCTTTCCTACTTATCTATCAGGTGCTGTGATAGAAAGGACACATGAGAGTAACAACATTTCATGATATTGCATTCTAAAGATGTTCATGTTTACATGGTTCAAGTGCAGTAGCACCTGCATGCCAGGCAGCTATAATGCGAAAACTTCTAGGACAATTACGCCAGCAGAGGATATAAAAATATCATGGTTACGAAGTCTGTAAATAGCGTTATGTATTGGCGTCGTTGTTTGGCTTAATTTTGTGTAAGAATAATTTTATGGTCATTTGCCACTTTTATTAGAAAATTTGAACTAGAAAATTTTAAGTAAGTTCTTAATTTTTAATTTCTGTGTTCTGAGTAACTATAACTTCCAGAGAGTCTATATTTGTCTCAGGCCATGCCTAGAAGAAGAACGCTAAGAGGTCAGAGTGAAAAAGGCAGAGCTAGACAGTACAATTTTTCCGTAGTGAAAGTGATAGAAATGAGGACATTCATAATGATAATGAAACTGTTTTACTGAACGATACATTTAAATGTGCACTGAAGGTAGTTCCACATAATTTTGAGAGTTGCAGTTGCAGTTATGAACTTACAATGCTGATTTTGTAATACAAAACATTTCAATTCAGAGGTTGCCGTACGTGGTACAACAGTATTCACATTGTTACATTGTTACAAGGGAAAAGTTAATCTGCCAGCGCTAACGCAAAGACTATTTTTAAATGCACTTTATTAAGGGTGGATTCAAATGATCCAAAAATTCAAGAGCAATCAAAGAATTATTGCAGTAATGTAGAAATATTTCATTAATACAGATATGGCACATGAAAGTAATAAATTTCGTGATGTCTAGAGATGTTCTTGTTATATGGTTCATTTGACATAACATATGCATATTGTGTGACTATAATGCCACTATTGTTACGTCATTGATGTTGTCAGCAATGGAATACAAAATAACATAGTAACAAAGTTACTGGGGCATTGCAGATGGTACATAACATTGTTTATTGATGTTGTTCTTTGACTTAGTTTTGTCTAAGAGTAAACAGACCTAACTTTCCAGCATTTGTTAGCGTTACCATTAAAACTAAAGTAAGGTTCTAATATTCATATTTTAGGCTATGGTTCAAAGAAAAATACAAATGGGACAGACTGAAAGAGAAGAGCTAGCGATATATAATTTTTGCATTGACAGAGTAACATAAATAATGTGGACTTTGATAGGTGTAACTTGTTGTTTTGCAAGGTAGTTTTCAGCTAAGAACTAAAAATCAGCATGTGAATAAATTCCAATTAATTGTATAAAACAATAGTCTTTGGCTACTTTACAAACAGAATTACTCGAATTTCAACTACAGGCCACAGTAGTAACTATTAATATATCATAAGTGACAAAAAGAGTAACCAAACGATCGGCCATACTGTATTTTGCAATATCACCTTTGATACCAGTTATCTAAAATTAATATGACCTTAAAAACAGTAATTTAGTGCAGTGGATATCTATGAAGGGTTATTAGTGTGAAATGGTTAGTAATGTGAAATTGGGTTGGTTTAAGAGCAGTTACAATCTTAGATGGGTCTATAATTATGTGTTTACATAAAATAATGGAATGACTTACCTAGACATCGAGAGACAACGTTGTATACGGATGCTGGATGCCGAAATTTCAGATAGACGTTGTACGATTCGTTGTCATAAGTAAGTGTCACATAAAAAAGTAAATAAATGTTAAACAGATAGATCACGGGTTCAATTAGAGCTATTGGAATTCCATGTGTAAGAATAGTACATGACACATGAAACAATGGAAGACATCAGGTGACGTGATTACATGTAGATGTCAAGTAGACATTGAATGACGAATTGACGTAAATAAGCCCCTATTAACAGCATACTTCTTAACATTTGAAATTAATGCAGATGATATTATTGGATATACACGATGGTACATTGATTATGGCCATCCAGGGAGAATACCTATGAATATAGTAGTTATTATCAACAGATATCTATGAATGGTTAGCAACATTAGATCACAGATTATTGTACAAACATTTGTAATATAAAGTGATTTGTAATTGTGTGGAATGGAAGAGGTGTGTGGCCAGATCTTGCAGGAAAAATTAGGTGACAGGTACCAGGTCACAAGTATTTTCAAGCCCACTACATGTCTTAGCCATGTAGATGTAGGATCATTGTGCAAGGGTTTCACAAAGCAGGATCGTGTTGTGGCAGTGGGTGGAGAGGGGAACAATATTGATAGGTATCAGGGCTACAGTATTGGGTGAGACCTGGCAAAAATATCATCTGCAACAAACCATACAATTTTTGGCTTGGTTCCTGCTTTCATGCAGTATGATCAGTCCCAATTGAACAGCTCTATCAAGAGGGTCAATATGGCACTAGATCAGCTGATTTGGGTGGCTACTTTGTCAAGCATAGGTTAGGTGCCTGTTGATGGTATTGGTAGGTGGGACTACACAAGACAAGGCCTGCACCTCAGCAGGAAAGGGACAGGTATACTGGCTAGGATGATAGCTAAACCCTTATGGGCGGCACTGAAACTCGTGGGAGTAATTTTTTATAGATCAGTTTCCCATCATCCTACACTGATTGGAATTAAGCTTAATGAGAAGTTTAGACAGGCAGTTATTATAGATGTGAAAATATTACAAGAATCTCATAAAATTACAGTGAAAAATAATGTTAGTATGTCAAAAGATTAACATAAAATCACAGTGAAAAATAATGTGAATGTATAGCATCAGAATATCAGGGGATTAAAAAACAAAGTAGATGCGCTTTTTGTTTGTTTAGAAGGTTCAGAAATGGAGAGTGAAATAGATGTACTATGCCTGTCTGAACATCATACAGTCACAGGTATGGAAACGGTAAATGTAGGTGTATATGAGCTTTCAGCACATGTAAGTAGTGCCACTGTGTAGAGAGAGGAGAAGTTGCCATATATGTTAAAATCTGTCGTAATGTGAAACATTTAGAAATTAAAAAAATCCCTAGTTTTCGTAGACCAAGGTCGTTCTTGACACTACCAAGAAGGCTTTTGGTTTTGCTTGGAGGACGGAAGATGGTTTTCACTTGGTGTTTACGTAAAACACGTCCATTTTTTTCCGGATAAGGCCCCACAAAACGCAATAATAGTGAAGGCCGCCTCATCCTGAGGTTCAGTCTCAGTTTCCGCCGGTGATGCAGGTGTGGGATGTAAAGCCTTCCGAATATGCCCTTCCTTGTAACCGTTCCTCCGAAACACGGTCTTCAGATGGTCCAGTTCTTGTTGCAGACTGTCCCTGTCGGAGATGGTGTGAGATCTGTGTACAAGAGTTTTGAGCACGCCATTCTTTTGAGCTGGGTGGTGGCAGCTATCCGCTTGTAGGTACAAATCGGTGTGCTTCTTTTTCCTATATACACTGTGGCCCAAAGTGCCGTCAGCTCGTCTTCCAATCAAAACATCTAGCAAAGGGAGCATCCCATCCGTTTCGATCTCCATGGTGAACTTAATATTCTCGTGTCTGGAGTTGAGATGTGTGAAGAAGTCTGCCAGTTCATCTCTTCCATGTGGCCAGATAGAGAAGGTATCATCCACATATCAAAAGAAACACGTTTTAGATGTGCTGATTCAAGAGCTTCCTAATCGAAATGTTCCATGTGCATATTTGCGACAACGGGTGAGAGTGGACTCCCCATGGCTATTCCCTCTGTCTGCTGGTAGTATTCAGCGTCAAATAATAAGTAAGTTGACGTCAGAACATGTCTGAAAATGTTGGTGGTATCTTCGTCAAATTTCTGGCTGATGAGTTCCAAGGATTCTTGTAACGAAACTTTAGTGAATGGAGATACCACATCGAAGCTCACCAGTATGTCAGATTCCTTAAGCGCTAGGTTGTTGATGCGTCCAGGAAATCTACGGAGTTACGGATATGGTGTGTACATCTCCCAACGTAAGGGCTAAGCAGTTGTTTGAGGTGCTTTGCGAAAAGGTATGTTGGGGCACCAATATTGCTGACAATGGGACGTAATGGAATCGATTCCTTGTGCACCTTCGGCAATCCGTAAAGTGTAGGAGTAACAGCGGCCCTCGGGCGTAGCATCTTGGCAATCTCGTAAGGGAAGTCGGAATCCTTGAGAAGCGCCAGAGTCTTTCTCTCGACTCTCTTGATAGAATCGGTGTCAATCTTGAGGTATGCGCTGTCAGCAAGTAGGCCCCAATATTTCCCCGGGTGTGCCGACTTCGGGGGAGGAGGGAAGAATAGCGAGAGCGGTGCCGGCAAACCCTCCTGAACGAGAAGACCTAGGACGCAGCGCCCAGATGGCGGGAGAACGGACGCTGTACTTGGACAGCGCGTGGCGCGGACCGCGCCGACTCACAGGAAGCGCCTTTGGGAGGAGCGGGAGGGGGGTTGTCCTATATATATATATATGGCGCCGGCCTACCGCCGGTCAGTACATCAGTGCACCTGATGATGGCAACGTTTTCGGTTGCCGGAGTATTGTGCCCTATGCACACTCATACCAGGCTGTTCACTCGAGATTTATTTCGTCATAGTGATATTCTGTCACTCGATGGCATTTTGACATTAGTCATCTAAGATGAACATCACATCAACATATTTGTTCTAGCACAGACATATGTAAGAGTGAGCTGGTAATACTGGATCATGGGCTCAGTTTAAGAGAGATTACAGTCCTACATATTATAATAACTGTACATCGGTTATATTAAACATTGGAAGAATATATACCTAGATATCAGGTGATCATATTGGAGATAGGCGTCAGGTGGCGAGATTACACGTAGACATCAGATAATGTGTTGTCTTACATGAGCTTATGTAAACATCGCAGTTGACAAAAGCACGAACATGAAATAGCTCCAATGTTAGTACACATAACTGGAATGTATTCTTGATGAAATATCATATTTGTGGCATGTAGACATTGAGCTATTCCTGGATGTAGTAAACTCAACCTACATATGATACTATTAGCAGTACATTAACTGAGTTTTTAAGTGTTTATAGGTTGCCGAACTGATTCCGATTTCGTATAAAGAAAAAATTGCCAAAGACGTATTAAGAATGTTCATAAAATGTTTTCGAACATTTTCTAAAGTGGTATGATATGGTTTATCTATAATTTAAGTTTTATGAATGTTGCATATTGTTTTACAGACAGACTTTTTTAAAAATTGTAGAATACTGACTTCGTTGTATGTTATGATAGAAATTTAGACATAAATAATTATGTGGAAGAGTGGATCCATGCCTTAATCTGATGTGAGACGATAGCATCGATCTTTACTACCACTACGCCATCTGATGTGCATCACTAATTGTAAGAATGTTTACGCTGGAATCTGTCAGTTGTAAAATGGTGATGAATGTAAGCACCTCTAATCGGCGCAATAACATGTGTGTACATAGCAGTTATTTTAAAATTGATATGTCTACTTCTAGAGAAGCTCACGATAGCAACAAGAACATACAATGTGTAACACCACTTATTGTACTGATGGAAGAGATTGTGTAATGATGTAAACAAAGGTATATTGCTATCCCATGCATTGTCAATTTTGGATAAAATTATGGGTGCTGTTATGTCAGTATCTATATCCTATCATTTTCGGTCCTATCTTTTGCAGATCCTAAGATGGTAACAGAGTATTGCCGAAACCGGTCATGAATGAATAATTTTAGCGATTTTGGCAGCTGAGAATTTATTCAGTGTTCATAACACTACAGATCGCTTCCACGCTGACGACGTTGGAAGCATGTAGTAGATGAAGAGCTTGGCACAAGAGAGGATTCGGGTTGGACCATGCCAAACCTGTCAAAAGACTGATGAAGGAAAAGAAAAAAAGAGAAGCAGAATCATTTTGTTGTACTCATCTTGCGATTTAATCGACTGGCCTACGCATCGTTTAAGTTAAATTTTGCCAAAATCAAAACACCTATTGAGGTTTGAACACTATCAGGTCCTTTTCAAGTTAATTATTAGATTTGAGGAGAGAAGGAAAACGGTCTTCAGTAAAACCATGTTCACCTACAATATAATGTCAACCTCAGATAACGCTGGTCAACACTGAAAATACTTCGGATGTCATAGCGCCCATTTCCTATTAATTTGAAGGTGCTGATAACGAATGAACTTAGTCTTTGAAGATTCCTGCGAGTTTCGAAGAAATACATTGTTAGATATTCCCAAGTGGGCAAAATAAGTGTTCTTGACAATAGCAGTTGTCTGCTGATTTTTTGAATATCCACGTTTGGCGGTCAGCTCCACCTTTATTCTCATCGCTAGCACTATAACGCTGACCGAGAAAAATCAATAACTTCATCACTGTTGCCAATTTAGTAGTTTCGCCACTAAATCTCGGTGATTTGGGATATTCTATAATGAGAAAAACTAGATTTACGTTGCTTTCATTGTATTTTAGCGGACTCCTAAACTGCTGTTAACGGGGAAAATAGTTTTTTTTTTTTGTTGGAAACATGAAAGTCAATGAACATTTTTACCCGTGTCTGATGACTTCGCTTGAAATTAATTAGCAACAGTGAATATTTTGCTTTAGTTTGCGTTAATAACTCTGTTAGGGAAAACTTTTTGTGCAGAGTTCTTGTATAGTTACTTTTCCAAAAGTGGTCGTGTTAAGATTTTAGGTTACTGTGATGTGTTACATCACTTACCGTTGGTTGAAGCGCCTAACTTGACACATATCACCTAAATGTGTTAACAGTGCACAGAAATTTGGTGCTTGCGATGATACGGCACTTGATCATCAAAAAAGTAATTTCGTGTCCATCAGAAAGAAGGCCTAATAGAACTTTTATGTATGTAGTGGGCTTCGTGAGAATTTTGACTCGAGAATGTGAGCTTGGTAACATATTCGTTGAGAGTGTAGCCTTTTTCCTTTCTTTCTTTCTTTCTTTTTTTTTTAAATCTCTGCCGACCAGAAACAGAAACATGCCACGTAAATGTATGAACAGTGCGGACAGTTCTTGTTATGTTTGCGGTGAGGTTAATTTTGCCAATCAAAAAACAAATTTCAATCCAATCAAAAATAAAACCTGTTACCTGTATTTTGGTTATAAATTGGGAGATATGGGCAAGAAGCGGGTACCACACACACTTCTTGTAATACGTGTTCCACAAACTTGCGGGACTGGCTATATGGAAAAAGACCAAGCATCCCGCCTTCTGTTCTCGTGATATTGAGACAGCCGAACCATCAATTGAATAACTACGTGTTCCACAACCTCTCTGATCTTACTACAGTGGTTCATCCGACGAAGAGCAACACCCAGACAAACTCGACAAAGATAAGACATACACTGTTGTAGATTCGCCGTCATCCACTGATCCTGAGTTCACAGCCAGCGTCTCATCATTTAATCGCTATCTGATCACTCAAAAAGAACTGAATGGTCTTGTGAGGCACCTGGTGTCAAAAAGTGGCGCAAATTTGCTGGCATCTAGAATCAAGCAGTGGGGAGCCCTTGCTGAAGATGATAAAGTACCTGTTTCTCGTACACGTCAAGAGATTCTGCAAGATTATTTTCCAGTGGAAAGTGATCTAGCGTATTGGGTAAAAGTGTAATTGGCTTGATAACTAAAAAGAGAATACAATGCCGATGACTGGGGACTGTTCATAGACACATCGAAACTAAGTATGAAAGCTGTGTTAGTGAACAGTGGAAATGTTTTACCATCAATTCCAATCGGTTATGCAGTGCAGCAGAAGGAGACATATGCCGACATGGAAAAACTGTTGAGAGCCATAAATTACAGTGAAATCGTGCATTTGGAACACTTCTGGCGACTTCAAAGTTCAAGCCATCCTTCTTGGCCTGCAACTGAGCTACAAAATACTGCGATTTTCTATACACTTGGGTTAGATGAGAAAAGGCTTCCTACCTCGTTAAAGAAAAAGAAAAAAGGCTGACCACTCACTAAGTCTTTGGAACCAGGAAAAAAGAGCACTCATTACGTTCCTACGATGGATAGTTTTACTTCCTCCTTTACATATTAAACTAGGTTTAATAAAGAACTTTGTTAAGAGTACGAATCAATACAGAAGACGCATTCAAATACATTCTCAGAAAATTTCCGCGGATTGTTGAATGTACGATAAGAGAGACAATATTTTTTGGGCCCCAAACCTGAGAAATCCTCAGTTATTCTTAATCTGATGCACTTTCACAAGATAAGGAAAAGAAGACATGGGATTCTTCTGAAGATGATCACAAATTTCTTGGGAAACTTCGAGGCTCAGAACTATAAGGACCTAGTGCAGTAGCTTATATCATCGTACCAAGCAAAGGGATGCCATATGTCACCAGAAATACATATGTTACACTCCCACATAGACTTCGTCCCAGAAAATTGCGGAATAGTTATCGATAGACAAAAGGAACATAACCACCAGGCGATATCTACAGTGTAAAAACTATATCAGGGCCACTGGAGCAAGTCTAGGTTTGTTGAGTATTGTTGGACGATCGATAGAGATGTTCCAGATCCACGCTACAAGCGAAAGGCAGACAAGTGCCGTTTGCGTTATCCAGGTAAGTTAACGTTTATATCTCTTCCGTTATGTACGCTCCTGTTTTTATCTCATAACACTAGATAACACTGACCTTAAACTTGAACCGATTCAGCATCTTTAGTGTCAATGTTCGTGCTCAGCACCCTCTACTTCATAAGAAAATTCTCTTTTCGTTTCTGCGGCATGATATAAGTTAAATTTTGTTGTCTTATACAATTAGGCACCACATATATCAAACCATGCTATTGATTGCTTCAGTATGTGTTTAAATGGTATTTTATTTTCTAGATATGAAACCGTTCAAAGGAACCTGTTACTATGGTTATTTTTCTGGGTATTGGTAACATTGCATTTGCTTGAATATTCCATAACAGTACATTTGTCAGTGAGCGTCGTAAAAAATCCTGTATGACAGTCGTGTGTTTTCCCACTGATAGGACAATGCTAAAGGTTTCAGTTCTTTCATCAAAGTCAGAATTTCTTACTCTACTTAATTAAGTACTTTATCTAAGTTTCGAATTCTGTTTGATCTTGTACGTTCATTATACTACACATTTTGTTTTGATTATATGAATATCTTCTGAGAGATATTTTTGGCACCACTATCCCAGAGGACCTTAATTGTACTTCTGTAGGTGGAACAAGATAACCCCTAACAAATTCTGAAAGTTTTAGAACTCATAAGATTATCCTAAATAGGACTTAGCAGGGGCACTTTTTCCTGGGCAGTGCAATTTCTTGAGGAAAGCAGGTAAAGCTTACCCTCTCTGAGGTTTTACTCAAGTGCGCCTCACTTCTGACCTTTATCGTCAAATAAGAGTAGGCGACATATAGTCGCTAGATCCTTTTGAGAAAGATACAGGTGTCTGTGGTGGACCCAAGAAGGATAAAGAGTGCCAACATATTTGTCTCTGCCAACCGACCGCGCGGTGAAGAAATACCGGGGCTGGACTTCAGTTAAGTAGTTTTAATTTGACACGGTACCACGGTACTATAGGTTTTAATTTTAATGCTCACTGTGCCATACTCTGGCGTGTATAGTAATTTTATGCTTCTGAAGAAGGGTAGATTAATTTAGCTGAAACCTGATAAAGACCAGAAAATTTGCGCAACTGAGGCTGATTCTTCAAAATATTAGTCTAACACAGTTGCTGACGCTGCTGCAATAAGCTACAAATTCTTGGATACAGTTATGGTTCTAAGTACATCGAGCCACTTATACGATGTATTTTTCAGAGTACGGAAGAAAATACGTCAACGCACAGATTTTCACACTGTTATGTTTTCGGAGGTGTTCTTTTCCGAACACGGTGTTAAATGGCTGCAGTTAACTGGAAGCCCAATACTTATGATGGTAAACAGAACTTTTATAATCAACTTTATAAAAACGTTTTAATAAATTAATTATTAAATTTTATGTTATTCCATATTAATTATTGAAATTTAAATTTTAATTACGAGTTTAAAAACTGTACTCATTAATTTGGCAGAAAAGTTGAGTGGAATATGCACTGCTGTTTGATAATCATTAGTCGATCGCAGCCATTGTACCTTAGGCGCAATAAACACAGTATTTTACAGAAACTGGTCACAACGACTTGCTGCGTACCTATACTTCTAGATCCTCGATCTCAGATTGATACGTAGCTTTAAATATATAACAAATCAGACATAAATCGTGTGGAAACAGAATTATTGTGGTAATATTATCAGCAGTAATATTATTATATAGTGCAACTTTGTTGTGTTATTCAGTGTGTAAATTTTTGTTCTTCCTCTTCTCATTATTTATTTGTTATATCTTCCGGTCCACGAAACTCGAAATCTTGGAGACTCATAACAGAAATTTCCATATTTATGACGCAGTGTGGACTACGCTGTGGCGGGATATCACGTCAACATGCGAAGTGCGCATCACGCCAGTTTGAGATCGTTTAGTGTTCGGGGTTCGAATTGACACTGTCCTTGTGTACAGTGGTCGCAGTTGCATGTTGTGTGCGTTAGGCACACAGCATTAGGGTCATACTACAGAACAACAAATTGTTGTGTGTTGAGCGAGGCGTGTTTTTTTTTTTACGTAAGTACCGTTTTGAAATAAAAATAAAACAAGTAGACTTTTCTTAGCAATTTTATATGCACGTGAAAGCCTGTACTTTAATCTATTTTCCTACATAGTTTCCACCAATATTAAGACATTTCTCATATCGTACAACCAGCTTTTCAATATCAACCTCGAAGAAATCTGCCCACTGTTTAGCAACCATTGCATAAAGTACACATTTTGACACTTAAGAAAACTCATCACATCAAGTCGAAATCGTGAAGCGTCTGTTCCCTCTCACTTTTTCGTCAGCTTTCTGCAATACATCGTCAGTAATGACTGAAGGTGGCCCACTTCGTTCCTCATCAGGCACATTCATACGTCCGTCTTTAAAAGCTCTCTTGTTGCCTTTGCTGAGGCTAGTTTGGTATTTCGTCCGGTTTCTAGATGACTTTTGACTCGTATTCCCTTCTTTCGCCATTTCCTCTTTCTCCTCCTTTGTCCCTCGAATTCATTCACCAGCTGGAGTTTGAACTTGTTACTCTCCATTTTCTTCTTTGTTACTATTTGTAGATGACCCATGCATTTATTGCAGCCATGTCCAAGATGTTGTAGAGGACATGCATCTTTCGTTTCCGAAATACTACCTTTGAACTATAATTACGGATCATTTGATCAATTCCAAACTTTGTTGCATTCAGGGATGTTACGGTTTCAGATTTCTTCTCTTCTTTCTTGTTCACTGATTTTTCAAATGGCTCTAAGCACTATGGGACTTAACATCTGTCGTCAGTCCCCTAGACTTAGAACTACCTAAACCTAACTAACCTAAGGACATCACACCTACCCATGCCCTAGGCAGGATTCGAACCTGCGACCGTAGCAACAGCGCGGTTCCGGACTGAAGCGCCTAGAACCACTCGGCCACAGCGGCCGGCACTGATATTTCAGCACGCAGTTAGTGCACTCAGGATAATGACTTTTCTACTCTCTTTTGCTTGGTATATAGTACTTAACCCTGTGGTGCATGAATTTCACTGCAGTGGACAACTGTTAATGGTCAATTCTCTGGCGTTTTCAATAAGTCATGAGGCTGCAAATGCATGCAGGACACAACACCAGTAGGAAGTGCCCTCTGCAGTGAACTGTGTGCATTTGTAGTCTCAGGACTGATTGGAAATTCCAAATAAGCGATCATTGACCGCTGTCCACTGTAATGGACGCTATACGCCACAGGGTTAAGGAGCAGTCCGTGTTGCCAATTTGGCGCCTGATGCTGGTGGCCTGTACTCCACGTCAGGTCTTGTTCTTTGCAAAAATAATGTAATTTCTTTCATTTGAACTCCTTAGCAGGTTGAGGATACGTGAAGAAGTTCTCTGCAGCACGTTACTCCCTTGATTTATAAATGGCTCGATGAAATGCAGATGGCAAGTGGTTGCTTCTGCCTTTTCGTATCCTCTTTTTCTGAGGTATGGGAAAGCATTACATATGTACTTCGTCGCTACGGCGCCAGTATACCTGACTTTGAGGCAGTATTGGTAGGGTTTCGTTGAGAATGAGCTGCGTGGACCAGTATCTTAATCTGTGTGTTAATTGTTGCTCATCTAAGGTTGTCTATTCTCCACTGCAATAATAAAGATAATCGTTTGCCGTGGACTTCCATCAAATTTCAGACACAGGAGGGAACTTAACAGCAGGTAGGCTTTCAATTCGCGTTTGTTTTTCCACAAAACGGAGAAATATGAGAAGCTCGTGAAATCCGTGCCTTGGTTGTGTGTTGGTGATAAAAGTAGGCCCCCAGAAATGCGACCAGAGTTCATTCATAGATATACCTTTTGCACAGATAAGATATACCTTTTGCACAAATAACAACCCAATTATACACGACGGCTATAAATTTTCTCTGTTTCTCAAGTGACGCGGTCCAGTAATCGTTTTCAGCTCTTTCCGAGCATCGGAGTCCACGAATTTTCTCATAAGCCGCAGCGCCGCTTCATGAAAAACAAGACGAAAAGCACTGATGACAGAGTCGTCCACCTGTTGGAAAGTGTGTATGCAGTAGGTCCTCCTTTCTCTCTTAAAACGTTCACGGCCGGCCGTTCTTCTAGAAGACGAAAAACTGCCATTCTCCCATTCGGTTCCATCCCCAGCGACCAACTTTTTAGGAACAATCCACAGGGCCTGCTGTGATGAATGAGGAGAAGATTGACATGGATCAGCGTCTGAATTTTCATCCTCGTTTACAATGTCTTCATCTTTTCTTGTCTCTGGTAAAAAATCCTTACCTTCATCAATGAAGTCAGTTTCCTATTCAACGTCGTGCTCCTCTAAGAGACGTAATATTTCTTCATCTTTTAGTCCGCGATGACCTGTTAAGGAGATATCTATTTAGGTCATATTGCTATGTATATTTCCGCGATTCTGTTTTCAGAGTATGCAGATTAATTAGAAGTTGCTTGCTGATAAGAGATGGATTACAACACTTTTTTTATTATTTACTTTCAGAGAAAGTTGACCCTCATTACGTCACTGTGCTACCTCTTCCTCAGCCACAAATGCAAACAAAAAGAAAATGAACTTTTGAGAAAGAAACATTTTGCTATTTATTCTGTAATTACCTGTACTTTTCAGCTCACTTTTTGTAAATCCAAGCAAACGGTAAATTATTTTCAGAAGATGTTGACACTGTATAATTTATACAGAATTACGATTTCTGACGCTGGTGATGCGTTCGTCTTCTAATAGAATTGTTCCTAAGAAGCAGAAGTGTTTCTCTGACTCACAAACTAGCTGGCCGCGGTGGTCTCGCGGTTCTAGACGCTCACTCCGGAGCCGCGCGACTGCTACGGTCGCAGGTTCGAATCCTGCCTCGGGCATGGATGTGTGTGGTGTCCTTATGTTAGTTAGGTTTAAGTAGTTCTAAGTTCTAGGGGACAGATGACCATAGATGTTAAGTCCCATAGTGCTCAGAGCCATTTGAACCATTTTGAACTCGCAACCTCTTGTGAAAATCGTGGTTCGTGAGAAACAACATGCAGTTCGATCAGTGAGCTAGAGTCCCTAAGATACGACTCGCCTTGTGGAGCTGTGGTAGAAGTCTCACCTTCTACTAATTCAAATATCTAGTTACCCTGCACAAAAATGACGTTTTAATCAGATATAAATAAGTCGCAAATTACTTACGTAAGTTTTAAATTTGTAATGTTAATGAAATAGAGTCCACGATTTCTCAAGTACACAATTATAGTTTTGTTTTAATACGCAAGCAGGTTTCAACACAGTTGGGACATGTTCGCTGTACTTTTTTCTGAAATACATACACACAAATTTTATGTAATTTAGGAAATATTCTACACCAGATTTCGTTGTTGTTTAAATTACACGTGTACTCTACCTTTTTTTTACGTTGTGAGTGCTTTATGGCTGGCATCCAAGATCATAGGGATATTATGAAACTGTCTGAGTTGAATTTTTGTTTATAATACAACCTCCATACAGCGTGGTAAAATTGAGACGTCTGCCACTTTTTTGTTTGTTTGTGTACTTAGAATGAGCCATTGAAATCGGTAACAATTTTGTGAGACTTTGGTATGGAGAATTGTTTGGTGTGGCTGGATAGCTATAGATCATGTTGCTCATTTTAATAGCGTTTACTTGGGTTTTCTCCTGCTCATTTCGCGGTCTTGTTAGTTTTCCATGGCTTGGATACACTGCACAGTTTCTCCGTTTAATGTGCTGTTGACTGTCATTTGTTTCCTGTTTCGTTTCCGATTAACAGTCGCGAAATTTGAACTTGTTCCAATGTGTTTTCGTTTCATTTGTATGTATGTGTGTGTGTGTTTGAGTTTGATATTTATTGTGTGTTGTTTCATAGTTCGCTTAGAGTTTTTAATACTATTTTGTTCCCAAGTACTATCTGCTCATTGACGTCGTTTGGATCCTGTATGATAGAATTTTTGGTATGGCAATCTTTTTCTACTTTTTAAATGTGGTTGAAGTGGTTACTGTGTTTTAAGATATGGAGCCCTGTTTCTATACTATTGGAGTGGTGGCTTTTTTTTAATGATGTGGTATGCAAATGTGGATCGTGTGCTGACAGTTTCCAGTGCTTTCTGCTGTTTACCCTGGGATATGTCTGCCTGATATAAAAGAAATCACATCCTTCGCAGGGTAGTTGGTCTATACCTGCTACGTTGAATTTACCTGTGATGGTGTTTCGTACGTTTAATGTTTTCTGCAGTGTATTATTTGTTCCGTATGCCCCCTACATCCCATGTTATCTCATAATTTTTTCCATTCTCTGTTGTATTTTATGTGTACGATTTTCTTCCTGTTGTTTGTAGTTTCTTCAGGATGTGTGCTTCGTGTGTTTTTTACTGTGTGGTTGTTATTGTGTGCTGTGCTGTAGGCCTAATACTGTTGCGTGTGGTTAGTGTCACTTGTGTGTTTATTTTATGGTTCAGCTTGTTTACTGTGTTTATTTTGTAAGCATTTTCTATGCCAGTCGGTATGATTATGTTTAGTTCTTATGAAATTCTGTTCCGTTTGTGTAGGATAAATCCGAGGCTGTTCTGTTCATGGGCTGTGGGCTACTTACACCAGTTTTGTATTATTAAATAGGTGGATGTAGGTTTTGTGCACATTGAGATCTAGTATCTGTGATTTTTGTTTTGTATTTCGATGTCTATTAAATGTATATTTTTTGTGTGTTCCGATTTCGTGCATGAAGTGAGTTTCATATACCAAGCAAATACTGTCATTAAAATAGCTATGCCAATATATTCCATTTTACCTCTTAGATTGTGCTGTTTCTTCACTGATTTTTGTTTTGAAAGTGATAAGGAAGATGTTGACTAGCTCTCCGCTTATGAGTGATCCCATCAGAAGTTCTTCCTGCTGGATATAGAATTCATCTTTAAAGTGGAAAAAAAATTTGTCCTGTGATTACTTTTAGAGTTGCTGAGATTTCTTGTGTCTGTGTTTGGGGGATAGTGTTTGCCTGTCTTAGCTGTCTTTCAATTATTTTATTTGTTACTTTAATCAGTATGTGGGTTTACTTAGATGTGATGTCAAATGACCGTAGTCTACATGTGTTGGCTACATTTGTGTATCCGATTCTGTTGATATGGTCATTGGTGTTCTCTTAGTCCCATTCTTTGTATATGTTTAGTGTTTTTTTTTAGATAAGTGTTCCCATGTATGGCTAAGCGATATGTGGAGCACTTCCGATGGATGTTTTTATGATTTTTATATGTCTCTTCGGAATCTTTGGGTAGGATCCTTTTTTAGTTCTGTTATCTGGTTGCCTATTATGGGCGCTGCTTTCTCTCCCTGGGATCATGAGTTGCTGGCCAACATCTTCCTTAATAATCACGAAAACAAATTCTTTGAAGAAATAATGAGACCAACGCAGTGCAGTGTAATATGTGACTACCACTAAGTTGATGACAGTTTGCTTCGTGGATGAAATGCATGACCAGATATTAATCACACCAATACTGCCTACCCAGAAATATACTTCACCCCCGAAACAGAAACAGATAAAGGAAATACACTTTCAGGCATCAAAATAAAAAACAAAATTGACAAACATCAGTTTTCAGTACACAGGAAGCCTACATCAATGAGTACAAGAATTCGCATCCGATCAAACCTGCTAACAGCCCACAAACAGACCAGTCACAGATACCTCTATGCAGACTGAATAGAATTCCAGCTAGCAGAGGTAGCTATTCACAAGAGCTAAACTTAATCAGACAGAATACCATAGAAAATAGTAACGAAATATAACACAGTAACAAGGTAAACAAAAAAAAATTAAATCACAAATAGCAATGAATAAACACAACAGTACTACAGCACAACACACAGTAACACCTACACAACAGAGAACACACAAAGCACATAAGACGAAGAAACACAAACAACAGGAAACATTGCACACCCTGGCATTTGATAACAAAATAGCACACAGAATGAAAAATGTTATGAGAAAACAAAGAATATGTGTGGTGGATAGAACAAACTGCATAAAACACAACAAGTACCCAACACTAACTTAGATAAATCCACCAAAGAATGTATATATCAGCTAACCTGCAAAGTTCAGTACATATCAAGCAGACTTTGGGAAGTTTTAGAATAAGGAATTCGGATCATTTGAGAACATTGCAAAGTGACAGTACACACTCCACAACTGCAGACCATATCAAAACTTAAAATTTGCTTGCATTTCATGACATGTCAGTTCAGCCTTGGAGGCTTCTTAGTATCACGTGACAGTTGCCAACGTTCGTTTTCGCATGGTGTGTATGTATGAATTTTCACCAAGTACAGGGAGCATAAGGCTTTGAAGAAACATTTTTACACATAAAATTTCGATAGTTGCTGTTCGCTTCAAGTGATTCACTTCAAGCTGTAGTTCCTTGCATTAATTATACCTGTGAATTGTCGCTAGTATACAACTGTAATCACGCATTAACCTAGTTGTCATATAATGATGGATAGAGGGCAATACATTATTAAACAAAATATACTACTGGCCATTAAAATTGCTACAGCAAGAAGAAATGCAGATGATAAACGAGTATTCATTGGACAAATATATTATACTATAACTGACAAGTGTTGACATTTTCACACAATTTTGGTGCATAGATCCTGCGAAATCAGTACCCAGATCAACCACCTCTGGCCGTAATAACGGCCTTTATACGCCTGGGCATTGAGTCAAACAGAGCTTGGATGGCGTGTAGAGGTACAGCTGCCCATGCAGCTTCAACAGGATTCCACAGTTCATCAACAGTAGTGACTGGTGTATTGTGGCGAGCCAGTTGCTCGGCCACCATTGACCAGACGTTTTCAGTTGGTGAGAGATCTGGAGAATATGCTGGCCAGGGCAGCAGTTGAACATTTTCTGTATCCAGCTGCATTATCCTGCTGAAATGTAGAGTTTCGCAGGGATCGAATGAAGGGTAAAGCCATGGGTCGTAACACATCCACTGTTCAAAGTGCCGTCAATGCGAATAAGAGGTGACCGAGACTTGTAACCAATGGCACCCCATACCATCACACCGGCTAATATGCCAGTATGGCGATGACGAATATACGCTTCCAATGTGCGTTCACCTCGATGTCGCCAAACACGTATGCGATCATCATGATGCTGTAAATAGAACCTGGATTCATCCGAAAATATGACGTTTTGCCATTCGTGCACCCAGGTTCGTCGTTGAGTACACCATCGCAGGAGCTCCTGTGTGTGATGCAGCATCTAGGGTAACCGCAGCCATGGTATCCGAGCTGATAGTCCATGCTGCTGCAAATGTCGTCGAACTGTTGGTGCAGATGGTTGTTGTGTTGCAAACGTCCCCATCTGTTGTCTCAGGGATCGAGACGTGGCAGCACGATCCGTTACAACCATACGGATAAGATGCCTGTCATCTCGACTGCTAGTGATACGAGGCCGTTGGGATCCAGCTCGGCATTCCGTATTACCCTCCTGAATCCACCGATTCTATATTCTGCTAACAGTCATTGGATCTCGACCAACGCGAGCGGCAATGTCGCGGTACGATAAACCGTAATGGCGATAGGCTACAGTCCGACCTTTATCAAAGTCGGAAACGTTATGGTACGCATTTCCCTCCTTACACGAGGCATCACAACAACGTTTCACCAGGCAACGCCGGTCAACTGTTGTTTGTGTATGAGAAATAGGTTGGAAACTTTCCTCATGTCAGTACGTTGTAAATGTCGCCACTGGTGGCAACCTTGTGTTAACGCTCTGAAAAGCTAATTATTTGCATATTACAGCATCTTCTTGTGTCGGTTAAATTTCGCGTCTGTAGCACGTCATCTTAGTGGTGTAGCAATTTTAATGGCAAGTAGTGTATTCGAAGGATCACCTAGGGTTCCTACACTGCCACAGCTCTGAACTTATATCAGGGCTCAAAACGGTTTGTTTTCGGCTTGGATACTGATACTGAGCTTTATTATTTAGAGAACGGAAATTTATCGAAAGATCAGTTATGACAATAGTCACAGACTGTTTGTTTGGTGAACTATACCCACTGAAATCAACATTCATCTCTAAAAGCATTAGAAAAGCATTAGAAAATCTACTCTGATCCATGCACATGAGTCTTTGAAATGCAGTAACAGGTTTCAGTTCAACTACTTTTAAATACAATTTAAACTTGTATGTGCTCGCCAGTTTGTTACCTGGGATGGTCTAGTATACTGCAAAAATTCATTTCCAGTATGCACACTGTAATCTCCATTCTCGTGCCTGTTATTACCATCAAAATAATTAAGAAATATTTTAGTAATACCATCCCCTAAGTGTAGAGTGCACTGCAGCATTGCTTGTGTTTGATGTTGTAACACCGAATATGCAGATAAAATACTTTCTGCACCATCCAAAAATTTTCGCCGTTTAATATCCGCTGATAACTTGTACTGTATTTCTGATTCTGAAGCTGTAAGCTGTATTACTGAAACTATATTTAATAAGTAATCGATGTAACAGTGTATTTATTTCTGTCTGTATATAACTAACTGTAATTATAATAAAAATATTGTAAATTGCTGAGTAATAGCCAATAGAACTGTATCTAAATGTATCGATAGCAATGATGAAGTGGCAGTAGCTGTGCCTCTGTTTATCTTTGCGTATCGAGACTTTGCGTCACGCTGCGAGCAGAGAGGCAGCGTAGCAGGTTGAGTGATGAAAGTGTGCGGAAGCGGTAGGCAGCTTTGCTTGCGCCAGTGTAGACGCGCCCGATTCGTTGAGCCGCGAGTCTAGAGAGCACGGTAGGAGTGGTCTGGAGAAGGAAGCTGGCAGTTCTAATTATTCCCTATCCCGCCATTATCCGTGGCTCTTGAGACGACTCGGGGTTCTCAAACAGCAGCAGCGGCAACAACGGCAGCTCAGCATTGTCGTCGGCTACATTCTTCGTCGTCCGCGCAAATACAACATCGCAAGAGTGCTAACTGACAGATACAAGAATGTAGAGGCTTTACCCAGTTATATTTCTTTCACAAAGTATGACTAACTTGAGTAATAACGTGCAATACTTAAAACTTGTAGGGCACCTGTGTTGTCATTGTACTCAGACATTATTACCAGGCAGGATCCCTTTCCTCTCCATGCAATCACCGAGTGTTGTAAGAAAATGAACACTCGTTAACTATTTTTTGCCAGTGTTTTGTTTCCTAATGACCAGTTTAAGTCTAAATTTTCTTCCTCAGTAACTGTTCCAAAAAAATGTGTGTGAAATCTTATGGGACTTAACTGCTAAGGTCATCAGTCCCTAAGCTTACACACTACTTAACCTACATTATCCTAAGGAGAAAGACACACACCCATGCCCGAGGGAGCACTCGAATTTCCGCCGGGACCAGCCGCACAGTCCATGACTGCAGCGCCCAGACCGCTCGGCTAATCCCGCAATGCCCTCAGTAGCTGTTCGTTCCCCAGTTGCATAACAGAGGCTAAAATAATTTGAAACATTTAGTATTAACTTTATTTACTTAAGGTAACGTAAAATTTCACTGGCAAAACTAATAACTGAAGATACGGCACAAATAAGAGTGCGCAATTTCATTTATTCCGTATTCAGCTTTGCGAGTGACTTCTGCAGGCTTGGTATGTATTTTAATGTTATTTTAACAGTAAAATCGGTTGCTCATTTGCTTAAAGTAAATTCTATTCAGTCTTTCAATAATCAAAAGTAAATTGCTTACCTTTTTTCTAAATTTTGCGTTGTGTTACACTGAGACTACTGAATGTCGTTTTTCACATCTCTTAGTTTAAGTTAAGCCAGTCATTTATTCAACTAGTAACTCCATTTCATTTTACTTTCAAAATTCAGTATTTAAGATAAATAACTGCAAACTCAGTGCTTTCTGATTCATTCATTTTTGCGTGAACTGTTGTTCTGTGAAAAAGTGTGGTAAATCTTCTGCTGCCATGCCAGCGATTATTCGTTTGAATTTCTTTGGCATTTCCTTTCTCAAGATTCTGGAGATTCACTGCCCTAGCGGGCTGGCGACCACTTAATTATCCCCTTTTCTGTTAATCAGTATATTTTCGTTGTGTCATCAGTGATTTTTGTTATAAATAATACGTGGTACCCCTTTTCCCCCCTGTGCGGTTCGTCAGCTATTGCACTGTATTCCACCCATCATCAGTATTTAGCTTAAATTTAGAACAGATTCTGCCTTCAGAAGAGTCTGTTGCACGCTTTCCTCCAACTAACCGGTGTTATTTTCCTTCGGTAATGCCACCTTAATCACTGTAAAATTTAATTAGGCATAATTAGGCATATGCGATCACGACCAACTATATCGCAGTCCACTAGGCCGATTAGGATGGGGGACGTTACAACGTGGCGACAGTGAGAGGACAATATTAAACTGGTATTGTTCATGGCACGAATTTTGCATTGCACAGTTTCACAGCGAGTTAAACCCTTCCGCTACGAATAATTTCGCTCACGCACGGTAGTAGCATGTGGTGGAAATATGCCACAAAATTTCTAAATTTGCATTAATCAATGAAACAGCAACATGAGGGACACAAATGAGACTGATAATTTGATTGTATTAAACAGGTAACAATCGATAGAACAAAGGGGAACACTGGCAGCGGAACCCATTGTTGAGGAACCGGCGGCTAGCATCACAAACGCTGCCGCTGAAACACAGATACAGAGGGAAACAGAATTACTCGAATTGAAAGATGCTATGGAGTTGGGAAAAAAAATCGAAACCGAATCCATTGATGGTGGATACTAGGGAACCATTAAGGAAGAACCAGAGTTAGATTCAAAACCAGGACTAGCTGTAAATATAAATGTTTTTTGAGCATATTTATCAGTATAATTAATGCTCAGTCCGAACCAATCACTGCCAAAATTAATGCTCCGTCCGAATCAATTACTGCCAAAATTAATGCTTGTCCGAATGAATTACTTCCAAAATTAATGCTCAGTCCGAATCAATGAAAATTCAGCGCAAAGCTATCAAGTTTTTGAGCAATGATATTGGAGTTGTTAACACGAAAATAGACGAAATCAAGAAAGAAATAGTTGTAACGAATACCGAAATCGGTACTCTTAAGCAGAACATGACAGAGGTAAAATCGAAAATAGGAGGCATAAGTAGTCGTTTTCAGGTAGAAGTACAGAGGATTGAATAGAAATTTTAACAGATTGTTGATCATGTTATTGAAAATAAATTAATTAAAAATGCAGAATTAACGCGAAAAGACGATAGGAAAAAGGTTACGAATTTGCTAACTTTAGTATCAGACATGGGTACTATAGTGAAGAAACAGCTGACTACATGTGATGAGGGAAAGAGGGAAGTGAAAACGTTAGCGACGACCACTTGCCAAGTAGTTACAAAAGTAGGCGAACTAGAAAAGAGATTAGGCGAAAAGCAGCATTTTGTGTCATGCCATGCACTTAACACTGAAATCTTAGAGGAGGAGGAGCGTTTCGATCCCCTCAAAAAACAGGGCTGATTGCACGCTATATACGTCATTAAAAATGACGAAAGGGTATTGCCTGAATCATGGACGGATTGGAGAATAATTAACGCTGTAACTGACGTGCTAGCGGGCAAGGCTAAGCGAAGGGGCTTAAACATCGATATTGCGAACTTGAGCTTTCAAGAATTTAAGAATGCGCTCTTGAAGGAATATAGGTCAGATCAAAATCACGAGAGTAAATGGAATCCAACCATCCGTTCGTATCAACTGAAGTCGGAACTCGTCTGACCAGGCCACGGTTTTCGAGTCGTCTAGAGCCCAATGGATGTGGTCACGAGTCCAGGAGAGTCGCTGCGGGCGACGTCGTGCTGTTAGCAAAGGCACCCTCGTCAGTCTGCTGCTGTGGCCCATTAAAGCCAAATGCGACGTATACGTTCGTCGTACATCCCTGAAAAGGTTTTATCGGCACAATCTTGACACTGTGGATCATGAAATATTAAATTTCCTAACGATTTCCGAAAAGGAGTTCCCTATGAGTCTTGCTTCAACTACCGTTCTACGTCCAAATCTTGTTGTGCGGTCATACTGGCGTCGGAAACCTTTTCACATGAATCACCGGAGTACAGATAATAGCTCCACCACTTCACTGACCTTTTGTATACTACCACCATCTGTACATGTGCATATCTGTCACAGGATGTAGTATACTTCTAATTCTGTTTCTTGTTTTGGTTCTGTCAACGTTTTGTAATATTTGTTGGTTTCACTCAATGCCTTTCGTTCATCTGAGCTATCTCATGAGAACAGTTTTTTTGACAATTATTAATTCAAATAACTGCTCTATGTCTAGGAGTAGTCCTAAGAGATTTCAAGTTAAGCACTATGTCCTCTTCGTTACAAGGCGTATGCGCTTATGTGCAAATGCCTTGTGAAATTAGGTTATCGCTTCATTACGTTCACTGGGAAATTTACTTTCATGTTAACCTAAAAGTCCTGCTTTGTGCATCTATACCGTAAAGAAGAGAAAGTCGCCTAAGCCAAACAGCTGGAAACTGTTATTTGTTGTGGCGCCAAACGCAAATATTGTTCTCTTTTTCGATGAACAGCTTATTGGCGTATACTCTGCATTTAGTGTTTGATCTTCGAGTGATGTGAAATCTGCATACCATTGTCTATTCAGGTGCTGATTGGAATAGTGGAATTTGTTTGTGACGTCTTTTCGGTAAACCAGCTGCACACCTAATGAAAATAATTTTCTTTAAGTGGTTGTCTATCGTAACTTATTAATTGAATTTTTGTTTGGAAGTATTTTAATCGATTTACTTTGATATATATATATTGCATGAAGTTTATTAAAAAGTATGAAAGTGCCAAACTGCACTCATTTCACCCAAAAATCGCCCCTCACCATCCTGTGGTACAATAGCGGTAGCTGAGCCAAGAGGCCCGGAGAGATTTTGCAGAATAACCTTTACAGATGCTATGTACTGCTCCTGGTATTGTGTCTCACAATGGGTACTGGTATCGTCGGATATCCGATGTATTTGGGGAAAGGCGACATCCTGTACGAAATTCTACATTAGTGTATGAAACCGCAAGGTAATGTTGAGGAGTTAATTGAAAAACAACGTCAAAATTTGAACAAACCAATTACCATACAGTTTTGTAGGCACTCCGTCTTCAGGCCGCAAGTGGCCCATCGGGATCATCCGACCGCCGTATCATCCCCAGTTGAGGATGCGGATAGGAGGGGCGTGTTGTCAGCACACCCATCTCCCGGTCGTTATGATGGTTTTCTTTGACCGGAGCCGCTACTGTTCGGTCGAGTAGCTCCTCAATTGGCATCACGAGGCTGAGTGCACCCCGAAAAATGGCAACAGCACCTGGTGGCTGCATGGTCACCCATCCAAGTGCCGACCACGCCCGACAGCGCTTAACTTCGGTGATCTCACGGGAACCGGTGTAACCACTGCGGCAAAGCCGTTGCCTCAGTTTTGTAGGAATAAAGTGATAAATGTGGCCGTAGCTGATATTCGAAGTGCACTTAATGAGATGCTAGGCAATAGAGAGTTTTTCTGGGAAAGTAATCCCACTTGTAATCAGGTTAGAATGTTCTAAGTTCTTGTGGATCGCTATGCTCGGAAGTTAAATTACGAAGCTGGCTTGTCTGACATTGTCCTTGAAAAGTAGTGTGGCAGGAGTTAGTAAATGGTCAAGTGGATTACCGGCTCCACAGAAGAAATCAATTTAAAATGTTAGAATAGAAAAATTAGGAGAAGTGGCATTTAGCGTAGGCAATATATCTGCTAAATTCTATAGTCCTTTACAACAGTATATACTGAGATGTTAAACTATGCCCTGTGATTTGGTACAGGACTTAATTCTGTTTTCAGAGGTACTAATTGACCTCCAAGATTAAATCCTTGGAATGGGAATGATTGAGCCAGACACGTATTGTAAATGAAATGTTCTTAGAATGATTCCATGTAGGCTTTCACGGCCGGTGTCTTCATCAATAAACACTTCCGGGCTAAGTTGCCGTGGTCGATCTGTAGAACTTCTTCTCCCTGACGTTTCGTTCTCAACTACGGAGAACATCTTGCGAGGTGAGTCAACGACTGTGATGTTCTTAGAATGGTCCTTAGAAAGAGATGAACAAAAATAAGGAATTGATGAATTACTCTCAGTGATTTGTAATAAGAGGGTACCACACAGAGTGTTACAGGAGTTAATATATTCTTGGTACACTTGAGAACCGGGATGGGGAGACAATATTGACAGTTACATAAACAGAGTTCTAGAAACTACAATAATGTTATGTTTACCACATACGGAGTTGGAAATTATACAACTTGAGCTAGTTGGCCTAAAAGCAAAAGACGGAAAAAGGGCAGCATTTTGTATACCATCGAAACTATTCAAGGAGTTAAATACTTTGTGCGGCAGATAATGGCAATAATGTATGTAGATGAGAGACGGGGAAAACAAGAGCAAGATAAACGTACCCAGAAGCATATAAAATGTTTTGAATATAGATAAGTTGGACATGCAGTTCCGAACAATGAACCTAAAACAGTGATTCATCATTTGGGGCTTAAGAGGTATCAGACTGGACATTACATAAATGTTGGCATTCTAGAATGGACAGCCGTATTAAAAAGAATTGCAGAAAAGGGCAAGTTCCATATAAAAAGAATTGACGGTGGGTTCCCACCATTAGAAAAAGAAGGGCATCCCAAAGGGATACAGCGATCTTAACATTTATAGGCACTTTAGTTAACAAGGAACCGATATTTGTATTAATGGAAAAGACTTAGATTATTACAAATCTCACATGTGCATTCCCAGAATTAGCACACAGTTAAAATTAGAAAGAAACAAACACGACACAATTCACACTGTGACAGATGACATCGATGGCTGACGAAGTTATTAAATGGGAAGGGGGACAAGCTAAAACGATGCTTCCTCCAGTCTAATAGTAATAACGCTTTCTGACTATACGTGAGGTACTGACCAAGATTGTGAACTGCTAGCTGAACATCAATACGATATAAGTTGGTTGAAATATGGGGCTACAGTTCAGATGGACCCACTGCAGTGAAGATAAAGTCCTGAGACAAAGATTGCTAATAGGCCCGAGCTGCCAATATGCTCACCACTGAACTGTCGAACTAGTGGTATAGACTGGTCGTAGGTGCGCAACTGAAAAGGCTGCGGTCTGCGTACCCTCCCGCCGAGATGTGCACAGATCACGGCTGGCGCGCCAAAGGAACCAAGACTGATGTCTGTGGCGGCCCACAGCCAATCCGTAGAACGTAAGACGTACTTTGGCCTAATTGCCCACACCGTTCTCTATGGTGTATGTTTAGAAAATCTCCCCCGTCTCTCTACCCGATACTGAATCCGTGTGGAGTCCCCAAAATCTGTGACCTCCATTGGCAAAGCTGCCGGCGCAAATTGCACCAACGTCGTACTTATAACAAGGCGCCAGAACTCCCGCCAGACGTGGCATAGCGGTATTCCTCGAATCAAAAAGTTTGCCGCTAAAATTTATTCTCTCCTCTGCTTGGCGCCAGAGAAACGCAGGTGCATTCCACAGCTGCCGCCGACCATGCCCTCCTTCTCAGAGCAAATCATAAAACTCTGTGCTCGCACACCTGAGGTGGACAGTATGCCTCTAGCATGCAGCCGCTGGCCGTTGTCCGGCTAAAGACTTGATCGCCATCGTGGGCCGACTGTATGGCGAGATGCCACCGCCTATACTCAGAAGCAAAGCGGTCAAGCCTGGATGCTTCCCTGGAAGAGCCAACAGCTGTTTCTTTCGCTTCCGCCTCCCTGGCCACGTCTCCCTCCCGTCCCCACCGATACAGTACAAAATCTAGAGCCACAACTATTATTGCTAGGGGCAAAAAGCTCTGTCATTCGCTGTCATACCTATTGTAGAGTGTATAATAATTGTGTATAATAATTATGTTTTATTTTAGGTTGTTCAAAGCAGAAAATACGTAAATACCTTAATAAGCCGGCTAAACCCGCTGGGCAGAAAATGTAATAGGATTGTGGAAAGGGCCAAGGGTTGAGGTCAGTTTCTGCTTCTAATGGTCATTTATTGTAATTTAATAACCCTTACAACCAAACCGCCACATAGCCGAATCTTTACCGAATGCAACTCTTTCACGGATGAAGGCCTCCAACAAAAAATCTTAACAAGATAAAAACCCAATTAAGATAGCAATAAAAGAATTCAAACAAACAACATATGCAAAGTGCAAAATAAATGGCTGAGTGCCACAATTAACTTCCAAAATTTTTGAATATATTACCATAGATCTTTAAAGGCAGAAGGTCGGTTTGTTTAACAACAAGAAATCTTAAAAGTCAACAAGATAAAAATCCAAATAATATTTAAGATAGCAATAACATAATTTAAAGAAGCAACATATGCGAGGTGCAGTACCAATGGCTGAGGGCCACAATCAAACGTCAAAATTTTAAAATATATTACCATAATCTTTAAAGGCAGAAGGCCGCAGTGTTTAAGCTTAAAAGATAACTTTAAAAATTAATTTAGCTAAATTTTAAGAAAACAAACAAATAAGCATAAGCCCTAAATTTAAAAATAGCTGACAACAGATAATTAAACACCGGTGGCACTCAGAAGGCCTCCAGGGAGGTCGGTCTTCCCTCGTTCACTCAGGTGATACAGGTGGTGAGCCCAACTATACTTGAACCGTCGGAACCCAACCAGGGGACAGCCACGGACCGACCGACACAACGACTTGCTTCCCGTCAATCAGTACATGAGAACTCAAACCGGCAATGTTACAAACGTGATAATCCACAATGGAGTACGAATCAGCTGTCAAAATTACATACCATGTTGGACAGCGACAACAGGTGAGGAAACGACGCTGCCTGAAATTACGTTAGTGGCCAGGGCAGGTAACCAGAACACAAACGGCCACAAGGCAGAAAATTTCGCTGTTACACTTGAATTTGAAACACGTTAATGGTTAACTTCGCTCAAAAGAACAGTGACCGAATTTACGTCAGTGCCCAGGGTAGGTAACCAGAACACTAACGGCCACAAGACAGAAAATTCCACTGGTGCACTCAAATTGTAGTCGACCAAAATAGTTAATTGCCCCGCATGGCGGCTAAATTTCAGCCTTAGAACCACTCGGTGTTGCTCACCGGAAAACCTCCCCAACAGCAAACTACCGAAGCGAAATACCACAACTTGAATAGATGTGGCTTGAGTAGTTGAAACTACAACTCAACTCCAACGTCCTGGGTCAATGAACCACGAAGCTCGTAGCGATCGGACAGCTCCACACACGCTCCGACACTGCGCAGGGGCTGCCAGCGGCCACAACCGACTGCACTGTGCGGAGATTACTTCCCTCGTCTTCAACAACCGACCGACTGACTCCAGACCCACTTCCCGAAAACTACACTCCTGGAAATGGAAAAAAGAACACATTGACACCGGTGTGTCAGACCCACCATACTTGCTTCGGACACTGCGAGAGGGCTGTACAAGCAATGATCACACGCACGGCACAGCGGACACACCAGGAACCGCGGTGTTGGCCGTCGAATGGCGCTAGCTGCGCAGCATTTGTGCACCGCCGCCGTCAGTGTCAGCCAGTTTGCCGTGGCATACGGAGCTCCATCGCAGTCTTTAACACTGGTAGCATGCCGCGACAGCGTGGACGTGAACCGTATGTGCAGTTGACGGACTTTGAGCGAGGGCGTATAGTGGGCATGCGGGAGGCCGGGTGGACGTACCGCCGAATTGCTCAACACGTGGGGCGTGAGGTCTCCACAGTACATCGATGTTGTCGCCAGTGGTCGACGGAAGGTGCACGTGCCCGTCGACCTGGGACCGGACCGCAGCGACGCACAGATGCACGCCAAGACCGTAGGATCCTACGCAGTGCCGTAGGGGACCGCACCGCCACTTCCCAGCAAATTAGGGACACTGTTGCTCCTGGGGTATCGGCGAGGACCATTCGCAACCGTCTCCATGAAGCTGGGCTACGGTCCCGCACACCGTTAGGCCGTCTTCCGCTCACGCCCCAACATCGTGCAGCCCGCCTCCAGTGGTGTCGCGACAGGCGTGAATGGAGGGACGAATAGAGACGTGTCGTCTTCAGCGATGAGAGTCGCTTCTGCCTTGGTGCCAATGATGGTCGTATGCGTGTTTGGCGCCGTGCTGGTGAGCGCCACAATCAGGACTGCATACGACCGAGGCACACAGGGCCAACACCCGGCATCATGGTGTGGGGAGCGATCTCCTACACTGGCCGTACACCACTGGTGATCGTCGAGGGACACTGAATAGTGCACGGTACATCCAAACCGTCATCGAACCCATCGTTTTACCATTCCTAGACCGGCAAGGGAACTTGCTGTTCCAACAGGACAATGCACGTCCGCATGTATCCCGTGCCACCCAACGTGCTCTAGAAGGTGTAAGTCAACTACCCTGGCCAGCAAGATCTCCGGATCTGTCTCCCATTGAGCATGTTTGGGACTGGATGAAGCGTCGTCTCACGCGGTCTGCACGTCCAGCACGAACGCTGGTCCAGCTGAGGCGCCAGGTGGAAATGGCATGGCAAGCCGTTCCACAGGACTACATCCAGCATCTCTACGATCGTCTCCATGGGAGAATAGCAGCCTGCATTGCTGCGAAAGGTGGATATACACTGTACTAGTGCCGACACTGTTGCATGCTCTGTTGCCTGTGTCTATGTGCCTGTGGTTCTGTCAGTGTGATCATGTGATGTATCTGACCCCAGGAATGTGTCAATAAAGTTTCCCCTTCCTGGGACAATGAATTCACGGTGTTCTTATTTCAATTTCCAGGAGTGTATATGCACCAAAGCAAGGATGGTACACGGCGCAAATATCGACACACGTCACTGCTGCCACATATAGAAGGAAGAAGAACCACGACGTAACCGCGACAATGGCGGGAAACCGAACACGGACAGTGAAGTTCACGAAAACGCATAGTTGCAAGAGAGCACGGCTCAGACTTATTATAGGTTAAATGAACGTTTTAGAGACTTTGAAACGTTAAACCAAAACATTCGGAAGCGGCAGCAGTAGAACAAGGAAGGCTGGCGCGTGTGCGACATTGCTCACGCTTCTGCCCAACGTGAGAAGGCCGATGACCAGCGGAGTTTGCGCAGCAGCATTCAGCACTTCGGCACATCAACGACCGAGCAGACGGGCAGTGCTTCCAAGGGAACGATGACCACTCTCTTCACACATCAGTGGTCAATACTCCAGGAACAGAAGATGCCATCGCAGATGCTACCAGAAAGAAGTTGGTGTGGTATTTACCGAGATGACTGGTGAGGACGAAGGGACTGCAGCACCACCAAATGGGTCACCTGAGAACTTAGAGGATGAAGAAATGCGCCAGAAGACACTAAACCTGAGGGTTGTTTGTTCGATTCCGCGACGGAGTATTTCGCGTCACGCCGTAGCCGCTTGTTAATGCGTAACGAGAGTATTCACAAGAAGGAGGCCGCGCCGCCGCCGGAGAGTCACGGGCACGGTACTGAGGGAAGAAGGTTGTGACCGCCGCATCAGCTGTCTCCCGAATCTGCACGCTACGACTCGGCCGCTCCGCAGCCACGAGGAACTGACCGAGTTAAAAGACAATGTATTAGTCTACTTGTTTAAAGAGACTTATATCTCAATAAATATCTGTTAGTGGAATCACCAATGTTTCACTCACACCTCACCCACTGAGCTAAGAAATGAGCCGATTCCAACGTCCACAAAATGTCGCTTTGGTCCCCTCTGCCACTAACGCTGATTATCTAGAGCCACTAAACCCTGACCCTCTACACTATAATTACTCGCCCTCATTATTCGCTACATAGCTGAGATGGCTGCAATCCCTCTGCGCGGTGAAAAATGGCGTGCCCAAAGGCTCACCAACTGTCAGTTACTCTCACTCGCAGAAATTTTTTCACTTCACAAGTGTCACACTTACATTACAGCAAGGTGTCGCGGAAAAGAGAGAAAAACTAAATAGCTTAGAAACCATTTTTGTTCGTTTTAACTAAAAGGGGAAAAAGGGGGCAATGCTTTGCCAATCATCTGATTCTATTAATATCTAAATATCACCCAACACAGATACAAATTGAAGGAGGTCAGCCGGCCGGGGTGGCTCAGCGGTTCTAGGCGCTACAGTCTGGTACCACGTGACCGCTACGGTCGCAGGTTCGAATCCAGCCTCGGGCATGGATGTGTGTGATGTCCTTAGATTAGTTAGGTTTAAGTAGTTCTAAGTTCTAAGTCCCATAGTGCTCAGAGCCATTTGAAGCGAGGAGGTCAGTCCACTCATCACTTTCATACCTATTCCCTTAACTCCTGGGCTGAATGCCCTCTAGGAATCTGCAGTGGATTAATTCATGGACCTTCTGGTCACTGTAAGTACTTCTAACATTTTTTGTTGACAATCAACATTAAGGTGCTAACATGAAAGTATCCAGCAAGACAACACTCACTCACTTCCTGAGGTCAGTATTATAACTATTTGAGTACAGTCGGACATATTACGTTTACAAAAATGCAAACCAGTAAGTACAAAATTTATCCTTGACTGAAGGTCCTTCCAGATTAGATAATTTACGGAAAGGCGCTATTGTAACACCATTCACCCCACATTCATACACATACAAATATCTTACATCACAGTAACGAAGAATAGGTCAGAAAAATGTGCAAAGGATAGTGAACATTACATGTGAACATCATCTGTCGCTGTGTCGCATGTGAGATGGATAGCACAGACTCAAAAGGTAAAGAACAAGATTTACATAAGAGGCAGCACGTTTATATGGTAAATTAGTACCGACTATTCGAGAAAATTGACACTCTTAGATCACTGGCACATCAGTGCCCTAGGCATGTAGAAAAATTTTGCAGACACATGAGGTTTCTGCCTTTCGTTCACACAACACACATTTTTTTATATCTCACTTACTAATAGTTGTCGTAGAAAGTGGCGCCTGGATGCGCTTTCGAAGGGAGAGTGCAGATCTCACGGGCAGAGGCAGAGTTATCTGCGGTTGTATATTCGTAAGTGGTGCCGCACATCCTTCCTCCAGTCGTGGCTCTAGGAGGAGCAGGTGCCGCCCGTGACGTCAGCAAGCAGTGGGGCCGGCGGTTTGTGAGGAAGCACGGAAGGCTCGGAATAAGGTGCTCTGTAACAGTAATATGACTGAGGGTTTGTTCTTTCATGATGATGTTATTTGTCTTATCTGGGAGATTGGTGTTACCTTCAACTGTCAGATGAAAGTCAGAAGGAATGTCTCTTGCACGAGGATACAGGCGGTGGGTGGCTGGAATTAGGACTGTTGATATTCTTAAAAATATCTGGAATCCAATGTATCGATATTTAGAAAATCATCATCGGCTCTCGATATACCCATAAAAAGATTCGCTATATCGATATAACGACGGAAAAGAATCGGTATATGGGCACATAAAAGTATCGGCTTCATATGGTAAATCAACTGCCGTTTCAGAGCTGTGCATTTAAGTATTGATATATTATTGTGCATTCAGTACATCAACAAATTAGCAGTTTGCCTATCCCCCTTAGAGCAAAAATTGAAAGGAAAACGATGCACGTTCACGCTTGGCGATAATCATATTGCTAAAAATGGTAACTGCATGTAAGTGGTACAATAAAAGGTTTCCGATGGGTCCGTCGGTCGTTTTCGTCACATATCGGATTTGTGTGGAACACTTCATGTCGACTCCCTGTTTTTTTGTTTTTTTTTTTTCGTTTGTGCCAACATCAGCGACCTAAGAGCCCTAGTGTCAAAACTGAGTGGTGAAGCTAAACGTTGCAGTTTCTGTTGGTAGCGTCAAGCGCCGATTACATCAGCATTTCCCTCCACACGTCTCCACCCATCACAGGGACCAATCTTATCATGTACATTTTTGTTCGTCTTCAGCAACTGATTTGAAGAATGCTGAAGTGAAAAAAGGCACACTAGTTGCATAAAAAATTGTTTTTTAACGCAACTGGTGTGCTATTTCTTCACATCGAAAATCTTGTCATTCCATTCACACCGCTATACCCCCAGTGCAACCTGACTTCTTCTGTCCCACACATACTTGCTTCACGCAGTCAGAGAGAAAGACTGGACGTGATGAAAGCTTAAAGAGTAGTAAGACTCATTCACAGAGTGAAAGTAAAATTCAAAACATGAACTTCAAATACGTATCGAAAATTGTGAAAAAAAATATCAGTGAAAATATTGGCACTCGATACCGTTATTTCGATAATGAAATGTCGATACATGGGGCGGGAAAGTATCATCGAGATACATAGATATTTATTGATGAAAATATTGATATACCGATTTATCGATATTTCATCAATAGCCCTAGCTGAAGTAATTCTTCAGGAGTCAGGATACTACCATACAGTTTGATAAGTGTGCTAATAGTGGTGACAAAAACATCATAATGCCCAATAGTAAGGTGTTGTACTCCTAAGGAGAAATTTTGGTACTGTGGGAATTCTATTCCTAGCACACACCCGTGTAACAGCCACATACTGGCCGAAAAATCATTTGCATACTTTCTCGGTATAAGGATGTATAGCTGCAGTTCCTACAGTGGGCCTTCTGTGGAGAAACCGGTCTGGATTAGAGCCCTGCTTTATCGCTGCTCTCTTACAACTCATATACATATCATAGATGTTTACATTAATATTAACAAATAAAATTCTTAAAGGTGCGATTCCGAACAGAGCGACAGCGACCGACCGCGGCTGCAGAAGACAGATGTGCAACGCTGCCGCCTGTAGATGGTGCGTTGCGAACGCAGCGACAGACAAGCTATGCAGTTGCCGGGAACAACTGCGCGAGGCGAGGTGCCTGAAGGCGGGCCGCAAGATGAGACGCAGGCCCGCGAGGTGACGCAGGGGGGCTCACGCCAAATTCCTCACGGCAGCGTGAGACACGGCTACGATCATCGCAAGTTGGATCGCAGTTTCAATATGCAGTTTCCTGAGGAACTTTGGCTCTGGTAGAGAGGGCGATTATTTCTGCTATGTTAATACACTCCTGGAAATTGAAATAAGAACACCGTGAATTCATTGTCCCAGGAAGGGGAAACTTTATTCACACATTCCTGTGGTCAGATACATCACATGATCACACTGACAGAACCACAGGCACATAGACACAGGCAACAGAGCATGCACAATGTCGGCACTAGTACAGTGTATATCCACCTTTCGCAGCAATGCAGGCTGCTATTCTCCCATGGAGACGATCGTAGAGATTCTAGATGTAGTCCTGTGGAACGGCTTGCCATGCCATTTCCACCTGGCGCCTCAGTTGGACCAGCGTTCGTGCTGGACGTGCAGACCACGCTTCATCCAGTCCCAAACATGCTCAATGGGGGACAGATCCGGAGATCTTGCTGGCCAGGGTAGTTGACTTACACCTTCTAGAGCACGTTGGGTGGCACGGGATACATGCGGACGTTCATTGTCCTGTTGGAACAGCAAGTTCCCTTGCCGGTCTAGGAATGGTAGAACGATGGGTTCGATGACGGTTTGGATGTACCGTGCACTATTCAGTGTCCCCTCGACGATCACCAGTGGTGTAGGGCCAGTGTAGGAGATCGCTCCCCACACCATGATGCCGGGTGTTGGCCCTGTGTGCCTCGGTCGTATGCAGTCCTTTTTGTGGCACTCACCTGCACGGCGCCAAACACGCATACGACCATCATTGGCACCAAGGCAGAAGCGACTCTCATCGCTGAAGACGACACGTCTCCATTCGTCCCTCCATTCACGCCTGTCGCGACACCACTGGAGGCGGGCTGCACGATGTTGGGGCGTGAGCGGAAGACGGCCTAACGGTGTGCGGGACCGTAGCCCAGCTTCATGGAGACGGTTGCGAATGGTCCTCGCCGATACCCCAGGAGCAACAGTGTCCCTAATTTGCTGGGAAGTGGCGGTGCGGTCCCCTACGGCACTGCGTATGATCCTACGGTCTTGGCGTGCATCCGTGCGTCGCTGCGGTCCGGTCCCAGGTCGACGGGCACGTGCACCTTCCGCCGACCACTGGCAACAACATCGATGTACTGTGGAGACCTCACGCCCCACGTGTTGAGCAATTCGGCGGTACGTCCACCCGGCCTCCCGCATGCCCACTATACGCCCTCGCTCAAAGTCCGTCAACTGCACATACGGTTCACGTCCACGCTGTCGCGGCATGCTACCAGTGTTAAAGACTGCGATGGAGCTCCGTATGCCACGGCAAACTGGCTGACACTGACGGCGGTGGTGCACAAATGCTGCGCAGCTAGCGCCATTCGACGGCCAACACCGCGGTTCCTGGTGTGTCCGCTGTGCCGTGCGTGTGATCATTGCTTGTACAGCCCTCTCGCAGTGTCCGGAGCAAGTATGGTGGGTCTGACACACCGGTGTCAATGTGTTCTTTTTTCCATTTCCAGGAGTGTAGATCAGAATCGGATTCCGATTCTGAGTTTGAGTTCGAAACGGTGTGTTACATCGCTTAGATGAAACTGGCTACAGTTCTCACGCCGGCCGGCCGGTGTGGCCGTGCGGCTTAAGGCGCTTCAGTCTGGAACCGCGTGACCGCTACGGTCGCAGGTTCGAATCCTGCCTCGGGCATGGATGTGAGTGATGTCCTTAGGTTAGTTAGGTTTAAGTAGTTCTAAGTTCTAGGGGACTTATGACCACAGATGTTGAGTCCCATAGTGCTCAGTGCCATTTGAACCATTTGTTCTCACGCCGAAGAAGGCACGAGGAGGACCATATGGCGTGAGTCGGAAAGGGCAGAGTAGCTGGTGAGAAAAGCCCTTGCTGTCGCCAGAGCTACTGTATATATAGCGAGAAGTGAGCAAATTTCATTACTGTCAATTAACAGAAACCGTATGTTCGTAGCAGAAACAGAATCCTATTAGTCATAAGGACTGTCCAACAACAAATAAATTTAAACAGTGCTCATAGAACTTCGTGTCATCACTTGGACGACAATTTCGATTCTATATTGATATCAAAGACATGGTGAAATCCATCTATTCCGTTTTCACTGGTAGATATGGAGGGCTACATGCTAGTAAGGAATGATATTGTAAGGAACCTAGGCATCTTTTTTGATAAACATTAACCAGGACAGAGCACATCACTAAAATTTGCTACAGAGTTTTAACAATGTCAATGTAGAATGTTAACGAATTACAATGCAACTTACCATTTCGTATGTCCATTTCCTTGGCCACTTCCTCCCACTCCTCAGCTTTCAGCTTCGTTTTCAAGTAATCTTCATGGCTTGTATCATACAGAACTTTGCGAACACGTACGGCTTCAGTTAGCTTTTCTTCCATTTCGAACTACCAACAGCCAAAACCACCCTGAGCCTCGCAGTAAACTGCGTACAGGAAACTGCGGTCCGCAGGGTCACCAAGCGCAGGAACTGTGTCACGTCACGCTGCGCTCTAACGTGCGCAGGACCATTCAGTTGTGTGGTTCGCAAAAACTCACCGTGAGTCACCCTGCGTCACCTCACGGACCTGCGTCTCATCTCGCGGCCAGGCTTAACACCGCCGCTGTTATTGCGCTGTTATTGGAAGAGGAAGACGATGACATTTTATTGTGGCATTCCAGGAAAAGACGAAAGCTGGTAATGCCTTTCTATAAAATTAGAACTGCAGAAGGTAGTTACACAGCACTGATAAAAAGACATTTGTTAGGTGATGAAAATATCTTCAGGAGCTACTGTCGTTTGAACAAAAGACAGTTTAATGTCGTGCTCAGTTTTATTACAGATGGCATAAAACCACAGCGCCTAAGAAATGCAATAAGTGCAGAAGAAAAATTATATTTGACGCTGAGGTAAGTCCACAAAATGTTATACATTACTAGATTGTGTTGCAGTTCCAAGACTGTGAGAGGGTTGTGGAGGGTGAAGGGCTGCTGGTGTCACTTGGCTGACGTGTGTTGGGCTGTGCAGCCATTATTTCATAATCAGGATCGATCGTACTAATTTTTCTTTTGGCTTCTGTCTTATAAACTGGAGGTAAAGTCCTTACAACTGTGCTGACGTGATGGAAAAATACCAACATCTTTGTGTTCCATAAACGTATAAACGTTTTTAGTAAATTTTTCCCGATTTCGTCCCTTTCCTTCCACATTTTTAATATTGTATCATCATTACTACGAACTTGACTACGTTTTCCTTTCCGTGCTGGATGTTTCACCACAATTTTCTATTGTATGCGTTTCTGTCGTATCTTCTTCCTGTGATGCCGAAAGGTCCAGTTGAGGAGTTCGATCTCCCACTGTCTTCTTGGCTTTCTTGTCTTGTTGTTTGTGATGACGTCAATGTTGATGTTGTTCCTCCAGATATGTGTTGTGGAACACTATTAAGGAACGATAGCTGTTTGTGTATTTTGTTTTTGACTTTTTTGAGGCAGCAGAGCCCGTTTCTAATTTGCTTCTCTTCTTGAACCTCTGGTAACCGTCCCTTAAAAATTTCCACTTCTTCTTACAGTCTTCACCTGCAAACGGAAATTATATTAGCTGTATGTTTTCGTTTGCTTCAGATTCTTGGCCACAGGCTAAAGTTACCGGTCTTTATAATTTGCCTGTCATATATCACCATCTTACATATCAAGAGTTGTTAAAAATGTTTTGAAGATATTAAGAATAAGGTTGCTGCCCATATTGATGCCACCTTCTACTGAAACACATTTCAGACGTATTGAAGAAGAATTTTGGCTTAAATGGAATATACCTAATTCTGTACGCGCTATAGATGGAAAACATGTTCGCATAAGGGCACCAGAAAAAAGTGAATCTCTGATTTATTTTTCAGTTGTGCTGTTGACTATTGTGGACGCAAATTATAAGTTCATTAGCTTTGATGTCGGCGCTTACGGAAGAGTCTGATAACGGTATATTTCAGAAATCGTCTATGGGTAAGAAAATAGCCGCAAAGGAGTTTAATATACCCCACCAAAATGTCGACTGCGGAAGGTATCCTCCAAGGACAATCGGCGAACTGTAGTTCACCGATTGTCCTCGGAGGATGCCTTTCGCAGTCTAAGGCGAAATGTCAGGGGAGAGTCTTATGTATGGACCACGGCATCTCAGGCCGGAAATGTTAAGTGATGACAACTCCTGCCGTGAAAGCCTTCATTTTATGAGACCTATAATTATAGATTATGCCGTGCTCGTCGAGTGTCAGAGAACGCCTTTGGACTATTAAGCCAAGTATTTAGGGTATTTTATAGTCTTATTGTTGTGGCGCCTGACGTGGCTGACGATCTCTTTTAGTCGACATGTTGTTTACACAACCTGTTACGAGACGGTTATCTTGAAGAAAATGGTATTCCATTTTATAGCTATAGTGTTGACGAAGCAGCCATCCAAAACAACATGCATACCTTTTCTCGTTTTGGAGGATTTCTAAACAACAGTGGTTTTGAAATTAGAGACAAACTTGAAGATTTTTTCTCTAGTGAATACGGTTCTCTGGCGTGGCAAGAGGCAACAGTTAACAGTGGGTTGTGAATAACAATGGATTGTAAATAATGATTTATGTAAGGCGAAACATATATTGTTGCCCTTTTAACATATTCGTACAATAATTGTTAATGAACATATGGATCTATTTGTTAATAAGTAAGTGGTTGAATATACGTACTTGTTTTATTAAACTCTTGTGCTACAGCTTTGCAGGCGTTATCTTTCACTAAGACATTTGTGTATTCTTCATGTCCTCCGTCATAAATTACAGAATATTTCGCCACACTGTTAGTTTTCTTCATCGGAGTCAGAGAAACTCATTTTCACCGAACTGGGTATGTTCGGCCAGTAAAGGCGGTCTGCGCTCGGTATGCGGTTCGGCGGCAGCGGCACTTCTGGTCCCTGACCGTATGTGTCGCCAAAGCAGGCATACGGCGGCAGAAGACGCTACCTCCGCGTTCCGCACGCCTCACATTGCAAACAATGGTAAGCAGTGGTGCCGCGTGCAGCCGGTCGGTGCAGACTGCGGTGTGTGGTCGTGTTCGGAATCGGACCTTAACGGAGAATAAGACACATACTTCCATGATTTATCTTATTCTTGACTATACATTACGGTAATCAACTGGTGCGCAAGTGAAAGCTGTTATGTCAAAAAAGTAATAATTCTAGAAGTAAAAATTTTCTACTGTGTCAGAGCTCGATAATCGGTTAGTCCCAACTACACTATCTACTAGCGCAATATGTCAATATGACGCCAGTCTAACAAGCCGATAGCCTACCCATCAACGTTGAAGCATTAGTGCCTTCACCATGAAGAAGAAAAAAGTCATTCCTCTGACCATTAAGTACTGCAGCTTAGCCTAACACGCACGAAATCAACTAAACGTAATACTATCTCGGATCCCAATTACGCACTTTCTCCTCTGTCCGCCGGCCGGAGTGGCCGAGCGGTTAAAGGCGCTACAGTCTGGAACCGCACGACCGCTACGGTCGCAGGTTCGAATCCTGCCTCGGGCATGGATGTGTGTGATGTCATTAGGTTACTTAGGTTTAAGTAGTTCTAAGTTCTAGGGGACTTATGACCACAGCAGTTGAGTCCCATAGTGCTCAGAGCCATTTTTTTTCTCCTCTGTCCACGAACTCATCGTTGTCTTCCTTGAGCAAGCCCAGATATTTGCCCTGGTCCCTCTTTAAACAAGATAGGGCACCAAAAAGAAAGGATTGTAAATCAACATGTCATAATTGGCCTCGGAGGGTCTGGTCTACATTCCTACATTCTACTCCTACCTCTTATCCTTTAGTGCACAATTAGCGATTATGGTGGATTTATCACGAGCTCTGTGTTGACTGTCCTGTGGCTACGTCATTGAAGTGCCCATTTGTGGATATGCTGACGATTGCCTCATCATGGCTTCCCGTCTTTCTTTCTTGTTTCTGAAACTGACAAAGCTACGTTAATCAAATGCTTCACATTTCTAATTCAATAAGACAAAATATAGTGATCAGATTTATTATAACAGGCTCATCCAAGAATTGCGCCCGGCGGGCGCGCCCGCGCCCCGCGGGCGCAAGGCAGTGTAGTTCAGCGCCCCGTCTGCGACCCTGTGTCTCTAGTGTCGGCATAGGAGAGAGCGAGAGAGAGAGAGAGAGAGAGAGAGAGAGAGAGAGAGAGCTACAGAGCGAGTGAGACCGCACAGCACTGCTCTGCGTTGGACTGTCCCGCGGTCAGATCTAACGTAAGCAAAATATTGTATTTTAGAATTAATTTTATGTAAGGTATATAGAGTCTCATTCTTACTGTTAGTAGATACAAGTAAGTATTTTTTGTTATACTTCGTGCTACAATTTTTTTGTATTCCTTTTCAGAGTTTAGAAATCGGATCCTTAGTTTGCTGTTTTGTACGTAATAATTTTAACTGACCAAGTTTGAAAACTTATTAATATAGAATTAAGGTTATAAAGCTCATTAATTCATAAAGTCAACATTGTCAAAGAGGACAATTAACATTTTACACGTTTTTCTTTTTCGAGGAAACGATTTTGTCTAGGCTTGGTACAATATTCCGTGAGACTGCTAACCTCAAAGAATTCGTCACAATTTTATCGCCAAGGAATGAACGGTTCTAAGTTTTATCAAGCTTTAAAAGAGAGAAAAAGCGCTCACAAATATACGTGGAACCAAACATTGAGAGAACTTTGGCTGCGTGCTTGTGCAATAGAGGATATTTCTCTCGTGAAAGACAGCTGTAAAAGTCATCCAAAGTTTTACACATAAGAAAGCGGTCCTTCAGACGGATATGGCATTCTAGGTCAATCAGCTCTAGTTCAAGCACTTGTAACACGTCCTCTGCCCGCAGGGAAAACGGGCGAACAAATATATCAATCGGCTGGCGTTCGGGCGGTCCGCACGGCCAGCTAAGCGGCACGGCTCGGCCACTGCAGCAACATACGAATTCGCCCGGGGCGCTGGCCGCGGGCGATCGCGGACGCTAGCGCCCCAGGGGCACAGTTTGGACGAGCCTGTATTGTAACGTTTCTCTGCCAAAAACCGATGGAAGATGCGGTTGATATGATTCACCTCAGCTATGAAAGAATATCAACATGCACTCCGTCTTCAGGCCACAAATAGCCCATCGGGACTATCCGACCGCCGTGTCATCCTCAGCTGAGGATGCAGACAGGAGGGGCGTGTGGTCAGTAGGCTACTTCCCCGTAGTAATGATGGTTTTCTTTGACCGGAGTCACTACTAGTCGGTGGAATAGCTCCTCAATTGGCATCGCGAGGCTGAGTGCACCCCGAAAAATGGCGACAGCACATGGCGGCCCGGATGGTCACCCATTCAAGTGCTGGCGACGCCCAACAGCGCTTAACTTCGGTGATCTGACGGGAAATGTTGTATCCACTGCGACGAGGCCGTTGCCCAAAGAATAGCAACATAACAATAGCAAAATGTGTAACATTATGGAAAGTTCACAGAAAGCCAGACCATACTCTCTGAAGCAGCCAGTTCTATGTTGCACCACTACTATGATGAAAAAAAACTAATATAGTAGTTCTTTAAGATTTAGTGTATATGTAGTGGCACATCATTGTGATTCAACTGTGGGGAATCAAATGGTTCAAATGGCTCTGAGCACTATGGGACTTAACATCTATGGTCATCAGTCCCGTAGAACTTAGAACCACTTAAACCTAACTAACCTAAGGACATCACACAACACCCAGTCATCACGAGGCAGGGAAAATCCCTGACCCCGCCGGGAATCGAACCCGGGAACCCGGGCGTGGGAAGCGAGAACGCTACCGCACGACCACGAGCTGCGGACTGTGGGGAATCATTTCGGCATTTTCAAGACTAGAAATAACGTAAAAGAAAATTTCATAGGTTGTGATATGGTCACAGACGTCTAAAATACAATAGCTGTGTGTAAAGTGTGTGCTAAAAGTAAGGTGGCTCAGTGTTCGGCAATAGGTTTCTTAACATCCAAACCAGCCGAAGAAGCCTTTGAAAATCTATGTGGCTCTCCTATCTATCAACGTAAGGAGACAGGGATTACTACATATCGTAACGAATGTTCGTAGGTAGGAGGCAAAAGGGAGAGAAATATTTAATTCAGTATAAATTATAGTGAGCGCAAATATGAGCTTGCCTCCAGAAAGTCACCTTACAAATGCGATGGCACACTGTGGTTCGTGATTTAACACACGTCATAACATGTTTAATCATCGTAGAATGCTCATTAACTGTCGTTTTAGATTTCTCTGACATCGCCAGCTATATTCATTCGATTTATCACGCCCTGGTGGCTTTTGAGCATGATCATTGTTTGAAGGCTCGTTGATCGTAAAATAACATTGTGACTTCCATGTTCAAAGTGGTATGGAATATTCGATTGGACTTTGTTAAAATGGATCTACAAATACTGTGAGCGCAATTTCCTAATACATCCAACTCTGAAACATAAATTCGTTAAGGTATTCGATAATGTGACATGAAGCGGGTATCTACTATGACTGGCAGATACTTGATATTTAAGAATGAAAGTATTATTATTTCTTAAAAATACATGAAATATATTGAGCAAGACTGCTTCTTACTACATTGATGGCAAAAACAGAAGTAAGTTACAAGAGCGGCGTATCTCTGCTCCACTAATAACTCATTTGTTTCCTTAAGAATAATGAATGTCGTTTTCCCACGGGACTCGTTTTAACCTTTGATATACGTAGTATCTAAGTTTTCTTTAACAGTTGTTAAACAATGATTGATATTACACGTTATCTGTAATATAACAGTTTAAAAAAAAAAGTTGAAATTTCTTGACACAAAAATGTATTTTTATCAGATACATTTTACCGCCCCCTGAATTCTGGAAGTTAAACCATAACTAACCCCGCGCTTCCAGGGTTCAGTTGATATTGTTTATACGGAAATGGGGCATGTTTATTTCACTCGTTAAAAGATTCTTCCGTTTGCATATTTTTAAAAGTCGTCGAAAATGAATTTTCGTGCAAAATTTCTACCGGACGATGACTCCACTCAGGACATCTGCAATCGTTATGACTGCAGCTAGGATAGATATTTTGGTTCGTTCACACTGTTGGGATCAGGACTGAGGAAAAATTGTCTTCAAAACTTCCTAATTTTCAATAGCCTTTGCTTACAAAGCTTTCAATAACAAGTACGTCTATACAACGCGAAAAACATTAAGTGAGAGTATAGTTTTAACTGAGGAGAGCCAAATATATTGAATTCCCAACATGAACATGGATTCGACACAAAAATCTCATTTTCTGTATTAGAATTTTTTTCTTACCAAAAGGATTTAACGGTGTAGAAGCTTGTGTCTGTCTTCAACGAATATCACTAGGAGTGGTCACAAGATTTTGTTGCCTCGAGAAAACAGGGTTACGGAATTAAATTTTTGTTTGAAGGAACACACTTCCAGTACTAGTATACAGGGAAATCTTCGAGCCGCAGCAGTGCTGAATGCCTCTAGAAGAGCCAGAGCGGACTGGTGCAGCCCATCTCCACTGTAACCACGAGGGAGACGTGCAGCACCTTCCGACATTAGCGCCAGGCGCGTCAGCTACACAGAGCCTCAGCGGGATCGAAATCCAAATGCGGAAGCAGCTTCAGGGCATGGATTCTGGACGCCGGCAGAGGAAGTGGGCATCCTCCTATGGAATCGGCGCGGCCAGTCCATTTGTCCCTCGAAGCGGGATAGCGGCGTCGAACTCGGGACCATATTTTTTGCGCAGGTCCTCGGCGCTTGGGCCGCGGACAAAAGGCCTTTGTGCGGGTACACAATGCGGGCGCCGACGGCCACCTGCCGGCACGTCCGCTCTGGCCTACATTTTGCTGCCTTTGTGCCGCGCGTGCCGCTATTAGCTTCACAAACAAAGAACGCCTCCCACGTGTTAAATCACATGTCGTTTACATCGATTACCACTGTCCGACTTCCAGCATACCTGTAGGTCCTTTTGTGTGTCTCTCTCTCTCTCTCTCCAAGTGTCACGATAAGTTATCGGTAACTCTACATATACGTGCACGGTACTTGAGTCACTAATAAGGTTTGAGGCGGGGATGTCTGTCATCTGTTCAATACATCGAAGAGGTGCTACAATTTTCGTAACGACTTATGTCGGATTCAAAGCAGCTAATAAAGTAATTTAACAACTGGGTAATTCGTCCCCAGAAATAACCAATTCCCCTCTCCGTCCGCCCCTCCCACCTGGTTGTCATTCGGCAATCGATTGGCAGTCAGACTGGCGGAAATGTGGTGATGTATTCAGCACCATTCTAACCACTGTTTCCGCATTGTTTCATTGAGTGATGACGTGTGACACTGTAGGTGGAGCTTAGGCTGGGAACGCTAGTTTCGGGAGAGTCAGGGTGGACATGTGGCCTTCCATATATATATATATATATATATATATATATATATATATATATATATCCTTCCTAGTATCAATGTCTTGACCTCACGGTAGTCCATATACCAAAAGTCCTTGGTTACTTATTGAATGAGTTTCAATTTTTGTAATTCGCTACAGATTTTGGCCCCTGCAGCTCCCCCAGTACCATGGATGTCACTTCATGATCAATTAACGCACATTCTGTCATCTACATCTACATCTACATCCATACTCCGCAAGCCACCTGACGGTATGTGGCGGAGGGTACCTTGAGTTCCTCTATCGGTTCTCCCTTCTATTCCAGTCTCTTATTGTTCGTGGAAAGAAGGATTGTCGGTATGCCTCTGTGTGGGTTCTAATCTCTCTGATTTTATCCTCATGATCTCTTCGCGAGATATACGTAGGAGGGAGCAAATATACTGCTTGACACCTCGGTGAAGGTATGTTCTCGAAACTTCAACAAAAGCCCGTACCGAGCTACTGAGCGTCTCTCCTGCAGTCTTCCACTGGAGTTTATCTATCATCTCCGTAACGCTTTCGCGATTACTAAATGATCCTGTAACGAAGCGCGCTGCTCTCCGTTGGATCTTCTCTATTTCTTCTATCAATCCTATCTGGTACGGATCCCACACTGCTGAGCAGTATTCAAGCAGTGGGCGAACAAGCGTACTGTAACCTACTTCCTTTGTTTTCGGATTGCATTTCCTTAGGATTCTTCCAATGAATCTCAGTCTGGCATCTGCTTTACCGACAATCAACTTTATATGATCATTCCATTTTAAATCACTCCTAATGCGTACTCCCAGATAATTTTTGGAATTAACTGCTTCCAGTTGCTGACCTGCTATATTGTAGCTAAATGATAAAGGATCTTTCTTTCTATGTATTCGCAGCACATTACACTTGTCTACATTGAGATTCAATTGCCATTGCCTGCACCATACGTCAATTCGCTGCAGATCCTCCTGCATTTCAGTACAATTTTCCATTGTTGCAAACTCTCGATATACCACAGCTTCATCCGCAAAAAGCCTCAGTGAACTTTCGATGTCATCCACAAGGTCATTTATGTACATTGTGAATAGCAATGGTCCTACGACACTCTCCTGCGGCACACCTGAAATCACCATTTCTTTGGAAAACTTCTCTCCATTGAGAATTACATGCTGCGTTCTGTTATCTAGGAACTCTTCAATCCAATCACACAATTGGTCTGATAGTCCATATGCTCTTACTTTGTTCATTAAACAACTGTGGGGAACTGTATCGAACGCCTTGCGGAAGTCAAGAAACACGGCATCTACCTGGGAACCCGTGTCTATGGCCCTCTGAGTCTCGTGGACCAATAGCGCGTGTCCCTTCTTCTATTCACTGCTTTCCGCATGTTCATTTCCTTGAGGACTTTGAGGAGAACCTCGTCTTTACCTATCTGTCCACTTGATCATGTAATGCCACAACACAAACGCTTCGAATCTACTCGTTTCCCGCTGTCCCTAAGTCCATGTTTCAGTTCCTTACGATGCTGTGCTTCAGGCGTACAAGGTACATTCTCACATATTTCCTCCTTGATTTGATGCTAGTGCGGCAGACTTCTTTTTGCGACGAACCCCCTCAGTGTCTGCTGTTTAAATCTACCTTGTTCGTCTTCAGTGCGTTATTTTGTTTCCAAGGTACGAGGTAACTGATGCCTTCTGCGGTAGCAGACACTTCTTCCATCGCATGGAGACTATCGGAGTACACTTTTTACCTATCTTCACTCTCTATGCATTTAAAAGTGAAATTCCTTAAGTCTGCAGAAGACATAATTAAGCCCTTATGCCCTCGTAACAGCGTGTGTCTTCTCTTGTCCATTACGGCGCTCTGCAGCGAGTTTGTCACACTTTCACTCTTGTACGGAGAGGAAATGTGTTGACATTTGCACGGAGACCAGGACACTGCGGATAGTGGAAAGGGTGTTCCAGAAGTAGGGTATGACAGCCTGTGCTACCTGCGATGTTTCCTGGGAAAGGCCAAAGCCCGTTTCCTGCACAAAGTACGATGTCCCCGCATCAGTTGGTAGTGTGCGTGGCTATCTTCTGTAGTTAAGTACCGCAGTTGACCTCTGACGCCGGCCGCGGTGGCCGTGCGGTTCTGGCGCTGCAGTCCGAAACCGCGGGCCTGCTACGGTCGCAGGTTCGAATCCTGCCTCGGGCATGGGTGTGTGTGATGTCCTTAGGTTAGCTAGGTTTAAGTAGTTCTAAGTTCTAGGGGACTTATGACCTAAGATGTTGAGTCCCATAGTGCTCAGAGCCATTTCAACCATTTGACCTCTGACTGGCAAGTAGTGCTCCGTGTTTTAGTGCTGAGGTATTGGAGTGAACCGAGACCACCAAAGGAAAGCGTTAACTGATTTACAATGAGCATCAGTAATGCAGTGGACTATACGATGACTATACATTGACATACAAGAAGTGATTTGGCGCAGTGTAAACTGTAAAAAGAGTGAATGCAAAAGAAGTTTATCCACAAAAAGTAACTTAGTTTTAGCAAAAGGCAATCAAGTTTGAATTCTAGACGAAGCAGGAAATGAACTGCGAAAACATTTTGTCAGTGCAAAGAGGCGGGCAAAAGAATCGAACGCTACAGTTTCGTCAGTTTACGTTGAAGAAGTAGGGCAGCTCATCAATCGAGGCTATGTCGTCGTTAACATCACACAGAACCGCGAAACAAACGTTACGTCGTATTACACGGAAATATATGGACACTACACAAGATCTCATCGATTCTGGAGCAATATTCTCCCAAGAAAATAATTTACTGATGAATGATGGTAGCTATTTTTTACTTGCTGATGATAATAGGGGCTTCAATGAAAGAATACTAGTGTTTTCCAGGGAAAAGCATGTTTATCAAACTACGAATCGTTCTTTGTGGATGGAACGTTCAAGAGTTCGAGCAATCAGTTTGAATACTTGTTTCTACTCCACACCGACCTTAACAGTTCTAGGGAGGAAATTAACACCATTCCAGTTGTTTACACTTTGTGGCCAAGTAAAAAGCGAGAAACATATGAACATTTTTAAAGCTATTAAAACGAACGTGTCTGGGTGGAACCCTCCATCTCTGATGATGGACTTCGAAATTGCAGTCCCCGGAGCAGCTAACAGTTTGTTTTCTGGAACAGAGATTGCTGGTTGCAATTATTATTTTAATCAATGTTTGTGGAAACAGGTTCAGTGTTGCGGCCTCGTTCTAACCTACAAGGAATACGAGGAAGTACACTGCCACGTAAGAATGTGTTCTGCTCTGCCACATCTTCCTTTGGAAATGTTTGATGATAATTAATTTCGTTTTCAGGAGAGCAAGCCTAATAAACAAAAGCTTCAGGACTTTTATGACGATTTTGTGGGCCAGTGACTTGATAACGAACATATGCCGAGAGAGATGAAACCGAATAATAAGTGCATTAATACCAAAAGTTCAACGAATGTTTATTGTTTAGTGAGGAATCTTCGAGAAGATGCAGAGTACCAGGGTCACCATTTTGACCGACTAATTTTAAACCTGGATGGGAACAGAAAAAGAAAGTCAACAACGAAACTTGACGAAACGACTGCAAAGGCTTTAAAGAAATTCATTTCTGACTTGTGCGGCCTACTCACAAAAATTACGATGACGAAGAAAACGTCAGAATCGCTGAAACATTTGTAAATGTTGAAAAGTAGTTTAGTGTTATCATTAGGAATCTTGTAAATACTATAAATAACTTTAATGCATGACGAAAAGAGAATACCATCTCGTCGTGTTCCCTGGAAACGACAAAAAGACGGCTAAATGTCTCTTTAAATTTGTAAAATATTCCCTAATGATGACTGACAAGACTATCTCAAAGATCAAGCTTTTTATAAGGGGTAGCCGACCGGAGTGGCCAAGCGGTTCTATGCGCTACAGCCTGGAACCGTCCGATTTGCTGATTCCCTATGTTTCTATGCTTTTTCTTATTGTTATATTTGTAGTTGTAGTTTGTATAGATTTTGTGAACCATAATTGTGAAAGTGAATGCACCAGTCATCCCCCGTTTCCTGCACTTGCGGTTACTTACTTCCGTTCCCAGACTCTTTGGTTCCCACGTCAGTCGCTTCCGCCGCCGAGGCCAGCTGGCTTCTGCGCCGTCTGCACCAGTCACTTCTGTCTGCACTATGGTCGCAGGCTCTACGCGTAGTTCACCTACTTGCTTATTTACAGTATTATTGAGTTCATTTCTGTCCAAAGTTAGCATTTTTGTTGCAGTAATACGTATTTATTGGACGTGGGTAAGATGACAATGAGTGACTAGCCCGACCAACAAATATTCATGTTTTCATAATTATGTGAGTACATCACTTCACCCCCTCAGCTTTGATTCTAGTACATGAACACCATAGTACATGTACGTTAGTAGTCTCTCCTCTCATTGGCAGCTGGTGGCAAACGAAGATGGAGCTTTAATCTTCGAAATCGGTCGTGCAAAAAATTGAGAAAATTACTGGCAACTGAAGCGGAGTTTTATTCTATAAATACATTCCTCAGTTTCCATGTTCACTTGATCAACTACTTAGTTTACAAGTGAAGTAAATCTGACCTTGAATAGGAAGTTCCACGTGACACCACTACGTACTGCTTCTGGGTTAAGAATGCCACGCTAAATAGTTGGAAATATTTTTTAGAACCATCACTCTTCCGACTGGTTGCATGTCGCCTGCCACGAATTCCTCTCCTGTGCCAACCTCTTCACCTCAGAGTCGCACTATCAACCCATGTCCGCATTTGCTGGATGTGCTCCAATCTCTGTCTTCCGTTAAACATTTTACCCTCTGCTTCCATGGAAATTATTCCCTGATGTCTTAACAGATGTCCTGCCAAACTGTCCCTTCTTCTTATCAGAGTTTTCCACATATTCCTTTCCTCTCCGATTCTCCGCAGGACTTCCTCATTTCTTACCTTATCAGTCTACTTACTTTTCGACATTCGTCTGTAGCACCACATCTCAAATGTTCCGATTCTCTTCGTTTTCGGCATTCCCAATAGTGTATGTTTCACTGCGGTGGAATGCTGTGCTCCAAATGTACACTCTCAGAAATTTCTTCCTGGAGTTAAGATCTATGTTTGATACTTGAACTTTTATCTATTTCCTTCTTTCAGCGATCAACTGATGTATTTTTTTCTATTACCCATGGTTTGTTCGCAGTTACCTTCTTAATCTCAATGTTTTCTTTCCTAGCTCCTGTGACTGGCATTTTTATACATGTTCATTCGTACTCAACTGTATTCCCGATTGAGCTAAACGTTATTCTAGTATCTATAATCTTAAAGAAATTCAAGCGTATCTCTTCATTCTTTAGTATAAGTACTTCTGCATCCTACTTTCTTGCGCATCGATTCTTACTGCTTACTCTCTTAAACCTAATACTGCTCTTCATCATTACTACATCGTGATCCGGGTCTATATGTGCTCCTGGGTATACCTTGCCATCCGGAATATGATTTGAGAAACTCTGTCTGACCATAATCTAAACGAAATCTTCCGGCATGTCCCGGCCTTTTATAAGTATATCTCCTCCTCTTGTGATTCTTGAACTAGCCGAAATTTCTTACATAACTCAATTAATCTTTCACCTCTCTCATAAATATTACCAAGCACATATTCTCCTGTAACCTTTCCTTCTTCTCCTTTCCCTACAACTGAATTCGAGTCCGCCAAGACTATTAGATTTTCATCTCCCTTTTCTTACTGTATTACCCATACATATGTTCATATAATTTTTCTCTTTCTCCATTTTCGGCTTGTGACGTCGGTATGTATACCTGAACTATCGTTGACGGTGTTGGTTTGCTGTCGATACTGATCAGAACAAACTTATCACTGAACTGTGCACAGTAACGCACTCTCTGTCCTACCTTACTATTCATAACGAATCCTGCTCCCGGTATACCGTTTTCTGCTGCTTTTGGTATTACTCTGTACTCATGCGACCGGAAATCCTTGTCTTCTTTCCATTTCACTTTACTAACCAGCACTATATCTACATTGAGCCTTAGAATTTCCCTTTTCAGTTTTTGTAACTTCCCTACCCCGACTTTCGTTGGTTATTCAGTCTTTTTCTGATGGTCATCTCCGCCTTGGCCGTCCCCTCCCGGAGATTCGAATAGGGGACTATCCGGAATTTTTTTTGCCAATGGAGAGATCATCATGGCACTGTATCAGTCACAGACCACATGTCCTGTGCATTCACATTATGTGTTTTTAATGTATTTGTTTTAATTGCCTTCAGCATCCTCATGACATTGATCACTGCTGAATCGTCCGCCATAGGGGCAGTTTATCACCCCAAGGGCAAGGGAGTGCCATTAACCTCTGACCGCTCCTCCGAGCTCTATGACAAGGCCGTTGGCTGCATGTTGATTTTTATGGAAAATTTAAACAGTGGCAGGGTTGGAAGCCGAGACCGACGAAATTTTGATTACACGGGTTCCATCGGCAAACAAATACGTCTTAATAAATATATGCGGCCTATCTAGAGTCACCATTTAGCTACAAAATTGGCATTTGTTGTTTTGCGTATGTGTTCAATTATTTCTGCTTGGCGATATACAGCGTGTACCAAAAAGGATCATCTGACTGAAGAAAACCATAACTACTCTGTTATTTAAGATATATGCATGAACAACGCACTGCTGGAAAGAGCAAACTCTCGAGTTTTACATGGTTCCTTCTCGCTATTTAGCAGCAGTGTGCACCCACTTCAGCTCCAGTAAAAATGGCGTCGCGACAACTGAAAGAATTTTGTGTTCTACGTTTCGCGCAGTGCAGGTCAGTAATAACTGTTCAGCGTGACTTTCGTACTAGGTATGGTGTAGATCCTTCTACAACAAAGAGCATTAGACGATGGCATGAACAGTTCCGAGTAACAGGTCGTTTGTCTAAAGGGAAATCGCAGGGCTGTCTCTGAGCGACTAACGAAAATGACGAACGCATCCGCCATAGTTTCACAAGCGGTCCGCAGAAATCCGTTCGCCGTGCAGCTCGACAGCTCAACTTGTCCCCAATGTCCGTCTGGCGTGTGTTGCTTCGACGTTTACACATGAAACGATACAAAATTCAGCTACTGCAAGTTCTTCGTAGAGGTGAAAAACATTATTTAGTGACGGGGAAGCATTCCATTTACGTGGAAAGGTGAACCGTCATAATGTGAGAATATGGGGTACGGATCAACCACATGAAGCTGTACAATATGAGAGGGGCTCTCCAAAATTTAATCTGTTTTGTGCAGTTTCACGGGAAAAGGTGTACGGTTCATTTTTCTCTGTCGAGAACACTGTTACAGGGAGCTTGAGAACTTTCTTCTCCCACAGTTGGAGACTGATTCGAACGACTTCATTTACCAACAGGATGACGCAACGCCACACTGGCGTGCGGGAATTTTTAAATCAAAGGATTACTGAATGCTGGATCAGTCGCACTGGACCAAATGATTCGGCCTTACATTACTGACTTGCAAGGTTACCCGTCATGACTGTATGTGATTATTTCTTGAGGACGTTTATAAAAGACTGTTTATGTGTCTCCGTTACCAACAACAATGAATGAACTGAGACACAGCATAACAGCAGCTGTGGAAGCTGTAACTCAGGACTTGCCCACTGCAGTGTGGGAACAATTTGAATACCGCACTGACATACGCCTTGCATCTCGAGGAGTCGTATTGAACTCCTATGAAATGGTATGATTTTGAGTTTCAAGTTCATCAAGAAACAAAATTCATTGTATATGTTTACTAGTTTCAGAAATATAGACGTGCCAATTCGGATCATTCGTTTTAATATACCCTTATTTTAAACGCCCATGCCCTACTTGCTTTCTGACAAAACAGAATTTTCTATCTCTACAACTGACTTCATACAACATGTATCCTGATATTTTACTTAATATTTTACTGCTGTGTGCGGAGACGCGCCCGTGCGCGTGCGCTCTGAAGCGCGCGGGCGACAGTGTGTGTGTGTGTGTGTGTGTGTGTGTGTGTGTGTGTGTGTGTTTGCGTTTGGCGATTTTGGGGGCTCAAAGGCGAAGTTTGCAGCGCCGTCTTTTGCAACCGATAGTGTAATATTTGCCCATATGTTTAGTTTCGTGAATTACGGCAGTCTAGTGATTATATCTGAGAATAGTGTTTTCTGTGGTGAAATAATTACATTGTGTGCGAGTGCCAAATTCTCGATCCAATTAACGAGGTGTGCGGAATTAGATTTAAACGACTATAGTCACCCACCAGTAAATTATTCAATCTGAGTATTAAGCATTTCCAACGTGTCCTGTCATTAAATAATTACGCTGTGTACAAGTGCCATTTTCTCGACCTACTTAATGAAACGTGCAGATTTGCGCGTAAAGCACCATAATAACCCACGTACATTAGCCTGTCTGTGTATTTAGTATTATCCAGCGAAATGAGTGGTCTAAACCCATGTTGAACTCTTCCTCAATATAACAGGATCTTACTCTTCCGTAATCGCTGTGGCTTTGTGTATTACTGCTAGCTTGTTGTCGGTGCTATCGAATTTGTCAGGGAAGCCACAACAATTAATTATACAAGCAGCAAGTGAATTGGCAATAGAATTACGGAAATTATCCCAAATGCCTTCAATGCCTGCTGGCTTGTAATGTATGAATTAAAATTTCGAATTTTTCTGATTCAATTGGCTTCTGTTTCGTGTTCACATTAGAATTCCGCAACACTACAAAGATAACAGATACACCCAACAGCTCTTTCTATAGAGAATTAACTACACTTTGTAAAACACCGGTTACAAACACTGGTTCCAAAAGGAGAACTGATCTACATGACACTGACAAGTGAATTTGATATTAATTTATCAATGATTTTTCGTAACTTACGTTAACAGAGAACAATTTTCAATGAGAGGAAACACCGCCAAATCTTTCCTGATAATAAGCAGAAGAACTCTCAACGTATGTGACTGATATCTGTTTACAACGAAATGAAGGCAGTATTTTTGTCCAAAAATAGCTGTCCGTATTGAACAAAGTCATCTTGTGTACACGTCGGCTCACACTCAGCGAAATGCTGTGACTAATTCAGTTAACATTTTCCCGACGTGACGTTACTCCGAACGATTTATGCAATAAAATAGATTCGTTGCTCCTTCCGGATTTCGCTACAGGCAGCACGCTATACTGAATGTCGGCTCATCTATAAACGAAAAAGAAAACAGAAAAATCAAATTACGCAGACATATCATCCCACAGTAAATGAAACGTATCGTGTAGTAAGCAACGTATTCATGAGAACGAAGGTATTTCTCATTTTCAACCTATATCTCCTGGAATGCAATTTGTACCTGAGAATAATAAACAAATATATTGTTGATTGCATGTTTTTTTCTCTTTCATTGACATCCTTTCTGATGACAGACATTCAGGATCTTTTGAGAGTGCCTATTCACCCTGCCGTTAAATCAAGTACGTGGAGTTCAAGTTGCAACAACGAGCAATAGCTCGAAGAGTGGGATATATCTGCCATGCCACTGTGAACGAGGCAGAACCACTGTTCGATCTGAACGCCTTTTTATGCGTCTCGCCCGCCGGTATTGAAAGACAGCAGTGTGTCATAGCAATAATAATGATAATTATTATTATTATATTAGTAATAATCGGACAAAAATACAAATAGTTACAATATTATGATGAAATATACGTGCTAGAGCATAACAAATTGAAATATACGCGTCTAGTACGGAGGAGTGTTGTACCGGAACACATTTCAGACTAACCTCGAGCAAATTCTCTAACAGAAGTTTAATTCATTTTAATATTCCATTTTAAGTATGGAACTCACTTTTTATGTGTTTCAATATTATCCTGTAATTACAAAAGTTGCTGCGTAAAAGTATGATTTTGCCAAGTGTAAAAATTTGTTCCAAGGTATAACATGGAGAAGAAACTAGGAACAAAGTAATTGAAATTTACAAGCGTCGCCATCGAGAATTTATTGTCACTACTATATTCAGTCATCATCTGTTAAATTATTACTCTGCAGCACACCAGTAATCAGTAAGTGAAATCAAATTAAGCAGAACTGTTATCAAACATCAGTTACATGTTAAATGCATTTTGAAACTGCAGCTACAAGGAAGCATTTTGAGGACACGCAGGATTGTTAAGTAGCTAACGAAACTCAGTGAATTCGCAAATACCCTACGTTCCATGGTAAAAGACCTTCTTTTTAAGGAAAAAACGTGGCGAATGACGGAGGAAGCACTGCCTTATCTTCCACACGTTATTAAAATGTTTTAAAAATATATAGATTTTAACATGCCACTAAATTCTGTAACAGAAAAATTTACAATTTTATCCAAATAGCTTTAATGCATTATACGACAGTTAAATGTGTAGGACTGGAAATATTTACAGATGCTGTACAGAACACAACCTCATACCTGGCAAAAACAGAATGTAGAAAATTCTGGAAACTGCATATGACCATCTGTAGTTTGTATTCCTACTCGTGATTCTAAAATCAGTCACTACACTAACGTACCGATCAAATAACATCATGTGTTTCTAGGTATAGTATACTGTAAGTACACCAATCTCCTCTAGTGATTACTAAATGCCAGTGAAAAAAAGTAGTTCCCCTAAACTTATTACATCGTTTAATACTTGATAAGTTAGCCGACAAATCACAGAAAGCGTATAGTCGTCCACAATTTGACAAGGAAGATAGTCCACAGGATTCTTCAGATACGCAGTTTCCAGCTGAAGAAACTCGTAACAGCTTAGATCCCGTACAGTAACAAACTTTGGGACGCTTTACTTTCCGATTTTCTTCTGCTGCTACAGATTCGAATTAAGATTGGTTGATGTATCGGTTCAGTGGAAGAACGGTTGATTCATCAGGGTGTGTATGTGCAGCGTTGTGAACGCAGCAGCTGCCATCTTGGAAATACGAAAATGTTCACAGCACACTCATGGTGTAGTAGAAGAGGGGTCTGAAATAAATGCTGCTACATGTACAGTGTAACCTGAATGACTGACCCAACCATGGTACGAAAAAGCACAGAAAACACCGCAGAACCACCTGTTGCCTAAACCCTCCCCATAGTGCAGCTTCCCACGCCCACGCCCGGGTTCCCGGGTTCGATTCCCGGCGGGGTCAGGGATTTTCTCTGCCTCGTGATGGCTGGGTGTTGTGTGCTGTCCTTAGGTTAGTTAGGTTTAAGTAGTTCTAAGTTCTAGGGGACTGATGACCATAGATGTTAAGTCCCATAGTGCTCAGAGCCATTTGAACCATTCCCATAGTGCAGCTTAAAGCGTTACTCAGCCCTCGATACACTCGACGCCTTGTATCTTTTGAGAGAGGGTGAAAATCACGACTCGTTGGACAACAGTGCACGCCTCTAATCAGCTACTGTTCACTAATTGTATTTCTTGACCCGCAGGAGACGTGTAGCTGTATTTGCCACTGTGTACAATGGCGTTGTGTCAGGTATCAACCTAAAAATGTCCAGTTCACACAGTTTCTTCCGCGATGTGTACTTCGAAACTGAATGAGATAGACTTGTTTTTGCTGACAGCCGTAGGGTTTGAAACAGATTGTCCCTGACAAGGCGTAACGCTCGCCTCCAGTGCCAGTCGGTTTCCACGACCGAAGGTTTTATAACGCGTTGCATAGCTACAAGTGGTACACCGTCTGTTGTAGACATGATGAACAGTCCAAACTGATACACCAAAAGCTGCGTCGATTTCAATTACGGTGTAGCCATGAGCGCGTCGAAACACGATAGCTAATTTCAGTTTGTCTGCCATATCACAACACAGTTATGTAGAACCGACTGGATCTTACAAGACATTTAACTGCATTGACTTATGCCAACATTGGCGGAGTACAGAGTAGCGTAGACCTGATCCTACGCCATCTACAAGGCTCCTAAGCGAGCCACGTTTTCCCTTAAGGCGGTGATTAACATTGCGTCTTGAGGGCTTACGATCCGTGTGTAGCTATGATCTTTGACTTTGGAAATGAGACGTCAGCTTTTAATGCGATAAACATACCAGAAACCTGAATTGGCTTACTTGCATGTGGGGAGTTGCAGGGAAACAGGGAAAGAAATAGGGAAACAAACTAGTGTTTCAGGAAAAAGATTGGAGTAGAAGATTCATTTTTATGCCTGTACTGAAGGTGATGTGGATGTGAAATGTAGTGATTGGATGGTAAGTGGATCAACGAAATTTTTCTACGGATTCCCAACGATAAGAAATGACCTAGTCGACAACCGACCGTAATTTAGACAAATTATGTCACAGAGGAGGCACGAGCAACAAGGACACGTACGTCCTGAAACACTGATGCGTGGATAAGTGTAGCTGAGACCTTTAAAGGGAGCAGGGGTCACTTATAGGTGGATCATGAGGTGTACTAACAAAGTAACTCTTTCTTAGAAGACACGTGGCAGCAATAATTGCACCGACTTAAAAGTCGTCTCTATTGCGTTGCAGTCGAAGTCCTACGCGCTTCTGTCGCGTGGAGTGCTGAGTGATGCTGTGGCCTTCGAGACAGTGGTACCTCCTAAGCGATGATACGCGCTGTGCTGTGACAACAGCGGAGATTCTAAGCCTACAGCTTTCGAACTGTAACGATCACCCATAGAGCCTACACACCAGAGAACACCCTTTCCACACACTGAATGTAATTGTTTCCTTGCAGCTTATCGTCAGTGGCGGTGGTTTCCATCGAGTCATCCAGTGTGTAGGGTTCTCTGTTCGGGGTTGTGAACTCAGTTAAACCTCGCTGGATGCGCCGAAGTACTGGATGGCCTTGGTTGTTAACCAGAAACGCCCTGGTCGTGATTCAGATAGCAGATGATGTTGCTCCCCAAGGAAAAGTTATTCTCCCGAAAGTTTATGAGATGGCTGTGGTCTCACCTGTGTGCTGTATTTGAACAGTTCTCAGTTCTATGAAACTTCATGAGCTATATTGCATAATTTTCATTAACTGTGTTGACAAATTTTTGATAGTTATTATGTCTACGTAAAAAGCATTTTGTAGAGTCTTAATGTAATGCATGTCACAGAAGTATCTTCCATGGTTCAAATGGTTCAAATGGCTCTGAGCGCTATGGGACTTAACATCTACGGTCATCAGTCCCCTAGAACTTAGAACTACTTAAACCTAACTAACCTAAGGACATCACACACGTCCATGCCCTAGGCAGGATTCGAACCTGCGACCGTAGCGGTCGCGCGGTTCCTGACTGAAGCGCCTAGAACCGCTCAGCCACTCCGGCCGGCTCCAAGCATGGATAATGGGGGATTATAAATTATAAAATTTAAGCATATTGTTTTATGCGTATGCTTTTCTAAAATTATTGCAGTCCGTGTTCTTGTATTTAGTGATAATTTGTGAAGGTGTACCCATTCCATTGGTTCAAATGATAAATGGTTTTAAACTGAAATATCCTTTTGATTGGATGAACGTTTTTTTGTGAGTATTGTTGAGTTTCTCATGAGAGTATTTGATCTAACACAACTGAAACGCAATTTCAATTAAATTTATCAGTTACCTCAACGTAGCCCTTCCTATCAATGTGTTGTACTTTGGTAGCAGACTGTGGTTAGGGTGTGGCGAGATGTGCATGACAATTTTTCTTTATTTGGAGAAAATTTTTCCTTTTACTGCTGGCTGATATATCTTATCTTGTGTTCCATTTAGCACATATTACACGTTACTATCCTGTTTCAGCATGGCCAATAGAGAGGCGGCGGGGTTCACAGAGTTGTCGAAATAAGAGGTCATTTACGAATTAAAGATGCAAAGTGCTGAGACAATGGGCACTGTTCCCACTTCTTACCGTAAGATGATGGTACATCACTCAGACTCTGCTCTTATCTGAGAAGAGCACCTGACCACTCTCCCTACTGGTGCATTCTCGATGCTCTTGGCACCATTGTAATCGGTGCCGCAAGTGTCTTGATGATTCTTTCCCGTACATGATGATTCTTTCCCGTCAGAAGTCATCAAAAAGTGGTCTCACCGCCATGTTGTATCGGGCATGGCAACTGCTTGCTGATTGACACACAATGTCTTTTCCTTATAATTAAACTGTCTCGCACTGTGCGACCAGCAGCATTAGGAGTTACAGTCAAGCTGACCTCATCTTATGTGACGTCCAACCTACTGTCCACGGCTGGGAGACCATTGGTAACGTGCTCCCGCGCTTTCTCTTATTTCCACCGAGTCTTAACTTCATATACGTTATCTGATCAAAACTATCCGGACACCCATAACAACATACGTTTTTCGTATTACGCGCATTGTGTTGTCAGCTGCTGCCAGGTACTCAACATCAGTGACCTCAGTAGTCATTAGACATCGTGAGAGAGCAGAATGGGGCGCTCCGCGGAACTCACGGACTTCGAATGTGGTCAGGTTATTGGGTGTCACTTGTGTCATACGTCTGTACCCGAGATTTCCACACTCCTAAACACCCCAATATCCACCGTTTTCGATGTGACAGTGAAGTGGAAACGTGAAGGGACATGTACTGCATGAAAGCGTACAGGCCGACCTCCTCTGATGACTGACAGAGATCGCCGCAGTTGAAGAGAATGTTAATATGTAATAGGCAGACATCTATCCAGACCATCACACAGGAGTTTGAAACTGCATCAGGATCCACAATGAAAAATGACAGTTACGCGAGAGGTCAGAAAACTTGGATTTCATGGTCGATCGGCTGCTCATAAGCCATACATCACGCCGGTAAATGGCAAACCACGCCTCTCTTGGTGTAAGGAGCTTAAACATTGGACGACGGAACAGTGGAAAAACGTTGTGTGGAGTGACGAATCACGGTAGACAATGTGGTGATTCGATGGCGGGGTGTGGGTATGCCGAATGCCCGATGAAAGTTATCTGCCAGCGTCTGTTATGCCAACAGCAAAATTCGGAGGCGGTGGTATTATGGTGTGGTCGTGTTTTCTATGGAGGGGGCTTGCACTCATTTTTGTTTTACGTGGCACTATCACTACTCAGGCCTACATTGATGTTTTAAGTACTTTCTTGCTTCCCACCATTGAAAAGCAATTCGGGGATGGCGATTGCATCTTTCAACACGATTGACCTCCTGTACATAATGCAGGTCCTGTGGTGGAATGGTTATATGACAATAACATTCCTGTAATGGACTGGCCAGCACAGTGTCCTGACTTGAATCCTATAGAACACCTCTGGGATGTTTTGGAATGCCGACTTCATGCCAGGCTTCATAGACCGACTCGATACCTCTCCTCAGTGCATCACTCCGTGAAAAATGGGCTGCCATTCCCCAAAAACATTCCAGCACCTGATTGGACGTATGCCTGCGACCTGCGAGAGTGGAAGCTGTCATCAAGGCTAAGGGTGGCCAACACCATATTGAATTACAGCATTGCCGATGGAAGGCGCCACGAACATGTAAGTCATTTTCAGCCAGGTGTCCCGATACTTGTGATCTCATAGTGTACATTGTCATTAAGTTTTGCAGACCATTGTATTTACTGAGGAGTTATCGTACAGGCACTTTCACTGGAAGAATTATTGAAATTCTAAATGCACTAGGTAATTAAGTGACGTGTTTCGCTAGATTTTTCAATGCTTCAATGAATTCTTCTGAAAAGTTTTTGAATAAATGGCAGACATACAGGTCGTGTCAGCTATGACACCCAATATACAGCATATCCAGAATGAATATTGATTTATTTGCCACCTTGTCCACTACAACTTAGCAAGATCTGTACCTCGATATTGAGATTATCCACAATACCTTAGGAAGATGCAGTTCTCGCTAAGTATGTGTGTAGAATGGCAAATTAGCTTAGGCACTCAAATAACTTTTAAGGTTTATAGCTAGCGAATTATAGCACTCTTGAATGACGTTTTCACTCTGCAGCGGAGTGCGCGCTGATATGAAACTTCCTGGCAGGTTAAACTATGAGTCGGATCGAGACTCGAACTTGGGACCTTTGCCTTTCGTGGGTAAGTGCTCTATCAGCTGAGCAATCCAAGCACGACGGACGATCCGTCCTCACAGCTTCAAAACCGCCAGTACCTCGTCTCCTACCTTACAAACTTCACAGATTCTCTACTGCGAAACTTGCAGATCTAGCACTCCTGGAAGAAACGATACTGCGGAGACAGGGCTTAGCCATAGTTCTGCAAGTTTCGCAGGAGAGTTTCTGTGAAGTTTGGAAGATAGGAGACGAGGTACTGTTGGATTTGAAGCTGAGAAGACGGGTCGTGAATCTTGCTTGGGTAGCTCAGTTGGTAGAGCATATGCCCCCAAAAGGCAAAGGTCCCGAGTTCGAGGAGCAGTCCGGTATACAGTTTTAATCTGCCAGGAAGCTTCTTATTGCACTCTTTTTCAATTTACCTGTACTATATACACACTTCTGTGGCACTTAAAACAGTCTTCGAGGACGTAAAATATGTGGAACTTCATCAGCTACAACATGTTAGCTAAGTCATAGTCGTAAACATGGCGATTTTTTAAAACTGAACTAAATTTCTCATCGGTCCAAAGTTAAGCAAACACGTGACTCGGTAACAGTTCATTTCCATTGTTGTGACTACTGTCTCAAGTGCTCAGAATGTTGGCCTTGAACCTTGATAGCGAGCGGGGTGACGCAGTGGTCAGGACACTGTACTCTCATTCGGGAGGACGACGGTTCAAACCCGTCTCCGGCCATCCTGATGTAGGTTTTACGTGATTTCCCTAAATACTTCAAGCAAATGCCAGGATGGTTCCCTTGAAAGGGCACGGCCGATCTCCTTCCCAATCCTTCCCTAATCGGGGCTTGTGCTCCGTCTCTAATGACCTCGTTGTCGACGGGACGTTAAACACTAATCTCCTCCTCCTCCTTGAGCCCTGATATGGCTATAAAGGGCTTCAGGACAGACACTACTGCGAGTTGTCTTATCGCATTAGAGGCCAGTGTCGTAAGGCATTTTATGCCTTCAGAAGTCATTGGTCTTTCCTGATAGGCCAGCTGTTTTAATTTTCGACACAGGGGCGTTACGACTAATGAGCTTGATGGTCATTTTGTGTTTCTCGAACGAGTGATCTAAAAGTCTCCTAATGTGGTGTTAAGACATAACCCTGTTTGCGGAATCAGCAGGATATCGGTCATTTTGGTAGCGTATGACTTGTGTTATCCTCACTGGAATGTATTATAGTAACTGCGGCAGTTTATCTGTTAGGAACTGCAGCTATTTAGAATGCCATCAATAAAACAAGGACCTATGATGCGATTCCTAAAAAGCCCATATCACACGTTGACAGACCATGGTTTTTTTCCATCCATCAGCCAGCACAAATCTCCTTCTGATCATTAGTGCATATTACGAAGACTGAGTTACTCACAGCTTGTAAACAATACCTTTTACATAAAGACAGACACAACAGTTTTCAGCTTTTTTCGACACCATTCGAAAAACTGCAATTGAGATTCAAAGCCAGTGTCATGGAAGTATCGACCGCGCAAAATGTTCGTGGTATTGGTGCTTTTTTCATCTCATACGTCGCATACTTCTTCCACATTTTCGTCATAAATGCATCTAAAATTTTAGGTCTAATGGTTACTTGACTCACAATTGCTCCATGTAACGTATCTGAAAGTAGTGTGGCTTTTGCACTGAAGAAATTAGGCAGTTATCCCTGACTGCTTACTGCAGCGGTAGGATATCATGCAGAAGTGATTATATCGACCAGAGAGTAACGTATCCTTTCTCACTGGAAGTATAAAAAGTGAAAGAAATATTTGAATGTCGTAAACTATATACAGTGCTTTAACACAGGTCCGCTTCGGGACAGACAAGTCACAAACGCGATGACACTATGCGGTTACTTATCTAAAACATACCAAACAATCTCCAGATATTTTATTATATTTCGCTATCTTTAATGATTCGTGTGTATCATCGTTCGCTTCTTTTCCTGTTCCTCTATCGAGCCCTGGTGACTATAGTAAATCGTCTTTGTTTGAAAGCTTTGACAGTGAAAAATATTATAACGACTTCCACGCACAAAGCAGTAATAAATATAGAATCGAACTTCGTGGTAAAGAGTGTCAAGGTTCGACTTCATGTGTTCGTAATACTTAAACGACACAATACTATAATCTATCGGCCCTTTTGCTCACAAACAATTTGTACACAATCCTGATAATGTAGAACTGATACAACAAAATTAAGGTATCCTTTCTTCAGGCTTCTGTAAATAATTACAGACAACTTTAACAGGAAAGTGACAATTGTTATTTAATAATAATTGGAAATTACACAGAGCACCCAAAACACACGTCTGATGGCTTTTCATGAGACAACCGAAATGATTGGCAAGAAGAGGAAGCCCACGCTTCTCAAACTTTTGTTTCTGAAAAAACTGAATGAGATTTAAGAAGTTATCCTTGAAATCCATTGCGTAAACCATTTGTAGGCTACACCAAGTATCAGCTCTCTAATACATAATGCTCCAGTTCTTTCCATTACGTACTTCTCGTACAGGCTAAATATTTGAACATAAGATTTTTTTTAAATTCATCTTTTGCAAGATATTTTCCATGTTTACACGATGTTGTTGTTGTTCTGAGCGTTCCGGACATAGTGGCTTCGTCGGCTGCGGCCCATTGACGTCGGTAACCTGATAGCCACCCAGTGCCGAGCGCAACCTGGGGAGGTCTGCACTAACGCGTGTGCCGTGGCTGGGCGCACAACAGCACCATACGCTGAACATACGTGAAGCCGTCAGCACATGGACCGCGCATCCGAACGTTGAGCGTTGAGCGTGCCGAGTTTCTGGCGTCATAGCTTGGAGTAGCACGCTCGGGAGTCTTTCGGACCGTGCAGAGCAATATCTGGCATGTCAGATAATCTGAGCGTTGACCAATGAGATGGCACAACGCCACCTACGTGACAAGCACGCCATCTCCCTTCAGTACAGAGTTCTGAGGCACGATATTGGCATTCATTTCCAGCCTATATCTATATACGCCGTTTCAGAGCACAAGCAAATTGAGAATCACTGTAAAACCCGTTGCTAACTGTGTGATTCGTTCCAATGAAATAATGAGAAACATCATATTCGTGACAATTGTAACTTGCGTATTATGAGAGTATGCTATTTGAAGACAGCGACAAACTGAAGATCCACCCAAAACGTATTGTTCTTGGTACAATTTTTTATAATTAAATTTCAATTAGTAACATATCTAAGATTAAGGTTTTCAGCAACGGGTAACATAATATGAAAAGCTGCAATGGGTGTGGCGTTGGTGTAGCCTAATGAATAGCGTCGCTGTTGAGTGATGAGCAGTTGCTTGCGGGGGTGGTTCGCGTCGTGACACTCCCTAATATTCGCGTTTTTATTAGATTCTGATACTTTATTATTAGTTTAATATAAATATATATTATAAAATATGATGTTATGTAAATATAAGTTCACATTTTTTTGAGGGGTGACTTGGTTCGATTGGCTTAATCAACAGGACAGCTTGCGCTACTTGTATAAAGATATTTTGCTCCTTTTTCTTTTACGCTTCGTAATCCACATGTTGCAAAGATTCTGCTACTGGGTAGGAACAGTGATCAAGTAAGACGGGTTTTACTAAAATGTGTGAATGATGAAATAATGTTTATCTTATGCGCAGAAGTATTCCAAATTTGTAACGCACTGTTTGTAATGGAACTTTTATAAGCCTGTGTCCTTATTGATTGGAAATGGTACTTTCCTTTTCGTGGACGATGGAGGAAATGTGCGTTTTAATAGCTAACGTGATTTACGAACTAGAAATATCCCTCAACTGCCGCTGGAGTGCGTTCCGATCGCGTAAACCACGTTGGGGCCCACGTATCGTATGCACAAGTTGCGTCGTTCCTGAGTGTTCAGCAGCACGTTGAACTTGGCATTCTCAACGTTAACGCTCGACAGCACGGTCCGTGTGCCGACGGCTTAAGGGCTGAAACTTACAGTGTCTCACGAGGAGAACATAGCAAGTGCCTTAACCCGATTTCCCAGAAACATCGCTCGGTGGAAGAGGAGCGAAAATAAGGAACCTCGAGTCTCGGCTTATCCATAGATACTCAACCTCTTTCGAAAAAACGACAGTCAACGTTTTCGGAGTAATTTAGATGTTTTTTATCGCACGATAAACTCAGCCGAATTGATGGTATGATAGCTAGCATCGTAGTATTTCAATTTTGCGTCCCGTGTTCAACACCTGATTATTGTTTTTTTATTTTACTTTTCTTTTTACCTGTGCGCTTCTGTAGACGGTTAGTACACGAATGTTTCTAACCAAGTTAGGGGATATAAGAGCGTATACATTTTCCGTGAACCCGCTGTCTGCCGCTGTGATGGGCTGGTTCTGGCGCGTCCCCAGTGCGCAGCGATGTCTCCTGATACGTGACTGTCCTCACCCTGTCTGCTGCCACTGTCTTCTTTCTTCAGTCTTGTGATGTCTTCTTGATGATCGGTTTCAGTCGAGAAGTTTTCGTAATCCACGGACTTCCCACAATGCTAACTTACTGAATTTCATGAATTGCTTTTTGCACTCCACAACGCACATAATTCAAACCTGAAGTTGCCACCCTTAATTTCAGTCACTTCTAGTTCACAGTTCACATCTGGCTTCTCTTTCTGACGCACTTTATTTCAAACTGCATCATCTACCTTTCATACAGATTTTTTTGACGAAATAAACAATGTGCAAAATTCACCATACACAGGGTGATTATAATTAAACTTTCAAACCGCTGTAGAACTGACACCACTGGTCAGAATGACGCGTATGGTAGAAGCAAACTGAACAGTTACAAATTGTATCAATGGATGGCGCTCTAAGCACGTAATTCAATAGTGGTCGATTACAAATCACATGTGACTCATACAACATTGCCTAAGGTGTACGTTTGATATTAAACAAACTGTACTACTCAGTGCGTACGGGTGCACAGGTGTAATACTGTTAGTTACGTAGGCCCATTCACCACGGCAAGGTCATGTCACATTGCATGGGATAATTCTGTTTTTAATTGTCTTGATGCCAAAAACCTCATAAAAAGCATCTATCCAAATCAAATCACAATATTAATTTCCGCGTGACAGGCGCAAAGCATGTTCAATATGCTTGTGATGCTAGAACGCAGTCCTTGCTATGAATTTTTTCGCTTACTTAACACATGAAACTTGAAACGTCCCCTTAGAAAATTGTACATGACTGTGCTTAAACTGACACACAATATTTTTAGCGCAACGCAATCTGACTTTCAAAAATCCCTACAAAACAATGGCCCTGACTAACATTAACCTATACCTTTCGCAAATCACTTACCACACCAGAAATCTTCGTTACTGGAACTAATGCAATACAGCGAGCGCCACTACTGCCAGCTAAATAAAAGATTCAAACTACTGAAGGCACTAACTACTGACAGGCATAGTTAGCAAATGAAAGATTATAATAGAGAAAAAACAATGTATTTACCTTAATAGTCATAATATATATAGCAGTTCATGACATCCATTCTTACAAATGTACTGTTTCTGATGGACACACGTCCAGATTATCCATTCTCAAAAATCGACCAGTGATTTTTCATACAGAGCGCTACGTGGCGTTACCAATAACAAAACCTAAACAGCCTACTTACATAGCCCCCATGCTCACCAAAAAAAAATTTTACAAATTGTTTTGGGCACTGGCCAATACAGATTTGAAAAAATTTTTCATGATCGTAATTACAATAACAAAGAAATCAAATGCACATACTTATTGATACAATGTTGGTCAAAAGCTAAAATTTTCTAACAGTCCATAGAGATAGTCCTGATCATTCATCATAATAGTAATTACAGTTTTTTCCACAAAGTCTCATTAGTAAAAGAAATTGCACACAGAAGTAGTGGATTTTCATGCAGTCTTGAAGAAGAAGAAGAAGAAGAAGAAGAAGAAGAAGAAGAAGAAGTGTTGTCCTTCCAATACCTATGTCACATCTTAACACTAGAGTGATGCATCACGATATCTTACTCTACCAAAAAAATTACCAAGTCGTTGAAAAGAAAATTATGTATGCAGTTACTGTTATTAATCCCTTCTTATTGTTCTTTCCATTCCAAGTGCTCCTTTTTCGAAGAATATGGATCATAAAATAATTATTTAATAGATCTATGACAGAAAGTGTTCACATTAGCAGATGCATTTAAGTTTATTTTATAAATCCAATGCTGCAACACATCTGGAAAACAGATATCAAATGAAATAAGCAATTACACTAACCAAAGTATAAAAACATCATTCAATAGCTATGTGGCATTTCGTAAGTCAGTAGCTCTCAATTATCGTAGAAAGTCACTTGTCATAATCAGGTTTGCAGATGTAAGAATTTTTCCTATCAATTCATAAGCATTTCAGTAAGTAGCACAAAGTACGATATGTTTCCAAGTAATGAGCGTGTCGTATTTGTGATGCTTTCTACAATGGAATGTCAATAGCAAGGATAATGGTCTCCTTTTTTCTCCCCCTGTGCCTCTGAAAGGCATACACTAATGGATTTTTTCCAGGTGACTGTCGCACAGCTGGGTGCCCATGACTCATTATGTGAAGGTGGTCACTTAACTTCCTTATTGAAATATTTACGACACCAGTTTGCATTACAGTGACAGTCTCATATAAAAATTTCACAGTTCGAGAATTTGCGTTGCAAATCTGTAGAAACAAAATCCTATAAATATAACAGTGTCCAAAAAATATTTGTCGGCACTGTGATACATTCACGCATTTACACACATTTCATAACTCTTAAAGCACGATTCTTGGTTTCCAACATACTTTTTCACAAGTCAGAGTCCCTAATCACTACTCATTATTCCTTACCTTATTACACATATATATATTCGTCGACACTTCTTCAATATTTCATCATAATAAATACATAGCATAATCAAATTCCTCATATAGCATTAGCTTATTGATCATAAACATACCTCAACAGCATAATACACATCGTCATCGTAAAAATAACATCATAACACCTCAGTCAAACCTCAAAAACGTCGTAGCTTTCTGCAATAATGTCAAAACCTAAATAAAAAACCTCTGCTCATTTCAACAGTGTCATCTACATCCAACGTACTTTAAAATCATGCTCCTCTACCAAATACATCATTCAAAGATCTCATAGTATCGCAATGGTTCCGAAAAAATGTGAACAGTTCACAAAGTACAGACAAAATACAATTTCATAAGTGTGAAGTTACCCAACTGTGTAACTGCGTAAACATGTGTCACTGATGTAGTAAAAAATATGTTTATCTCTCAGTTAAATGATCAGATAGATATGTAGTTTATGTGTTAGAGAAATATGGTAACGATGTGTAAAGTTGTAAACAAGTACCAAATTAGCTAGTGCTCCTTGTGCTTGCCAAACACATGGTACACAAAGTAGGTGCGTACCGCCCTGAGGATTAATGTACTTATACCCTCAGGTGTTACAGATTACAGCAATAGAATGAAATGTATCAGGGAAAACCTTTGTATCATTGTAATTCAAAGATCTTTAAAAATAAATGTTTTAAGTACAAAATTAATCACTCAAATATGTGTTCTGTAGCGCTAAACTGTGCGTCTTGTTGTAGGATAATCTCTGTGGATGTGTCATAGTTATCGTCCTCCGAAAGCTAAGTTCTGCAGAAGCCAATGTACTTGCCTCATGATAAACAAAAGTGAAATGCTTTGTGTATAGATATCTTAGTTATTATGCTTATTTCCGTGATGAAGAAAGTACTGTGCTGTAACGTATTGTTGTGCTACGGAAAAGGCAGTCTCATTGTAGCTATACCACAAAGGTTACTACTAAAACATGTTTTACTTTCCAGAATGATTCAGAAAAACTGTGCAAGTATAAAACAGAAACACCACAAAAGCAACATTGTAAATTATCACTCATTAGTAGTGTCGTGATAAAATCGTGTAGCTGTCACATAAACTAACCACTGTGTCATCTGGTATCTCACAGAAAGTACTTCAAATCCAGAACGTATTTTCAAGTAAACCAAAATGTTGCATTAAAATCTCATTAGCAGTACTGGTAAATGTTCTAAGTATGTGAGCCTTATAGTCATCACGTAATCGTGCAATTAACAAGCAAGAATGTACACACACAATAACACTGTGTCTTCTGTTCACAATAACAATGCATTCGTAATTTCTGTTTAAATAAGTTCTCTTGGTTCTTGACTGGATATTTAACTTCAGACATTGTTGCATGGTAACAGTTTCTAAGTCTGACAATGCATACTAGAATTGTGAAGTGAAACGTTTTATGGCATAGACAAAGTTAAAAAGCAGATTATCTTTCAATAAACGGTTTTACATGTGAGATGTGGTGTAACCATTTGCTCTTCTCAGTACGCAGAGTTTCAACTTGAATGCAATTATCATGCGGTATTCGTCCGTAATGAATACTGGAATTTTGCTCAAGGTTAGCGTCAATGTTATTTTTCCCTGAGCCAGCGGGCGCAAGTGGCTGCCTGCGGTGCGAGTCATTGTCTGTTTCTTTGTTGGCGCGCGTCGTTATTGGGATTAGGAGACCTAACTTCTACAAATTCGCCTTGCCGAGAGGGCCCAGCCCTGTTTAAATCAAGCCAGTTCTGATGAAATTCACGTCTGGCGTAATGATTATATCGTCTGTCGTCATGTCGGTAATTTCTGTAATTTCTTTCTTGTTGGTTAAGTGGCGGAGAATTTCTCCTTGAATTATCACTGCACAGTAGACCGTTGCGTCTTAAGTTATTCTATCTCCCGTGATAATAATAGTTCTGGTTGCCATATTGTCTGTTTCTATGATTGTCTCTGTCACATTCATCACTATGGAAATGCAAATTTTCTCTGTAACTATTACTCTGCCAGTGGTTGTCATATGGGTGGTGTCTGTTTTGGTCACGATTTACGTTGTAAGAACAGCCTTGTGTCCAATTATTTTTTCTTTCATCGCGGAATTGTGACGGATGTGACCTGCAATTCTTGTAAGAGTCCCGGAAAAGCTTCAATGTCGTCTTTGCAACGTCCTGCCAAAATAATATCTCGTAAATGTTCAGGTAATTTGATTAAGCAAATGCAGATGAGTTCTGAGGGGCTGTATGGGTTTGACAGGTACTGATTCTTGTGCAACATGTCTTCAAAATATTTCACAAGACTGGAAAATTCAGATTGTTCGAAATGTTACATCATTATGATGCTATGTTTTACTCGGTCTTGTGTAGCTTGAGACCAATATCCTGAGAGGAAGACATGATAAAATTCTCCTTCATTGTGACAATCGTGAATGACCGATCGCATTCTTACAGCTGGTTCATTCTCTAAGTAGCCACTCATAAATTCTAATCTGTGCTCTAATGACCAGTTGGGAGAAAAACAATGAGAGAATTGATGAAGCCACACTTGTGGATGAATGTCGTTGCCGGAATTCTTAAATCATTTGAATTTATGTGTAGTAATAAACAGCTTATAGTCAAAATCATCATGTCGGCGAGTCGCATGTCGGTCATTGTTACGTCGTTTCGGCGGTTCCATCTCAAAATTCGGTGTACCTTGCCAATTTCTTTCATAATTTCCGAAGTGCCCTGTGTTATTATTTAGTGGCTGTTCCGTATTTCTATGTCCCTCTTCCCGTATTGGAGCGCGAGTGTCCTCTAAAATATGTAATTCATGTATTACCTGTGTCATCTGATCTTGTACTTCCTGGATTTCTCTTTGGTGTTGCGTATTAATTTGATTCTGATTTTGTTTGAATTTCCTAATTTTTTCGCACTCTTCTGTGTCATTAAAGACTACCGGTTTTGTGTCATTCAGATTATCATCTACCTTCGTAGATAAATTATTTAGCTGATCCGAAAGTTCAACTACTTTCTCTGATAATGAACTAATTTCCTCCATGTGTCTTTCTGAACCAATTTTCAGAGTATCTACTGTGTCCTTTAAGTTTTCCTGAGTTTTTGCAAGTTGCATAACCAAATCGGTAGATGCAACTGAGTCAATTTTAGCTTGCAAGGTGTCGTGATTTTCGTGAACTATAGATTGCAGTTCCTTTATGGCTGCTTCGTGATTCTGTAATGCATTTTCATGACGCGAAAAAATAGGTTGGAAATGCTCACAAATTTGTGTTTTTACGTCATTACAGACTTTTTGACATTTCGATTCGATTTTATGTAACTCAGTAGTTAAATCTTCACGTGTTTGTTCAAGTGTGGTGTCTAACTTTTGAAGATTTTGTTCCATTGCATCTAACTTTTGCTGTGTTTGTCTCTGATTTTGTTGCATTAATTGCAATAATAATGTATTAGTGTCTGGAATCTGTTTCTCTATGCTTTTTGGCAGTGCATTTTCACCGGCAACATTCACATTTTGACAAGCAGAAAATGTGTCTTGACTCATTTGAGAAAACGGTGAGGACCCAAAACCTGAGTCAACAGTACATGCAATATTGTGGTCTGTCATTTCAGATTCCTCAGGCGAGCTGTTGCCGACCGATCGAACGATAATGCTTCCCTGTTCACTATTTGTTTCACTGTATACACCATTATTTGCCGCCCGCTCCATTTCCCTATGCACAATTACCAAATTACTACTTTGAACATAAGTTAATTCATTACTCGGCGGCGCTGATAAGCTACGCTCGTCGTAACTATTATTTCTCAGTTTACTTTGGAGCCTAGTGTTACGTTTTTCACACACCATTATTGTCACAATATTTCACATGACAACACAGAAAAGCACAATTTGAAGAGCAAAAATAAGAAAACACATTAACATAGCACTGAAAATAATATCTAATTAATTGCAAGCACAGTTGCGAAATACTTGGTGCAAATCTACACGCATGCCACAACTGTTTTACAGTACAACAATGAAAGACTGCAACTACAAAGGAGATTCTCTCTACAATTATGCGCTAGCAATAAACAAAAGCTACACTAATTACACAAACTACAAGAAAAAATCAGAAGATTCCAGTGAGGTATCCTCGCAGTGTCGCCATATGAAACATCCCCTTAGAAAAATTGTACATGACTGTGCTTAAACTGACACACAATATTTTTAGCGCAACGCAATCTGACTTTCAAAAATCCCTACAAAACAATGGCCCTGACTAACATTAACCTATACCTTTCGCAAATCACTTAACACACCAAAAATCCTCGTTACTCGAACTACTGCAATACAGCGAGCGCCACTACTGCCAGCTAAATAAAAGATTCAAACTATTGAAGGCACTAACTACTGACAGGCATAGTTAGCAAATGAAAGATTTTAATAGTGAACAAACAATGTATTTACCTTAATAGTCATAATATATATAGCAGTTCATGACATCCGTTCTTACAAATGTACTGTTTCTGATGGACATACTTCCAGATTATCCATTCTCAAAAATCGGCCATCTCATTTCCCCACATCCACCACTGCTGGCGGCTCGCCTCTGTTAAAAGCCAACAGCCCAACACTACAATGGCAGACAACAATGCAAACTAGCCACAGACTGCACACAGCACAGCCAGTGATTTTTCATACAGAGCGCTACGTGGCGTTACCAATAACAAAACCTAAACAGCCTACTTACAACCTGTTTGTATACGGCGTATTGTATAATGTAAATATGTATTGTAAATACTATGTTTCAATTATGTAATATTTAACACTGGCAAATCAGGGCATATTTAGTTAATTTGAAGTCAGAGAGATTGTTTTGTCGTGCATTAGTAGCAGTGACGCCGTGCGCAGAGTAAGCTATTGCTAGCTGTGTTACATCTAACGGCTAGTCTGTGGATCTAAGTGGGACGGGAAAGTAATGGTCGGCATATCTGGAAGCATGGCCGGGCAAGTTCTTATGGATTAATGGGCATAGTGCTGAAGAAACCAGGGCTTAAATGAGAAGCGCACTGTGGTCCCAAGTCGCAACAGTAAAAGCCTGCTGCCACATTGTGTCGCCGCCGTGGACTTCTCTCGATCCACCGACAATGAGGGAAGGATGATCTACGTAATTTTCGTAGGAAAAAATTGTAGAAGGCTTGCCAGTGACTGTGCTTTTCTCTGAAGTTAACTTAATAATAGACTGAAGTAATAAATTTGATTATTAAGATGTATTTCAATGCATATTCAGCTGAAGTTAGTTCAAGGAAATTTCATGAAACTATATAGCTTATTCCATCTGACAATCGCCCAATTAATGAATTATTATCATTCAAAACATAGTTAATCAATTACTGGAAATATATTTCAATATCAGTAGATGAAACTGTGCAAAGTACGTAATTTTAAAGACAGAATGACAGTCCATTATTCAAAATCTCGATAGATAGTTATCTGTGTTGTCAGCATTGCACTTAGCTGACAAAGTATGAACAAAATAATTATCAAAATACTTATTGAAAGTTAACCATTAATGTTTAAGTGAAGTTAGATTGTTATGACATTATTTTATATTACTACTGAGCCTGACACGGCACTTACGTAAAAATTCCCGTTCCTCCTGCTGCGCTACAAACAGGTAAATTTTATTTTTGACACAATTATTCACGTACTTAACAGTATTGTCGCTCATCAGTTGAGCTGGTGACCGATTTTTTAATTGCTTTTACAACTTAACCATTTCTTTCGGCAAAATTTCCACTGGCAAAATTTATTTCCAAATTATTTCCATTATTTCATTTACCGATCGTTATTGAATGAAATTACTCATTCAATAACGATCAAGTTGTAACGTCTCTGTTTCCCGCGGAATAATCATTATTTAATTCGGATTTGGATGCCTTATCCCGACACTGGTCAAAATTCATAATTCACGGTCATTGTTAACTTGTAATTTCTCAAATCCCTGGAAGCAGGGGGGTGTTATATGCCGTCCACCGTTTTCTGCAACAAGTGGAAATCGAGAAACAGCATGTTCCACAACTGTTCGAAGAATTTCCAGGGTCACATTCAAAATGTGTTGCGCAATGCGTGCCTTCAATGCAGCTACGTTTGCAATGGGAACGCTGAACACAACATCTTTCAGATAGCCTCACAGCTAGAAGGCACACGGATTAAGGTCAGGTGATCGGGTTCAGCCAGGCTGTAAGGAAATGGTGGCTGATAATTCTACCATTTCCTAGATGGCGCTTCAGCAGCTGCTTAACTAGATTTGCAATGTGCGGAGGTGCGCCATATTGCATTAAAATGATTTCATCCGCACATCCACGCTGTTGGATAGTGGAATGACTCTTAGCGCTTATCACTGACGGTGCAGGTAACATGACCAGAAGCACCTGTCTCTTCCAAAAAAATATGGCCCTATAATAAATGATGCCATAAACCCTCACCACATGGTTTTCTGGATGAAGTGGTACGGGTTGATTCGTGTGTGGATTTCCGTTGCCCATATTCGACAATTCTGTTTATTGACATATTCTGTTAGATGGAAGTCGGCTTCATCTGCACATCAAAAGAACCCGTCTTTACGAATTTCCGAATAATTTTCTCCGGACACAGGGCAGTCATTGGACCGACGCCTTTTTCAAACCCTTCAGTATCCGGAACTTCTGCAGAGCGACGTGTGCACAGTCAGAATTCTTGTAATATCGCTTTACAAGCTGAGAGCGATCCTGCATTGAGACAGTCAGGGCGAAATTTGCAGAAGCGAAAGGAGGGAAGGCCGTGTACCCGGCGTCTTCATACAAACTTCAATGGGTCTTGAGCATGACAGGTGTTACCATTTACGTAATCTGACACATACAGCGCCATCTATTGATCAATTTTCAGAGTTCTTCCCAAACGTTGATAAGTGTATCTTCAATGATTGTAGCGACAGCTGCTTCAATCCTGTTTCTTAATTTAGGGAGGTCTTCTGGTAGCGGAAGCACGTACACACGATCCTTGATGAATACCCAAAGGGAAGAAAAACGATGGCACTAGGTCGTGTGAACGTGGAGGCCATGCAAAGCAAGCCCTGTCAAAAGGCCACTTAGTAACTCGACTGTAGATTTGATGTGTGCCGTGTGAAAAATGGTGCTCACATTGAACATTTATAAGGTTCTTGGTAAAACTGTTTGAGTTGCTCTTTCAAAAATGGCCAAATGGCTCTGATCACTATGGGACTTAACTTCTAAGGTCATCAGTCCCCTGGAACTTAGAACTATTTAAATCTAACTAACCTAAGGACATCACACACGCCCATGCCCGAGGCAGGATTCGAACCTGCGACCATAGCGGTCGCGCGGTTCCAGACTGTAGCGCCTAAAACCGCTCGGCCACCCCGGCCGGCAGTTGCTCTTTCATTTGACGTATGATTTATAACTATAAGTTTAATGTAACGAACATTGTAAAGCGTTAAAACCCCGATATTCATTTATAAACATCCTGTATTGTACCACTAATGGAATCCATTTCATGTTTTTCTTTTTAGAAGCATCAGTCTGCTACCAGTAAGCTAAATTGTCTGTATTTAGACCATCAGTCTATTGCATTTTAAGTAACAAATGGCCCCACCACCCCTGTAGATATATGTTCCATTTTGTTTCTAGCCTGAAGGATACTTGAAGCTGTACTTGAAATCATATAAAGATTTTTTGTAGTTTTACAATACAGTCCTTACTGCTGCAGCACTAATTATGTTTTACAATGTAATATGTTAAGGCTAGTTCAGCTGAAGTAACATTTTCTCGATCACTGTGGAAGCAGAAGTAGAGACAAGAAATTCACCAGGCAGTCCACATTTTATTTTCATCTTTCATTTCTGATTTAGGTTGATCATGTTATATTTACAAGTGTCGCTTAACTTGGAAATAACAAGAGTAAATATTTCGCTTCACCCAGCACCAACTACCAGTACAGGCAACCATCATATCCATAACAAAACACACATACGTACACACAGAACATACATGAACAAATGATTTTTCCACTCACATGTGCTGCTCCAGGCACAGCGGCTGAGAATCTAACTCCACTTAATTTGCATTTTTAATTTTATTCGTTTTATGCATCATTTGTTAAACATCTACCATTTTCGATTTCCCTTTGACTTTTATACTTCTGCTATCAGTTGTGTTTGCACTGTCACATGAATTTTTGGAGTATTTTTTTCATTTTAATTAGGTCTTGTAAGTGTAAAAGGGTTCGAGAGTTCACTAATGTTGCCTTTATCCATGAGTCACTATTATATCAATCTATTACACCGATTAATCGAACTTCATTGGACTTACTCCGCTTCACGCAACAGAAACTGAGACACACGAGGACTTGCCACTCTACAACGGTGTCACAAGTCTTAGCTCGCTGAGGCTGGTTTCAGTCGTCTCCTAGCGACGCGAAATGATGCGACTAGTGCCAATACGAAACTAGTAGTTCTTTGAAGGCCGACGGCTAAGCTTTCATGAAGTCAACTATCAATGGCGACGTGTTTACTTGATTCACACAGTATAGGAGACTCATACGCCGAACTTCCTAGTGGCAAAGCATATGGAATTAACTGATTCTCACTCCTTCTCAATTGATATTTTGAACATATACGCTGACATTGATAAAACTTGTATCTAAGGTTAGGCTGCGTTCAAAAACGTGGATTATGTTTATTGTTCAGTTACCCACCCATTCAATTACATTCAAAATGGCGATCAATTTCTGTAATCGTTTAATGATCTGCGTTAACTGAATCCTAGGAGAAATGAAACTACGTGAAATAAAGGATTTTCACCTACTTTATTATTTCCATAAAGTATAGAAAACAATTACTCGAAATAAAGATAAACTTAGATAAACTAGAGGTGGCAACCCTTGGTCGATAGTAAAAGTTAAGCAACAATCAATCTCTCATGAAATAAAAAATAATTACTTTAGTCTTTTCTTAGATCAGCGATAAAAAAATAATTGAATGGAATGACGTAAAGTAATACTGTAAATAAGTGTGGTTGGCTAAAGATTCAATTAAAAAAAGGTTACCAGCTACTCAACCTGCTATCTGAAAAAGTTGTGATGAATCTTGAGCAATCAACAAAGCTATAAGAGGTTTACGAAGCTCGCCTCATTATTCGCAGGATTATAGGCCATAGAGGCCACATTCCATTTCCCTCTTAAATTTGCTTCTGGCAAGATACAGACTGCATGGAGTTAAATGTGGCGCATAGTGATTCCTACAGCGTGATTCCTACAGCGCATGGATCACAGACTAACAATGGGAACCAGGGGTTCCTTTTGTCAGAGTGAAACAACTTTGTTGAAATGGATTAAAACGTGCCTTGGCCCGCAGCAGAATCTTGTAGGATTTCGACGTTCATGCAGAAGTTCAGGATAGTGGTGTATGATACGTAATGTCTTCTCTGCTCGATGAAATTGCTACTTTGCTTGTAAGGCGCCAGGTGAACGAGAGTAGATGATATATCTGCTCCATTGGCACACACAAAGAATTTTCTGTGGAGATGACGAAACAGCTTTGCTACGACACTTTCTTCGCGCCTGAAATACATTATACAGTAAGATCATGGCGCTTATCTGAAATATTTTCTAATAACGACTTGTAATTTACTTATGGACCCCATTCCTACGCGAATTCGTGAAATCTATATAAATATTTGGACTTCAGAAGAACTCAGAGGAAAAGCTTAATGAAAGACTTCAGCAGAACATGAAAATTTATCTATAGCAACAATGATCCTAGCATATGTCTGGTAATGGGCCAGCTAACAGCTTTCAGCCAGACCGCTATACCAGAAAAAGTATTATTATTTCGGAACACGGATTCGATCCACATGTCCGTCGGCTGTACGCAACCAGGGTAGGGCGGTGCCTTTAAACATACGAAGTACTTTAAATCCAAGAATTAAAAAGTGCCCTAAATTGGAGACTGCATCAATACACTATTAGGAAAAGACATAATTTTTCAGTATAAGCCTGCAGACAAATTCGAAATGTGGCAACATTTGGAGTAAATAATAAAAGTTGTGTCAACTTGCGAACGGTCTGCGAACTCCAGTGTTACGCAGAATTTCGCCTAGATACGCCTCTGGGGTGACAGGTGCCCTCCGTAAGCGGAGCTCGTGGTACAACAGTGGGCGTTTCCAATTACGCGGTCACGCAGTCCGCGACCCTGTCAAAGGGAGCGGGGCGACTGCGTCATGCGATACCAGCCGCTACACTAATTGCGGCCAGATTCGGCCCCCGCCCCGTGTCATACTCCCTGACTGACTAGCGAGGTCTCCGTAATGTGGTGGGCGTGTCACGCCCGGCGGACACAGCCCTGTCCATGAAACTTGACGTGTACATAACGAGGCAATCCTGTTATGGGACCTATAAAAATGGGCAGGTATAGATAACGATTATTGAGGTCCTTAAGGAACATGCTTGCTACCAGGGCCCCCTAGCAAGATCTTTTCCAGGAAGTGGAGCAATGTGAAGAGACAGTAATGGTTTGCAAATTTATTGGTAAACACTGTAAAGAGGAACTACCTTAGTAAACGAGAAGTGTGAGACTACGAACAAGGAACAAGGGAGAGGGAAAAGAGCACACACATTTAGGTGAAGTAGTTTTTCGAGAGTGACAGACGAAATGATTAATTACCTTTGGGGCGTTAGAAAACACGTGGAGTCGAAGGTAGCGAAGCATGATTTTTCAAGTAGTTTAAATTTATAGGGCAATATTTTCAAATAATAACTAATGATAATTTACTCTGGTTGTCTCGGCGTGATTGATTGATATCGTCTTTCCTACCTTGATCCGAAGTAGTTACTCCATTTTTTCAACGGATACAAGGCCAAACCAAAAATCCTGCGTATTATCTACATACATGCTTCCACCGGCCTGAGTATGTTTCAACCAGTCGTTCTTCTGTATGACGGCTTTAGGGAAATACAATAGACGTGGCGTAACAGTAAACCTGTTCAATCCGACCAGGCGACACGTTTCTGTTGTTCCACGGTCTAACTTCTAAGCTCTCGCGCCCACTGCAATCGTAAATGACGATGTCGATGTGTCAAGTGGCAACACGTAAGGTCCGTCTGCTATGGAGCCCCATATTCAACAATGTGCAGTGAACAGAGTGCGCCGAATCCCTTTTGCTGCGCCAGCATTGTATTCTGTCGTCAGACCTGCCACAGATCACCGCCTATCCTGCTTCACACAGCGGGCAACCCTCCGATCTCTATGTTCTTTGATGAGCCATTGATGTCTAACATCTTATCGTGTACTGATGGTGTGCTTAGGAAAGTAGCACACGAACAGCTGACCACATTCACCGTTCGATTCCCGGCGGGGTCAGGGATTTTCTCTGCCTCGTGATGGCTGGGTGTTGTGTGCTGTCCTTAGGTTAGTTAGGTTTAAGTAGTTCTAAGTTCTAGGGGACTTATGACCACAGCAGTTGAGTCCCATAGTGCTCAGAGCCATTTGAACCATTTGAACATTCACCGTTTCCGACATATTAGTTCCTAGACGCCAGCCGACAACAATCTGCCTTTAACAAAGTTGCTTATGTCAGTTGATTCCCCATTTGCAGCCCGTACAGACGCTGGAATGATTCCCTGTCCGTGTCTGCTCCGCTTATTTGCTTAACAAGTCACGTGTCAACAACGTCACCTTCGGCATTCACAAACTGGCCAATTCAATGATGCATTGGTCCAACTCTGGCCGTCGTGCAAGGCTTCAATTGGCTTGGCATTGACAGAACAGATCTGCTTCGAACTGAGCTCGGATGACCAGCGAAGACAGCAATGGGATACCAACCTGCCTGTAACCTGTCGTGCAGCCAAACATCCAGGAACGTTGATCTAAAGAACCATTTCATTTCGTGGCACGACCCTTTTGGTTTTCATCCGCGGCGTGCTTACAGCACAGCGGTACGTGTACGGTATTATACTATCCGTTTTGTTGATCTTCACAGCAAGCGAACCTGGGCTTACATTCCAGCAAGATAATGCTCGCCTGCACATGCCGAGGGTTTCTATTGCTTGTCTTCGGGCTTCTTAGCTAAAACGTCAATTGGACAGAACCTGACACGATATCCCTCGGGAGGATAACTGTATCAATCAATGCCAAGCCGAATAACTGCCTCCATAAGGGCCAGAGGTAGACCAACCTGCTATTAATTTGCTTAATTTGTGAAGTTCTTTCTATTAAATAAAGCGTCCAACTTTTCTGAAACTGTAATCATTTGTTAAACTGTACATCTACATCTCATTTATCGATTTCCGTCCCATTCCGATACCTCCTTCGTGGTGCGTTTTTTTTTTTTTTTTTTTAGATTGTGTTATTAGGCTAGGTAATGCAAAGAAAAAAGGGAACCTTACGCTAACAGCTCAGACAGAGAAGGCCAAGGAGAAAGTGATGCATTACCTCCATTAGCTCCATACTTAACAATCATATACAACCGTTCGCTCGACGAAAAATCTGTACCCAATGACTGGAAAGTTGCACAGGTCACACCAATATTCTAAAAACGTAGTAGGAGTAATCCCCAAAAGTACATGCCCATATCGTTAACGTCGATATACAGCATGATTTTAGAACATATATTGTGTTCGAACATTATGAATTACCTCGAAGAAATCGGTCTCTTAACACACAGTCAACATGGGTTTACAAAACAACGTTCCTGTGAAACACAACTAGCTCTTTATTTACATGAAGTGTTGAGTGCTATTAACAAGGGGTTTCATATCGATTCCGTATTCTGGATTTCCGGAAGCCTTTTGACACTGTACCACACAAGCGGCTCGTAGCGAAATTGCGTGGTTGTGGACTATCGTCTCAGTTATGTGACTGGATTTGTAATTTCCTCTCAGAGAGTAGTAATTGACGGAAAGTCATCGAGTGAAACAGAAGTGATTTCTGGCATTTCCCAAGGTAGTGTTATAGGCCCTTTGCTGTTCCTTATCCATATAAAGGATTTTGGAGACAATCTGAGCAGCCGTCTTCGGTTTTATAGATTAGTCGTTTATAGATTAGTAAGGTCATCAAAAGATCAAAAGAAACTGAAAAACGATTTAGACAAGATAATCAAATGGTGCGAAAAGTGGCAGTTGACCGTATATAACGACAAGTGTGAGGTCGTCCACATGAGTGCTAAAAGGAACTCGCTATACTTCCGTTACACGATAAATCAGTCTAGTCTAAAAGCCATAAATTCAATTAAATACCTAGGTATTACAATTACGAACAACTCAAATTGGAAGACACACACAGAAAATGTTGTGGAGAAGGCTAACGAAAGCCTGCCTAGACTACGCTTGTCCGTTCTCTTTTAGAATACTGCTGCGCGGTGTGGGACCCTTACCATATAGGACTGACGGAGCACATCGAAAAAGTTCAAAGAAAGGCCTCAGGTTTTGTATTATCGTGAAACATGGGAGAGAGTGCCCCAGAAATGATACAGGATTTGGGCTGGAAATCAGTAAAAGACAGGCGTGTTTCGATGCGACGGAAACTTCTCACGAAACTCCGACCACCAACTTTCTCCTCCGGATGCGAAAATCTTTTGTTGACACCGACCTACATAGGAAGGAACGATCACAAAGATAAAATAGGGGAAATCAGAACTCTTACGGAAAGATATAGGTGTTCATTCTTTCCGCGCGCTATACGAGATTGGAATAAGGTGCTTCGATGAACCCTCTGGCCGGCGCTTGAATGTGATTTGCAGAGTTTTCATGTAGATAAATTTAGAAAGTTGACAAAAACTCAGCGGCTGTTTTTTTAAACAAAATCAGAACGAAATTCTTGTCACAGTCAGTTCATTTTACAGATTTTTTTAGCATTATCGACAATTTCTTAGGCTTATGTGCTTTTTGCATGATGTTCTATTGCACAGCCGCCGTGACCGGCGTCATTACAGTTCTTTTTGCAACTTGACGACGCCATTCAATGAATCATCGCATGATATAACAACCACTTTGACATATGGAAAAGAACGTTGTATCTAAGGTAAGAAATCTTTTTTTATAGTTCATAAACACACTTCCATAATTTTAATTTTTAATTCGAAGTTCAAATAAGAGGTACAGACAAATAAGGTTTCGACTTTACTTCTAGAAATGATTAAATACTGATGTTACTGTACATTTAAAAAAGAATGTGAAACAGTTTTCTTAGCGAAGCATACGAAGTGATGTTAGTGGTTATGAACTTGCAGCATACTGCAAGTAAGTGGTTGTCGGATGGTACGAATTAGAAAGATAGGATCGAGACGATGAGTTACATGGTTCTATTGGTACAAGACATCTCGAATTAATTTGAGAGAACGTCTACGCGGTAAAAGCTTTTAAGGTTCATGCTTTTCTTAATCAATAATTAACTGTCTTGCATAAACAATGCGGCGTGACTTCACCATTGGGGGGTGCATGTCACTAGAAAACACATCATATGGCCCAAAATTCACAGAATAGTAAAAACTATATTGTTTGAAGATAAAAATTTGTATTTTTATTAAAGATCTTAATGTTAAGGGTTGCATGCGCGTAAAAGCCAACCGAAAGGAAACCTGTTGTCCATTGATTAAGTAATGGCATGTTGTAGTTTCTGAATAACAGTTACCCCCTTATTTAATTTCCTCGTTTATTATTTCCTTTCCTTTTATTTATTCTCTTCCGTGTTCGATTGTTCTTTGGTATTTATTCGATAAAACCTTGTGTCCAAGCCATCCTGAGCTTACATTTCAGCAAGATCATGACAGCCCACACACATCGACGGTTTCTACCGGTTGTCTTCGTGCCTACTAAACCCTAACCTGGCCAAAACGTCACCGTATCTCTCCCCAAGTGAGAACATTTACAGCATTATGTGTGGGGCACTCCAAAGAGCTCGGGTTCTGACGATCTAACACGACATTTGGACATAATATGGTACGATATCCCACCACTCTATCAATCAATTTTGTAGTTAGACATGACTGTCTTAATAAGCGCGGCTAAATGTTTCAACACTATTTGATTTAAGTAAAGTAGTCAAACCATAGGCACAGTAAATTACAGTACGTTCACGTGACTAGTTTCGGTGAAGATCAGTCACCATTATCAGATGTAACAAGTATAAAATAAGGGTGCTATTAATTATGAGAACCTGAAGTATAAGTAACATCTAACCACAACGCCTTTGTCATAGGAAACTATGCTGTGAATGTACAACGTAAAATTAAACCTTGTTATGCAGTAATACAAAGAAGCAACGTCATTGCAATTGATCGCTGTGAAACCTTCATCACACAGAACATTAAAATTTTAACGTACTTACTGCACTATGACCTGACTGCTGTACTGAAGCCAAATAAATTTGAAAAAAAAGTCTATCAATCAGCGCCAAATCAAATAACTGCTTGATTAAGGGTCACAACTGGACTAACGCGTTATTGACTTGTTCGGTTTATGAAGCTCTTTCTCTTGAATAAATCATCCAATATTTCTGAAATTGCAATCTTTTGTTTACATGCACATGTACATCAAATCTACCGGTTTCTCTCCCATACGCATAATTCCTTACTAGTGTGTCTTTTTTTGTCTTAGAGAGTATATATTCTCTATGTAATTTGCAAATCCCACTCATACAGATCTATAACATCCAGTTACCTGCAACGTTTTCACTAAAAAATAAATAATACATGAATTCTTTGATTATCTTCCAATAGAGGGCACTACAGGTCCTCGACGATTTATGTTCATGGCGTTTGCAGTGAGTGTGACGAACGGCCTCAGTTTTATGACATTCATGTAAAGGTTTGAGTCATTTGTCAGTGTTTCTGCTCTGACGCGGGACCTATGTCACTCTTTGGTAATTGGTATGTTACTGCAATGAACCCAATTACATAGATATATTTATATCTGTTGTTTATTCTATCTCAGTTTGTATTTTTGTAACATAGATGATGACTATGTAAAAGTCGAAATCTACACTGAAGTGCTAAAGAAACTGGTATAGTCATGCGTATTCAAATACGGAGATATGTAAACACGTAGAAGACGGCGCTGCAGTCGGCAACGTTTATGTAAGACAACAAGTGTTTGGTGCAGTTGCAAGGTCGGTTACTGCTTGTAGAATGGCAGGTTATCAAGATTTAAGTTAGTCTGAACGTGTTGTTATAGTCGGCGCACGAGCGATGGGACACAGCATCTCCGAGGTAGCGATGAAGTGTGGATTTTCCCGTACGACCATTTCACGGGTGTACCATCAATATGAGAAATCCGGTAAAACATCAAATCTCCGACATCACTGCGGCCGGAAAAAGATCCTGCAAGAACGGCACCAACGACGACTTAAGAGAATCGTTCAGATTGGCAGCCGTGCAACCCTTCCACAAATTGCTACAGATTCCAGTGCTGGGCGATCAACAAGTGTCAGCGTGTGAACCATTCCACGAAAAATCATCGATGTGGGCTTTCGGAGTCGAAGGCCCATTCGCGTAGCCTTGATGACTGCACGACAGAAAGCTTTACGCCTCGCCTGGGCTCACCAACAGCGACAATGGAGTATTCATGTCTGGAAACATGTTGGCTGGTTGGACGAGTCTCGTTTCAAATTGCATCGAGCGGACGGACATGTATGGGTGTGGAGAAACCTCATGAATCCATGGACCGTACATGTCAGCAGGGGATTGTTCAACCTGGTCAAGACTCTCTAATGGTATAAACGTGTGCAGATGGAGTGATATGGGACCCCTGATACGTCTAGATACGACTCTGACAGGTAACACGTACGTAAGCATCCTAACTGATCACTGCATCCTTTTACGTCCATTGTGCAAATCGACGGACTTTGGGAATTCAAGCTGGACAATGAGACACCCCACACGTCCAAAACTGCTGCAGAGTGGCTTCAGAAACACTCTTCTGAGTTTAAACACTACCGCTGGCCACCAAACCCCCTGACATGAACACTATTGAGTGTATCTAGGATGCCTTGCAACGTGCTGTTCAGAAGATATCTCCGCCGTCTCGTATTCTTACGGATTTATAGACAGCCCTGCAGGACTCATGGTGTCAGTTCCCTCCAGCACTACTTCAGACATTACTTGAGTCCATGTCACGTCGTGTTGCGGCACTTCTGCGTGCTCCTGGGAGCCCTACACGATGTTAGGCAGGTGTACCAGTTTCTTTGGCTCTTCAGTGTAGATCTGCTCCAACAGATGACGAATTTTCGACTGTTCGCTGTGGCTTTTAAATTTAAATAATAAACGGTTGCTGGCACTCCATTATCTAATGGATTCCAGCTTAGTTATTGAACTTTGTGTTCTGCTACATCTGTGTGTAATGGCGATGCTTAGTAGTAAAGAAATACTCAGAAGAATTATTGAGATAGGTCAGTGGCATCTAGTATTTTAATACAGAGTTAAGTAAATTTTTGGGACTTATACTCAAACGATTATCATTTAACCAACTTTTGTGAGATTATTAGAGTGGGATAAATTATATAAAAGTTTTAACTGAATGCTAATGACGCATAAATATTCTTACGTACCGTGTGTGACCGGAAGTGATAACAGAAACTCAGATTGTAATAGTTTCACAGACTTGGATGCTTATTTTTCACTTTAGTTTTAAATCGCATACTGAACTTTAACTGAATTATAAGGAACTGTATACAAACAGTTAAACTTTCAGTAGTTATATGATTGTTAAAGGACACCAACGAGGATAAATATGGAGAGGCTCAGGTGAATTTTTAAATATTTCTTACTATTTCTTTTTTATATTTTCTCCTCATTTTGATGATGTGATGTGTAATAAGAGGAAATAATTTCATTTATAAACAGGGAAACCACCTAAAGACAATATTCGCCGAAGATCCAAGGACCATATCTGATACACCGATACCTCCAAGAGTTACACAAGTGGTGAAAGTAAAGCCAGTGCAAAACCTATAAGTGTTGTACTCATTTGCCATCCTCCTGTTAACTTGGTATCTTTTCGACGAATAAATACGCTGTCCGGCTCTGAGCACTATGGGCCTTAACATCTGTGGTCATCAGTCCCCCAGAACTTAGAACTACTTAAACCTAAGGACTGCACACACATCCATGCCCGAGGCAGGATTCGAACCTGCGACCGTAGCAGTCGCACGGTTCCGGACTGAGCGCCTAGAACCGCGAGACCACCGCGGCCGGCTAAATACGCTGTCCGGTCACATTAATGTGATCACCTGTCAACAGCCTGAATAAACGACCTTTCCCAGCGTTAGACGTCCAGGAAAGGAATCGTAGAGTTTCGGGAAGGTACCGACAGGGATAAGGAGCCTTGCCGACTCCCGTGGCGCGGTTAGCTGTGTTTTGTCGGTTGAGGATCCATGCTGCAGACAGTCCGATTGAGGTGGTCTCACTGATTCTCCACTGCGTTGAAACCCGGGGATTTAGGTGGCCAGTCATGGTGCTCTTCAATCTAACACGTACACTGCGCGCTATGTGACACGATGCATTCTCCTGTTGTTAAATGCCAATGGGCCGACGAAAAACAAACAGCATATAGGTGTGGCATGGTTCCCAAGTATCGACGCTTGCCAAGCTTGATCCACGGTGCCTTCCAGAAGGACGTGATTACCCAGGGTTTACCACGGAAAAGTTACCCACACAAAACCGGCCCCTAGTGGTTGCAAGGTGTTTACCTTTAGGCGTTTCGTGTTGTACACGTCAACAGACATCTGTCCGACGGAGCATAAAACGTGACTCATCGCCACTCGGTGCACATCCAGATGTGCTACTGGTGTACCTTAGTCGCCGCTGAACAGCTGTCAACATGGATCCAAGAACGAGGCGCCTCTTCTGCGGAGGCCATACGCAGCAACGTTCGATGAATGGTCGTTGATGGACCATCTACGTGGTCAATAGCTCAGTAATAGCACCTCTGTTCACCCACAACCATCTCCGCAGCCGCCGTCCGCCTCTGTCAAAAATGACGCATGGTGCTCCACTGTTTCCTCGGCGCCAGTTTAGGTAGCGCCATTTTGCCATGTACTGTACACTTTAACACATCTCCGGAAATGCTTCCACCCTGAAAGCAGATGATCATGTCTCTTTGGACGTCAAATAAATTGCTTTGCTTTAGCGTTACGACAACGACTGCACTGTTTTCTGCGTTCTCCTGACAAGCTCTAGATACCCTCCATTACTACTGCCGCTACCTGCCGTCTGTGAGTGGTCATTACTAGTTGACGTCCGAACATAGGTGGTGGCTACATTAATGTGACTGGTATATATATATATATATATATATATATATATATATATACGTTATTACTCTGAATGAACACATTTCTCCATATATTCTATTAATTTACTTTGTGATTTATGTATGTTTCAGGAAAAAGCAGGCGATGTCATCGGTGGATTTTTCTTTGTCGTATGATCGGTATTTTTGGTGTTCGTTCGTTCGTTAAACGATTTTCAATTAACAGCCGCAACCCCTCTGAGATACTCGATCTGCTAATTTTTCTGCTGTATGCAAAGTTTTGTAGCGAGAAGCACGTGGATCTGATCGACTACCCTTTCTGAACAATAACGCTTGCCAACGTTCCCGTTGGCGTCATATTATGAAAATAGTTGTTAAAAAATTCGCGGGTGCGATACTGTAAGGTAATCTTTTAACTGAAATCACAGGATCGTCCATGAGCTGCACTGCATCGTACTTATTGAGTACAAATTATCCATCTTCAATGTGGATTTCCTTAATGTCGTGATTGCCCTCCTACACCGATTGGCATAACTTGTAAGTTGCTAAACTAATGTCGTATCTCTCCGAAACCTACACACTAACCCCCTCATTGCGAGTTCAGAGGAAACGTCATGTCTGGCACCTAACGTGGAGCCGAACTGTATTAAAGTTTCCATTACTGTTTGTAAATACATATTGGGTCTTTTTGTTTCATGAACGGCCTTCCGAAATTCCTTCACCAAAGAAGACGAAGTAAATATTTGAGAATTCGAATCAAGAACAGCTGCCAACGTAACATAGAAGTAGATAACCTCGGAGTAGTGAAGCAGCTTAAATCACTTAATAAAAGCAAGTCTTCTGGTGCTGAATGTATAGCAAAAAAATTAGGTTCCTTTCAGAGTACGCTTATGCAATAGCTCCATACTGAACAATCATATACAACCGTTCGCTAGACGGAAGATCCGTACCCAAAGACAGGAAAGCCGCGCTGGTCACACCAATATTAAAGAATGGTAGTAGGAGTAATTCGCGAAATTACAGGCCCATAATGTTAACGTCTATATGGAGCAGGATTATGGAACATATATTCCGTTCGAAAGCTTTGAATTACCTCGAAGAAGACAGTCAATTGACACACAATCAACACGGATTTAGAAAACATCACTCTTATGAAACACAACTAGCTCTTTACTCGCACGAAGTGTTGAGTGCTATTGACAAGGGATTTCAAATACCGTATTTCTGGTTTTCCAGAAGGCTTTTGACACTTGTAATGGTACTTGAATTACGTAACCATTACGGCAGCTCACTTCAACCTCTCGATACCAACAATATTCTACTGTGTTTCTGTAAAGTAGTTAACATATTTCTAAGACCACATTCAGATTTGATTTCATTAATGTAGAGGTACTTTGATACATCGATATGTTGATGTTGCAATGATATTATTCTTATGTGTATTCTTTCTTTTGTCACTATGATCTTTGTCGTACTTGTAACTCTGATTTTTTTGGCGCGTAAGCGGTTATTGAAGAGTCAAGTCTTGGTCGTCATGTTGAAAAGACAGAAATTGTAGTCAGTTTATAAAATGTGAACTTTAACAGTGTGTAAGATATTTTCAATTATGTTTTATATTTTCAAGTGATTTTTTGTGAGTTACGTGATATTGCAACAAAAGTAATAAAAAAGAATTGTAACTTAAATTCGGAGTGCTGATTACTTTTTTAAATCGCTATTGTCTTATCTTGCAAAAGTTTAATCTTCAAGAATGGTTTATGAAGCACATCTACAAAAGTTTTGAATATCGCAGAATAACACCAAGGCCTCTTTGTATCCGAGCTTGGAATCACCACCACCTAGATTTTCGACGATTGAGCCGTGATTTCACAACGAGACCAGCGTGGGAAACAGGAAAGGATGAGTGCCTAGTTTATCCATTATTTGATGAAATGACTTTATTAATTGTGCTATAATGACACCTGCCACATAACATAACTTTGTTCTTGCCCTAAAATGCATTATTTATCAGCATGAGCAACACTACAACCATAATTAATTTTTATCCTTTGTTGTGGTAGGGTTTTTAGACACTGCACCACACAAGTGGCTTGTAATGAAATTATGTGCTTATGGAATATCGTCTCATGTGACAGGATACGTAATTTCCTGTCAGTTAGGTCAAAGTTCGTTGTAACTGTCGGAAAGTCATCGAGTAAAACAGAAGTGATTTCTGGCAATCTCCAAAGTAGTGTTATAGGCCCTCTGCTGTATACAAACGATTTGGGAGACAAACTGAGCAGCTGTCTTAGGTTGTTTGCAGATGATGCTGTCGTTTATCGACTAGTGAAGTCATCAGATGATCAAAATAAATTGTAACACGATTTAGAAAAGATATCTGTATGGTGCGAAAATTGGCAGTTGACCCTAAATAACGAAAAGTGTGAGGTCATCCACATGAGTGTCAAAAGGATTCCTATAAATTTCGGTTACCCGATAAATCAGCCAAATCTTAATGAGTTAAATTCAACTAAATATTATGGAATAACAATTACGAATAACTTAAATTGAAAGGAACACATTGAAAATGTTATGGGGAAGGCTAACGAAAGACTGCGTTTTATTGGCAGGACAGTTAGAAAATGTGACAGATCTACTAAAGAGACTGTCTACACTACGCTTGTCCGTCCTCTTTTAGAATACTGCTGCGCAGTGTGGGATCCTTACCAGATAGGTTCGACGGAATATATCGAGAAAGTTCAAAGAAGGGCAGCACTTTTTGTATTATCGTGATATAGGGGAGAGAGTGTCACTGAAATGATACAGGATTTGGGATGGATATCATTAAAAAGTCATTTCACGTTGCGGCATAATCTTCTCATGAAATTCCAATCACCAACTTTCTCCTCCGAATGTGAAAATATTTTGTAAGCGTCGATCTACATAGGGAGAAACGATCACCATGATAAAATAATGGAAATCAGATCCCGCACGGAAAGATAACGATGTTCGTTCTTTCCGCGCGCTATACGAGATTCAAATAATAGAGAATGCTGATGATGGTTCGATCAACCCTCTGCCAGGCACTTAAATGTGATTTTCAGAGTAACCCTGTAGATGTAGGTGTAAACGTAGATATACAATGATAAAGCAATAATCCGCACTATATCGGAATGAGCAACAGTAAGAAGTGGCTGCATCAAGAAAATAAGAGAACAATGTTCAAAGAAGAAATTTTATTTTATGGTTAAATGAAACAGTAATACCATCACGGGAGAAACATAGATACTGGATTCTTTTGTTAGTCTCCTTACATTTCGCAAGTCACTAGTTTTATTTCCTTTGCATGTCTCACTGAGCAATTCATACCTCAAATTAAATCATTACTACTACTGCTTTGGAAAACATTGGAATCTGTAAATTGCATTGCTGTAAAAGATTGTGACCAAATATCAGCTTTTAGTCTGTACGTACTGAAGATGGACGGTAGACACGTTTAAACTGCTTTAAATTGTAGCGTGTATGTTGTTTAACTGCGCATTAAAATAATTCTTGCTGCATGTAGTTGTAGCATTTATCATCTATTTCATAAGAAAAATTAGTTTCAAGTAACGTTGATCATTGTGTGGTCTAACCAATACGGGAAAAGTAATACCAGTTGATCCCATAAATTAGATGAGTAGTGAAACTGATATGGTGACAACAATGCTGATCCGGCAACAGAGGAAATTCCAAGAACTAGTCACAGTGTAGATCCGTTTACAGACTTGCTTAGAAAGATAGCAACTGTTATTAATACATGTGATCAGGATTTAGCCACGTAAATTTCTGCTTAAATAAATGTCAGTTGCAAAACAAGACAAAGAACACGCAGCGCAAACGAACGGTTTACAGCGAAAATAAATACGACACTTAAAAGGCGTGACAAGAAATTGGTGACTCGAGTTTCTCATAATGTAAATATTACACTTACTGAATTAATAAAGCGAATATGTTCGTGTACCGGTTTATCAGGCATTTCAACTGAAGTTTCTGGTTTGACGGGGACTTATGAGGGCATATCCAAAAAAGTAAAGATTTAAGCTAGTGACTTTAAAAATGCAGAAAGCTCAGGTTACAGTTTAGAGTACGGTGCATTTTCTGTCTCAGACGGTCGAAAATTTAGTATTTGAAATGAAAGTAGTGCTAGAAGCTCAAGGCGAAGAAAATTGTAAAGTATTTACAAAGAGTTTAGAGAAAAAGGATAAGAAAATAAATGAAAACTTAATTACAAAGCTTAAATATGTTATAAAGTGGACTAACGCTGAAGCATCACCCGAACCAGGTACTACAGATGAACCAGTACTGAGGGAGTCGGATAAGATAAAGCGTGTACTAAATCATGAGATTCCTGAGTCGCGCAACTGCATGTCCCCTAAATTTTGCGATCTTCACCCCTAGGTCTCAGCATAGAATGTACGAGGAGACTGATCCTTGCAACGAAACTTATCGTGATGAGGTAGAATGTACGAGGAGATTGATCCTTGCAACGAAACTTATCGTGATGAAGTAGAAAAAGCGTACTGAACCGTTGGGCGCAGCACCCACTTTGACGAAGCTATTAGAATAAAGTTTACTGAAGAATCGTCAGGTGCGTCCACTTGATAAGAAGTCTACACACAGTTGCCTTTACGAAACTCTTTAGAGATGTCCTGACCGAGACTTGAAACGAAAGGTAGAAAATTCTGTTTGTCACATCATTCAGAGCGGAGGACCCTGTGGGCAACTGATGCTGCTGAGAACCGCACAACATACAATTAATTTGGAAGATGTTCCTGGCCAAGTACTGGTCAGGATGCGTGCAGGAAGGTCCTTGAAAAGAGATTCTTAGTCCAGAAGTCTACAATCCAAAGCACGGTAGTTTGAGGAAATACGAGCACTTCATGAGATACATCAGTACGATTCACTACAGGGAGGATTCTGTCGTCCATAAAGAGGTGTTGTGGATTTTAGAGGCTAAACTACTAATCAACATTCGCAAGAAACTAATTACGATAGCAGGCAATAACCTGAAGTGCTTCCAGTCTATTCTGGACTCGATCGACTTGATCCACGAAGATTTTAAATATGCTAAAAGCAACGGCGGCGCAAAATCTGTGAATGTCGACGTGCACGCCAAGTATCAACGGTGCGGAATCGGATATTGTGGCAATGGTTTTTCGCTGCGGTCTGGGTCACCAAATCTAGACAATGATGTAAACACCCGGAACCCAACGCATTTCTGCATGTGGCCGAGAAATAGCAGCAGATTTAACATGGGATATAATACAAACCGTTATGGAACCCTACAGATTGAATGGCGGTCAAGTTACTACAGCCAGTGACACCAAAGCTTTTGAAATCCTCCACCAAGTCTAACAATGGTAACAGGCAGGTGAGCAGTGCGGGATCTCCACCGAATTGGCCACCGGCTGAAAACCCCAATTTTTGCCACAGACACGTCAGCAATCCGGGACCTCCATCACTTTAGCCACCACCAGAGAATCATACCGTTCACATCATTAAGGTGATAGGTCGCCATCCCTCAACATGAGCGAAATGTCAAACTAAATTCGACTGCATGATCCCAGTCGTGGGATGGAAAGGGGGCACCATTTCCACTGAGCGGTTTTATATGTTGCAGTACAGTGGTGACGCAGATATTAAGCAAGAACTCTTGTGATGACTACGTTGTACAGGAACCTGCACAGGAACTTGTGGAGGCCACGGTTTTTGCTGTTGTGGGCAGAGTTCCAACCACCATTACGGGTGACACAGGTGTTAGCTTGAATGTCATTGCTGGTAATTTCCTTAAAAGGATTACCAACACTCTCAAAGTACCCACCCTACCAGTACCACTTTGTTTATTATCTTGTTCTATCGGTGCCACAAGACTGCGGGTGGAAAATCAAGTGCAGATTAAAGAAAAATTTGAGAATGAAGCAATTATTTGCATGTTTCTTGTTGTGGAACAGTTACCTTTCAATGACTTATTTGGCATGGAGTTCCTACTAGGCGGGAATACAAAAATGGACCTTCTAAGAGTCAAGTGCAATTCGATAGTCGATTATAGACAGGGTGTTTGAAGCATAATTAAAACCAAGTCACGTGATTTTAAATTCTGTCATTGGGTGCAAGTGAAAATCTGGCTGTTTTGGGTGATGTGCACACGCAGTCACCCAATCATCATGACCATGCTAGTAGCACACCCGTTTTGCCAAATGGTGAAGATGTGATGTGTGATCCTGCTAGCATATAGAAGAAAGTTGAGGAAACTGAATCGTTGCCCGACAAACAGTAACTCGAGATAACGAACTAAATCTGTTATGCTTAAGCTTTATCCAGTAAACCAGGGGTAAGGAAGGGCTACAAGTATGATACTGAGGTGGTCCCACATTAATCGTGTCGATATGCCTCGTATTCCGCCCCATGAGCCGAAAGAGAGGCCTTATAGTGCGAAATTCCGAATATGTTGCAATGGGATACAGAGAAGCAGCAGGTAGAACGTGATTTATTTTTTCCTGCTATTTTATTTGTATGTCTCATTATATACATGGTGGTCCATTGATCATTGCTGGACTCTGTCCCTTCTTGGTGGCGATGATGGATACCAATTCCAGAATCGTTCCAGCTATTTATCCATCCATCCGAGGCATTGGAAAGTGGCAGAAAAAGCCTCTCTCGGAACCAGCACAATATACAACTTTTACATGGCAGTGCACAGTTTGGTAGCTCCTCCATGACTGACTCTCAATTCGACCTTTTCTACCTACGCCAACCACAATTTGCGCGCGCTACACAGTTCCGTTCCTGAGGGGAACCACAACAACTTTTACATACAGAATAACTAAGAACCCTAAGTGAAGGTCAGCAGTTTACATAACAGCAAACAAACATTTTAAATAAAATAGAACATTTGCACATATTAGTATTTCTACAAATAATTATTTACACAGAATTTACAATTATATACAGTAAGTTTTGTTCCCTCCAAATGGGACAAAGAATTTAAATGACAGATATACTACATTGCATAGAATCAAACCACGACATAAAAATCTTTACAAAGAAAGGAGTATACAGTTTTGTGTTATCGATTCAATCAAACAACATTTACAGAAGCTCAACGATGTAACATTAAATAAAACAAAAGCAAAGTAAATCAGTAGAATATTAGAGCTATGGTGTTACAAACTGCATCGAATGTGGATTGTAAGCTGTTACTGTCTGTTTACTAGTTGCTGCTGATGAATTCTTAAGCGATTACCAGACGCTAAAATGTATAGTACTTTGATATAAGCTTAAGAGGACAATTAAGGCTTTACTTATGTTTCTTGTTTAGATCAGCAAACAGGGTTACCAAACTATAGCTAGTAACAGACAAAGTCGCTTACAGATCCGTGTCATACAAGTGTACATACGTACAAATTCTTGTAAACCTACTTTATGACAAGGTAGGATATATGTCAAGCCTTAATGTAACGGGATTCTGCCAATTTAATTACTTCGCGAATTCGTTGATGAGCTAGTTGAACTCCATTGCGTCCATCTCGAAGGGTGTTCGTAATCTGTTCTTCGTGGTGGCGGTTCCTGTATTAGAATCTGTACCACAGTTTGTGGTCACCTGACAACCCCAGATGTCCGATTCAGTCTCTCGTCATCGCACAATGGTGCCACATCCTTTGTCCCAACTACGATGACGTCATTTCATTACAAAGCTACTGAAAAATGTGAAGGTGGTCTACTCATTTGTCATCTTCTTCTTAACTTTTCTTTTGTTCGTGGGATCTCAAACTCAGATGTTAGGTAACCTCTTTACTGTTTGCTGGATAAATATTACTTACACCTATAGATGTTGAGTCAATCATTAATCCGTATCAACACCTTCTCTCCTTATCATTAACTCAATTTACCTTGCGATTTATATACTTTTCAGGGAAAAACAGACCAGGTCCTTGGTGGATTGTTTGAAGATAATCGTCAGGATACTCTTGACGTTCTTTCATTAACTGATTTACAGTTAACCATTTGACTACAGTAAATCTGCTCGCTGCATTCGTTGTCGTCCTGTACTGCTACCTAAACTAGGAGACCGCATTTCGGCTAACTGTATCCTAGTTTTGCTGCACGGTTCGGCTTGCCTGTGCTGAATATTCCTGGAGCACTCGGCGTGACGATTTCGTCTGCCACTCTGTGTTTTGCCACCCTCCGATACAAAGTACATGCAGTTACTCGAGCAACCTACGTTTTTCACTTTAAAACTGCTCTAAAATGAACCACTGCATAGACAAACACATAGGTATGTCAATATTGTTTCACACCTGAGAGTTACGTCTGTCCTGGAGTTTTAGCAGGATATTTTCAAACCTTTGGTGAAAGCAACGTTTCACTTTGATTTTATCTCAGTAAGTTAGTGTTCTTTTATAGTTACTCAGCCATATACTTGTGGTCCTACATATATTCATAACTGCAGCAAGTCAAGCAAACGATGAATCTACAGTGATATCGGTCTAATATATCGTCATCACTAGAGTAGTAACTTTTTCTCTCCACGTTTGTTGATTTAGTTCATGAGTTGTCAGCGACGTGTCTGAATGGACATGCGGACCGCTAATGAAATACTGATCATCCGATTAGTGGTTTCAATTGCTTGAGACTGCCGTCGAGTGTGTTAGTTGAGTTTGTGTGTGTGTGTTTTTGTGCTGACGTGTGTCTATTGCTGACGAAGGCCAATGGCCGAAAGCTTTAATTGTGAAAGTCTTCTTGTTGTGCGTATCTGCGACTCAGAATCTCCGCTTTATGGTGAGTATTTAACTTTCCTTCTCATAACAGTGAGATATTTCCGCTCGATAAAGGATAATATCTTTTCCTTATTCACCTTAGTTACTTTACTGCATCTAGTTAAATAAAATATTGAACGAAATTTTAAAATTTTTGCAGAAGTAAAAAGACATTTGATAGACCTTGTGTGTGACTCGTTTTAGGACACTCAGTGCTGCATATTAAATGCAACCAACATTAAGACTGAGACTAGAGCGATATATATCTTCATTCTCAAGATATTGGTTTTTTATATCTGCGGAAGGGTTACATGAATTGGCGGCAATGTGCTTGATGGAAAATGCCGACCACTATGAAATAAATATCATTCGATTTTAAGAAACTTTTTCGGCGAAAAAATTTGATACTTTCAGATTATACACTGTGACAATCTTCGCTGGATAATCGATTGAAACTCTATTCCTTATTCGTCGTAATTACTGTGCTGCATTCAGTGAAGTAAAGCACTGCACGATATTGTAACAGTTTTGCAGGCGTAAAAACACAATGAGTGGACTTCGAGTGTGGATCGTTTTACGTCATGTGTATGAGATGGAGCCTACATATGGACTGAGAGCGCTGAAATGTATATCACCATTCCCGAGATATTGCTTTTTTACATACAACGGGATTGAAATTATCGCACCAAGTGTTCTTTCCGTCCTTCTGCACCGTGAATCATGTGGTTGTAGCATGTGTTATGTTTCACAAAAATGGCTCAAGATACCGTAAAGAGGAATCCTGCAACTGACAGCACCTAAATATATATATATGAGACGTATATATTAATACTCCAAACTTTTTTATTTACCGGGACGGAGATGTGCAACAGTGATTGTTGTTGAGTCGGTCGTAGTTTTGATCATCACTGCATCAACAATTTTTGTACATAGGTTATCGCCTGCATTGTCACTCTTACGACACAGATGGTTTGAACACCGATGCAGGTGTCCGCAAATACCATCAACCACTTAAAAAAAAGATACCTCTTACTGTAATTTATGACCGAGCTACAACCATTTATTTCAGTTGTGTTATGTAACCAGCGACCAGTGAACTAACAGCAGCAACTAATGTAAGTTTTTTGGGATTATCAGTTTATTGGTTTATTAATATATATGGACAAAATTAACGTTGTGGCTGCGCACAACTCCTTAACAGTTCGTTCTGTAAATCAATGAGCTTTTTAATTGTTCATCTCTTTGTACTAAGATATCATGTCAAATATCATTGCATAGTTGATAAATAACGAATAAAGTAAGTCAACAAACGACAAACCTTACTGCTGTGCCGTTTAGCATTCCGTTTCCACCCTATACTGCACCTCTCTGTCCAGGAACGTTTTGGCAGTTGAAAGAGACATGAACTGCAACACATTATTATAACGCGGTTTCCTGAAAGCCCTCAGCCCACAGGATTGTTACCTCCTGTTAACTACTATCATATTTTGTCTTCGGCCGGCACCGGTACTATTCAGACGTCCGGTCAAATCAGACTTTCTCCGCTGGCATATTTCATGCAGATACTAGTGGCAAACAGTTTCCAATCCAAGCAGCTCGGACCTTACATGAACAATATGCTGGAGCATAATGTTCGCCAGATATCACATATACAGCCACGCAGTCAGAATAAAATCAATTCTTTCTGACATAGTTTGCTCTCTTTGAATCACATTTAAGGTATCACTCACAAAATTCCTCTGACAGATAAATAAAAATCCTGCATAAAATGGCTTCATAAAATTGTTAATGATGCGTCTTGCATCAGCCAGGTCTATATTTCTCGCTCGCGCTCACTTCAAGCCTTGATTTCTGACCTCAATTATTTAAAATTGTGGACAATCTGCACTGTTTTCGTATTAAAGATCAGCGACTAAGTAAATTGATGTAATTTAGAGTATTTTTGGCTTTTAGAGATTTAATTAATCCAGATTAACCTAAAAAGTCCTGTGTTGATTTGCTCTCAATTTAGAGCACATGAATGTATCATGTTTTCAGTCATATATAGAAAAATGGTTCAAACGTTTGTCTAATGTTCAACTATTCAAGCAACGTTGATTCTAACAGATGATACTTGCAACTATGATCATCTGAAAGTTGTGTCTAAACGCACATTCGGGAATCTTCTGCAAGAATTTTCTAATACGAGTTTTAAGTGGTGTACTGTATCAAACACAGGTGATAAAACAGCAGAAAGAGACTGGCCGAATGAAGAATCCATCAGCTGTCTGCGTTCAGCAGTATTTACATCAGTTTTCCTTTTCGTCCATCTATAAAATTAACCAAGTACTCATGGACTCTTTTCCGATGAACTTCTGTGTCTTACGTCTAGAAGTATCTACGTTTAATATAAGACTGAGACGGCTGAGTACCTATGGGACTGTAGTGAAGTCGTTGTCTGAAACACAGTTCACTTATAACTGCAACAAAGTTATGGAAAGTTGATAACAAGATTCCAAATGTACAATATTATGTACTGTCTTCTCTCAACTCATAATTTCAATTTATTATAGACATTTTATTTTATTGTATAACTATCTGATTTGCTACATTTTCACATTTGTTCATCTCTGCGCTATAAGTTCTGAGAATATATTATTTATAATCCTACTAGTAAATTAGAGGACAGCATTGTGTTAACTACTAAATGGAACAAAGGCTTTTTTGAAGGTAAATGCACCGTAGTGGTTTAGAGTTTTGACAAAAGCTTGGAAGAAGGTTTGTAAATAACCTAGACTCTTAAACTCTCGGCACATCTTTTGGCCTCTTTGGTATCCTAGGCTCACGTATCATGATCATCTATGGCTTTTCTCATGGCTACATATCCCTCAGTCTCCTATTCTCAAAGCAACGTGAAATTGTATTTCCGCTTTTTTCTTTTAATCAAGGCTATATCGTAAATGTTGAAAGCTGGCGTCATTTTCATACGTTTATATTGCAGATCTCGCATCCAACAATCGTTTCACAGTTTCATCGTTTCGAGAGAGCAGATAGACCTTTTGTCCTACGTCTTTTGTAGTAAATTCATGGCCTACCAAACAGTTATTACGATTTCTTTTTTCTAGCCAGGTATGCTGCTGACGTGTACTGCTTCGTGATACATTACTTATTAGTTATTTGAGATAGTTTTTGGTATTTTATCCTCTTTCACTTTAAAGACATTTAAGGCCAGTCATAATTACCTATTTAATTGCATGGTTGTAATTACATTAAAAGCTTCTCGGTTTTAAAGTGGGGTTCGCGTTTGTTGCTGTACGACAGCACAACAATTTTACGAGGATTAAAGTAAATATCTTAGTCTCTTTAAATATATGTGGCTTATACTTCTTGTCTCGTATAGCAAACGAATGACATTTACTAATGTGCCTAATCTCATCGCCCAGCTACTTCGAAGAGCTGGAAACCATGTGCGAAAATCGGGTTGCAGTACGGGTGTTGGGAAGCTAGCCTTCAATAGAGTGATGTATCTCGCGGAAAATCAGGACATCGAATATAATCAATGAAGGACAACAGAGTTGTCAGTCAAAGAGGTAATTAACCGTGGCGACTGCAGTTAACTCTATTGTGTGTCCAGACAATGGTATTTTGTCCCTATTCACTGTGGCTGTCATTGCCAAGCACTTGCGGGCTATCGCGAAAGACGTGGCGAAATATCAAAGGCCTGGGCTTCTTTTGTTCGCTCAGCAGCAGGGCTAGTAATTTAGTTGTAAATTATCTGATAAATACGAATATTTTCAGTACATTTGTCCTCTCTGGAGCTAGATAGTTTAAACTAACGTAAATTTTATGGAAAAGAAGAATACCTCATTCCCTGCAATCTGCAAGTGATCTGTGATCTTTGATAAATACATCTAGATGAGTATTCTACAGTTCTCAATAAGTGCAAACTGCAGTGTAGTGATGTAGATGTTCCTGGCAGAACGTCAGATATACAGATACTATCCGTTCCATTTCATTGTAGGTATATGAGATAAAATTCTTGTTCCACTGTGAACTGAATCATTTATCACGCCAGTTTTATTTGCACCATTTTCTTTCTTCACTACCCTCTAGAAGTAGCTGATGAAAACGTTTTAAGTTTATGGAGCATCCCGTTTCATAAATTGTCCTACTATTTAATGAATTCACCCTGACAGTTTATTCAACAAATTCATCTCCATTATTTGTGAATAAAGTGGAGAGAAAATACGTAGCAAAGTGACTGCTTATTCAGACAGCGATTTATACGAATTGAGAACTTCTTCCTGATAGTGGTCTTATGTAGGAATCTTTAGCCTTCCACTACATTTGACGTTGAATTTTATGCTTGGACGAGTTTTGGCTGCTGCCAATAACCGCAAAACTGGGCAACGGTCAAGAAGGAGAAGTAAATCGTATGCCGCTGCTTTGAGCTTTTCGATTCAAAAATTTTGTCTTTCAACGGAGTACCTTGTTATCAGAATGTAAAAGCTGTAGACATTTCCTTCCTACTTTCACACATGTATTTCTCCAAACCAACTATAGCTCAGCTGGCGTTTCCTGCCAAAAACCAGCATCATTTACTGATGATGACGCAGAGTTCCTAGGAAATAATAAATTTCGCGACACCGTCAGGTGTAACTTTCGAGTACTTCAGCAAATGCTTTATGTTTGAGGAACTTTTGCAAAAAAAAGCACAATATGAACATTATTTTATATTCTGACAGTATTTATTCTGAGTACTTTTTTCCTCTTGGTCATCAGTCTCATGATTGGTTTGATGTGGCCCGCCACCAATTCCTCCCTTGTGCCAGACTTTTCATCTCAGAGTATAGCACTACGTCCCCGACTTTTTGTTGCATTGTTCCTGTTTCTGCTTTTCCCCACATTATTACTCTCTACTGCTACCTTTAGCAGCATCGAAGTTATTTCCTAATTCCTACTACGAACCACTGAGAGTGTGACTTCCCATGTGGACACAGGTTTTCACAGGTTTTGCAGCGTTCACTACCGTGGATGGCGATGACAGAAAACTCTGAACCTAGAATAAACCTACCCGATATCGACTGATCGGAAAAGATCGCATCACCTGTCTCAGAGCTGGCCTTGCAGTAAGCGATTTGTAACACTGCGTTGTGTCACAATGATGCCAGCTGCTACTCAAACTGCCACTGCACTGCAGATACAGTACTATACGCCAGAGCCATACGCCGAACACGATGGTGTTTCGGTAGTGCCATGTGGCCGACCGGAACTCGGTCTTCTTGCGACGGTGCATTCCCGTCACCACCGCCGCCAGTAATCTTGTACAGTGGCTACATTCCTGTCGAGTCTTTCTGCAATATCGCAGAACGAACATCCGGCATCTTGTAGCCCTATTACATGACGAGCTCGTTCAACCTCAATATGGTGTTTATAAAGTCGCTTTTATCTCAAAGGTATTCTTAAATATCATCAGCGCACCACGTAAAATCTCAAAGGAAATTAACTCTCACGATATTTACAGCGTGTAATTAAAGCAAACCATATTTTCATCCTCATAGTGGCACTACTAGCGCCACTTACGCGTCAGGTGTGAAATCTAGTCATCGTATGTTAGGCGTAGAAACACGCCTACCAATTTTCGTTTATGTCGCACAACTCCTTCTTGGTGTTGCGGTTTTTATTCCAACAATGTATATATATCTTAGCTGTATATGATAGTGGGGGTGATTACTTCGAATTGGAGGATGACAGAACTAAAATGAGAAATGGAACATCATTTTTCAGTCAGAGTCAAATTTATTCCTCAACGCATCTCATCTCACTGCATTCCCAGGTTCTGTCTAGAATGGTAAGTTTTAATAGCTGAAATTTGCTTCACAGCTCAATTAGTCTCTGTACTCTTCATTCCTTCCATCAAACCCCTATTCTCCAATAATTCTGCCCTATATTCCTTACCCCAGTACTGCATTAAACCGTCCTCTAGGATCATTAGATTTTATCATTTGCCTTTCCAAAATGAGTTACCCATTCATTATCCTAATACACATTGCCTATTCATCCCTTGCCTTTGAGTCGACATGTTTTTGAGGTTGGTTTCCTACCGATTCTGCTAAGAAAAACCGTATCATTGCAATGTTCATTGTAACTAATGCTCGGTCCTACTTTCCAATTCATAACGAGTCTTACTTCTAATACGTGATTTATGCTGCCGTATATATTACCCCATATTCGTCTGAGACACCCTTATTTGCTTTTCATTACACTTCAGTGACACCCATTATATCTAGACTAGGCTTTTGAATATATTTTTTCAGATTTCCTACCACTTTAAAAATTCTGGCATTCCCTTCTTCGACACGCAGTATGTTGTCTTTTAGTTTGTTACTCAATACTTTTCTCAAAATTAACTTCAGTTTGGCTTCCTGCCGAATGACGAATTAATCTGTAAACTTTTACCAATGGAAAGATTAATGTTACATACAGTTATATATAAATTGGCCTCTGATTGCCAGACTCGGTTTTTAATTACTGTATTCCATAATCGATTTCAAGAGTAACGAACTCATATCGAGATGCGACGTGTAATATACGAGCTTTCTTATGACATAGATCATTGCTGATTCTTCGACCTTTCCGTTATAGTTTTGTACGAAGATATTTTAAGGGTTCTCTGAGTCTCATAGTTTCTAGGTGTGAGTAATCTGTTCTGAGTCTATAGTGACGATTGTTAGCTATCGCAGAGAATCTGTTCCGTTTGTCGCATTCAGTGCGTTAAATTACTAATGTAAAAGTACGTATTAATTTGTAAAAACGCCATTCTTCATCTGGGAGCAGGAATTCGGTCAATAAGTTAATATGAGAATTTGTCTACAACCACGTATTATTTTCTTTCAAACTCTTTAACGTGTGATAGCTTTAGCAAGTAATCAAGATTTAATTAACCTCTAAAATTTTTGGTTGTTCTCCAAAAAATTGACGGGGACGAATTTTTACAGTTCTGATAGTTTTAATGTGTAATGAACATGATGAAGACGCTTCTTTTTGTTGAAGCAAATCATAAACAGTGCAAAAGATGCCCATCATCATCTTGTAAAGGCTGAGTCGTTATCACAACTGTTTTCTCTTTAGTGCAATCCTGTTCATTTCTTGACAGTCGCATTGCTTTCTTTCTCAGATTTTTCCATACAATACGCCATCATACATATGCTGTGAATTGCGGTACGTTGAGTTCACACCCGTTGCAATGCATGTATTCGGCGTTTACTTGTCGTCTGGGTGGTCAGTGGTGCGTGGTAGTTTGCCAACAGCACCACCCTGCGAATTGGGCAAGCATCAGTACGATAGGCTTCAGTATGTAGAGAGCCAACAAGGTAGGACTCAATAAAGTAGCAACTAAGGTGTGTGGCAGGGGGTTTTGTTCGCTGGAGCAGTGTTGGACGTATCGCTTCTTTGCTTTATTTTTTGAAGCGATATTTGCTGATTACCCGTGTTTTACTATAATTAAATGATACTGAAGCTGACAAATATTTACGGCACCAAATCCCATAGATACTTGCCACTCCCAACGTTCCCTTCCCAACAAATCTAATACATCACCAAAAACGTTATTTCTTTAGGATACTTGCTTTCAGATTTCTTTTACTAGGTGGTCTTTTCGATTGGATAGGTCTTCGTTATTTTTCCACAACGCCACATTTAAGTCACTTCCATGAATGGTGTCTCCCTCCAACAGTATCCTTACTTCACAGCCTCATGAGAACAAACATCAGATGAACGTTCGGACAAAGCGCCTTTTCCACTATGTACTAAAACATTTCACTGTCAGTAGATGTTTCCTTTCATGTAATTTTTAGAGCAGTTCTTTCTCATATTTCTTTTATATATGTGTTGCGTTCTGTTAATGGTATACCTAAAATACAAACTCTGTCAGCTAGTTCGGATTCAATCAATTTAGATATCTGGTGCCCTTCTCATTTATGATTTACTTACTGTTATGTGTTTGGCTCTTTCACTATTTAATATTAATTACAGTTTTCTCATTAGTAGCTGCATATTTACATGAATAGATCTTTACTACCATTTACTAGGTTACTGTGATTTGCAAATTATAAGTAAATCCAAACACCACATCATTGTCAAACGCGGTACAACGTTTTTCAGGATTCTTGCCTGTTATTGAGCTGTGTGATTTACAGTTGTATTGTGTTAAGCATAGAGTTGTGTTGAGCAGCGTTCCTATATCTTACGTTGATGTGTAAGGGTATGTGTCATATTGCTTTATTGTAAGCGTTTATATTTCTCTATGTTATTCCAAAGTGTTTCATCTGAATCATAGTGACAGGCTAATGTGAAACTTTATTTGGGTAACTACAGCACTGTTACTGCAGAAAATACACACCTGGAAATGGAAAAAAGAACACATTGACACCGGTGTGTCAGACCCACCATACTTGCTCCGGACACTGCGACAGGGCTGTACAAGCAATGATCACACGCACGGCACAGCGGACACACCAGGAACCGCGGTGTTGGCCGTCGAATGGCGATAGCTGCGCAGCATTTGTGCACCGCCGCCGTCAGTGTCAGCCAGTTTGCCGTGGCATACGGAGCTCCATCGCAGTCTTTAACACTGGTAGCATGCCGCGACAGCGTGGACGTGAACCGTATGTGCAGTTGACGGACTTTGAACGAGGGCGTATAGTGGGCATGCGGGAGGCCGGGTGGACGTACCGCCGAATTGCTCAACACGTGGGGCGTGAAGTCTCCACAGTACATCGATGTTGTCGCCAGTGGTCGGCGGAAGGTGCACGTGCCCGTCGACCTGGGACCGGACCGCAGCGACGCACGGATGCACGCCAAGACCGTAGGATCCTACGCAGTGCCGTAGGGGACCGCACCGCCACTTCCCAGCAAATTAGGGACACTGTTGCTCCTGGGGTATCGGCGAGGACCATTCGCAACCGTCTCCATGAAGCTGGGCTACGGTCCCGCACACCGTTAGGCCGTCTTCCGCTCACGCCCCAACATTTGGGCAGCCAGCCTCCAGTGGTGTCGCGACAGGCGTGAATGGAGGGGCGAATGGAGACGTGTCGTCTTCAGCGATGGGAGTCGCTTCTGCCTTGTTGCCAATGATGGTCGTATGCGTGTTTGGCGCCGTGCAGGTGAGCGCCACAATCAGGACTGCATACGACCGAGGCACACAGGGCCAACACCCGGCATCATGGTGTGGGGAGCGATCTCCTACACTGGCCGTACACCACTGATGATCGTCGAGGGGACACTGAATAGTGCACGGTACATCCAAACCGTCATCGAACCCATCGTTCTACCATTCCTAGACCGGCAAGGGAACTTGCTGTTCCAACAGGACAATGCACGTCCGCATGTATCCCGTGCCACCCAACGTGCTCTAGAAGGTGTAAGTCAACTACCCTGGCCAGCAAGATCTCCGGATCTGTCCCCCATTGAGCATGTTTGGGACTGGATGAAGCGTCGTCTCACGCGGTCTGCACGTCCAGCACGAACGCTGGTCCAACTGAGGCGCCAGGTGGAAATGGCATGGCAAGCCGTTCCACAGGACTACATCCAGCATCTCTACGATCGTCTCCATGGGAGAATAGCAGCCTGCATTGCTGCGAAAGGTGGATATACACTGTACTAGTGCCGACATTGTGCATGCTCTGTTGCCTGTGTCTATGTGCCTGTGGTTCTGTCAGTGTGATCATGTGATGTATCTGACCCCAGGAATGTGTCAATAAAGTTTCCCCTTCCTGGGACAATGAATTCACGGTGTTCTTATTTCAATTTCCAGGAGTGTAGTTGAAATTCGAGGGTTATTTTGTATAAGTATTTATGAGAAGAGTAGGCAAGTACACTGTCACTAGTACTAATTGGAATTTTATAAATATGAAGATATAGAACAAAACTATTTTACCAATTGAAAAATTTTCGTTTGCTTATTAGTACACTTTGATCATTACTCAGAAACTAATTATATATACATAAAAGGCATTGCATAAATTTATGATCGTGTGTTATATGTTTCAGCTGCTTTTTCATTCTGGGAAGATCATTAATTTAAGCGGAAATTAAATCAAAAACTAAAAGATTTTTTGCAATATTGATATAGTGATATGAGTATTGTATATACTATATGTATAATCTATAGCTATTTTATACTCGTACAGTGAAATAGTTCAGTGAGATGTTGTGGAACAGGGAATGCATGTATAATGTAATAAGTACCGAATGTCAGTTTAACATATGTAGGGTGAGGCAGCTAAGTCGAAACACCCCTTGTATCTCGCCAACCATAACAGATACAAAGATGTCGTTTGGACAGTGAATTGTAGGGACAGGGGCTACTTGAATACATCACATTTCATGTTTGTGCTACTTTTTTATTACAGAGATACGACGTCATCTTTGGTGTTTTTAAAATGGAACCCTATGTTAAATTTTAGCTTAAAAAGACAGTTTCAAACACGTATATGTCATAATATTTAGGCGAATAATTTTTGAGACACTGATATGTTCTCGTATCGTGTTCGTCCTTCGAAGCGGCGTTGTCCAATACGACCTTTCCTGTTGACCACTGAGGAACTTAACAGGGAAAGCGTTGTTTTCCTGCTTCTCGATTACGCCGCAAGGTGACGCACGAGGGAGCTGGAGAGAAGGGTATAAATGTGCTGCTGTGGTAATGAGACATCGCATGTCCGTCACAGTTTCTTGGAGCAGACATGTACTCAACGAAGAAAAGTTACATATGCTTCTAGTGTATGGTGAAAGCAGAAGAAATGCTGTTAGAGCAAGAAAACAATATGGTGAGCTGTATCCTCATCATGAGTGTCCTACGCGCCAGCTACTTGCACTTATTTGCAAGAAACTACTTGAATCGGGATCATGGAACGCCATACAGGGGACAAGGAAGAAAACTGCAACTGGCGAGATACATGAAGAGGGCGTTCTAGCGTTTTCACATAACGACGCTACTGTTTCGTTGCGACCAATCGCCTCGGAATGTGGTATAAATCAGAGAAGTGTTCTACGCATATTGCACCGGCATAGATTTCACCCGTTTCACATCTCATTAAATCAAGCACTCTCCGGTGTGGATTTCGAACAGCGCCGGGAATTTTGCAGGTTTTCTCTGCAGCGCCTACAAGTTGGTCCTACGTTTTTTCAACGGGTACTTTTTACTGATAAAGCGACTTTCACCAACCACGTTAATGTGAATTTGCATAATATGCATTACTGGCCAATAGAGAACTCTCATTGTGTTTGACAGGTACAGCATCAGCTACCGTGGAGTGTTAACGTGTTGTGCGGTATCGTCGGAAATGTCATTGTGGTGACGTACGTCATTCCGGTTGTACTAAATGGCAATAACTATGCACTTTCCTGCAAAACGTTCTGCCCATTTTGCTGGAAGAGGTACCACTAACTAGGCGTCAGTGCATGTGGTTCCCACATCACACCTGTCCTGCTTACTCTTCCCGTGTGGCTACAGAGCTGTTAAATGAAAAGTTCCCTGATTGTTGGATAGGACGACGTGCTGAAGTGAAGTGTCCAGCCCGGTCTCCTGATTTGACCCCTATTGATTTTTTCTGTGGGGAGCAATCAAACATAGTGTGTGCTCAAATACCAAGCTTCAGTCCGGAACCGCGCGACCGCTACGGTCGCAGGTTCGAATCCTGCCTCGGGCATGGATGTGTGTGATGTCCTTAGGTTACTTAGGTTTAATTAGTTCTAAGTTATAGGGGACTGATGACCTTAGAAGTTAAGTCCCATAGTGCTCAGAGCCATTTTGAACCAACTAAGCCAGACGATATGAAACAACGTATTATCGAAGCGTGCGCTGTTATCTCACGTGACACCCTAGCAGCCGTTCATAAATAATTCGAACGGCGACTACAAATGTGCATTGCAGCAGAGGGGAAACATTTTCAGCACATGCTTCATTATAGTTTTGTATCGATACAGTATGAATTTTGCATCTTCATGAGTATTTGCTTCGTATTTTGATCAATAGTAAATATTTTCAAATAAAAAACAAATACGTACGAAATAATTTTGGCCAATAAGGGCCGCCTCATTTACATTTGTATCTCTGTTATTTAAAATGTATTAACACCTTGTAGTATTTTAATTCTGTATGTTATGTACTATTTTGGTATCAAAGTTGTGAAATAACTGAACAATATTTGCGCGACATCATTAGTTAATTTTTGCGCAAAATATCGCAGTATATGTATTAATGTTGTCGGGTAAATGGGCGTGTTTGTGTAAGGACGGACTCGCGACGTTTACCATGTACTCTACACAACAGGAAAGGTCGCACTGGACAACGCCGCTTCGAAGGACGAAAACGATACAAGAACATATCTGTGTCTCAAAAACTTTTCGCCTAAATATTATGATATACACATATTTGAAAACGTCTTTTTCAGCTAATAATGTACCCTATCCACTAGTTTTACAACCGAGGAGCAAATTATATGTCTCAGTACATTTATTAAATTATTTAGAGATAACTTATTTGACCTGCGGGCAACGGCCTTGGCGCAGTGGATACACCGGTTCCCGTCAGATCACCGAAGTTAAGCGCTGTCGGACGTGGCCGGCACTTGGATGGGTGACCATCCGGGCTGCCACGCGCTGTTGCCAATTTTCGGGGTGCACTCAGCCTCGTGATGCCAATTGAGGAGCTACTCGACCGAATAGTAGCGGCTCCGGTCAAATAAAACCATCGTAACGACCGGGAGAGTGGTGTGCTGACCACACGCCCCTCCTTTCCGCATCCTCATCTGAGGATGACACGGCGGTCGGATGGTCCCGATGGGCCACTTGTGGCCTGAAGACGGAGTGCATATATTTGATCTGTGGAGGTCTCTATACAACTTAAGGACACACACGTGAAGAAATAGATAATGTGATAGAGTTTCAGTTTCAATGAAGAACGTTACAAGCAATTAGGACATCAACGTCCATCTGGTGGGTGAACATTTGAATCGTGGCAAACTCTCTGCAAGAGGTTCTTGATATGTCACTTTTGCTCAGTAACAGTAGCTGAAATTCAGTGGTGTGGGAGACGGGATTTCGTTTACGTAATTAGTCAGTGCTATATTCAGTCACAGACCCTCAAAACTTGACTCTATTGGTTGATACTGAGAATAGAAGTTAACCTACTAGTCACAGACTCATAATATAACTACGTTTTATAGAATCTGTACGTTCATTAAAGATTAAAAATAATATTGTCGAATATGCTACTTGCCAAGAAGGTAACAGTGCGCATATGTGAATGAATACGTAGCATTGGTGATGACACCGCGCTAAGTGACAAACTGATACAGTCAGGGGTACTTTCCCAATCCGGATGAGGATCGTAACGAGTGATTGTGATGGAAGTGTTCACGCGGTGACCCCGTGCTCTGCGGCGTAGTCTACACAGCAGGGGCTCGCGTCCTGTCACGGCGCGGCGCCACCTGGCGTCCATTATGCATCGCCCTGGCCCGCGGCACGCAGCGCGCGCCATACAGCATACAGCACGCAACACGCAGCGCGCAGCGGAGGGGCGGCAGCCTGATGGACGGCGCACGTGCGCCAGGGGCCGGCTCGCTTCGCCCCCGCATTCTGGCGTCTCCGGCGGAACGAGTGGCCGGCTCGCTTCGCCCCCGCATTCTGGCGTCTCCGGTGGAACGAGTGGCCGGCTCGCTTCGCCCCCGCATTCTGGCGTCTCCGGCGGAACGAGTGTGGGACGTGCGGAAGCTGTGTGATGACACGAAAGTCCAGCGAGCCACGCGTCCGCCGAAGTGATATACGTCACGGTAGTGGACGTGCTAAACCGTTTGGATAACATCGAATGCAAAGGAGGCCTCTAAACTTGCTGATCTCTTCCCGTTTCAGATAAAAATAAACTGCTGTCCATTGAGATACCGACACCATGAAGTCTACGTGCAAGAACAGACTGGCGTGAATTGTAGCACGTCGTTGGATACAAAAATGAGTGACTTTAGGAGCAGGCATACAGAGTAGACGCACGGAAAACCACCACGACAATTATTGTGGCTTGCCTTGACAAGATGGAAGAGAGAGAAGCACACAGTGCACTGAACACAGGAACGGCACCAGAGGTTGTTTTCAAATGGTTTTCGGTTCAGCGTGCAGCATCACTATGGGTGGATGTGTGTGTGGAGGCTGCAAGTAGAATGAACGTCGACAGGCTCCATCCGTCAATGCCATATCAGCCGTGCAACTGGCTTTATAGTGTAAATGGCACTGAGCATGCAACATGATCAGTTTCGGTTCGTGTAGTCAGCGAGCATTACTCTACTGTGTAAGTCGTTGACTTTTACCTTCCCACAATAGCTTGTTGAAGTTCGTTCAACAAAATAACGCATGATCTCATGCTGCTGCTCATTGTCCTGACCTACTTCAATAAATCGGACATTCGACTGCTGCCCTGTATAGGGGGTTCTTCAGAACTCTCGCCTACTGCTGATGGGTTACCGAAAAACTAGCACACCACCACTCGCAAGCCACTACCAAAGACGAATTCTCGATCAGAGGTGAAGCAGTATGAAATGACGTAAGCGTTTCTGTGACCCAAGCCTTGTGGACTTAAGAAATTGTCGCTGCCGGAGATGGCACCTCTGTGTAGCAACTGTCGCACCCTGCATACTCGCTAAGCACCTACAAGTTTGCCCATGTACTCTTCCTGCCTGCACTATTTACGCTCAATAATATCGTTATTTGCTCTCCTTCTTGACGTTGTAATTTTAATGTCTAGGAGTGATTACGTTGTCGCATATCACTCGGAATAACAGGTGTAAATCTCATAGCACACAATGTGACAAACTACCTCAAACAGTAAAAAAAAGATTACGATTTTCAACACTACCATCAGCTGTAATTGGCTTCTGAATTTAGTGGCAATTGGTTTCGACGATTCTGTCATCAACAAGCTCCCTAAATCCATCGACGAAATCGATTGCCAATAAATTGATAATGAATGACGGTAATGTTGAAAATTGTAATATTCCTATCGACAGTAGTCCTTGCTACTATTTAACGTGAATGGATATGGCGAAAATAGTACTAAAATTGTTCACTTGAAAATTATAGCACTACGACACTGCTGAATATGAAATGAAAACTGCCTTCTGTGGGCGACAACACTGATTCAGGTTGAATGGTTTTACAGCATACCATTTGAAACCGCCTAAAAATATGATGGGCATAAAGTCTACGAAAGCTGCATTGAACATAAACGACAAGATACGTTCACAGACTCTGAAGGATCGGCGAGAAGTTCTTGAAAAAGGCAAAAGTTCAGCTGACTGGTTTGATACGGCGCATCACGAATTCCATTCCTGTGTCAACATCATCATCTCGTCACCTCAAAGTAGCACTTACACGTTGTGTCCTCAATTATTTGTTGGACTTAATCCAATCTATATCCGCCCCTACAGTTTTCACCCTCTGTTGTCTTCCTCTAGTGACTTGGAAGTCATTACCTGATGTCTTAATAGATGTCCTTCGTCTTTTATCTTCTTCATCTTATCAATGAATTTCATATACTCCATTCCTCGTTGATTCTTCGAAGTGTGTCCGCATTTCTACTTTTATTACTTCTACTAAGTTTGTCTTCCCCATGAACCATGGACCTTGCTGTTGGTGGGGAGGCTTGTGTGCATCAGCGATACAGATGGCCGTACCGTAGGTGCAACCACAATGGAGGGGTATCTGTTGAGAGGCCAGACAAACGTGTGGTTCCTGAAGAGGGGCAGCAGCCTTTTCAATAATTGCAGGGGCAACAGTCTGGATGATTGACTCACCTGGCCTTGCAACATTAACCAAAACGGCCTTGCTGTGCTGGTACTGCGAACGGCTGAAAGCAAGGGGAAACTACGGCCGTAATTTTTCCCGATGGCATGCAGCTTTACTGAATGATTAAATAATGATGGCGTCCTCTTAGGTAAAATATTCCGGAGGTAACACAGTCCCCCATTCGGATCTCCGGGCGGGGACTACTCAGGAGGACGTCGTTATCAGGAGAAAGAAAACTGGCGTTCTACGGATCGGAAAGTGGAACACCAGATCCCTTAACCGGGCAGGTATATTAGAAAATTTAAAAAGGGAAATGGATAGGTTAAAGTTAGATATAGTGGGAATTAGTGAAGTTCGGTGGCCGGAGGAACAAGACTTTTGGTCAGGCGAATACAGGGTTATAAACACAAAATGAAGTAGGGGTCATGCAGGAGTAGGTTTAATAACGAATAAAAAAATAGGTTTGCGGGTAAGCTACTACAAACAGCATAGTGAACGCATTATTGTGGCCAAGATAGACACGAATTCCACGCTTACTATAGTAGTACAAGTTTATATGCCAACTAGCTCTGCAGATGATGAAGAGATTGAAGAAATGTATGATGAGATAAAAGAAATTGTTCAGGTAGAGAAGGGAGACGAAAATTTAATAGTCATGGGTGACTGGAATTCGAGAGTAGGAGAAGGGAGAGAAGGAAACATAGTAGGTGAATATGGATTGGGGCTAAGAAATGAAAGAGGAAGCCGTCTGGTAGAGTTTTGCACAGAGCATAACTTAATCACAGCTAGCACTTGGTTCAAGAAACATGAAAGAAGGTTGTATACATGGAAGAACCCTGGAGATACTAGAAGCTATCAGATAGATTATACAATGGTAAGACAGAGATTTAGGAACCAGGTTTTAAATTGTAAGACATTTCCAGGGGCAGATGTCGACTCTGACCATAATCTATTGGTTATGAAATGTAGATTAAAACTGAAGAAATTGCAAAAAGGTGGGAATTTAAGGAGATGGGACCAGGATAAACTGAAAGAACCAGAGGTTGTACAGAGTTTCAGGGAGAGCATAAGGGAACAATTGACAGGAATGGGGGAAAGAAATACAGTAGAAGAAGAATGGGTAGCTCTGAGGGATGAAGTAGTAAAGGCAGCAGAGGATCAAGTAGGTAAAAAGACGAGGGGTAGTAGAACTCCTTGGGTAACAGAAGAAATATTGTACTTAATTGATGGAAGAAGAAAATATAAAAATGCAGTAAATGAAGCAGGCAAAAATGAATACAGACGTCTCAAATATGAGATCGACAGGAAGTGCAAAATTTCTAAGCAGGGATGGCTCGAGGACAAATGTAAGGATGTAGAGGCTTATCTCACTAGGGGTAAGGTAGATACTGCCTACAGGAAAATTAAAGAGACCTTTGGAGAAAAGAGAACCACTTATATGAATATCAAGAGCTCAGATGGGAACCCAGTTCTAAGCAAAGAAGGGAAAGCAGAAAGGTGGAAGGAGTATATAGAGGGTCTATACAAGGGCGATGTACTTGAGGACAATATTATGCAAATGGAAGAGGATGTAGATGAAGATGAAATGGGAGATACGATACTGCGTGAAGAGTTTGACAGAGCACTGAAAGACCTGAATCGAAACAAGGCCCCGAGAGTAGACAACATTCCATTAGAACTACTGACGGCCTTGGGAGAGCCAGTCCTGACAAAACTCTACCATCTGCTGAGCAAGATGTATGAGACATTCGAAATACCCTCAGACTTCAAGAAGAATATAATAATTCCAATCCCAAAGACAGCAGGTGTTGACAGATGTGAAAATTACCGAACTATCAGTTTAATAAGTCACAGCTGCAAAATACCAACGCTAATTCTTTACAAACGAATGGAAAAACTGGTAGAAGCCGACCTCGGGGAAGATCAGTTTGGATTCCGTAAAACTCGTGAGGCAATACTGACCTTACAATGTTATCTTAGAAGAAAGATTAAGGAAAGGCAAACCTACGTTTCTAGCATTTGTAGACTTACAGAAAGCTTTTGACAATGTTGATTGGAATACTCTCTTTCAAATACTAAAGGTGGCAGGGGTATAATACAGCGAGCGAAAGGCTATTCACAATTTGTACAGAAACCAGATGGCAGTTATAAGAGTTGAGGGGCATGAAAGAGAAGCAGTGGTTGGGAAGGGAGTGAGAAAGGGTTGTAGCCTCTCCGCGATGTTATTCAATCTGTATATTGAGCAAGCAGTAAAGTAAACAAAAGAAAAATTCGGATTAGGTATTAAAATCCATGGAGAAGAAATGAAAACTTTGAGGTTCGCCGACGACATTGTAATTCTATCGGAGACAGCAAAGGACTTGGAAGAGCAGTTGAATGGAATGGACAGTGTCTTGAAAGGAGATATAAGATGAACATCAACAAAAGCAAAACGAGGATAATGGAATGTAGTCGAATTAAGTAGGGTGATGCTGAGGGAATTAGATTAGGGAATGAGACACTTAATGTAGTAAAGGAGTTTTTCTATTTGGGGAGCAAAATAACTGATGATGGTCGAAGTAGAGAGGATATAAAATGTAGACTGGCAATGGCAAGGAAAGCGTTTCTGAAGAAGAGAAATTTGTTAACATCGAGTATAGATTTAAGTGTCAGGAAGTCGTTTCTGAAAGTATTTGTAAGGAGTGTAGCCATGTATGGAAGTGAAACATGGACGATAAATAGTTTTGACAGGAAGAGAATAGAAGCTTTCGAAATGTGGTGCTACAGAAGAATGCTGAAGATTAGATGGGTAGATCATATAACTAATGAAGAGGTATTGAATAGGATTGGGGAGAAGAGAAGTTTGTGGTACTTGACTAGAAGAAGGGATCGGTTGGTAGGACATGCTCTGAGGCATCAAGGGATCACAAATTTAGCATTGGAGGACAGCGTTGAGGGTAAAACTCGTAGAGGAAGACCAAGAGATGAATACACTAAGCAGATTCTGAAGGATGTGGGTTGCAGTAAGTACTGGGAGATGAAGAAGCATGCACGGGATAGGGTAGCATGGAGAGCTGCATCAAACCAGTCTCAGGACTGAAGACCACAGCAACAACAACTACGTTTCTATATTCTGCAGTAGCAGCACGTTTCAAATACATAGATTCTCTTCTGTTACGATTTTCCATAGTCCATGTTGCACTACCATATAATGCTGTGCTCCAGAAATACATTCTCAGAAATTCCTTCCTCAAATTGGGTCCTATTTTTGATACTAGTAGATCTCTCTTGGCCAGGAATAACCTTTTTGCCATCGCTGGTCTGCTTTTCATGTCCTCCTTGCTCCTTCCGTCGCAGGTAATTTTTCTGCCTACGTATCAGAACTCCTTAACATCCCGAATGAGATTTTCACTCTGCAATGGAGTGTGCGCTGATATGAAACTTCCTGCCAGATTAAAACTGTTTGCCGGACCGAGAATCGAAATCGGAACCTTTGCCTGTCGTGGGCAAGTGCTCTACCATCTGAGATACCCAAGCATGACACACGACCCGTCCTCACAGCTTCAATTCTGCCTGTACCTCGTCTCCTACTTTCCAAACTTCCCAGCTCTTCTCCAAAGTTTGCAGAACTATCACTCCTGGAAGAAAGGATGTTGCAGGGACATGGCATGGCTTAGCCACAGCCTGGGGGATGTTTCCAGAATGAGATTTTCACTGTTCAGCGGAGTGTGCGCAGGAGAGCTTCTGTGGAGTCTGGAACGTAGGGGACGACCTACTGGCAGAAATGATGCTGTGAGGATGGGTCGTGAGTCTTTCTTGGATAGCTCATATGGTAGAGCTTATGCCCGCGAAAGGCAAAGGTCCTGAGTTCGAGTCTCGGTGCGACACACAGTTTTAACTTGCCATGAAGTTCTTTAACTTCATCTACTTTATGATCCCCAATTCTGATTTTACGTTTCTCCCTGTTCTCATTTCTGTTACTGTTCATTTCTTTCCCATTTCTTCGATTTACTCTCAGATCTTATTCTGTATTCATTACAACGTTCATTCCATTCACTTAGGATAGTAAAGTCATCAGCGAATCTTATCACCGATATCGGAGCCGTGCGTGGCTCGTGTTCGTGCCATATCTCGTTTCATATTGAAACGTCCCCTTAGAACAATTTATACAAGACTGTGCTTAACCTGACATACAATATTTTTAGCGCAACGCAATCTGACTTTCAAAAATCCCTACAAAAGAATGGCCCTGACTAACATTAACCTATACCCTTCACAAATCACTTACCTCACAAAAATCTTCGTTACTCAAGCTACAGCAAAACAGCGAGCGCCACTACTGCCAGCTAAATAACAGATTCAAACTACGGAAGGCACTAACTACTAGTAGGCATAGTTAGCAAATGAAAGATATTAATAGAGAACAAACAATGTATTTACCTTAATAGTCATAATATATATATAGCAGTTCATGACAAATTACAAAACTCCGCCATCTCTCTCCCCACACCCACCACTGCTGGCGGCTCACCTCCAACTGCGCAACGCTACGCGCTGTTCACATCCAGCTGCCGCTGCCCAACACTGCAATGGCAGACAACAATGCAAACTAGCCACAGACTGCACACAGCACAGCCAGTGGTTTTCATACAGAGCGCTACGTGGCATTACCTATATAAAAATCTAAACAGCCTACTTACAATATCTTATTTTTACTGTACTGCCACCTCGTTATGTTAATTTCAATTACTGGTGTCATTGAGTTGTCGCCTTGCCTGCCCGTGAGCGGCAGCAGCGGCGCTTATCGATATAAGTCCTGGCGTATTATCTTTGGTGACTGGTATTACGTCCCGGTTGTCGTGTGTTCGGGGTTGCTTGGATGTTCCAGTGAGTTGGGAGGCACCATCAGTGCAGTTCGGACCTGGCAGTGTTTGACTCAGGATGCGGCAGAAGTTCAGTCGGGGCGCGGCTGCAGTGAGGTCCGGACAGCCATGACTCACCCGACAGTTGCCGATACACATCACTTGAGTGCGGACCACCTTGGTTTGTCGTCAGTCGGTCGTCTTGTCGGACGACGTGTATGCTGGCCGGCGATCACTTATGGGTTGCCTGCGTGTGCCGTCTCGTGATTCGTCCCTGCTATGGCACAGTCGCTGCCGTTAGTATTGTGTAGTCCCGTTAGGTATTGTCTAGTCCTTCGTGTAAGTGTTCATGAAACTGTGTGTAGCTTGTGGAGTGCAAGTTATCTTGTCGGTGGGTCCGTTGACTGTCTGTTGGGTGGGTCGTCGTCGGATCGATAATGATGGGGTCGACTTCCTGTCTCACCTATGTGATCGTTTGTATTTCAAGTGCTGGTCGACCCCCGAAACTTCTGAGTGCCGTTAGCTGCACTGTCTTCTCTTATTTTCTGTCGTGTGTATTTCTATGGCCCATAGCCGATGGTTTTAAATTAAAGCTGGATAGTTTTTAGTGGTGTTTTAAGTCATGGACCTTCAGCCGCTTTAAAATTAAAATTCCTTGCTTGTCAAGTGTTAGACTGTTTGGGCCTTCAGCCTGATTAATATAGTGCTAAAGATAAAGCTTTGGGCCTTCTGCCTACTAAAAATTATTTTAGTTGTATTTTAAGTCATGGGCCATCAGCCGTTTTAAAATTAAAATTCCTTGCTTATCAAGTATTAGATTGCATGGGGCCTTCAGCCTAATTTAAGAGAAGGCTTTGTTGTTAAAATTTATTTTACCTTGAGTTTTAAGTCATGGGGCCTTCAGCCGTTTTTTAAATTAAGGAGCTTTCGAGCATCAGACTGCTTGGGGCCTTTAGCCTAATTGAAGATAAGGTCTTCTGCCATGTGATTTTTTTATTTAATTTTACCTTGAGTCTTAAATCATGAGCCTTCAGCCGTCTTTAAATTAAGGTTGTTGCTTTTCAAGTGTTAGATTTTGGGCCTTCAGCCAAATTGTAGAACTTACTTAACGTGAGGTCTTCTGCCCTCTAAATATTCTCTTTGGCGTCTGAAATTTGGGTTAATGTTTTGTTTTATTAAAGTAGTGGTGCCCTTAACGCATAAGATAGGGTGGCGTATTCAGCCGATAAGTAGGTTTAAGAATTTGTACTGTGATCTTTGGTCAAATAAATGAAGTTATATGTGTTCGAGTGTAACTGACAGCGGCTAATTTTGGCGCCTTTCCATAATTCCAAATAACTGTCCAGCCCTGCGGGATTAGCAGAGCGTTTCAATATCCTTTCACGTTGAATTTTAATCCCTCTGCTCAACCTTTCTTTTATTTCCTTAATTGCTTATACGACGTTTATCTCGCGAAAGGCCATGAAGGTAAAATCTGAGATATTGGAACCCATACGGAGGCTTACCAGCAATCGTTTTTCCCACGAACCACACGCTAGTGGAACACGAAAAGCGTGAATTTACAGTGATACACAAAATATCCTCCGCGACATACCGTAAGGTGGCTTACCGAGTATGAATGTAGATGCAAAAATTATGGAAGGAGACCAAGGCTTCCATACGGTAACCAGATTCAAATGGATGTAGATTGCAATTGTTACAGAGCGATAAAAAGGTCTATACAGAATTGAAAATGACAGAGAGGTTCCACAAATCAGTCTTTCGATTGAAGACTGTAAAAACGACAATATTATCATAAATAATAGCAGTATATAGACTATACACGCTTAGATACATTGAAGTCAGAGCGCACTGAAAAGTTTCTAGCTTTGGTAGTTTATAACGTTGGTAACTGCTGAGTGAAAGAGCAGTGTAATCAATCTTAGAGTGTCGGCTGATTTTTAAAATTTTCTTATGCTCTTAACAAGGGTACATAGGCAGTTGCTTTCCAGCTTTTCAGTAGAATGTTATATATTGTTGTAAGTTTTCACACGTTAGCAGATCATACTATTTTATAGCAGTACTTTCGTTGTTACAATTTACACATTTGAACGGTTGTTACACACGGATCTGATGAAACTCTTCACCAAGGCAATCATGTTATCAAGCATACGATGCGACATTTATTTCCGTTAGTCTTCTGTATTGTTTTCCCTGGTCTGTAACAGATTTTTACACGTTGTGCCTTTACCGTTCAGTGTAACATACTCTATGTAACTTTGCCAAAAATTATGTATTCTTTTGAAATGAGTAGTACGACAGTGTCGAAAGTTTTGTTTGTTGTACTGAAGTCACTTTCTTGCTAGTTGGTCTGCAGTCTGCTTACCATGCTTTCCAACATGAGAGTGTATCCACTAACATTTTATTTTGATTCCTTCACTTAGATGTTATATGACAACGGCCAAAATTATTCATAAGGAGATAAGCTTTAAAGGACAGGTCTTGTATCACTAAAATCATTATATCTACATATACGTCATACACCGCAAGCCGCTTAATAATACGTGGTTGTGGTCTCTTCTGGTACAACTAATTCATTCCCTCTTCCCTGTTTCTGTTGTGAATGACACATGGGAAGAATCACTGTGTATAAAGTTCAGTATTGTCTCTAATTTCTCAAATTTTCTCGTCATGGTCATTTCGTGAGATACATGTGGGGGAAATTAATATGTTCTCCGACTCTTCCTGGAAAGTGCTCTCCTGAAACTTCAGTAGCAAACTTATTCGTGATGCATAACGCCTCTCTTGTAGAATCTGCCAGTGGAGTTCCTTGAGAGTATGTGTAACGCATCCGTGGTCTACGATAGTTGAGCTACGAGCGCCGAGCGGGAAGATCCTTGTTTATTTCACTTCCCGCAGCGTCGCTTGTGTGAACTTTTCCTCGTTAGTGCTGTTCTCTCTGCCGAGTTAGTCGTAGCCTTCAAATGTCTCTGAGCACTATAGGACCAAACATCTGAGGTCATCAGTCCCCCAGGACTTACAACTACTTAAACCTAACTAACCTAAGAACATCACACACATCCATGCCCGAGGCAGGATTCGAACCTGCGACCGTAGCGATCGCGCGGTTCCAGACTGAAGCGCCTAGAACCGCTCGGCCACACCAGCCGGCTCGTAGCGCCTCAGCTCCGCCTTACTGTCTGTTTAGTGTCCGTCTACTTGCAGCGGCGTTGGCCGCTCCGCTATGGCTACCATGGCTTCCACGTGTGTTTTACGAAAAGATACTGTGAGCTATACTTTCCATAAAGCAATGCGAGATGTACAACCCGGGTCTCTAGAAATCTGCGATTGGTTTGTTGAACATCTCATGTGAACTCTGATCAGTTCCACACCACTTATTTTGATGCAGACGAGTATATGTTTTACGTGAAATTTATTGATCTCCTTCACGGTGAAAGGTTATTGTCGCGACATGGTTCTCAAGTCCCGTTGAAGCATCGCGATGATTCCGATGGTATGGTGTCACTCGCAGATGTTCGAGTGTTCATCCTCCCGCCGGAAGTTGATGATAACTTTCTAATGCCATATTGACTGCTTATGGTAACGTGAGAAAATTCGGTCGTAAACACTGGTCTTCTCATCACAGATGACAGTGTAATTGTGGAATTCGTTCCGTGGATGGCTCTGAGCACTATGGGACTTAACATCTGAGGTCATCAGTCCGCTATACTAGAACTACTTCAACCTACCTAACCTAAGGACATCACACACATCCATGCCCCGTTCCGTGGAAATACATGTCAAAGGCAATATTCCATTGCAGTGTTTGGTTACCGCGTTCATGTCACGTATACTGGTCAGGAGGGAACCTGCTTCCTATGTAATGAAAGTTGACACTTTCGGTGTAACTGACCGCGGAGGGCTTTTGTATTAAAGCCGACATTAATGCAGCATCGCAAATTGACGATTGCTGATCTTCTTCCTTCCACTCACGCCATCGGACCTTCTGCTTCGGATCATAATGGACAAACGGTCAATTCTGATAATCGTGTCAATGAATTTCCGCCTTTACCTCCGCAACAGGTTCAGAATCCTATGGCCCCTCGGACAGAACCTGTAACGGCGACAAAAAAGCGACGTCGCACTCAAGATGGTGACGGCGAGGATTTGGCTCTGCCTTCTGCGCAAACCTTCTCAGCATCGATTTTGACCCCTGCTCCTCTCGATGCTACGGTACCTCCCGTCCGTGATACGGTGAGCGGCGAAGAAGTTATCTCCAGCATCTCTGCTACTCGCGAAGTGGCTCTTTCTCAGCTGCCTATGTGTGGAGAGGGAACGGAGTCCCCCTCATCGTCTTGTGTCCTCCGTCACAGTCTGAGATAGTGAATGTCATTCTGCTCCTTTGTCTTCAGCCGCCGAAGGTTTCCTCAATTTGACGCCTACAGCAACTCCCGAGGTGAATAAAATTAGCTACCAAATATCACCTGTTGCATTGGCAGTTCCACAGAATGCTTCCGCTTTAGTGAGTGGAACTCCATTACATAACCCTTGTTCTGAGGGGGCAGGACGTTGTGCCTATGACTCCTGCACCTTCGTATGCAGAGGCCGCCGTGCCACGTAGCCGATGGAAACGGCGTGTACAACTTGGCCGTGCGGTAACCAAATCTAATGATTTGGTTATGATCATGGGGGTTCTGGTCACCCGATGTCTGATTCCTCTGTGGATTCCGCAATGGACCTTGAATCTCAGCTGTCTACGTAATTCTACTCGGACTTCCCGTACATACCAGTACAGCGGCGATCAAAAGCCCAAGCCTACACCTTCCTTTCCTTAAATTTTAATCGTGTGGAATCAGAATTGCAATTTTCTTCGCAGCGTCAGTTCATTTATTAATCATGTACGGACATAGTCTTCTTACAGAAGGTGTTATTTAGGCATTGTTCCTTACCTGGTTTTCGTGTGATCTTTAATGTAGCACCCGAATTTTCCATGGGGTCCACCTTATTCGGTCGCGAAGGCATTCCTATAGGTGATGTGGAAATGTTGGACTCTGGCAGGGGCATCGGTTGTCAACTTTTTAATTTTATCTTGGTTATTTTACATGCTCCTTCTGGCAGTGGTCGCGCAGTGGATCGCTCGCGTTTTTATAAATAGGGTATTGTTTATCTGCCGCGTAGGAGTCCTCCGGGTATTCTGTTCGGTGGTGATTTTAAGTGTGTGTTACTCTCTGCAGATCTATCTCCAAAATTTAATCTCTGTCTCGAATTACATTAATTGGTGCCCTCCTTACGCCTGCAAGACGTCTGGATATGTACATATCCGACGTTAGTTAAATTTACCCACTTTACGGCGACTTCTATTAGCAGGTTAGATATGTTTTACTTATCAAATTGCCTGAACAATGGTATTGTTAATGTTGAAGTCATCTCAGGTTCCTTTACGGATCACTGTGCTGTGACTACAACCCTCAATCTAGAACGGCCACCAGTCAAATTGTTTCGCACCCCGTGGATGATAAGCGTCGCTCACCTATCTGACCCCTCTATGACGCGATGCGAGCCCTGTGGGAGCCTACTCTACGGTCCACTGGGAAGCAACCTTCCATCATTGACTGGTGGACAGAGCTGGCAAAATAGAGGCTCAGGCAAACTTTGATACTTTTCTTTGCTGCCAAAGTGCGAGACTTCCGGAGAACTTACGAATATTACTGTTCCATCCTGCTGAACTTTATGATGCTGTGGTTCACGCCTCTCAGCGAACTGCGGATGTTAGGCGTGTAAAGGCAAAATTGATGAGCTTGAAAAGGATTCAAATGGAATGGATGAAAATGTGATCCACGCCACGATCATTAGTGACGGAAGAACTGACTACCTTATACCATTTGCTTCGGCATCAGACCTGTCGCCGACGCTCTTGTATTCTTTCTCTCACGACAAATAATGGACGTATTGTATCGTGGCAAGCTGATATAGTGCGTGTCTTACACCAATACTATGTAGACATCTACGACATCGATGAGTCGAGTACAGCCTTTTATGACCCACTAGTCAGCATCTTGCTTACTCGTGAACATAATGATGCGCTCTTATCTGCATTTCAGCCCGAGGAACTTTACAAACTTATTGTGGGATCGTCTTCTCAAAAGTCTCCGGGTCTGGAAGGACTTCCCAAGGAATTTTACATGCGCTTTTGGCCGTTGTTGGATGCTACCTTTACGTCTCTTGTGAATGAAGTTTTACAGGGTAGATTTGTGCCGACCTCATTCAAAGTGGGAAAAATTGCTTTAATCCCGAAACGCCCTGAATCGGCTTCTCCTGATAGCTTTCTACCAATTACTTTGTTAAACTTTGACCATAAGACTGTAACGAGGGCAGTTAATAATAGGATGTCGGCCCTGATAGAGATTATTGTGGCCAAACATCAAAGCTGCGTACTTGGTCGTACCATTCTTACCCCTATAAACGACTTTCGTGAGTGGTTTCAGTTGCTGCTATAACGTCAGTCCTTTTTCCCTTGCTTTGATAGACTTTGAAAAGGCATTTGATCATATTAATAACGATTTTTTGCTTCGGATTATGGAGGCATTTGATTCTACTGTTGACACACGGCTAGTGCTCTCGAATCTTTTTACCGGTATTTCAGCTTCGGTAGTTGTCAACGGTCCGCAGCTCGTGGTCTTGCGGTAGCGTTCTCGCTTCCCGCGCCCGGATTCCCGGGTTCGATTTCCGGCGGAGTCAGGGATTTCTCTGCCTCGTGATTACTGGGTGTTTTGTGATGTCCTTAGGTTAGTTAGGTTTAAGAAGTTCCAGGCGACTGATGACCATAGATGTTAAGTCCCATAGTGCTCAGAGCCATTTTTTTTTTTTTTTTTTTTTGTTGCCAACGGCCAGCCGACGACCCCGATAAATATCCGTCGGTGAGTGCCTCAGGGAAGCCTGCTGTCAATGTCTTTGTGTTGTCTCTGGAGCCCCTACTTCGGATGCTAGTATCCCAGCTGAAAGGCAGGACGCCGTCCCAGGTGGACTATAGCTGTTAGTGCATACGCGTATGACGTGATGATTATACTCTGCAATTCTGCGGATATACCTCGACTGAGGGCTGTAATCGATGATTATTGTAGGAGTTCAGGTACACAACTTAATGTAGGTAAATACAGGCTTCTTACTTTGCGAAGTTTTGATGACGCCGTTGTTCCATGGGCTACTGCAGTGGGTCGGCATACGTCTCTCCGTATCATCATTGATCGATGTCCACTCGAAATGGCGACGCTCAACTGGAATTCTGTTACAGAAAAAAATCAGGGAGCGATACTAGAACATGAAAGGCTTTCTCTTACGCTGGAACATGAAAATCTTTCTCTTATACTGCTCCAGCAAGTCCGAATACGGGATACATATGTCTTATGCAAAGCTTATTACGTGGTCCAAGTTTATCCGCTTCCCTCGATGATGGCGAAGAAACTACAGCAACTGTCTTGTCGTTTCTTATGGAGGAGACTTATGTTTCGCTTACGGTATGAGGTGGTCACGAAGCCTCGTCCCTTTGGGGAATTGGGCCTTGCTGACTTATGCAGGAAGAAGCAGATGCAGTATGTGCGACGTACTGTTTTGATGATAAGTCAAGAAAGTCACAGATTCACGTCTCGTTTATTTCTCTATGTCCGTCCTGCTAGTCTTGAGCCTCCTATTGATATTAGTCGCATAAATTAAAAGTTAAAAGACATTCGTGAATTCTGTCTTGCGGTGAGCTATTTAGGGGATGACATTTTATGGAGACACGTCCTCGCCATGAAATTCCTACAGGCTCGTTGGAAAGTAGTCCCTTCCCGGAACTTCGTTGGAAGAGGATCGCCGCAAACAAACTGGACGAAAGTTTGGTGCAATAGAAGTCTTCCGATTTTGCCAGTGCGCGTGGCGTCCTCTTGGTATACGGTAATAAATATTCTGATTCCAACGAATGAGCGACTTTTCCATATAGGGCTTAGAAACAAGGATTTATGTAGCACTACCTAAACCTAACTAACCTAAGGATATCACACACAGCCATGCCCGAGGCAGGATTCGAAGCTGCGACCGTAGCGGCCGCGCGGTTCCAGACTGAAGCTCCTAGAATGGCTCGGCCACTGCAGCCGGCGCTAATTGGTCTTCTGAGACTTTACACACTTCGGACAGTATATTGCTCCCAGATTCTTCCTTCTTTCCAAAGTCGAAAACTCATACTATTATGTGGTTGCTGGGACACTTCATCCATTATATTGTAGAAGGCAAGGAGGAAGTCACATAAACTTCATGCAGTGCATGATCACGGCCTATCGGGGATTTTTGAGAATTCCTCGATGTAGAGACCTCTTCGCCAACATGATGAATCTTGTTTTGCAACGGCAAGGTGTCGGTTAAATTCATTTTTCTGATGCTAGGTGTTTTCTTTGTTATGTATGTTTCCCATCTGATTTGCTTCGACTTGTAGTTTACCTCCTCGTTTTGTTTTATGTTTTGACTCAGAAGGGTTCCAGTTCTATTGTAAAATGTGTGTGGATGAAGTATATATACACATGAGATTATACCATACTTGTAATAAGGTTGGAATTTTTCTTAGTTTGATATTTCGAATATGATCTGAGCTCGTTGTCCTTCTGCTTTTAGATTCTGTATAATAACTACACACACACACACACACACACACACACACACACACACACACACACACATGTCCACAAACTTGATGTTCATCTTATATCCTCCTTTCAAGACACTGTCCATTCCGTTCAGCTGCCCTTCCAGGTCCTTTTCTGTCTCTGATAATGGAATGCAGTCGAATTAAATCAGGTGATGTTGAGGGAATTAGATTAAGAAATGAGACACTTAAAGTAGCAATTGAGTTTTGCAACTTGGGGAGCGAAATAGCTAATGATGGTTGAAGTAGAGAGGATATAAAATGTAGACTGGCAATCGTAAGGAAAGCGTTTCTGAAGAAGAGGAATTTGTTAACATCGAGTACAAATTTAAGTGTCAGGAAGTCGTTTCTGAAAGTATTTGTTTGGAGTGCTGCCATGTATGGAAGTGAAACGTGGATGATAAATAGTTTGGACAAGAAGAGAATAGAAGCTTTCGAAATGTGGTGCTACAGAAGAATTCTGAAGATTAGATGGGTAGTTCACATAACTAATGAGGAGGTATTGAACGGAATTGGGGAGAAGAGAAATTTGTGTCACAACTTGACCGGAAAAAGGGATCGGTTGATAGGACATATCCTGGGGCATCAAAGGATCACCAATTTGCTATTTGAGGGCAGCGTGGAGGGTAAAAATTGTAGAGGGAGGCCAAGAGATGAATGCACTAAACAGATTCAAAGGGATATAGGTTGCAGTAGGTACTGGGAGATGAAGATGCTTCCACAGGATAGAGTAGCATGGAGAGCTGCATGAAACCAGTCTCTGGACTGAAGACCACAACAACATGTCCCCAAATTAAGTTCCGTTTGGTTATATAAAATAAACGTGTACAGATACAAAAGAAATATTTATTGTTCAAAAATCTACAACTGTCAAACCACTTTTCTACATAGCTTCTGAAATTTTGTAGGCACTTGTCATAGCGTGGCAAAAGTTTTTGTATGCCTTCTTCATAGAAGTGTGTATTCAACCATGTGGTAACATGTTCTTTCAGCTCGTCGTCATCCTTGAAGTTTTGACCACCTAGGACAGGTTTTAGGTGTAAGAAGAGATGAAAGTCGCTAGGAGCGAGGTCCGGGCTAAACGGAGGATGATCAAACACGTCCCAGTGAAATTCCCGTAAGAGTTGTTTGGTCACATTCGCCGTGTGAGGTCGAATCCTCTGCGCTTGTTCTGCATTGCGCAGTGCAATTTCTTAATGGTCTCGTAGTAACCATGTGCACTGATTGTTTCGCCTCGTGGTAAGAAATCAACCAGAAAAATGCTTTTTCTCTCCCAAGAATCGGTGAATATGACTTTTAGAGATGTCAAGATTTGCTTAGGCTTAACCTTCGCTGGGGATGAAGTGTGCCGCCATTTCATTGATTGTCGTTTTGTTTCAGGTCTGCCGTACGATACCCAAGTTTCATCCCCCGTGACTATCCGAGAAAGAAAACCATCGCCTTCTTCATTGTAGAGTGTCAAAAACTGTAGTTGTTTTTTGTGTTGTTCAGTAAGAATTTTTGGTACTGAACGTGAGCAAAATTTTCGAAATTTCATGTTTTCAGTAACAATTTCATGAATCAGTGATTGTGAGATTTTCGGAACTTCCATAGCAAGGGCACTAAGTGCAAACTTACGGTTGTGCTTAATCTTCTCTTCAATTGTGTGAACCAGTTCATAAGTAACCACAGACGGACGCCCTCTTCGTTCTTCATTGTGCACTTGATCACGTCCTTCATTGAACAGTCTGACCCACCTTCTAAACACTGAATCACTCATAGCATTTTGTCCGTAATCCTCGCAGATTTATCGACGAATTTCCTTTGATTTAACTTTCTTTGCATGTAGAAAAAGAATCACACGCGGTGGCATATTCAATTACTGCTGACATTTTTTTATTTAATCGTATGGCTAGGGCCCCCCATGGGGCAGGTCGTTCGCTGGTAGCCGGTCTTTCAATTTGACGCCACTTCGGCGAACTGCAGTCAATGAGGATGATAGGATGAGGACAGCACGACAACCAGTCCTTTGGCGGAGAAAATTCCCCGAACCAGCCGGGAATCGAACCTGCGCCAATAGGATTGACAATCCTCCACGTTCACCATTCGGTTACCGGGGGCGGACAGGGCTAACATTATAAAGTAGCACTACAAAGCACACTTCGGCTGTAGTGATTTGAAAATGGCGTACATGTCTTTTCCTTGCGTCAGACTAACTGCCGCGCATGCTCTAAAACGCGATCGTAGCGCTGCCGCAGATAGAAATAGAAACGGAACCTACATTGTGGACGACCCTCGTATCATTAGACGAGTGTTGGAACTTCAATAGTGGAAACTATTTATTTACAGCTCGTACAAAATAGATACGTGTTTCAAAGTTTTACTGACCTTCAAGGTAGCCACTAGTATTGTGTATAACCCGTTGCCAGAGATGTGGAAGTCGCAGGATACTCTTAGCAGTGACAGTTGTGTTGACAGTTCGAGCGGCGCGATCTGGTGCCCGACGAATTTGTAGCAGTTCTGAAGCTAATGCCGTGAAGTGTTTCCATCAGTTTAGGAACCGAGTTGAATTTACGAGGGCTTAAGTCAGTGGAGTGCAGTAGGTGGTATAGCACTTAGCAGCCCCATCAGTCAAGCAAGTCAGTAACAGCTTGTACTGTACGTGCTTGAGCATTGTCCTGCAAAATGATGGTCAAGTCCTGCAGAAAGTGTCTTCACTTCTGTCTCTATGCTGTTCATTATTGGAACACAACCTACGACCAGCTTAGAAGTGATGACACTTTCTGCAGGACCTGACCATCATTTTGCAGGACAATGCTCAAGCACGTACAGTGCAAGCTGTTACTGATTTGTTTGACTGATGAGGCTGCTAAGTGCTAAACCACCTACTTAACTCTACTGATTTAAGCCCTCGGGAGTTCAATTCGATTTTCAAACTAAAGGAAACACTTCACGGGATTCGCTTCAGAACTGCTACAATCTCTTCGGGCAATAGACCACGCCACTCGAACTGTCAACACAACTGACGCTGCTAAGAGTATCTTACGACTTCCACATCGCTGGCGACGGGTTATACACAATGGTGGTGAATACTTTGAGGGTCAGTAAAACTTTGAAACACGTATCTATTTTGTACTAGCTGTAAATGTCAGAAGCTTGAAAGTGGTAGGGAAGCTAGAAAATCTGAAAACGGAAATGCAAAGGCTCATTCTACATATAGCAGGGACCAGTGAAGTGAAATGGAAAGAAGAAAAGGATTTCTGGTGAGATGAGTGTAGGGTAATATCAAGAACAGCAGAAAATGGTATAACGGAAGTATGATATGTTATGAATAGGATGATAGGGCAGAGAGCGTGTTACTGTGAAAAGTTCAGTGACGGAGTTGTTCTTACCAGAATCGACAGCGAACTAACACCGACAACGATAGTTCAGGTGTACATGCCGACGTCGCAAGATGAAGAAGAAGAGACATAGAAAGTATATGAGAATCTTAGAAGGTTAATACAGTACGTAAATGGAGATGAAAAGCTAATAGTCATGGGGGACTGGAATGCAGCTGTAGGCAGGAGCAGAAGAAAAGTTTACAGGAGGATATGGGCTTGAGACTAGGAATGAGGGAGGAGACTTAATGAGCTCTGTACTAAATTTCAGCTAGTAATAGCGAATACTCTCTTCAAAAATCACAAGACAAGGAGGTATATTTGGAAAAGGGCTAGTGATACGGAATGACTTCAGTTCGATTACATCAGGGTCAGTTAGAGATTCTGAAATTATATTCTCGGCTGTAATGCGTACCCAAAAGCAGATACAGACTCGGATGCCAATGTAGTAGTGGTGAAGAGTAGACTGAAGTTTAAGGGGTTATTCAAGAAGAATCAATGCGCAAAGAAGTGGGATACGAAAGTACTAAAGACAGACGGGATACGCATGAAGTTCGCTAAGGGTATAGAAACACCAATAAAGAATAGTTCAGTAGACTGTATAGTTGAAGAGGAATGGGCATCTCCAAAGAGGTCAATCACAGATGTTGGAAGCAAAAGATAGGTACAAAGAAGATAACTGTGAAGAAACAACGAGTAACGGAGGAAACGCTGCAGTTGATCGATGAGAGGAGGAAGTATAAAACTGTTCAGGGAAATTCCGTAATAGAGAAATACAAGTCGCTGAGGAATGAAGTAAATAGGAAGTGTGGGAAATGACGATGTGGCTCCATGAAAAATGTGAATAAATCTAAAAAGAAATGATTGTTGAAAGGAATGACTCAGCATATGGAAAGTAAAAATACCCTTCAGTGAAATTAAATGCATTAAGAGCTTAACGGGAATCCAACTTTCAGATGCAGAGGAGACAGTGTATAGGGGGAAAGAGTACATTGAAGGCGTCTATGAGGGAGAAGATTTGCCTGATGTGATAGACGAAGGAACAGGAGTTGATTTAGAATCGATGAGGGATCCAGATAAGACTGTCATGGAAAGCCCACGTTCAGGACCTTGTTCAAAGGCTTAATGCTACAATTTTTAGTATTGGAACAGCATTTGATGTGAGTGATCGTTAGGCACGAAAATTAGTCTACATTGCTTATTTTCATTCGCTTATGTGGTATGGTATTTTATTTTGGGGTAACTCTTCCCATTCTGAATAGATATTTTTAGCTCAGAAACGCGCGGTTCGAGCAATAAGTGGTGTAAGTTCACGAACCTCTTGTCGACCCCTGTTCACGAGTCTGGGTATTTTGACATTGACCTCTCAATATATATAATCCTCAATATCATTTCTTGTTAAGAATATTAGCTTATTCCCAAGAATAAGCAGCTTTCACTCAGTTAATGCTCCGCAGAAATCAAACCTGCATTTTGATCCGACTTCCTTAACTCTTGTGCAGAAAGGCGTGCAGTATACTGCTGCATTCATTTTCAATAAGCTTCCACTCGAATTCAAAAATCTTAGCAGTAATCTATGGACTTTCAAATCAAAACTGAAGAGTATACTCGTGGGTCACTCCTTCTATTCTGTCGAGGAGTTCTTTGAAAAATTAAGCTGATTCTTCTTGTATTGATTGCGTTTACTTACACTTATGGATTGACATTTTACGTGTTCATAAACATTTTATTTTTATGTGTTATTACTTTTGTGTTGTAATTTCATGTACTGACACGTTCCATGACCTTGGAGATTTGCTCCTCAATTTGGTCCTATGGAACTCGACGTGTAAATAAATAAAATAAATAATCAGAATTTAAGAGAGCTTTGGTGGACTTGAGATCAAATAAGGCAGAAGGGATATATAGCATTCCATCGGAATTTCTAAAATCATTGTGGGCAGTGGCAACAAAACGGCTATTCACGTTGGTGTGTAGAATGTATGAGTCCGGCGACCTACCATCAGACTTCCGTAAAAATATCATCCACACAGTTCGGAAGACTGTAAGAGCTGACAAGAGCGAGAATTATCTCATAATCAGCTATACAGTTCATGCATTAAGGCTGCTATAAAGAATAAGTACAGAACAATGCAAAAGAAAACTGAAGATTTGTTAGATGACAATCATTTTGGCTTTAAGAAATGTAGAGACACCAGAGAGACAAGTCTAACTTGCAGTTGATAATGGAAGCAAAACTAAAGAAAAATCAAGACACGTTCATAGGATTTATCGACCTGGAAAAAGCGATGGAGAGTATAAAATGGAGCAGAATGTTCGATATTCTGAGAGAAAATGGTGTCAACTATAGGGAGCGACGGATCATATACAATGTGTACAAGAGCCAAGAGGGAATAATAGGAGTGGACGATCAAGAGCGGAGTGTTCGTATTAAAAAGGCTGTAAGACAGGGATGTAATCTTTTGCCCCTACTGTTCAGTCTGTACATCTTAGAGGCTATGATGTAAATTAAAGAAGGTTTCAGCAGTGGAATTAAAGTTCGGGTTGAAGCGATATCATTGATACGTCCCGCTGATGACATTGATATCCTGAGGGAACATGAAGAAGAATTACATTATATGATGAATGGAATGAACAGTATAATGAGTACAGAATATGGACTGAAAGTAGGTGGAAGAAAGATGAAAATAATGAGAAGAAGCAAGAATGAGGACAGTGAGAAACTTAACGTCGTAGTAAATGGTCACGAAGTAGATGAAGTAAAGGAATTCCATCTAACCCGCAAAATAACCAATGACGGACGGAGCAAGGAGGATATCTAAAGCAGACAGACAGTGGCAGAATGGGCATCCATGACCAAGAGAAGTCTACTCGTATTAAAATAGCCTTAATTTGAGGGAGAAATTTCTGAGAATATACGTTTTGAGCCCAGCACTGTATGGTAGTGAAACATGGACTGTGGGAAAACCGGAACAGGAAAGAATTGAAGCATTTGAGGTGTGGCGCTAAAGACGAATGTCGAAAATTAGGTGGACTGATAAAGTAAGGAATGAGGAGGTACTGTGCAGAATCGGAGAGGAAAAGAATGTGAGGAAAACACTGACAAGGAGGAGGGATAGGATGATAGGAGACCTGTTAGGGCATCAGGGACTGACTTCCATGGTACGAGAGGGAGCGGTAGAGGGCAAAAACTGTAGAGGAAGACAGAGACTGGAGTACATCCAGAAAATAATAGAAGACGTAGGTTGCAAGTGCTATTCCGAGATGAAGAGGTTGCCACGGGAGAGAAATTAGTGGCGGGCCGCATCTAACCAATCAAAAGACTGATGACTCAAAAAAAAAGTGTCACACTGTCGCTCTACTAAAAGATCCTGTGGCGAAATGTGCCGCTCTTCGTTGGACCTGCTCTACCTCTTCTATCAGTGTTAACTGGTGAGCATTCCAAATTGATGAGCAGTACTCAAGAATAACCGAGAAAGTACCTTGTAAGCCACTTTCTTCGTTGATGAGTTACATTTCCTTATGATTCTTCTCAGTCTATCTCATTTTCCCAGTATTTACTTTGTATCGTCTTTCGCTTTTCGATAATTATTCTCAGATATCTTATGGTAAGCACTGTTTCCAGCAATTAATCAATAGTGTAATTGTAAAGTAGTGAATTCCTTTTCTTGTGTGGGTGCAATACGTGGCATCTATTTATGTTCCTGCTCAACTACCATTAATCAATCCTCCGTATGTCATTTTGCAAATCGATACTGTGCTCTGACGTTTTTACTTTCCTGTACACAGCAGTATCACCTGACAAACGGTTTCCACATTTTCTACTAAATTATTTGTACATATTGTAAATACTAACTTTCCTGTCAGACTAACTTGGAGTACCTGAGTAATTACCTTTATGTCCGTAAATTTTGTTCTGTTAAGAGCGACGCGTTCATTTCTCTCTCTCAGGAAGTCTTGTATCCAGTCGCAGATGTGATCTGACACTCGATAAGCTCGTATTTTTTTATATTAAACGGCAATGCCGGGCGGTGTCAAAAACACGGCATCTACCAGACCGCCGTTGTGTACAGCGCTATGGACCTGGCGGACGAACAGGGCGAGCTGAGTTTAGCAAGATCGCTGTTTGCGGAGTCCATGTTGTTTAGAGAGTAGATTGCAGTCCTCTAAAAACGTCATCCGGTTTTCACTCACAATCAGACTAATTGAAAACTTTTTCTATTCAAAGTCATTGAAAGTTTCGCTGACTGCTCATTTTGGCTCCATGCATATTTAGTTTGTGAGCTAGGTTTTTACTTCTCTTGAACCTGTGATGAAGCTCTCTTTGTTTACGTGGCAGTTTTATAACACTGCTATTAAACCACGATGCGTCTTTGCCGTTTCCCAAAACCTTGCTCGGAATATACTTGTCTAAGGCATATTGAGCGATGCTCCACGTCTTCGACCTCAGCACTGAATAATTTATATTGACTACTCAGACAGTCTGCAGTTTGTATCCCGTCACTCTTTCCAAGCAGAAATATTTTCCTGTCTTCCTTGACATTCGACGTAAAACCTGTTGCCATAGTTGCTACCCTAGCCTTGTGAGCACTGATACCTTCCTCCACATTAACTCATTCGATAAGTTAAGTTCTGGTTATTGCTAGGTCTAAGACATTACCCTCACGAGGTGGTTTCTATCTGCTTATAGTAATTTTCGGCCAAGACGTTCAGAACAATGTCACACACATTCCTGTCTCTGGCAACAGTTTTGACAGCGTAACCCTCATACTTAATACGTGGCAAGTTGAGGTCGCACCTCATTACAACGGCATGATCAGGAAACTTACTAACGTTATTCCGCAAGTTCACTCCGAAGCGGTCTACCACCGCAGCTCCTGACACAGGAGGTCTATATAAGCTTCCGCTTACGATTCTTGACCGGCCTTTGATGCTTAACTTCACCCAAATTGATTCACATTCGTAATGCTTGGTACCCTAGAGAGAAAACATGGAATTCTTTAGATGCAATAGTACTCCACCACCATTGGCCACTAAACAATCATTACGATAAATATTCCAATCTCAAGTTATACTTTTATTGCTGTTTACTTTTGATTTCAACCAGCTTTCTGTTCCTAATACTATCCGAGCATTGTAACCTTCAATTACCCATACTAATTCTGGGACCTTTCATTGGATGTTCCTGAAATTTACTAATTGGATATCAAACATTTCTATATCCGAACTGTGAGGAACAGCAGTCTCTGAGATCACTGTGGCTGGTGTAAGTAACTTCGATTTTGGCAGGCCAATCGCTTAAGATTCCAATGGGAGTTTGTCTGATGCAAAAAAAAAAAAAAAAATACTCCACTACCAGAGTAGTCAATTCCTGCCTAAAGTGCATCCCTGACCTTTAGAGAAGAGCCCAACAATTACTCAGCCGAAAGTGGAGGTCAAGAAATTTGCATCTGATGAAGTCGAAGAGGCGTCTGAGCCTCTGGTTTAAACCCTCTACTTTTCTCGAAATCAGACGATCGTAATCGATCCAGAGCGTGATACTACAGTTTGGCAGCTTTGCCTGCCACCCTTGTGTGATGCTAGTTGCCTTCTCCAAGCCAACCATAATCCTAAAGGAACCGAGGATTGCTTCAGAGCCCAGGCGACAGGCGTCATTATTGCCGACATGTGCAACTGCTTGCAGCCGGTTGCACTCAGTGCGCTAGACAGCCGCCTGTGGAGGAGACCCAATCCCCGGCAAACGTACCGAGTGCACAGTGGCATTTTTCTCTAGCCAGCGTGCTCTTTCCCTGAAAGTCTCCAGTAACTCCCCCCTCCCCCCCCCTTAACGGTAGAGCTCACAATGCTTAGCATACTTGCTCTCTGCACGTGTCGGAACTATGCAAGAAATCGGCCCCTGGCCCATCAGGAAAGTTATCCCCTCTTATCAACACTGGGAAACACCTCGTAGCTGTTGCTAAAGCTTAAGGAGTCAGCTGTAAAAAATAAGATAAAAAATTAACACTATAAATCTAAAACAAGATCAAGACATAATTCTGTTTAATAATCTTAATTCACCTACCAAATTTCAAAAAGAAGGAAGCCGTGCAGACCACCTCTTACGCTTTTGGCTAATTGACATGCGAACCCACCACTGTCTGCCACTCAATCTCGAGTGAAGATGAACCGGTAAGACGTTGCATACAGAAGACGGAGCGAAAATCAGGTCACTAGAGACTCCAACGGCATCAAGGCTGATGTAGATCTCATCACCAGTGCCCTGATGTCACCACAGCATTGAGCAGTAGCTCGAAGTCTGTCGACTATGGTCAACGAATCCTCCAGCTGTTTACATACAGCAGCCAATTGTCCTTGTGCCCTCTCACAACAAGGAAAGTCCCTATCCAAAAAATTGAATAAGATCTGAAAAATACAAAGCAGAGAGGAATACCTGAAAAAGTACATAAAGACCGCCACAGGAAGCAGAATTTCCATACTATGGCTCTTCTGAGACGAAAAGCTCAAACTTTACGCAAACACTAACTCGCTGAACGCAACTGCACAGTACACAAGCAGACAAGGAACTGAGGTTACCAAATTGCTGCTCTACAAGTTCAAACTATCAGCTGTGGCGCTGCAGGCGACGTTAATCTGAATTAGTAAAACTGCGATATACACAAAATATATGCACGAAATAAAACTAGCTCTGTTGTAAGAATTTTTCGATGGTGTAGAGAGATTTTCATGCAATATTTTTTAAAATACTAAACCGACCTTTGACCGTGTATTACTACATTTATCTTCTGTACCATCTAGATTTCGGCTTTTAGGTAATTATCAAAGGCTAAAGGCTGTTAGACCATTATTAAGTCATATCTTTTAAGGCAATCCAAAGCAGTTTATCAAGATTAGTACAGGTCTTAAAGACATGGGTTGCTTTTGTTTACCTGATTTGGACTGTCATAACTAATACCGGATCCCCTAACTCTTCTATATCGACAGCATTTCTTCTTCCATCACGTCATCAGACAAGTCTTCCACCTAACAGAGGACTTCAGTGTTCTCTTTCCACCTATCCGTTCTCTTCTCTGCATTTAACAGTGCACTATTATTGTTAGCGCGCTTGCTTTTATTTGGACCAAGGTTTTTCGACTTTTCTATATGCTCAGCCAGTCCGTCAGTTAATCATTTCTGTCCCAGTTTCTTCATGTTTTTGATGCAACCATGTCACCATAGTTTCCATACACTTCCCGTTTACTTCATTCCTAAGCGACTTTTATTTCTTTATTCCTGAATTTCCAAGAACACATTTGTGCTTCCTTCTTTCATCGATTAACTGAAATATTTCTTTTGTTACCTTTGGTTTCTCATTAGTTACCTTCTTTGTACCTTTCTTTCCAGCTTGTGAGAGTGCCCTTTTAAACATGTCCATTCCTCTTCAACTGAACTGCCTACTGAGCTGCTCCTTATCGATCTTTGAAGATGCAAAGAAGAGCGGCGCGTTTCGTCACAGGGTTATTTGGTAAGCGTGATAGCGTTACGGAGATGTTTAGCAAACTCAAGTGGAAGACTCTGCAAGAGAGGCGCTCTGCATTGCGGTGTAGCTTGCTGCCCAGGTTTTGAGAGGGTGCGTTTCTGGATGAGGTATCGAATATATTGCTTCCCCCTACTTACACCTCCCGAGGAGATCACGAATGTAAAATTAGAGAGATTCGAGCGCGCACGGAGGCTTTCCGACAGTCGTTCTTCCCGCGAACCAAACGCGACTGGAACAGGAAAGGGAGGTAATCATAGTGGCACGTAAAGTGCCTTCCGCCACACACCGTTGGGTGGCTTGCGGAGTATAAATGTAGATGTAGATGTATCTGTAGCCTCAGAGAATTTCAAGTGTATCTCTTCATTTCTTGGCACTTTCGTAACCCACTTCTTTGGATATTGACTCTTCCTGTCTATTCCCTTATACTTCATCACAACTAAATTTTGATGTGAATCTATATCTGCTCGTCGGTACACCTTGCATTACAGTCTCATTTCGGAATCTCTGTCTGACCATGATGAGATATATCTAAAACCTTCCTGAATCTCTCGACTTCTACAAGTATATCTCCTCGTCTTGTCGTTCATGAACAGAATATTCACTGTTACTCTCTGAAATTTATTGCAGAACTCAATTAATTTTTCTCCTCTCTCATTCCGAGTACCAATCCTATATTTTCCCGTAACCTTTCCCTCTACTCCTTACAATACAACAGCATTACAATTCCTGACGACTATTAGATTTTCATCTGCCCTTACTCAATGACCCGTTCAATATCCTCGTATACTTTATTTATCTCTTCACCTTCAGCATGCTACTTTTGGATGTATAACTGAACTGTCGTTGTTCGTGTTGCTTTTGTCGCTTCTGTTGAGAGCACCCCTATCACTGGATTCTTCTTCACATCAGCTGACTCCCTGCCCTATCTTCCTCTTCACAACGGATCCTTCTCCCATTATAACATTTTTTGTTGCTGTTGATATTGCCCTATACTCATATGACAAGAAATTTCCTTTCTGGATTTTCTAGTTTCACTATCACATTTTCCTACGTCCCTTCCCAAAGATCCGATTGGGAGACTAGTCCGGAATCTTTTTCAATGACTGGCCCCGTGTTCTTTGGATACACGTTATGTGCCTTTAACGCAGGGGTCTCCATTTCCTTCTGTATCCTCTTGTCGTTGATCCTTGCTGATTCTTCCGCCTTTTAGGGGCAGTTTCCCACCTCGAGAGCAAGAGAATGCCCTGAACCTCTGCCGCTGCTCATCCCCGCTGTTGGCAGAATGAGGTGACTTCTTACGCCGGAAGTATTCTGCTACCGTTGCTGACGATTTTTATTCAATATTTAAGGAGTGTCGGGGTCGAACTCTGGACCAAGGACGTTTCGGTTGGTAATCAAAGACCCTAACCCACCTTCTTTAACTACAAGAAACGAAATTAGAATTGCCGACCAATTGAATAATGTCATCAATGAGTGTCAGAGGGTGGGGGACTCCCAGCCTGCCTCTGGAATCTTTTTCCAAGCCACCGCCCGCTCCGTTTGCCCACGTTGTCTACAACGACTACGAAGCAACGACTGTCGGGGTCGTAGGTGGTTCTTGAACAGCCGCATAAGTCCAATCCGTGGGATCGGATCTTTACAATTCAGATCGACTCACAAGAGAGGGGTCAGCCATCACGCCTAGACAACATGTAGTTTACAGAACAGTACATTAATATTCCGATTAACCATCACAGCTAAACAGTAAAGTCAGAAGCATTAACCCAGCCGATGTTGCACGTCTCTACCTTACTCTAGGTTTATGCGACCAGATAGGCAACGTTATTTCCACATGCTTTGTTAATTTCTTTCAGTCACTTGTGTCCTCGTAACATGCCCTCACTTATCATATATCTTTCATCATACCACAACTTCGCTATCATACCAGGTATCTCCAGCATCTTGTCTGTACCTCTCCTCAACACTAAAGCTCTCTCCAGCTTCATTTCAGCCATACGTACGACTCAGTAACGAACTGCTCTGTACCCGATATCTGTCACAAGACCAGTCTTCATTCACGAGGAGCGTAAAGCTTTATTTGTTACGATCAGAGTAGCTTCTGTCTCGACACGTTCCTGATGTTTTCTTCTGTCCAACAAGGAACCAGTTTCATTCTGTGCATTTCTCATTCCTTTCTATTTCTGTTTTCTTCCATCCATCTAAACTGCTAAACTCACTCTGTTTGACAGGTGAAGAATGAAAAAACCTTTATGCTGAAAATACATTATTCTTATGTTTTTTAGAGTGGAAAATTCAAATATGATGCTTAAAAAACTGTATCATCCTCCATTTCTTCACATTTTACAGTCAAATTAACCAATTTTTTAAATAATTTAACAGCCTTTGTATAGTTAAAATAATTTAGAAAGGAAGTGTAATGAATGTACATGACGTTGGTAGCACTTCTGAAGAACATTTGCTGGCAAAAAGTGTCGATTATGTATTTGTATTAACAGATGGTGTTTTGTTTACTGTCAACCTAACCTCACTTTCCCATTTGCTGTAAATGTGCTCAGTACAATGTCTAATCGTGGTTGTAAAAACTCTGCTGACAGTTTTTGTTATATTTTTGGAGAATTTGTGATTAAAAAACCCCAAAGAAACAGTACAGACTTCGTGAAAAAGATTTATCAATCATACTTTGGATCTAAACTTGGTGATCAAGATAAATTTTGGGTGCCACATGAGGTATGTTATGTGTGTGTTGAAGATCTGAGAAAACGAGTAAAAGCCTTTAGATTTGCTGTTCCTGTGATATCGATGGAGCCAAGGAGTCATTCATTTGATCGCTACTTTTGCAGTGTTGATATTACTGGTCATAATGCGAAAAACTAGAAGGTAATAAGCTACCCTAACCTTGTAAGAGGTATGTGCTGCCTGCAATATGTAAGCTATAAGAGAACCTGAGACCAAACAGCAGTGTTGACTGCAGTACGAGCTGTGTAGCAGTGGCAGTAAGTTGTTGCTAGCGAGCAGTCGTCTGTCTGCGTTAGTCTCTCCAGTCTGGTGTATCATGTTGGCTGGGCCGGTCGCGGTGCCGCGATGCCAGAGCCTGAGTATTATTGTATAAGGTAAAAAAGCAGCCTCGCGCATATCTAGCAGTGTTGTGTAAAGTGCCATGTAAATCTTTTAAAAAATGTCCTAATAATAATCTTCGTGATATAAAGTAATTAAAAAAAATATTCATTTCAATTTAAAGAAGTTACTAGTTTCTTCAATCCATAATCATTCCTATTGTTGCAAAAGAAAAATCAGTTGCTTCCTTTCATAAAATGACAAATCTATCGGCCAGCATTGCACAGAGCTGTCCCGGAACATTTTTATATAAGAGCAGATATATTCGCCGTTTTTTATTGAGGTAAGAATTTTTCCTTTTTTTATTCAGAATGATCTTACAGGGCCATGACACAGCGCTGCTGAGGTCCAAATTCTACCAGGTTACTGAATTTATTTTTTATTACAAGGTTTAGGAATTTTTCTGTTTCGAGCTTCCATTAAATGAGAAAATAATTTTGTGGGTACATTAAATGTGAATGCATTTGTGTACGGAGATTATAAATGGGAACCAGTTTTGTTCTGAGGTTACACTTAAATTAGAATCATATTATTATTATTATTTTATTAAAAATTTTGCGTGGGGAGGTTACAACCTTCCGTTCGCCATCCGATCAGTAGGCAATGGCGTAGGATTGTCGGTACCTGAACCACCACATGATTTAAGTTCTATTGCAACAGAAGTATTTTCTTATGTACAATGTGATTTAGATGAACGAGATGATGATGAAGAATTCCATTTTAAGACAGAAAATCTGGATTCCAAATTGTTTACACGGACCGAGCTTAACGATTTGTTAGGGATCTGGGCTTAACGAAAGAAAAAGCTGATTTGCTTGGTTCTAGATTAAATGAAAAGAACTAATTGGCAATTATAGCCACCATATACATGTACAGAAAGAGAGAACAGCAATTTTACAAGTTTTTTCAACAGGAAGATTAGTGTACTGCTCAGACATTCCCGGTCTGATGAATGAGTTTGGTACTGAATACAAAAAGGAAGACTGGAGGCTGTTTATTGATTCATTTCAAACTAGTTTAAAGGCTGTTTTATTATACAATGGTAACAAGTATGAATCTATACCTGTTCGACATTCTGTACATAAGAAAGCTATGAAAACCTAGAAATAGTGCTAAATAAAATGCGCTATTCAGCTCATGGTTGGATGATATGTGACGATCTAAAATTAGTATGCATGCTCCTTGGTCAGCAAGGTGGCATTACCAAACTTCCATGTTTCTTGTGTGAATGGGACAGTAGGGCTAGGGATCAACACTGCTGTAGAAAGAACTGGCCTGTGAGGGAGTCTTTGAAACCTGGTGAGAAGAACATTCTACTCAAAAACCTTGTAGATCCAAAATACGTACTCCTACCACCTCTACATATAAGGTTAGGCCTAATGAAACAGTTTTCTAACGGCATGCCTAAAGATGGACAATGCTTTAAGTATCTCTGCCAAAAGTTTCGACACCTTTCAGAAGCTAAACTAAAAGAAGGCGCCTTTGTCAGACCTGACACTAGAAAATTGATGTCTGATGTTAACCCTGAATCAACAATTACTTTAAATGAGAAAGAAGCATGAGTATCATTCAAGCAAGTCACTGCAACGTTCTTAGGACATGAAAAACACCCATAATACGTTTCTATTATAGCTACAATGTTAAAGAAATTTAAAACTTCAGTATGTTTAATGAGCTCAGAATTCACTTTATGAACAGTAACCTTGATTACTTCCCAAATAATGTGGGAGATATTAGTGAGAAGCAAGGAGAGCATTTTCATCAGGACATTAAAGTGATGGGAAAACGCTACCAAGGCCGCTGGAATACCTCCATGATCGGAGACTACTGTTGGTCACTTCATCGAGAAGTTCAGCAAACGACTCATCGTATAAAATCTCCAAATAAAAAGAGAAAGAACATATGAACCAATTAGCTGACAAGTGAAATCTCCATTAACACATACCAATGTTTTAAGTAGCTTACTGTAAATGCAAACCATGCTTGTGTTGTATCAATGCGTTTCATTAATTTCACCGTTTACCGTTTAGCATAGGATTTTTATACTATAAAGTAAAAAGCATATTGCTCGAAAACTATGGGTGATACAGAAAAACTAAGCTAGATTTGGATTCAGCTCATAAAAATCTATAAAGATCAGCTATCAAAGTAAAACAAGTTCTTCAAAAAAACTTTTTGTTGGTCTGTGTTATTTATCTTATTTTTCGCTATTCTGAACAGCAAACGTTTCCTCTAAGTCGATTTCTTTCATATTATCGCCATGCGTTTCTGTTAGAGGTTATTTCTCAAATTCGAGAAGAATGTTATAAGGATACTGCTTAATGTTAATATGATTGACAATTCTTAAAACTCTTATGCTCATTATTATAATATATTGTCATTATCATTATTATTATTATTATTATTATTATTGTTGTTGTTGTTATTGTTAATATTAATATGTTACTCATGCACTGCATGAATTGTAATGTTTACCGACTGTGGATCTCTGGTTACATGTAAGAGAAGACCTCAACTGCCTAGCTTTGCCAGGTGAAATAAATTCTATCTGTGAAAGAAAGGTATTTCACACTCACTTGAAAACACTTTATAGCTCTTAATTGCATTTATATAACATTTACTCCCATGTGGATGGTTATCTGGAGACTGATATTATCGACACTATTCATAGTGATGTTATTCATTACCAGATTATAACTGTTGAGTTTACAGTACCGAAAACTGCACGCCCAGCAAAGCTGAAGTCGCGAAACACAAAACGAAATTTTTAATTAAAACTAGGAGTAGTTAATGACTGTCATTTTGAAAGATTTCAGTAGTTTTCGTTAAAAATTAAGTGAAATTACTAATGCAAGAAATTAGCTTCCCTACTTGCACTGTTAAACAAAACTGGAACTATATTAACGACAAAATTGTAGTGTCTTTTCCTTTAAATTACAAATAAATTACTGTTTACAATAACGATATTGAATGATTATCGGAATAACGAGAAAGGGTATTAGATCGTTGTTCATGTGGTAAGGGCATGGGGAAAAATCAGTACTTAGGTACAAGTAATCTGAATAAGGGCTACTAAAATAAAATTGTTCAAAGAACACTGGTATTACTCTAACATGAACCTGAACGACTTTACTAACGTCTGTTCCTAACCGACGTAACGATGATTGTGTCAACATAACGTCCATCGGTCCCAAGAACATTCCATTAATTGTAGACCGTCGAATTACTTGAGCATACTTTCACTGAGAATGCATTAACGATCACTTAAAATACATTATCGGGTGTCATTTTCCCAGATATTGAGGATACCTTTGTAGCGTGCAGTCGCCACCATTTCCATGTACAACAATAGGGTACGTGTGGGCATTGGCGTTCCTGTTCTAGAAAAGTACGTAAGCCCACCTTCACTTCCGCTACTCCTGCTAGAGCGCTCCAGTATTTGGCTGCTTCGCGCGCTCTCTCAGTTTTTCCAAGTCTTTCAAAAGACATTTTACTTCGGACGTTAAACTAAGAATGAGGTTAATGATATACCTCAGTATACTGAACTAGTAACCATGAAAAACACTATTATCCATAAAATTACATAAGAAGATAAATAGCTGTGCAGTATTTAGATACTATTATAATTAATTACATATTGCATTCTGATAATTGTTTAACGATCTGGAAACTGCGGTGAGGTCTTTTAAATCGTTGATAGTTAAACCGATATGAAATAGGGGGAGATTATGCAAAAGAAAGGAAGAAATTTCGAAACCAGATTTTACACTGAAAAACATTTCCTGGGGCAAATGTGGAGTACTTCCACTTACTATTGTTTGTGAACTGCAAATTGAAGAAATTCTGGAGCACTGAAAATTAACGAAATGTGATCTAGATAAATTAAAAGAAGCAGAGCTTGTTGAGCGAGTCAAAGGAAGCCATCTCTAACTGGCTAACCAGGAACGGCTACATAAGAAGTGCAACGCTGTTGAAGCTTGCATGACTAAGGGAATATAGAGATCATCTATAGGGCAATTAAGGAGATCTTTGGAGAAAAGCAAAGCTAGTGGATGTACGTCAAGAGCACAGATGACAAGACAGTACTTGATAAAAGGGTAGGTTGAAAGTAGGAAGGATTTTATGAAACGAAAATTATGAACAGAATGTGAAGTAGATGAAGATGAGATGGGACATGCGATACTACAAGAAAAATACACACAAAGTACCCCCTCAGATTTTTTGGAATAATTGAGAGAGCCAGATCTAATAAACTATTCCATCTTTTGGGAAGTTACATGATGCTGACGGAATACTGTCAGACTCCAAGAAAAGCCGAAATTGTCCCAATTCGGAAAAAAGTGTATATGTGACTGTTACAGAAATATCAGTTCCATAAGTGATGGTCTCAGAATTCTAACATGGAGTATGTACGAAACAGAGGAATACTTGAAGGAAGCAACCTAGGGGAAGATTAGTTTGGTTTTCTTGGAAATGTAGGAGCACGTGAGGCTATTTTTATCGTAGGAGACGACTGAGAAAAAGTTAACACACATTCACAGCATTTGTAGATTGTGATGAAGTTAGTCACAGTATTGGCTGAAATAAATTCTTTCAAATTATGAAGATAGCAATGATGAAATAAAAGGAGCGAAGAATAACCGATAGCTAGTACTGGAACGAGACATCAGTTGCAAGAGTCGAAGGATGTGAAACATCAGTAGTTGAGAAAGAAGTGATACAGGTTTTCAGCGTATCCCCACCTTTATTTGCCGGCCGAAGTGGCCGTGCGGTTAAAGGCGCTGCAGTCTGGAACCGCAAGACCGCTACGGTCGCAGGTTCGAATCCTGCCTCGGGCATGGATGTTTGTGATGTCCTTAGGTTAGTTAGGTTTAACTAGTTCTAAGTTCTAGGGGACTAATGACCTCAGCAGTTGAGTCCCATAGTGCTCAGAGCCATTTTTGAACCACCTTTATTTAACATGTTTATTGAACGTACAGTAAAGGTAGTCAAAGGAAAATTTGTGAAGGAAATTAAAGTTCAGGGAGAAGAAACAAATATTTTAAGCGTTGCCTATGAATTTGTAATTATCTCAGAGACGGCACAGAACTTGGTAGAGAATATGAATGAAATAGAAAGCTTGTAGAAAAGAGGTCATAAGATGAACATAAAGTAAAACAGATAATGGCATGTAATAGAATTATATCAGATTTTACTGAGGAATAGCATTAGGAACAGAGACAGTAGTAGTAGAGAAGTTCTGTTTTTCGATAGCAAAATAGGTAATAATACCATACGTCGAGAGGATATTAAGTGCAGATTTGCTATGTAAAGAAAAAGAAAAATCTAATCTTAAATGCTAACAATTTTTATCTGAAACTATTTATCTGGGGTATAGCCTTATAATGGAAAAGAAACGAAGTCGATAAATGGCGAAGACAGGAATATTTTGAAATGTGGTGCTACAGAAGAACGCTTAAGATTAGGTGGGTAATTTGGACATGCAATCAATATGTACGAAATCGAACCACAGAGAAATGAAATTTATGCCACGACTTGACTAAAAGAAGAGATTGGCTGACAGAAAAACGCTGAAGCATAAAAGAATAGTTAATTTGCTAGTGGTCGGAAGTATGTGTGCTAAAAAGGAAGACCAAGGCTTGAATCCAATAAGCAGGTTAAACTCGATGTAGGACTGCAATAATTACGTACAGATGAAGGGACTATTACAGGACAGGCCAGCGTGGAGAGTTGCATCGAACCAGTGTTTGGTCAGGTCATGGTACACATTTCGATAAGTATATAGTGTATCGAATCTTACTGATATCTGCTGGGCTGCGGATTAAAGATGGAACGTTTTGGTGCCCCATCTGCTAGCGAGTGTGCTGACTTTTTGGGCACGTAATCTGTCTGCGGAGTCGTCTCTTGGAATGAACAAGTTGTTTGTGGACACGTTGATAAAAATAGTGATGCGAAGTATTCATTCTATGGTTAAATTCTTCAGTGTGAAGCAATATATTTTCCATACGGTAACCGAATGGGATCTTAAATGGCAATTCCTTCCTCAAGTGAAAATATGAGTAGTGTACATCTTCATGTACTCTGAGTCGACTTTTGACCGACGGATGGACATTTTAATGAACTGAAGATATAATTAATTCAGTTTTATTCTTCATAAACATCTCGAATTCAGATCCTTTTTCACAATAGTACTTTCATTCAGTCGGTCATATTGAAGAATGACAGTACCAGATTGAGGACATGCGTATCACATAGGCATTTATCACAGTGTTACGTGCACCTACGGAGTAAATTTTCCGGTAATGCTGCCTGCAAAAGTCTGATACCGATTCAGTACTGTAGCAAACAACAGGTCAAAAACCTTAATGAGCCAACGAACTTCTTGTAATGTCGTTAAACAAACGTGCAATTTATAATCTGAATACCACAGCAACTTGATGCAATTAGCAGAACTGTTTCATCTTCGCAATTTCTGTGCTCTGTTATCCCTTCTAAAAGTAGAAAACATTGCGACACCACTGTTGTATGTATGGAGGGTTTAGCAGCGATTACGCAGTACGGCGCAAACAAATGTAACAGTGCGGACAAACAGAAAACGTATATCGAGAGACGTCCTTTTTCGGCGACGAGAGAGGAACTACACTCCTGGAAATTTAAATAAGAACACCGTGAATTCATTGTCCCAGGAAGGGGAAACTTTATTGACACATTCCTGGGGACAGATACATCACATGATCACACTGACAGAACCACAGGCACATAGACACAGGCAACAGAGCATGCACAATGTCGGCACTAGTACAGTGTATAACCAACTTTCGCAGCAATGCAGGCTGCTATTCTCCCATGGAGACGATCGTAGAGATGCTGGATGTAGTCCTGTGGAACGGCTTGCCATGCCATTTCCACCTGGCGCCTCAGTTGGACCAGCGTTCGTGCTGGACGTGCAGACCGCGTGAGACGACGCTTCATCCAGTCCCAAACATGCTCAATGGGGGACAGATCCGGAGATATTGCTGGCCAGGGTAGTTGACGTACACCTTCTAGAGCACGTTGGGTGGCACGGGATACATGCGGACGTGCATTGTCCTGTTGGAACAGCAAGTTCCCTTGCCGGTCTAGGAATGGTAGAACGATGGGTTCGATGACGGTTTGGATGTACCGTGCACTATTCAGTGTCCCCTCGACGATCACCAGTGGTGTAGGGCCAGTGTAGGAGATCGCTCCCCACACCATGATGCCGGGTGTTGGCCCTGTGTGCCTCGGTCGTATGCAGTCCTTTTTGTGGCACTCACCTGCACGGCGCCAAACACGCATACGACCATCATTGGCACCAAGGCAGAAGCGACTCTCATCGCTGAAGACGACACGTCTCCATTCGTCCCTCCATTCACGCCTGTCGCGACACCACTGGAGGCGGGCTGCACGATGTTGGGGCGTGAGCGGAAGACGGCCTAACGGTGTGCGGGACCGTAGCCCAGCTTCATGGAGACGGTTGCGAATGGTCCTCGCCGATACCCCAGGAGCAACAGTGTCCCTAATTTGCTGGGAAGTGGCGGTGCGGTCCCCTACGGCACTGCGTAGGATCCTACGGTCTTGGCGTGCATCCGTGCGTCGCTGCGGTCCGGTCCCAGGTCGACGGGCACGTGCACCTTCCGCCGACCACTGGCGACAACATCGATGTACTGTGGAGACCTCACGCCCCACGTGTTGAGCAATTCGGCGGTACGTCCACCCGGCCTCCCGCATGCCCACTATACGCCCTCGCTCAAAGTCCGTCAACTGCACATACGGTTCACGTCCACGCTGTCGCGGCATGCTACCAGTGTTAAAGACTGCGATGGAGCTCCGTATGCCACGGCAAACTGGCTGACACTGACGGCGGCGGTGCACAAATGCTGCGCAGCTAGCGCCATTCGACGGCCAACACCGCGGTTCCTGGTGTGTCCGCTGTGCCATGCGTGTGATCATTGCTTGTACAGCCCTCTCGCAGTGTCCGGAGCAAGTATGGTGGGTCTGACACACCGGTGTCAATGTGTTCTTTTTTCCATTTCCAGGAGTGTAGATTACTTCGTAATTACAAAATAGATCTCCGCCGTTAATAGGGAGCAAGAGGTGATCGACGTGCAGCTCCTCACGAGACGTGCGTAGCAAAACGCACCGCCGCGTCGGTCAGGCGTCGTATCGACACTGCAGCGAGCGTCAAAGGGCGCAGCTTAGCCCTTCAGCCGACGGCCTGCAACGCGCTCACATGGGCCACTTGTCTGCCGCGGCCGTTATCTCATAACAAAACATAGAAATATAATTCACAGTGCCAATTATGCATGATTTACTCATCCACTTCCGGGTTCGACATCTTTTACCTGAGTGTAGGGAAGTTTTCTAGCTCCGATGAAATGTACACTACTGGCCATTAAAAATGCTACACCACGAAGATGACGTGCTACAGACGCGAAATTTAACCGAGAGGAAGAAGTTGCTGTGATGTGCAAATGATTAGCTTTTCAGAGCATTCACACAAGGTTGGCACCGGTGGCGACACATACAACGTGCTGACATGAGGAAAGTTTCCAACCGATATCTCACACCCCATCAGCAGTTGACGGGCATTGCCTGGTGAAACGTTGTTGTGGTGCCTCGTGTAAGGAGGAGAAATGCATACCATCACGCTTCCGACTTTGATAAAGGTCGGAATGTAGCCTATCGCGATTGCGGTGCATCGTATCGCGACATTGCTGCTCGCGTTGGTCGTAATCGAATGACTGTTAGCAGAATATGGAACAGGTGGGATCAGGAGGGTAATACGGAACGCCGTGCTGGATCCCAACGGCCTCGTATCACTAGCAGTCGAGATGACAGTTATCTTATCCGTGTGGCTGTAACAGATCGTGCAGCCACGTCTCGATCCCTGAGTCAACAGATGGGGACGTTTGCAAGACAACAACCATCTGCACGAACAGTTCGGCGACGTTTGCATGGACTATCAGCTCGGAGACCGTGGCTGCGGTTACCCTTGATGCTACATCACAGACAGGAGCGACTGCGATGATGTAATCAACGACGAACCTGGGTGCACGAAAGGCAAAACGTAATTTTTTCGGATGATTCCAGGTTGTGTTTACAGCATGATGATGTTCGCATCCATGTTTGGCGACATCGTGGTGAACGCACATTGGAAGCGTGTATCCGTCATCGCCATACTGGCGTATCAACCGGTATGATGGTATGGGGTGCTATTGGTTACACGTCTCGGTCACCTCTTGTTCGCATTGACAGCACTTTGAACAGTGGACGTTACATTACAGATGTGTTACGACCCGTGGCTCAAATGGCTCTGACCACTATTGGACTTAACTTCTAAGGTCATCAGTCCCCTAGAACTTAGAACTAATTAAACCTAACTAACGTAAGGACAACACACCCATGCCCGAGGCAGGATTCGAACCTGCGACCGTAGCGGTCGCGCGGTACCAGACTGTAGCGCCTAGAACCGCTCGGCCACCTCGGCCGGCCGACTTCTGGCTCTACCCTTCATTCGATCCCTGCGAAACCCTACATTTCAGCAGGATAATGCACGACTGGATGTTGCAGGTCTTGTACAGGCCTTTCTGGATACAGAAAATGTTCGACTGCTGCCCTGGCCAGCACATTCTCCAAATCTCTCACCAACTGGAAACGTCTAATCAATGGTGGCCGAACAACTGGCTCGTCACGAGACGCCAGTCACTACTCTTGATGAACTGTGGTATCATGTTGAAGTTGCATGGGCAGCTGTACCTGTACACGCCATCCAAGCTCTGTTTGACTCAATGCCCAGGCGTGTCAAGGCCGCTATTACGGCAAGAGGTGATTGTTCTGGGTACTGATTTCTCAGGATCTATGTACCCAAATTGCGTGAAAATGTAATCACATGTCAATTCTAGTAAAATATTTTTGTCGAATGAATACCGGTTTATTATCTGCATTTCTTCTAGGTGTAGCAATTTTAATGGCCAGTTGTGCAGTTTGTCATCCGGTGTCGTATACCGACTCTATCGAAACGCTCACCGGTATCCAGCGATCCTGTAACATTTTAGATATTATTAAGACTCCAAAACAATAATTTATTTTGCATAAAAAGTCAGATTCATCTAAAGTAACACAAATATAATAACAGTTTATGCATTACCATTGTGAACACTATACAACATTTATGTAAGGTTCGTCTTCAGGAGAGCTATGCTTTCTTTGTCCCTTTTCTCTTTCCTCTCCTACTACAGTGTTCCAGTCTCATACACCATTTCCTGCTGCTGCTATTATGATCCACTACTCGCCTGACCATAAATCCTTATCGTCTTTCCACTTCCATCTACTACGACGACAATATCTGCAAAGAATCCTTGCACGTCCAGTTCCAGGTTTTGCATATCACCTAACACAATCAGACTTCTCGCATTCTGACAGTCCACGCTCCGAATCCTCCCCCTCCCCAGGAGATCCGCATTGGGGACTAATCCGGAATCTTTCTCCAAAGGCGATATCATCTTGACACTTTTTCGGCAGTAAGGCATACGTAATGCGTGCGCACATTAAATGACGTTAATACAGTGGCTTACTTTGCCTTTTGTGTCCCGAAGCCGTCGATCATTGCTCATTCTTCCGTTTAATTCTTCCGCCTTCTGTAGGCAAAAACACTGACTAGGTCGTTTACGGAACGACGGTGATTCGTGATACAGGGATGATTTTTAAAATATTTAAACAATGGCTGGAACTGAACCTGGAATTTACGAAATCTTAGGTACTGATCAAAGATGCTACCCTCAGACCTACCTAAACCTGTGATCTGGATCACGGCTCGAACTAGAAACCTTGCCGTTAGCTGAAAATTTATTTATTGCAGTCTTAGTGCAGCATAGTGCACGGTTTCTTTTAATTTTTCTCTGTGTCTCTGAAACCACAAGGGAGGTAATGACAGGATTGAAGTTTCCACGACGGGTCGGGTGCAGAGCCTAGACAACTCAGATTGTGACAGTATACTCGCCAACTGTCGCAAGAAGATGCTGATAAAGGAACTACATGAGGTGAGGGAAAGGGTATTTCAATCGTAAAGGGGGATGAATATCTGATAACCGTGGTGAATTGAACGGAGTTGTAGGGTAAGGAACAAAAGAAAGCATTATTGGAGAAAATGGGCTTGTAAGTAAGAACGAGAGGGGAGAAATTTGAGATGGTAAAGGCGAATGCTCTTTTTAAAAATTTCTAGAGGAATAGGTATAATAGGTATACTTGGAAATGACACGGAGACATGGGAAGTTCCGGCTGGATTGCATCATGGTCATAGAGAGAGTTAGAAATCGGATATTGGGTGATGAGGAGTCGACTCAAATTTAAGAGAATAGTATGGAAGATTGGCTTTGGAGGGAAACGGTATAGTGAAGAACTGAGGAGTGATGAGATGCGTTTGAAGTTCGCTGAGAATGTGGATACTGCGATAAGAAATACCGGAGTACGCAGTTCTTTTGTAGAGGAGTGGACATCTCTAAAAAGGACAATCGCAGATACTGGAAAGACAAACGTAGGAACAATGAAGGTAACTGCCAGGAAACCATAGGTAACAACAGAAATGCTTCAGTTGACCAACGAAAGAAGGAAGTGCAAAAATGTTCAGGGAAAGATACGAATACAGCAATGCAAAAACTGTAGGTATTATGTAAACAGAAAGTGCAGGGCAGCCAAGACGAAATGGGCGAAATGTGAAGAAACCGAAAAATAAACGGTCATCTGGAGGACTAACTGAGCATGCAGAAAGTCAGAACAAGCCTCTGTGAAACTAAAAGAAGGGTTGTAACATGAAGAGTGCAGTGGGAACTCCACAGTTAAACGCAGAGGAGAGAGTGAAGTCGTTCACCGCCAAACCCATGCCGGCACGGTAGCTCAGCGTGTTCGGTCAGAGGGTTAGCTGACCTCTGTAATGAAAAAACTGAGTTAATCGATCAATAACGAACTTAAACGGATGTCTTACGACGTCCGCGCCGAGCAGATGCAACGAACAAAAGCGAACAAAACGAGATTAAAAAAAAAAAATCCTCAAGGTATAAATGGCCTGAAAGTGCAGAAACTCTGACCGAAACCGGTAACCATTATAAATGGATGTTTTATCTCAGTTTACACTGCTTTTAATCGGTTTTTAAAGAAGGCTTTCACGGTCGAAGTAAGCCTACTAGTATTAAGAATAGACCTTAATTTGAGGAGGAAATGTCTGAGAATGTACGTTTGAAGCGCAGCACTGTTTGGTAGTGAACCATGGACTGAGTAGTAGAATGTGATTAGGTTGTCCGCAGAACTGGCGAGAAGAGAAATGTATGAAAAGTATTACACAAAGAATGGGCACAGTAATAAGACTTGTGTGAAGATAATACCCATGGTACAAGACTGAGCCTTAGAGAACAACAACAGTAGCAAATACAGATATTTGAACAAGGCCTTGGGCGTAAGTCTTACTCTCAGATGAAGAGGTTGGCACGGGAGACGAAGTTCAAATGGCTCTGGCACTATGGGACTTAACGTCTGTGGTCATCGGTCCCCTAGAACTTAGAAATACTTAAACCTAACTAACCTAAGGACATCACACACATCCATGCTTGAGGCAGGATTCGAACCTGCGGGCCGGCCGCGGTGGTCTAGCGGTTCTAGGCGCTGAGTCCGGAACCGGGCGACTGCTACGGTCGCAGGTTCGAATCCTGCCTCGGGCATGGATGTGTGTGATGTCCTTAGGTCAGTTAGGTTTAAATAGTTCTGTTCTAGGGGACTGATGACCACAGATGTTAAGTCCCATAGTTCTCAGAGCCATTTGAACCATTTGAACCATCGAACCTGCGACCGTAGCGGTCACGCGTTTCCAGACTGAAGCGCCTAGAACCGCACGGCCACACCGGCCGGCTACGGGAGAGGAAGTCGCGGCCGTTTGCGTCAGGTCAGTCACTTTCTATACACTTCTCCAAAATCCTTCCAACAAACCTAATGAAAATACTAGACGAACCATGACGTTTTATTGTGTAACATCCATGCATAAACACATTTCTTATGTCTGACGAACATGCGTTTAATCTGCAACATTGGGTCGAATGGTTTTAATTCTGTCACCGGCTCACGTTGATGATGGCTGTAGGATTATCAGCTGAAACTCTGGAAAAACTGAGAATGATGTCCCGGATAAACACCAGAAAGATGGCATAATTTACTATATAAATCGTTTCACATTTTTGTAGCTAAGACTATATGAGGAATTAAATGCCAAATTCAGTCATTTCTTGAATGTCAAGACTGTTCTTAAAGATTTGTCACAAGAGAAGAGAATATTTAACGTGATCGCGTAACCTCGGATTTTTTAAACGAATTAGACAGTTGGGATCAGTCATCTGAAATGAAAAGTGGACAAGGATTACGATCAGACGAGATAGGGTAACATCAGTACCAGCAGAAACTGGTATAACGGCAGTGGGATCCGTTATAACGGCAGTGGGATCCGTTATGAATAGGAATGCCCCTAGGGATGTCGATCGTCCGCTGTGTCACCCTGTCGCATGCGGTGTCATGCAGAACCTGTATATAGGGACATGTCGTCAGCACATCGCTCTGCCAGCCGTTTAGTCGATTTTCCAGATCTTAGGCCCGCTACTTCAAAATGGCTCTGAGCACTATGGGACTTAAATGCTGAGGTCGTCAGTCCCGTAGAACTTATAACTACTTAAACCTAACTAACCTAAGGACTGCACACACATCCATGCCCGAGGCAGGATTCGAACCTGCGACCGTAGCGGTCGCGCGGTTCCAGACTGTAGCGAGCGGTTCTAGGCGCTACAGTCTGGAACCGCGCGACCGCTACGGTCGCAGGTTCGAATCCTGCCTCGGGAATGGGTGTGTGTGATGTCCCTAGGTTAGTTAGGTTTAAATAGTTCTAAGTTCTAGGGGACTGATGACCTCAGAAGTTAAGTCCCATAGTGCTCAGAGCCATTTGAACCAGACTGTAGCACCTAGAACCGCTCGGCCACTCTGGCCGGCCCCACTACTTCAATTGGCAGCATGAAGTGTAGCCCATACTAAAGAGTACCGCATGCTCTTCGAACTTAAATGGAGATCTTTGGAAGGAAGGTGACATGTCCCGAAACCCTGTCGATTAAATGCAGAGAGAGACTGCATTCGTAGGGGGCAGCTCCAAGATTCTGCTAGCGCTATCGTATACCTTTCGAAGGATTAGGGGAATAAGAGGTATTAGGAATAGCACAGAGACATATACACAGTCAAGTTGCTCTTGCTCTGTATGCCAGCGCAATAGGATAGAGAAGTCATTTATACTGCTATATACAATAGTGCTTACGTATATGTAAACGCAACTGCACGCGTGTGAAGTAACATTTTGCTGAAGTGGGACATAAAGTGAGCTTTTAGGTACCTAGCTCCATACACAGGACTGACTAAGGAAATTACACCGTCCACAGAAGGGTTGTTCTTTTCTTTTATGACGTTCATCTATTACTGCACTTGAACTAAAAATAGCTGGTAAAAGTCGTAGTCTGCATCTTGAATTGCTGCTAAAGACACCCCCGCATCTGCGTTTAAGATCCATTATTTCTTGCGCGGTAGCGCCGGCAGCTCGTCCGCGCCACGCGGAAGTGCAGCGGGCAGAGAGCATTAGGCCCGCGGCGGCTCATGTATGTTGCAACCACAAAGGGCCGAACATTTGCCCCTACCTGCTGTTTGATAATTCAGTGGTCTGTCGAGTGGCGAGCGGCGGCCGGTATGGGGCGGGAGGCGGGGGTTATGGGTCGTAGGTTGCGAGTCGCGCGGCGTGGGGCGGGGGGCAGGGGGGTAAGCAGGCGCCAGGGAACCGCCGTGTCGGCACTGGCTGGCTCGGGCGGCTCAGCACACTACATCGTGGCAATCAATCTTAGACTGCAAGCGTACGTTACGTGCTGTTGTAAATAAAGACAACTTTATCTGTACGTTTCCTCTCTTACACTCGTACGAATGCCTGTCAAACGAAAAAAAAGGTGATGTTGCCTACAATTTTAATCCCTAAATAAGTTAAATTATCCTTAAGGATCATACTTCTTATATCGTACTGAGAAAATTTAGGCATTATAAGGAGAGACTAGAATTCGAATATCTGACATACACTATCGAAGATACCAGTACAACCTCTCCTACAAGTGACAGTACATATAGAGACTAGGTTATGCAGTACAGTTCGTAATAAGTAACTATTTTCAACTACTTTGAAACAAATAATCATCACTGACTGTAGATTACTTATCATTAAAAGTTCCTTGAAGACGCACCCGGCCGCAGCTCGTGGTCGTGTGGTAGCTTTCTCGCTTCCCGCACCCGGGTTCCCGGGTTCGATTCCCGGCGGGGTCAGGGATTTTCTCTGCCTCATAATGACTGGGTGTTGTGTGATGTCCTTAGGTCAGTTAGGGTTAAGTAGTTCTAAGTTCTAGGGTACTGATGACCATAGATGTTAAGTCCCATTGTGCTCAGAGCCATTTGAACCATTTCTTAAGACGCATCTGCAGGTGATCTGTACAAATAATAATCGATTATTCTTTTACAAAGAACCCTTAGCAATTATGTAAAGTATAAATGGATACTGAAAAGCGCTTTTATAGAGTTACGCTTGAACAGTTAAAAAATAAAAATAATTGTTCAAATGGCTCTGAGCACTATGGGACTTAACATCTGTGGTCATCAGTCCCATAGAACTTAGAACTACCTAAACCTAACTAACCTAAGGACATCACACACATCCATGCCCGAGGCAGGATTCGAACCTGCGACCGTAGCGCTCACGCGGTTCCAGAGTGAAGCGCCTAGAACCGCACGACCACACCGGCCGGCACAAGCGTGAAGAGTACTTACAAAAGATTCTTTGTAGCAAGTCACCGCCGAAAGAAAACTGCCTTAGAGTAACTTCCTATCATTCATGTGAAGTTGTAAACAAGTAGCAATCTAAAAGCGGTAGTCCACATATAGCGAAGGTATTGTTCTCGGCGCTACAGTCTGGAACCACGTAACCGCTTCGGTCGCAGGTTCGAATCCTGCCTAGGGCATGGATGTGTGTGGTGTCCTTAGGTTAGTTAGGTTTAAGTAGTTCTAAGTTCTAGGGGACTGATGACCTCAGACGTTAAGTCCCATAGTGCTCAGGGCAATTTGAACCATTTATTGCTCTCGTCGCATCTGACACCACCTGTAAACAGCTTCCCCACTGCTTAGCGATCAGTATTGTCCTGCCTTCTGCCACTCAACCACCTTCCTGCTTGTGGCACTTTAAGCTGTGCCCGTCACTGTGTTCATACTTTGAAATTGTCTCCGTGCACTATTAGTCTACAGCTTGGTTTGATCCATTTAATTACTACCCAAATTTTACTTTTATAGCTGTATGTTAAAATAATACGTTTTTAAGAAGCCTCATGTCTGCCCCCGACTCTGAATGGTCAGCGCGACTATTTATCGTCCGCGTTTCACATTCATACATGGCTACACTCCATACAAATACTTTCAGAAACGACTTCCTGACATTTAAATCTATACTCGATGTTAACAAATTTTTCTTCTTCAGAAACGCTTTTCTTGCAATCGCCAGTCCACATTTTATATCCTCTCTACTTCGACCATCATCAGTTATTTTGGTACCCAAATAGCAAAACTCCTTGACTACTTTAAGTGTCTCATTTCCTAATCTAATTCCCTCAGCATCACCCGATTTAATTCGACTACATTCCGTTATCCTCGTTTAGCTTTTGCTGATGAAGATCTTATACTCTCCTTTCAAGACATTGTCCATTCCGTTCAACTGCTCTTCCAAGTCCCTTGCTCTCTCTGACACAATTACAATGTCATCAGCGAACCTCAAAGTTTTTATTTCTTCTCCATGGACATTAATATCTACTCCGAACTTTTCTTTTGTTTCCTTTATTGCTTGCTCAATATACAGATTGAATAACATCGAGGATAGGATACAACCCTGTCTCACTCACTTCCCAACCACTGCTTCCCTTTCACACCCCTCGACTCTTATGACTGCCATCTGGTTTCTATACAAATTGTAAAGAGCCTTTCGCTCCCTGTATTTTACCCTTGCCACCTTTAAAATTTGAAAGAGATTATTCAAGTCAACATTGTCAAAAGCTTTCTCTAAGTCTACAAATGCTAGAAACGTAGGTTTGCCTTTCCTTAATCTTTCCTCTAAGATAATTTGTAGTATTGCCTCACGTGTTCCAACATTTCTATGGAATCCAAACTGATCTTTCCAGAGGTCTGCTTCTACCAGTTTTTCCATTCGTCTGTAAAGAATTCGCATTAGTATTTTGCCGCTGTGACTTATTAAACTGATAGTTCGATAATTTTCACATCTGTCAACACCTGCTTTCTTTGGAATTGGAATAATTAAATTCTTCCTGAAGTATGAGGGTATTTCGCCTGTCTCATACAACTTTTTCACCAGACGGTAGAGTTTTGTCAGGACTGGCTCTCCCAAGACTGTCAGCATTTCTAATGGAATGTTGTCTACTCCGGCGGCCTTGTTTCGACTCATGTCTTTCAGTGCTCTGTCAAACTCTTCACGCAGTATCATATCTCCCATTTCATCTTCATCTACATCCTCTTCCATTTCCATAATGTTGCCCTCAAGTACATCGCCCTTGTATAGACCCTCTATATACTCCTACCGCCTTTCTGCTTTCCCTTCTTTGCTTAGAACTGGGTTTCCATCTTAACTCTTGTTATTCACGAAACTGGTTCTTTTTTCTCCAAAGGTGTCTTTAATTTTCCAGTGAGCAGTATCTATCTTACCCCTAGTGAGATAAGCCTCTACATCCTTACATTTGTCCTCTAGCCATCCCTGCTTAGCCATTTGGCACATCCTGTCGATATCATTTTTGAGATGCTTGTATTCCTTTTTGCCTGCTTCATTTACTGCATTTTTATATTTTCTCCTTTCATCAATTAAATTCAATATTTCTTCTGTTACCAAATGGTTTCTACTAACCCTCGTCTTTTTACCTATTTGATCCTCTGCTGCCTTCACTATTTCATCTCTCAAAGCTTCTTATTCTTCTTCTACTGTATTTCTTTCCCCCACTCCTGTCAATTGTTCCCTTATGCTCTCCATGAAACTCTGTACAACCTCCGGTTTAGTCAGTTTATCCAGGTCCCGTCTTCTTAAATTACCACCTTTTTGCAATTTCTTCAGTTTTAATCTACAGTTCATAACCAATAAATTGTGGTCAGAATCCGCATCTATCCCTGGAAATGTCTTACATTTTAAAACCTAGTTCCTAAATCTCTGTCTTACCATCTGAAACCTTTTAGTATCTCCAGGGTTCTTCCATGTATACAACCTTCTTTCATGATTCTTGAACCAAGTGTTAGCTATGATTAAGTTATGCTCTGCACAAAATTCTACGAGGCGGTTTCCTCTCTCATTTCTTAGCCTCAATTCATATTCACCCACTATGTTTCCTTCCCTCCCTTTTCCTACTCTCGAATTCCAGTCACCCATGACTATTAAATTTTCGTCTCCCTTCACTACCTGAATAATTTCTTTTATCTCATCATAGATTTCTTCAATTTCTTCATCATCTGCAGAGCTAGTTGGCATATAAACTTGTACTACTGTAGTAGGCACGGGCTTCGTATCTATCTTGGCCACAATAATGCGTTCACTATGCTGTTTGTAGTAGTTTACCCGCACTCCTACTTTTTTATTCATTATTAAACCTACTCCTGCATTACCCCTATTTGATTTTGTATTTATAACCCTGTATTCACCTGACCAAAAGTCTTGTTCCTCCTGCCAGCGAACTTCACTAATTCCCACTATATCTAACTTTAACCTATCCATTTCCCTTTTTAAATTTTCTAAGCTCCTTGCCCGATTAAGGGATCTGACATTCCTTTTTCCGATCCGTAGAACGCCAGTTTTCTTTCCCCTGATAACGACATCCTGTTGAGTAATCCCCGCCCGGAGATCCGAATGGGAGACTATTTGCCTCCAGAATATTTTACCCAAGAGGACGCCATCATCATTTAATCATTCAGTAAAGCTGCATGCCATGGGGAAAAATTACGGCTGTAGTTTCCCCTTGCTTTCAGCCGTTCGCAGTACCAGAACAGCAAGGCCATTTTGGTTAGTGTTACAAGGCCAGATTGGTCAATCATCCAGACTGTTGCCCCTGCAACTACTGAAAAGGCTGCTGCCCCTCTTAAGGGACCACACGTTTGTCTGGCCTCTCAACAGATACCCCTCCGTTGTGGTTGCACCTACGGTACTGCTATCCGTATCGTTGAGGCACGCAAGCCTCCCCATCAATGGCAAGGTCCATGGTTCATGAGGGGGGTGTATACTATCAACTGTCGAAAACCTTCTACCGATAATACCTTGTACCATTTACGAAAAGTACGGTGTTTCGCAATAGGTGGGACATTTCTTAAAGAGTTTATTCACTTGTGCTCAAAGTAATTCATTGGGAGACGAAAATACTAAAAGTATCAATCACATAGTTTCACAGCCTCTACTTCGTGTACTATCAACTGTCGGAAACATTCTTTCGATACCTTGCGACATTTACGAAATATTAGTGGCATTCGCAGTACTTGAGACCGACTGTATCCCTTAAGGAGTGTATATACTTGTAGGAAATGTGCTGGCGACTGACTCATGATCCGCTGGGGTGAAGAACTGACTTCTAAGAAGGCATCTTCAATATATTCTGTGGGCATCATAACACAGTATGCGATAACGCCGTTTCCACAGCTCGACTGCGTCCTTGTGCGCGGTTGCAGTTTATTTTAAGCCAACATCTCGATGAGCTACAGACCAGCCGGCCGAAGTGGCCGTGCGGTTCTAGGCGCTGCCGTCTGGAACCGCGAGACCGCTACGGTCGCTGGTTCGAATCCTGCCTCGGGCATGGATGTGTGTGATGTCCTTAGGTTAATTAGGTTTAACTAGTTCTAAGTTCTAGGGGACTAATGACGTCAGAAGTTGAGTCCCATAGTGCTCAGAGCCATTTGAACCATTTTTTTGAGCTACAGACCGTAAATCTCAATCATAATTCAGATCTGGATATAAATGCTAGTGTGTGGGCAAGATCAAACTATTTGCTTGAGGGGATGGGTGTGGGTGAGAACAGGCTGACAAAGAAAGGTAAACGCAGAGCGCCGCCTGTCCAATTCGAGTTCCTGCACGATACCTGTGCTTAGCAGATTCCATCACAGCTCCTAGAGACGCTATTTGCGTAAATTACCTAATCCAGTAACAGCCTGCGACAAGTCATTCGATTTATAGGGACATCTCTGTAACGTCTGAAGGACTGATACTGGAGTACCTGTACACCGCAGTGCTCACATACAGGCGAGCTGTGACGAGGCCCATTAGAAAGACAGGCCGCGGTGCGCACGTCACCAAGGTAGGCGTGAACACGCTCGCTCGCTCAGCTCAGCATACAAAATGCGTTAGCCGCGCGAGGTAGCCGCGTTGTCTACAGCCCCTTGCCACGGGTCGCGCGGATCCCCCCGTCGGAGGTTCGAGTCCTCCTTCGGGCATGGATGTGTGTATTGTCCTTAGCGTAAGTTACTTTAAGTCAGATTGAATACACTCCTGGAAATGGAAAAAAGAACACATTGACACCGGTGTGTCAGACCCACCATACTTGCTCCGGACACTGCGAGAGGGCTGTACAAGCAATGATCACACGCACGGCACAGCGGACACACCAGGAACCGCGGTGTTGGCCGTCGAATGGCGCTAGCTGCGCAGCATTTGTGCACCGCCGCCGTCAGTGTCAGCCAGTTTGCCGTGGCATACGGAGCTCCATCGCAGTCTTTAACACTGGTAGCATGCCGCGACAGCGTGGACGTGAACCGTATGTGCAGTTGACGGACTTTGAGCGAGGGCGTATAGTGGGCATGCGGGAGGCCGGGTGGACGTACCGCCGAATTGCTCAACACGTGGGGCGTGAGGTCTCCACAGTACATCGATGTTGTCGCCAGTGGTCGGCGGAAGGTGCACGTGCCCGTCGACCTGGGACCGGACCGCAGCGACGCACGGATGCACGCCAAGACCGTAGGATCCTACGCAGCGCCGTAGGGGACCGCACCGCCACTTCCCAGCAAATTAGGGACACTGTTGCTCCTGGGGTATCGGCGAGGACCATTCGCAACCGTCTCCATGAAGCTGGGCTACGGTCCCGCACACCGTTAGGCCGTCTTCCGCTCACGCCCCAACATCGTGCAGCCCGCCTCCAGTGGTGTCGCGACAGGCGTGAATGGAGGGACGAATGGAGACGTGTCGTCTTCAGCGATGAGAGTCGCTTCGGCCTTGGTGCCAATGATGGTCGTATGCGTGTTTGGCGCCGTGCAGGTGAGCGCCACAATCAGGACTGCATACGACCGAGGCACACAGGGCCAACACCCGGCATCATGGTGTGGGGAGCGATCTCCTACACTGGCCGTACACCACTGGTGATCGTCGAGGGGACACTGAATAGTGCACGGTACATCCAAACCGTCATCGAACCCATCGTTCTACCATTCCTAGACCGGCAAGGGAACTTGCTGTTCCAACAGGACAATGCACGTCCGCATGTATCCCGTGCCACCCAACGTGCTCTAGAAGGTGTAAGGCAACTACCCTGGCCAGCAAGATCTCCGGATCTGTCCCCCATTGAGCATGTTTGGGACTGGATGAAGCGTCGTCTCACGCGGTCTGCACGTCCAGCACGAACGCTGGTCCAACTGAGGTGCCAGGTGGAAATGGCATGGCAAGCCGTTCCACAGGACTACATCCAGCATCTCTACGATCATCTCCATGGGAGAATAGCAGCCTGCATTGCTGCGAAAGTTGGATATACACTGTACTAGTGCCGACATTGTGCATGCTCTGTTGCCTGTGTCTATGTGCCTGTGGTTCTGTCAGTGTGATCATGTGATGTATCTGACCCCAGGAATGTGTCAATAAAGTTTCCCCTTCCTGGGACAATGAATTCACGGTGTTCTTATTTCAATTTCCAGGAGTGTATTTTGTAATCCTAGGGACCGATGACCTCAGTAGTTTGGCCCCATAGGAAGTTACCAGCACCACAAAATGCGTTTCTAAACTTATTAACGCACATACTAACGAGAATTGTATATTCTTTTGGAAGCTGCTATGATGAAGTCTTACTGATTTACAGTACTACAACAAAATTTAATTCAGATCAGTACTCGATATGAATGGTACGATAGCTTGTTTATAGCATTTAGTCTCTTCTGCTTAATAGTCCTCATTTCATGCAAGAAGTGGTGCCCTACGCAACTAATAATAATTTTGGCACGATTTTAATGTTATTGTACTCCAGTACGGCCGTAACAAATTGTAAGAAGACATATGCACTTCTGATCACTGTAGTACTAGTAACAGTAAGACTCCATATTGCGGATTCCAGTAGCAGATGCAATTCTCGTTTGTTACGAGTTAACAGGTGCACAAACGTTGTATGTCTGCTGAGTTGAGCGAGCGGGTGAGTGCAGGCCTACCTTCGTTAGGTACGCGACGCGGCGTGTCTTTCTCGTAGGCCTCGGGCTGTAAACTGTCACGTCACTGTGAATCCTTTCACCTAGCCGCGTTGCATTGAAGCTTATAGGAAAATGGGGCACACATGTTTATCTCATACGTAGGTATGAATCTGATCGAGATTTTCCCGGGTTTAGTTTATTATTATAGAGTGTTTATGTAAAGCCTCCTAAGAAAGTCAACCTCTTTCACTACCTTAAAGGACGCTGTTTCTTATTTTACTAGGGGAAAGCTTAAACGACATAGACTTGTACTGCGGGACATCCCAAATAATATTTCAAACTCTTTCATTGTATTAACATGTTTTCTTTTTCCATTCTGGTAAGTTTAGTTATAACTCTGTAACCTCCCCGTCTCTTATCGACCTTAATGACAGTGAAAAATTAAACCGCGTGTACCTAATGGAAATTTGGGAAAAGCAATTGTCACCGAAGTTAATCTGTCGGTAAAGAGGGAGGAAAGGGTTACATCTAAATGAAAGGAAAATGCAAATGAAACTGGTGGAAATTAATTTTGAAAAGGGGTAAAGTTAATAAATAAAGTAAATGTGCGGCCGTTACGTTAACAATTAACTAGCGGTAATTAGATATTTGAGATTTGGGGAAAATTACAGTCGCCAGTCCTAAGGACAATTACTATAGTAACTGAAAAAGAAAGGTTATTGCACATATAATTAGCACTAGAAGTGTGGCAACTGAAGGTTGACACGTGTAGTGTGAAAACTGAAAGTTTGTCAGAAGTAATAAATTTCGCTACACTCTGACTTAATTTAGCAAAAGAATTAATAAAACCGGAAAATAGAAAGTTAATTTAGTGACTGAAGTTAATAGTGAGCTTTCTTTCTGAAGCACATCGAAATTCGTTAAAATACGGTTAGTCTTGGACTACCTCAACAATCATTTCAAAAGCTACTTGAATCTACGCAATTTAGAAATAAGAGATTTAACTTTGAACTTGAATTAAATGATTCTGAACAATTAACAATAGTAAAATTTATTACGTACCAAGCTGAGCTGCAGTCACAGGTAAGCTAAAATACGGTAACAAAACTCGCACTCTTAATTTGTGCTTGTGTAATCTAAATTTTGTAGCCAGCTATGAATACCTTAACTGAACACCAAGCGAGGTGGCGCAGTGGTTAGCGCACTGGACTCGCATTCGGGAGGACGACGGTTCAATCCTGTCTCCAGCCATCCTGATTTAGGTTTTCCGTGATTTCCCTAAATCGTTTCAGGCAAATGCCGGGATGGTTCCTTTGAAAGGGCACGGCCGATTTCCTTCCCCATCCTTCCCTAACCCGAGCTTGTGCTCCATCTCTAATGACCTCGTTGTCAACGGGACGTTAAACAACACTAACCTAACCTAACCTTAACTGAACTTTGAATTTAAAGCAGTGAAATCGAATGATACTGGCGGTTAAATTTCAACGACACTCGGGTTCATTCTGGAAAAGGAAGGGACCCTGCTTGGTAATGCAATTGGGACAATGAGCAACAAAGGTTCATGCTAAGCTGCTGTAATTTTGAGCCAAATTTTAAAAGCTGAGGTCTGCCATACAGTTCTAAAACTTCACGTTCTTTTAGTCTTCCTTGTTGGCTGATTGAAGGTTTGCAGTCGTCAATCGGGGAGGTGGTGACAGTCACTCATTGTCGGCCGTCGCTGTTGCAGAAGCTGGATGTTGGCGCACCTTCTTCTCGACACGGTCACCAGGCGAAACAGGCTCTTGATGTGCGCCAGCTAATGCTTCCCCTCCGTGACACCGTGTCAGAAACTATCATAGCAAGTCGAGCGCAATTACATGCTGCCCAACCCCGAAAGCGCGGCAACTCGTGGGAGTGTCACACAACATACCTGCTCCATTGCACCACCCCAGCCAGACCCCCTGCTCTCGCTCCACGTGACAGAGTTAACACTACCAAAGTTCCTAAACACTTTGATTCTCCACATGACCTATCGATGAATTCGTTCGATAGCATAGTTTTCCAAAGGCCAGACCCAGCGTATAAATACAAATAATATTCACAAAACAAACCAATTATAAATCGACATAAATGCATAAATAAATATATATACAAATAGGTAAACAATTACAATATATAAAGACACAGAAATGTCATATATTCAGGTAACAAAATAAGGAAAAGTCTATAGTACAATGGATGGAAATAGAAGGATATGCATTTCTGGCGTTTCACGTGCCCCACATTGTGTGAGGATGTTCGTGTAACCTAAACAGACTCAGAAAATATCCCAATATCAAGAAATTTAGCATTAGGCTAATTAACCATAAATCAATTTTTAGACCATAATAATTGAGTGGACTCAGTCCTAACCTTATTCCACTCTGTCATCTTACACAAAAGAAAACAGGTTGACAATATATTAAAATTCATAGAAAACATAGAAAATGGTTTAGATATTCTAAAATCAGCAAGAAATGGAATACTATTTACAAAATTAACCAGAGTACATGGTCATAAAAACAGGTAGTCCAAAATACGCAAATTAATAATTACATAGAATGCACATTTTGTATAACCTTTTCATAATTAATATTATCGTCATGAGAGTCTACTTAATGCTAAACAAGACAATAATATACAGCAGATCGACAAAAATATAAATATTGACAACAGAATTCTTTCACACCAGCTGTCCGGGAAGAAAAACTACTCCGCCTTCCGTACCCGCAAGTACAAAGAATGCCGATAGCGGCACAAGAGCCGACAGCGGCTCCGCCTCGCCAGTATTGTTGCGCCCGCCTGTGCGGCACGCTTGATCTCACTCGCCTGTGTAACGGCATTTCCAGAACGTCCGTTTCACTGAATTCTGTCGGAAAAACTCACTCCCGAGTAATCTCAAGGAGTCCATTAACACTATCACAGTGGATAACTTGACACTGTCCATCATCACACGCATGTACTAGCCTGAAACTTAAAACAGCGTCTAAGTACATCGGCAATGACTAGTAAATCACACATTCATGAAATCTTACAGCTAGTTACAAAATCATATTTACATTCCTTAATCTACTGTGACTCAGCTGAAAACTTAAACTAGCAGCTTGGCTTTTTCAGTTGTTTTATAGTAACTCTCTCTCTTAAATCAGTTAGTAAAAATTAATTACTTATTAATTACAACTTCTTTAATGTTCTCTTGGTCAGGCAAAAGCATGGCAATCTGGCAAATCGTTTAAATCTTACACTCTATATTCACATACTGTACAAATTACCCATTCTGTGGTATTAATCAATCCTAGGTTGGTACAATTTCAAGTCTACAATGTCCCGTATACCTAATAGTTTCCCAGAGCTTGGATACTCTAAGCAATAAGCATTTGTGTGAGGTATACCAATGGCTTTATATGGTGCATTATAGACAAATTTAGAGATTTCATTGTCTATCTCACTCGATTTCCCATGAGCTTTTACAAGTACTAAGTCTCTGATTGCAAACTTAGCAAAACGCACTTTAGCGTCATGACAACGTATGCGAGCATCGGATTTTAGCTTCATTACTTCTCGCAAACGATCTTTTTTTCACACCAACACTAATGTCAATCCGTGGAGGGAATTTGATTATCTCTTCCACTAAACTTTTACTTCTATCATCCAAGAGGATTTTCTCTGGAGAAAATCCCGTAGATTCATGTCTCAAGGTGTTCATAATTCTGTCAAATACTGCTACATATTTGCCCCAAGCCCTATGGTTGTCATGGCAATAGGTACGGCAAAGTCGGCCTAGTTCGCGCGGGCCTCGTCTTTGTTCGTGTGTTACGTTTGACACACCGTCTACAATACTTTCCAATTCACTTTCTACACTATTGTCAATGCCGAGATTCCTCACATTACAGTAGTTCAAATTCGTACCTATGTCAATATCATCCGGCCAGTTAACAATGTGTATAGGCTGGTATTGCCTATGCACACCGTCTCCTGCCTCGTCAAAACTAACTACTATTGTTTTATCTTGTAACGTACATGTCAAAGTTTTGCTTTCGCAATTAATCACTGCACGGTACTTTAATAGCCAATCTAACCCGACAATTACTTCCGTAGTTAAGTCTGGCACGACGACAAACTCTTGTTCAAATCATACCACACATATCTCGAAGTTGACAAAAATCTGTTTTGTGACCGGTTTACTGGCCTTCCCAGTAGCACCGATAATTTTCACTCCTGTTACTGGCATAACTACGATGCCAGGTCTGTCTTTCAGTAACTCAAATATTTTCCCAGACACAGCACTCAATTCTGCACTGGTGTCAATCAACACGTTTAGTTGTAGGTCGTGCATATTAACAGACACTACTATCTGTCTACACTTGTCCTCGACTGTTTCTTTATTTTCCCACAGTAAATCCTCGTCTATATCCAGGTCATTCCAGAAAAAACCATCCGGCTTTGATCCTAAATTCGGCTTATCTGGCGGCTTTTTCAGCCTCTGATCACATACAGTTTTAATTTCAACACGTTTGTCCTGAGGCTTCGTCTGTAGCTTCGCCTCCAATACCGAAACCTTTTCCTGTAGCTCGTCAGCTAGTGAGTGTTGCTTTACTATTAATTCACTAATTGTCACCTTCGTTGATTCCTCTGTGGTCAGATTGATCTCATCTGCCAATCTACCTGGAGGAATGTGCCCAGTAGTATCTGCAATTACTTCCTCTGGATCTGCGCAACCCACACTGCTACTGTCTGACCCTATAACGTCAGCTCTAACCTCATACATGCTGTAATCTACGTGCTTTTCTACCAAACGTGTTCGGCTATCACTAAAATTTTCGTAATCTTTCTTCTTAATACTCTCGCAATGTTTAAACTGGAGGTTTGCGTCGGATGTGTAGGCTACTTCTACCACTACAACTTTCAGTAAGGTCTGCCGGTTAGGGCCAGAACTTTCCGTTACTACTTCAACATCTAACTCCTGCGGAACGAAACACGACGAATCTTGCTCGTGCTCCCCATTAACATCAACTATTTCTGGTAAGTCTGCCGGTTAGGGCCAGAACTTTCTATCACTTCACAAACACTATCTTCCTGCAGGACGAGACTCGGCAAATCCTTCACGCGCTCCCCATAAACACTTCTCCCATACATGCCCCTATAATCTCTTAGTTCGTCGTATATCCAGACCTCATCCCTCTCTGCATATCCCATCGCTCGATCACCGACGTGTTATCCGACACCTGGTCTTCTCTCAACAATTGCGAATCAATCTCAAACTCAGTCTCCAGTTCTGCTGTGGGTGTTACAGCTGCCACTTTATGATCTATTTCCGGAACACTACTTACATTGTTCTCACTGACAGTGAATGTATTTTCTACTGCCGTGTATACAGCTGATCTACTACTTGTGGGCGCACTCTTTTCTCTTAACACTGGCACACTCTCCCGCCGTTGATTATTCCGTACGGAATTTTCATAACGACGACACCTCGGTTTTCTACTGTTATTGGGCCGCCAAAATTTCTCCACGCCTGGTCGGCCCCTCACCGGCGCGGCTAATGGTTTCCCTGTCTCGTCCTAGCAGATACGCTCCCCGGATGCAGCTGAGGCGGCTGATCGCACCCTCTGGCGTTATTACTACTCTGCGAAGCCCGTATCACGCTAGTATGATACTGGTTTCCGTCATTCCTGTTATTATTTGCATTATACCGATTGTCATTACGGCCCGAACCACTACTGTTATTGCTGCCAAGATTGCGGTATCCATTATTCCCATGGTTATCGTTGTTGTTGTTGTTGTGGTACCCGTTGTTGTAACCACGGCTTCTACCACTATCGCGATTATTGCGTCAATTGTCCTCGTCCTCAACTCTTTCCAGGAAATCATTGATTGTCCGGTAATTGCTCCCTATGTATCGTTTTGTATCATCTGGCAGCTTCTTGTAGAGTTCCCAGACTATTTCGGATTCCGTGCGGCGATCTCGCAAATATTCCAACTTGCGGATCCAGCCCTCACAAAACTCCTTCATCGAGCCGCGCGAATTCGCATCAAAAGACCTCGATACGACAAATTTGCGCCAGACACTTTGCTGTTTTTGCTCTGACCAGTATTCAGCCAGAAACAAATTTTTAAACTCGTCAAAAGTCAGGTTCGTAATGTTGAGGTTTAAGCCCCAACGCTTGGCATCACCAGCCAACACATAAATAACCGCATTAATTTTTCTCTCACTAGTCCATGATCTGGGTAAAACTCTTTCACAATTTTTAATGAAATCCGTCGGGTGTATACCGCCTTTTTTCAAGGGGTCGAACCGCTCCTCTTTCGTCAACAATTCCGAACTATGTGCACAGATTGGCACATAGCTCTGTTTTTCGTCAAGTTTCTTTTCTAATTCCGACACTCTCGTAATTACTTGGCAAGTGGTTGTCGCAAGCGTTTCTACTTCCATTTTTTTTTCTTTGCAGGTATTAGCCTGCTTCGTCACTTTGGTATCTATTTCGGATCCTAAAGCCCTTAAAGTTTCCACCTTCTTTTGATCCTCTTTTTTCACTAATTGAATTTGTTCCGTCACCTTATTCTCGATGATCGGAGCTACTACTTCTCCTACACTTTTCTCGATTCTGCTAATTTCGGAATAAAAACGAGTATTTATGCTCGCAATTTCCGCCTGAACGCCTATCATTTCCTGTTTAAGATTACCGATTTCGGTATTAATCACAACAATATTTTCTTTGATTTCATCAACTTTTGTGTTAACAACTCCAACATTGTTGTTAACAACATTAATAGCTTTGTTCTGATTGTCTAGCTTCCGTTCAATTTTTTCAGACTGACCTTCTTGATTGGCAGGTGAGCTTTAATTTCTGCCGATTGACTCTTGATTTCGTTAATTAAAACATTCAATAAATCAGTTAAATTCCCGGAAACTACCGGTTTTACTTCCGTAGCGGCTTCCTCTTTAATTGTCCCCCCGTATTCGTCATCAAGGGATTCAGATTTGATTTTCACTTCCGATTCCGAAACATTTTCTAAAGTTTGGAATTCCATTTCTGCTCTTTGTTGCGTTTCGGCGGTCGCGTCTTTCATGCTAGCCGCCTGCCCCTGAACAATGGGTACCGCGGTGCGCGTTTCCCACTGTTCGACCGATTGTTCCGTATCCAAGTCTTCCAAATTTTGGTAATTGTTGACTTCACTCATTTTAATAATTTTCCATATAAATGCAAAATCTCAAATCTAATTAGGATTCCTCACACTAATATTCTCGCTGACGTATCGACCATTTCGTAACCAGCACTTTGTTACGAGATTTGCACAACGCAAAATTCGTGTCCAGAACAACCTCAAATCTGAAGATTGGCCTGTCACGAGGTCGCCACGTGTAACCTCCCCCTCTCTTATCGATCTTAATGACAGTGAAAAATTAAACCGCGTGTACCTAATGGAAATTTGGGAAAAGCAATTGTCACCGAAGTTAATCTGTCGGTAAAGAGGGAGGAAAGGGTTACATCTAAATGAAAGGAAAATGCAAATGAAACTGGTGGAAATTAATTTTGAAAAGGGGTAAAGTTAATAAATAAAGTAAATGTGCGGCCGTTACGTTAACAATTAACTAGCGGTAATTAGATATTTGAGATTTGGGGAAAATTACAGTCGCCAGTCCTAAGGACAATTACTATAGTAACTGAAAAAGAAAGGTTATTGCACATATAATTAGCACTAGAAGTGTGGCAACTGAAGGTTGACACGTGTAGTGTGAAAACTGAAAGTTTGTCAGAAGTAATAAATTTCGCTACACTCTGACTTAATTTAGCAAAAGAATTAATAAAACCGGAAAATAGAAAGTTAATTTAGTGACTGAAGTTAATAGTGAGCTTTCTTTCTGAAGCACATCGAAATTCGTTAAAATACGGTTAGTCTTGGACTACCTCAACAATCATTTCAAAAGCTACTTGAATCTACGCAATTTAGAAATAAGAGATTTAACTTTGAACTTGAATTAAATGATTCTGAACAATTAACAATAGTAAAATTTAGTACGTACCAAGCTGAGCTGCAGTCACAGGTAAGCTAAAATACGGTAACAAAACTCGCACTCTTAATTTGTGCTTGTGTAATCTAAATATTGTAGCCAGCTATGAATACCTTAACTGAACTTTAAAATTAAAGCAGTGAAATCGAATGATGCTGGCGTTTAAATTTCAACGACACTCGGGTTCATTCCGGAAAAGGAAGGGACCCTGCTTGATAATGCAGTTGGGACAATGAGCAACAAAGGTTCATGCTAAGTTGCTGTAATTTTGAGCCAAATTTTAAAAGCTGTTGTCTGCCATACAGTTCTAAAACTTTACGTTCTTTTAGTCTTCCTTGTTGGTTGATTGAAGGTTTGCAGTCGTCAATCGAGGAGTTGGCGACAGTCACTCATTGTCGGCCGTCGCTGTTGCAGAAGCTGGATGTTGGCGCGCCTTCTTCTCGACACGGTCACCAGTCGAAACGGGCTCTTGATGTGCGCCAGCTAATGCTTCCCGTCCGCGACACCGTGTCAGAAACTATCATAGCAAGTCGAGTGCAATTACATGCTGCCCAACCCCGAAAGCGCGGCAACTCGCGGGAGTGTCACACAACACACCTGCTCCACTGCACCATCCCAGCCAGACCCCCCCCCCCCCCCTGCTCTCGCTCCACGCGACAGAGATAATACTACCAAAGATCCTTAACACTTTGGTTCTCCACACGACCTATCGATGTAGTCGTTCGATAGCATAGTTTTCCCTAGGCCAGACCCAGCGTATAAATACAAATAATATTCACAAAACAAACCAATTATACATCGACATAAATGCATAAGTAAATGTATATACAAATAGCAAGACAATTACAATATATAAAGGCACAGAAATGTCATATTTTCAGGTAACAAAATAAGGAAAAATCTATAGTACAATAGATGGAAATAGAAGGATATGCATTTCCGGCGTTACAACTCTTTCGTCTTTGCTCACTCTGTTCGTTTACTATGTACACACATCAGAAAAGGTTTTGCACCACCCCGGTTCCCAGAACTGCTGAAGATTGACGTTGGCAGTGGATATTTTATCACAGACACAGTCCCTTTGACTGTTCAGAGATATCACTAAACCGGCCCAAAGATGTAAACAACCATGCATGAGCAGGGCCTGTTAGACGAAGGGGATTCGACAGCCGATCAGTTCCTTTAATTCCACCAGGAAGGAGGTACACGGCTCGTGTTGTTTGTAGTTCAACCATGCCTAGACGCGGTTCGATTGCGTCCGCCTTGTTACTTTGTGCCAGGAGGGACTCTCAACAAGGGAAGTGTCCAGGAATCTCGGGGTGAATCAAAGCGATATTGTTCGGACATGGAGAAGGTACAGTTAGACAGGGACTGTCGATGACATGCCTCGCTCAGACCGCCGAAGGGCGGCTACTGCTGCAGTGAACGTTTGCTACCTACGGATTATGGCTCGGAGAAACCCTGACAACAGCGCCACCATGTTGATTAATGCTTTTCGTGCAGCCACTGGAAGTCGTGTTACGACTCAAACTTTGCGCTGAGCTGCATGATAAGCAACTTCATTCCCGACGTCCATGGCGAGGTTCATCTTTGCTATCACGACACCATGCAGTGCGGTACAGAGGGGCCCAACAACATGCCGAATGGACTGCTCATGATTGGCATCATGTTCTCTTCACGGATGAGTGTCGCATATACCTTTAACCAGACAATCGTCGGAGACATGTTTGGAGGCAACCAGGTCAGGCTGAACGCCTGAAACACATTGTCCAGCGATTGTAGCAAGGTGGAGATTTCCTGCTGTTTTGGGTTGGCGTAATGCGGAGCTGACATACGCCGCTGGTGGTCATGGAAGGCGTCGTAACGGCTGTGCGATACGTGAATGACATCCTCCGGCCGATAGTGCAACAATATCAGCAGCATATTGGCGAGGCATTCGCCTTTATGGACGAAAATTCGCACCCCTTTTCGTGCACATCTTGTGAATGACTTCCTTCAGGATAATGGCGTGCTCGACTAGAGTGGCCAGCATGTTCTCCAGACATGAACCCTATCGGACATGCCTGGGGTAGATTGAAAAGGGCTGTTTGCGGAAGACGTAACCCACCAACCACTCTGAGGGACATTCGCCAATTCGCCGTTGAGGAGTGGGACAATCTGGACCAACAGTGCTTTGACTAACTTGTGGATAGTACGGGACGACGAATACAGGCATCCATCAGTGGAAGAGGACGTGCTACTGCGTATTAGAGGTATCGGTGTGCACAGCAATCTGGACCACCACCACTGAAGGTCTCGCTGTATGGTGGTAGAACATGCAACGTGCTGTTTTCATGAGCAATAAAAAGGGCGGAAATGATGTTTATGTTGACCTCTATTCCAATTTTCTGCACAGGTACCCGAACTCTCGGGACCGAGGTGATGCAATACGCTTTTTGATGCGTGTATTTATATTCTTCATTATGATAAAAGTGCTTATCCTTAAGAGAAACTTAACAGCAAAGTCCTGCATTCCTGCATACATTTTCTCATTTGTAATGTCCTTTAACCGTACACAATCTTTTCGGTTACCATCAGCGAAATAGCAGTCGAATTGTTGAAATTTTCCCTCCATATACAAAGAAAATTTCACAGAATTTTAAGTTGGCTTCATTAAAGATCCTCTTGAAATTGTCTGAAGCCAGTTCTTACCTGAAAGCAACTTATCCTGCCATCACCTCTGAAAGTTAAACATTTTTCTTCAAATCTGGTACATTTTCCATTTCGTTTTGCGTGGAATTCTCAAAAATTACTCTCCCTAATGAAATCATCTCTCATAGTTCCTTTTTCTCGCATTCACTTTCCTGTAGGTAATAAGTTGCTGGTTTAGAAGATAACGGATCCACAATGGCTCCTCGAGTTTCCGCCAATATATTAACAATTAAAGTGTCAATTCTTTCTCATTTTTACATGCCCTGTCTGACAGAATTCCACTCTCATTGCGGCTGAGAATCCAAAACTTAACTGTGGTAGGTAAAGTGTGGTCATAGAATCTCACCAGTCCTCTTACTTTGGAAAAGTAGCTCTCAAGATTATCTTGGTCGAATCCTAGACACATGACATACTTGCCTGCTCTGGTTAGTAGAATTGGCGCTAGCGCAAAAAATCAGTATCTTTGGCTTAAAAACATACTGTAAAAAAATCTGTCAGCACACTCATGCTTACGGCGTAGCCCGGTGCCCGACAGCCAGTCACTAATAAATATTCACACTTCCGTTAACTTCCGTGTTTCCACTTCTTAACGCAATTGCAGTTCAATACGTTATGACAATTGTAGGCTACTTAAGAGCGTTAATGAAAACGTTGGACAGCTTTGCAAATGGAGAATTCCACTTAGGTCAGTATTACGCAAGTAAGCTACCACGTACACAAGCCACCAAAGACAACATATGACTCTTCTCGTATATGAAATCATTAGGAGAGATTTCCTTCATAATCTTAGTAACATTTACATCAGTATCCGTAAAGTATTGATTGGAACTCCACCGGCCTTTTTGTCGATAATTACTCTCCAAAAAATGAACATGTACAGTCGTGGTCAAAAGTATCCGAACGACCTGAATTGCATTTCCTCTGATTCGCATGCAACCCACATAACTCAGCTGTCTAACAGGTCCTCTAATCGCTCCTTGACTATTGAAAATGGTTCCACCAAGTCACCACTAGAAAACACTGCGCTGTATCGCAATAACTCAAGATGTAAAGTAATACTACGGTACTACAAGTATCAGGGAACACCTTATCACAGGTAAGGCTGTCCTTAAGGCTTGTACGCTCACATTTATTACAATAAATAACATACCTGAAAATTTACCACTCTCATTATTAGGTCAGATAGGTAATGACGTAGTAAGTTCGTCGTATTCATGATTTCCTCTTCAAAGTAACATACCGTACTTATTATTCAACACAAGATGACATTAAAAATTTAAGTTATTCACGAGCAGCTAGTTGAGAATATGTATGACCTTCAAATGACACGACGAACCGTCTCGTTCTGCATTTGGATTCAAAACCCGATCATGCAGACTAAGCAAAGATTTCGTGACTGACAGAACTAACAGCCATTTCTGATTAGGCATACAGAGAGTGATATACGTCGATTTTAGACAGTATATCAACTTTAAATTACATAACGCAAACATTTTTAAAGGACGCGAATTCGAACCCAGCATCTATTGTCCCTGTTAACGAACTACGAGAGATGTTACATATTGCTTCTTAACAAGTAACTTATTTGAAATGCCGTGAGGTAAAGCTTTGTGTTGGACAGGTATTCGAACCCAGAACCTAACTGGATAGGTATCGAAGCACGATCAACTGTGAGACATCGCATAACTCAACTGTCCTTAAGGCTTGTAAGCTAACTTTTATTACAATAAATGACATACTTGAAATGTTACCACTCTCATTATTAGGTCATTTTCTCTGCAGTAGCTAGATGTTTTAACTGAAATGACGGGACGAAACATTATTTTTTTCCTTCCCAGGACTCCAACCCGGCACCTATCGCTGTTATATTCTAGAGAAAACGAACGTTAAATGTGGGTTCGTTGCACCACAAGCGACATGTGAGCATGTTTGAACTAGAAATAATATGACGAAGAGTTCAGTGCTGACTGGGAATAGAGCTCCACACATATCATTGTTGACTACACACAAACAGACGTCAGCTACCGAATTTTTCTCCACCAACAGCTCGAAATAACATCTTGAACTTACACTGATCTCGCAAATAGTTGTGTGTCTCACTGGAAGTCAAAAACGTCAAATATCGTTAGTGTTGACAACGAATGAAAATACATTAAACATCGAAATTATTATCCACCTGCAGATAGGTGTTCTCATGCTAGATCTTGATAATACATAATGAAATCTTTAGTGCCGGGACAGGATTCGAACCGATTCACGCGCAATATGTGTAGATGATGAGGAATCTGCAGTTTTGAACAACCAACAAATTGTAGCCGAGCTGTATTGTCACGAAGGGAACAAATGCCGCGTAGAGGGCGGTCTGAGTTGCATTCCCAGTTCAGAACCAATTTTATCGACATACAGAAGCTCAGATAAAAGACGGAATAAGTGTCCTGTGAGCCTACATAGATTTGTTTCGTCACTAGAAATAAATAACTAGTATAAGAAAGGTTACTGGTAATAGAGTTTCTACATGTCACCACTCCAGACTTTATTGTGGCTCAACCTAACGTCTACTTGGTAGAGAAGGAGTATCATTTTTAATGTGAATTTCAGACCACAATGCCATTATATATTTTTCCCTATCTAAAATCACTGACCGAAGCTGGAATCGAACCGAGAACATAGAAATATGAACCTAAACTCAGCCCAACAGACCACCAAATACTCTTCTCACGCGCCCATTTTTCTGTAATAACGCTGTTGTGCCACACTGGCTGAGAATTCTGACACACAGGCTCCCTGTATCAATTTGCAGCATGTTCAGTAAATTAATTTACTTGGTTGACCGAATCACCATGAACTAGCTGCCTCGGCTACCCAGTGCATACATTCAGCTTTATTTTGTAATCACCGAAATAAAATCATGTAACTGCCACCAACATAGAACTGCCAACAGTATGCAGTATGCAGAAATTTAAATAGGAAGTGTTCCTTTCCATTTGAGCTACTCTATTGCGCTATCTGTTTATTGAAAACGTCGTGCAGTGCAGAAAAAAAGGTATAACTGTTTGTCTCTCATAAGTATTGACCTGGCCATATGCGTTATACCACAGCGCTGTGGAATACAAAAGTTCTGGAGGAATTGCTGTTCACTTCTGGAGGGGATACAGCTACGTGTCAGCTAGTAGCGTATGGTAAGTATCGTGCTCTGTAGATAAGATATCGCGAGTTCGCGTACATTCGCTGTTATATTTTTTAAAACCCAATTCTGCTGTCTGCTAAAGTTATCAATGTAATTGAACTTGTACCATAATTCCCTTCACTTCGCGACCAAAAATAGTCGTATGTGGAAAAAGGGCTAACTTCTGCGACATTTTGTTCATTTCAGGTTTAACAGACAGCCAGACAGTAGATGCATATCGAAACTTTTGTATTACGTATGGGTAGAGCACATCGTGCCAAAATACGTCGGAAAAGTATTTTCTGCATTAGCTGTCGTCTGGTAGTGGCATTTCATTCTTCTTCAACCCTTGTTTGAGAGCTTTAACTCAGAACAAGTATTCTACATGTATGTAATCAATAAACAGAATGTGCATTTTCAGACATGTAATAGATAACATCAGAGAATTCGCATATATCGTTGATGATTAATTTCTCTCTCATGTTTACTATTGTTTTAACAACATTAAAGGAAACCTTACGAAAATGTGAACTGTATTATAAAAAATGAAATAAAACTACCCACGATAACCTTACGACGAAAGTGTGTATTAATAAAACTGAGTATCTGTACACAAGCGTGCTTCTATCGTCACGAATTGGTAAAATACTTCTCACTTAGATTTTGATTGGGTCTGTGTTTAATTGGTATGCTGTGTGATACTCAAGAGGTATGCAGATGTGGCATTTCATAAATAAAGTTATGCATTCCTAGAAACCCAAAATTTGCTTGTCAGCAGCGGAAAGTGGCATTACCTGTTGTGCAGCATTGTAAGTATTTCACCATTGCACTATGAGCCGAAATTATTTTCATGCAATTTCCTTATCGATGTGCGATCTGACTGCTTGTAGCTCTTTCACAGAAGGGATGAAAATGCTACACGCCGTGAGACCGGAACTGCGAACCATAACAGACGCTTTTTCGCAGGTCAGCACGTTACCACAGTTCTGGCGACGAAGTATGGGTCTTGGTTTCCTCTTACGAGACCATTAGTGGCTAGAACTCGTAAACCGCTATCTAGAAGACGAGATTAGTTGCGATTCCCATGTGCAACGAGTTTCCTGGGCTGAAAACCGTAAATTTACAATCTTCTGTTATACCACAAGCGATAATAACTCAGGTTATTCGTTGGAAATGACAGGTAAAATAAAGTGAACTTTGAGGCTTAATTCCGTGCACACCTGGAAGTAACTCGTCGATTGCAGAGTTGCCAAACATACATTGCCTTGTTACCAAATCTCAGTTACAATACCAGCAGGAAGAAGACGAACTGATGTGATCTTACAGCAGGCTGGGAAGTGACCATAGCTGGTGTCTGCAAGTCGCGGCTGCTACGGCCTGGTATACGTAATCCGTCTGATTCACATTTCTGTAACTAGGTTTAGGGTCTGGAGCGTAGTTACCGATAATACTCAGAACTGACTACAAACTAAGCATCATAAATCAGTAACTCTCATAGTTGTTTTTGTATTTCTTTCGTAAGTGTTCTCAAAACTAAGAAACTCATTCACAAACGTTTTCGTGCCTCGCCAATAGTCGAGCACAACAAACAAATAAAAAAAAAAGAATATGAGTGTGTGTGTGTGAGAGACAAAGAGAGAGAGAGAGAGAGAGAGAGAGAGAGAGAGAGAGAGAAATCTAAAAGAAGAGAGAGAGAGAGAGAGAGAGTAAAAAATTGTAAAGAAATTGAATCATAGTTTCTAAAGAAATCTTTCATTAAAATGACACGTTCCACATCATTACGGAATAACGTATTCATGATCTATGAAACAAGAATTAATCTAATGTAGTCTAATCTAATCATATCATATTGATGACTAGCCATGAAGAGTCATGAATCACCGAAGTTTTTCCTAATACCAGTAACCAAATCTAAACTTGAAAATAAAAGACGACAGTTTTTGTAATAAACCGGGACTTCTATTAAGATCCTTTCGTCCCTATTAACTAACCAAGAAAGATGTCTGATATACATCTATTCTGAAGTAACGAAGTGTGGATGCATTTTAAGATGAAGTGCATGGTGTGACGTTCTGTGACGGAGGTACGAACGCAACACGTAATCGGATTGTTAACTAAATAAAATCAAATGTTTCTTATCGGTTTTTCTTACCAGCTGCTAGGTGTTTGAATCTAAAATAAGGATACAAACTTTTGTGCCTAAGCGACAATCGAACGGCACACCTACCGTGCATGCACGAATATAGCTTAAGTATGAGTTGCTTACTCACCAATAGTAAGATGTGTGCGTGTTTGACCAGAAATAACGACGCCTATTGCCATTGTTGGCAACACATGAGGAGACATTAAGAAGGTATGTTAATTTTCACTAACAGGCCGGTGTGCACGTGATAGGGTTTGAAATGAAATTATGAATATTTTTGTACTGGATCAGGATTCGGACCCTCATACTTACCTTTGGAGGAGACCTAGAGAAGATTGCAGTCTTGAGAAAAGGAACGAAATGATTGAACTACACTGTTCCGAGAGATTCAGATCCTCGAAAGAGGAGATACGAATTCGAATAACAGTCCAGCTGGCCGGCCGAAGTGGGCGTGCGGTTAAAGGCGCTGCAGTCTGGAACCGCAAGAACCGCGGTCGCAGGTTCGAATCCTGCCTCGGGCATGGATGTTTGTGATGTCCTTAGGTTAGTTAGGTTTAACTAGTTCTGAGTTCTAGGGGACTAATGACCTCAGCAGTTGAGTCCCATAGTGCTCAGAGCCATTTTTTGAACAGTCCAGCACCAAATTTTTCAACATCTCTAGTTCAATCAAGTACAAGTAAAGTAAGAGCCCTGTTCCTTTAAACGTCTATGGGTTCATCAAATAAAATCAAATTTTCTAATGTAAGTAGGTTTACTGGCCACTTTATTTCTGTTTACCATGACTTCCGCTATGTCATCTCCCAACGTAAACCGGCTTTGCCCAGTTGGTAATGAAGAAACGTGATCTTTAATTCGGATTCTGGATTATAACGTCTTTCCCTTGAAGTTACCAGGGGTAAAGTAAATCTGTTTGTGCCTCTTAAAAGTAAATGAGTGAACCCACGCATTACACCTGTGATAGTTCGTTCCGCCTGACCATTGTGGCCACATTTCCCAGCCCCAGGAGTGTGCTGTAACAGATGATGTGCTTAGCTTACAAAATTAGTCACGGTGGAAAAAGTGAGGCTGTTAAATGGTTAAGTAGAAGCAAGCTTCTGAAGCGGAGATTATGGTATTCACGTGTCAACAGGATGTTAAGACTCTTCTAGGTATCATAGGGTCGACGTGAAGCCATTTTGAAATTTTCACAAATTCAGCAAATGTTTTAGTTAGAGAATCCACTGCGAAGTTACCGGATAATTCGATTATTACCGTCATTATTACTATCATTTTCTTCATACCGCTGCTGGAACACTGTATTTGAAGATAATTTGAAGCCTTTTGGTTACTATAGAAGTAGTTTCCCAAGAACAGGTTCTTTCCCTGTCTACGGAATCCTTTTCATGTTAATATCAAACATCAGTAATTACTCGTAGATTACATTAAAACTAAAGTAATTGATGAAGACGTTACTTGATAACAAAAACGCGCTGCCTTTCTTCATTTACTTGCGCCTAGAAATAGCTATCGAGTACTGCCAAACCAAAAGCCAAGAGATCTTATTGCCTTCCGATATACGTCGCTGTCAGTTCTTCCATATGATTTGGACGACATGACCTGTTTCAAGTTGTGTATGACAGTCAATGTTTTGGAAAATCAATTGTTTTCCGTTTCAATAAACAGAAACATTTTCATTGTAAGCCATCCAAGTACAAAATTTTAGCAATATTAGTTCAAATTTAATATTCGCTTCTATAATGTAGGAAAGTATTTCACAGTAGCAAAACTCGCATCCGACTCATTGACCTTATACTTAGTCGCTGACCATACATTCTAGCTCAGAGTGACACCAGATTAAGTAACCTAATGTAGCGAAGACTGTTTGCCAGTGCTCTTTCTCACCGGAAAATACACAGTTCACTCATTGGGCTCCATAAGTACACTGTAACAGTAATTTCTGTGTGTATGCAATGCATACGGATTAGAATTTAGTGGTGCTCTCTCTTCCACTTCTGTATACAATATGCCTGACCTAAACGGGCCCTTCATCATTACAGGCCCTGGGCAGTGCAACATCATATTGACAACAGCAACGTGCTTATACTGACAACCTGACTGTTCGTTTCACATGATTTTTTAATCGTTTAAATAAAACAACATGACCTTCCACTGGGAGACATTTCGTCCCTCTTTTCCTTCTGTGAAATTTGTCAGTAAGCTTTTTGCCTGGAAAACCAGTGAAATGCGGCAGAGGACGGCTGGTAAATGATTCACAAACCACGATTTAGTGCCGTTAAGACGATTTATTTAAACGTCACTAGACTGCACATAGGTGCAATCGATTTCGAAGTGCAAAGTGTTTGTTATCTTACTTTTGTGACAGGTGGGCATAAATGATTTCCAAAGACTTTATATTGTACTGAAATAATCTTCTCTCACAAAGTAACAAGGTAAGTGTTTTATTCGTATATATTTTGTAGGAAACTGTAATCGTGATGGAAGATTATACACCTGAATGTTTGACACAACTGGTAGGAGAAAACGCTGCATATTAACCAAACCCCGCGCCTCCTCTCCATATCCTCCTATGACACGAGCATGGGATTCTCTTCGCATACTGCTACAGAGCTGTTCCTAGCACAGCTGAGAATTGGCAACATCGTCACAAACATTAGGGAACATTGTGACAGTGCAATCAGTTCCGCGTATGGTACTGAATTGACTCGCTAAATTCACTTGATGTTCCCTTTCCATTTGAATGATTCGTGCTATATAATCCTCATGTAAACTAGGACACTGAGAGAGAAAATTCAATTTTTTGCCTAAAGAAATGCTATTCTTCATATAAGTGACAACTTTTATTATCTTTCACGATGCGTTATGAGGCTGAGTGACAAATTCCATAATGAGAGTGGCATACAGGCAGCAGTGGGTCCGTAGCCCGGTGGTACTGCCCGTGTCTCGGGTCAGAACGGCTCAATCAGTCGTCAGTTGTAACCGTGGTGGGGGCCAGCGTATGCGAGCTTTTTTTCTGATATATTTTATGGAGCTGCGAATTTCCAGAAAAATTCTGTATCGAAATCGGAAGAAAACCTTCACACATGAAACCCTCTTGGTAGCTCGACTCAGAAAGTTATGTCAATGGTCATAGATCTTTGCTTTCTGACTACCAAGCTGCTTCGCAATACCAGCGTCTCTGAAGAAATTCGTATCGACCAACAGCGACACGAATTTCAATATTGTTCTTCACTTATGACTCACATGCCAGGGTGCTAAGTATGAAGGAAATGAACCTCTTGATTACTATAGGGCCTCTATGCTAAATTTCCACAGTAGCAATTAGGAACTCCCTGCAGACATTTGCTAACAGCGGCTCTAGCAACTTACTTTTTCTCTGAGTAGCTTCAAATATGGGAAATTTTATCGCCTTAAATCTAATTGAATATTTTAAATATCACTTGTGAACAGCTTTCACTTCTCCATTAATTAAGGTATAGACCTTAAAACAAGTACTTTGCCTGAATAGCTATGGAGCAGGTTCTGATAGGTATTGACACAATATTTTGCATCCATTTACCATAGAGAATCAAAGAAAGAAATCAAACACATTACACTGCATTTACTCTCTGTGCCTTGACTAACTCATATCAATCCATGACAATAAAAAATGATTTGAGGAACCTCCAGTGAAAGGAAGAAGAAGAGAATGTGACGCTTTAATTGTAGTGCACTGGATCAGAAACAATGAAATTAATTCTGTGCCACATTGATGTATTACATTATAGTGTAAAAAAATAATCATCAAATAAAAACGGTTATTGCCTCCTTTGCTGTCAAGAGTAAAACACAAATCGTAGACAGATTTTATGCGTTACCACTCAACAACATTAAAGCATTTTACATGGTCGAGAGTGCGGAGTGGCGCAGACGTTGTCGGGAGAAGGCGAGACAATGCAGTGCCTCAGCCCCCGCCGGTAGGCAGTAAACGGGTCCCAGAGAACTCAGACGCATGCGGTGTTCAGAGGTAGATGGCCGGCAAAGAAATCTTTCGCTAAAACATTGTTGGACCAAACTGTTATTACCAGTGTGACAGAAAGTGAAATCTATTGCAGATTCGCTTGAATTACACTCATAGCTTCAGCACCGAGAGGAAAGGGGCGATAAAAACTTTGTCGACGTGTGCTTATAGTTACCAGACGTCGTATTAGCTAGTCTCGCGTTTTACCTCAAGACTACGGTCGTAGTCAAGAATAAAGTACTAAGACAGAAGTCAAGACTTCCTCTGGGAAGTGCCGCAGTCTACAATGCTGCCAGATCGAGCATATTGCCGGACATAGGATTCTGAGAGGAGCACGACTGTATTGCCCATCTTACGTGAACGACTCGGCGGTCAATTTTTTGCTCTAAAACTGTATCTACAACACATATTGCACGCTGAATATCCAGAAGAATTAAAAAACAAAAGTAGTTTATGGGAGCAACGTTAACTATAGCGTTCGAAGTATTCATAGTACTGTATACGTATGTGTAAACGGCTACCAAAACCCACTCAAGAAAGACAGGAGACACAGTCTAGCTTCAATATTATAAATTCGCCTCAGTTTACGGATGAACTCAGACTTAGGTTGATACTCATTTCGAATATTTAGCAGTACTGTACACATTAGTGTTAAACTCGTTTTCAACCAATGATTCCCACAGCTACAGGAACACTACTTGTGGTACCTCTTAGACAAAATACTTATGCAGTGCTATCAGACGAAAAGGTCAACCTGACACAAACTGTATGAAGTTTGTTTTACAACCTTCGTACCTGAATAATGAGCGTTTTCCTATTTGCAATGTCTGTGAACATGGCTGCTTGAGACGATTTAAGACGAAACTAAATTCCTTCAGCTACCACAATGTTTAAAGAAATCGTCTTAACGGCACTAAATGCTGGTTTGTGAATCGTTTACCGGCCATACTCTGCCACATTTCGCTGGCTGAAAGGCAAAAAACTTACTGACAAATTTCACAGAAGGAAAAGAGGGACGAAATGTCTCCCACTGGAAGGTCATGTTGTTTTATTTAAATAATTAAAAAGTCAGGTAAAACGAACAGTCAGGTTGTCAGTATAAGCACGTTACTGCTGTCAGTATGATGTTGCACTGCCCAGGGCCTGTAATGATGAAGTGCCCGTTTAGGTCAGGCATATTGTATACAGAAGTGGAAGAGAGAGCACCACTAAATTCTAATCCGTATGCATTGCATACACACAGAAATTACTGTTACAGTGTACTTATGGAGCCCAATGAGTGAACTGCGTATTTTCCGGTGAGAAAGAGCACTGGCAAACAGTCTTCGCTACATTAGGTTACTTAATCTGGTGTCACTCTGAGCTAGAATGTATGGTCAGCGACTAAGTGTAAGGTTAATGAGTCGGATGCGAGTTTTGCTACTGTGAAATACTTTCCTACATTATAGAAGCGAATACTAAATTTGAACCAATATTGCGAAAATTTTGTACTTGGATAGCTTACAATGTAAATGTTTCTGTTTATTGCAAAGGAATACAATTGATTTTCTAAAACATTGACTGTCATACACAACTTGAAACAGGTCATGTCGACCAAATCATATGGGAGAACTGACAGCGACGTATATCGGAAGGCAGTAAAATCTCTTGGCTTTTGGTTTGGCAGTACTCGATAGCCATTTCTAGGCGCAAGTAAATGAAGAAAGGCAGCGCGTTTTTGTTATCAAGTAACGTCTTCATCAAATACTTTAGTTTTAATGTAATCTACGAGTAATTGCTGATATTTGATATTAACATGAAAAGGATTCCGTAGACAGGGAAAGAACTGTATTGCGTTTGTATCTCTGTCACAGAACTTCAAATCATGCACTTCATCTTTAAATGCATGCACACATTGTTACTTCAGACTTGAGGTAAGTCAGACTTCTTTCGTGGTTACTTAAATGCGACGAAAGATCTTGATAAAAGTCCCGGTTTATTACAAAAACTGTCGTCTTTTATTTTCAAGATAAGATTTAGTTAGTGGTATTAGAAAAAATTTCGGTAATTCATGACCCTTCATGGCTAGTCATCAATATGATTTGATTAGAATAGATTACATTAGATTAATTCTTGTTTCATAGATCATGAATACGACATTTCGTAATGATGTGGAACGTGTCATTTTAATGAAAGATTTCTTTAGAAACCATGATTCAATTTCTTTACAATTTTTTCCTCTCTCTCTCTCTCTCTTCTTTTAGATTTCTCTCTCTCTCTCTCTCTCTCTCTCTCTCTCTCTGTCACACACACACACACATTCTTTTTTTTTATTTGTTTGTTGTGCTCGACTATCAGCGAGGCACGAAAACGTCTGTGAATGAGTTTCTTAGTTCTGAGTATACTTACGAAAGAAATATAAAAACAATTATGAGAGTTACTGATTTATGATGCTCAAGAAAATACTTTCGACTCATGGTGAAAAACTTAGAATGCTGCACTACAGGTAAAGTCTCTTTCCGCTGCTAAAATGCAAATTTTGGGTTTCTAGGAATACATAACTTTATTTATGAAATGCCACATTTGCATACCTCTTGAGTATGACTCAGCGTACCAATTAAACACAGACCCAATCAAAATCTAAGTGAGAAGTATTTTACCAATTCGTGACGATAGAAGCACGCTTGTGTACAGATACTCAGTTTTATTAATACACACTTTCGTCGTAAGGTTATCGTGGGTAGTTTTATTTCATTTTTTATAATACAGTTCACAATTTTCGTAAGGTTTCCTTTAATGTTGTTAAAACAATAGTAAACATGAGAGAGAAATTAATCATCAACGATATACGCGAATTCTCTGATGTTATCTATAACAGTCTGAAACTGTACATGCAGTTTATTAAATACATACATGTAGAATACTTGTTCTGAGTTAAAGCTCTCAAACAAGGGTTGAAGAAGAATGAAATGCCACTACCAGACGACAGCTAATGCAGAAAATACTTTTCCGACATATTTTGGCACGATGCACTCCACCCATACGTAATACAAAAGTTTCGATATGGATCTACTGTCTGGCTGTCTGTTAAACCTGAAATGAACAAATGAAGTTAGCCCTTTTTCCACATACGACTATTTTTGGTCGAGAAGTGAAGGGAATTATGGTACAAGACCCATTACATTGATAACTTTAGCAGACAGCAGAATTGCTTTTTAAAAAATATAACAGCGAATGTACGCGAACTCGTGATATCTTATCTACCGGGCGCGATACTTACCATTACGCTACTAGCTGACACGTAGCTGTAACCTCTCCAGAAGTGAACAACAATTCCTCCAGAACTTTTGTATTCCACAGCGCTGTGGTATAACGCATATGGCCAGGTCAATACTTATGAGAGACAAACAGTTATACCTTTTTTTCTGCACTGCACGACGTTTTCAATAAACAGATAGCGCAATAGAGTAGCTCAAGTGGAAAGGAACACTTCCTATTTAAATTTCTGCATACTGCATACTGTTGGCAGTTCTATGTTGGTGGCAGTTACATGATTTTATTTTGGTGATTACAAAATAAAGCTGAATGTATGCACTGGGTAGCCGAGGCAGCTAGTTCATGGTGATTCGGTCAACCAAGTAAATTAATTTACTGAACATGCTGCAAATTGATACAGGGAGCCTGTGTGTCAGAATTCTCAGCCAGTGTGGCACAACAGCGTTATTACAGAAAAATGGGCACGTGAGAAGAGTATTTGGTGGTCTGTTGGGCTGATTTTAGGTTCATATTTCTATGTTCTCGGTTCGATTCCAGCTTCGGTCGGTGACTTTAGATAGGGAGAGAGAGATTCCATTCTCTTCTGGTTACACCAAGTGAAGAAGATATAATGGCATTGTGGTCTGAAATTCACATTAAAAATGATACTCCTTCTCTACCAAGTAGACGTTAGGTTGAGCCACAATAAAGTCTGGAGTGGCGACATGTAGAAACTCTATTACCAGTAACCTTTCTCATACTCGTTATTTATTTCTAGTGACGAAACAAACGCTATGTAGGCACACAGGACACTTATTCTATCTTTTATCCAAGCTTCTGTATGTCGATAAATGTGGTTCTGAAATGGGAATGCAACTCAGACCGCCATTAACGCGGAATTTGTTCCCTTCGTGACAATACAGCTCGGCTACAATTTGTTGTTAGTTCAAAACTGCAGATTCCTCAACATCTCCACATATTGCGCGTAAATGGGTTCGAATTCTGACCCGGAACTAAAGACTTCATTATGTATTATCAAGATCTAGCATGAGAACACCTATCTGCTTGTGGATAATACGAGGTGCATTCAAGTTCTAAGGCCTCCGATTTTTTTTCTAATTAACTGCTCACCGGAAATCGATGAAACTGGCGTTACTTCTCCACGTAATCGCCCTGCAGACGTACACATTTTTCACAACGCTGACGCCGTGATTCCATGGCAGCGGCGAAGGCTTCTTTAGGCGTCTGTTTTGACCACTGGAAAATCGCTGAGGCAATAGCAGCACCGCTGGTGAGTGTGCGGCCACGAAGAGTGTCTTTCGTTGTTGGAAAAAGCCAAAAGTCACAAGCGGCCAGGTCAGGTGAGTAGGGAGCATGAGGAATCACTTCAAAGTTGTTATCACGAAGAAACTGTTGCGTAACGTTAGCTCGATGTGCGGGTGCGTTGTCTTGGTGAAACAGCACACGCGCAGCCCTTCCCGGACGTTTTTGTTGCAGTGCAGGAAGGAATTTGTTCTTCAAAACATTTTCGTAGGATGCACCTGTTACCGTTGTGCCCTTTGGAACGCAATGGGTAAGGATCACGCCCTCGCTGTCCCAGAACATGGACACCATCATTTTTTCAGCACTGGCGGTTACCCGAAATTTTTTGGTGGCGGTGAATCTGTGTGCTTCCATTGAGCTGACAGGCAGTTTATTTCTGGATTGAAAAATGGCATCCACGTCTCACCCATTGTCACAACCGACGAAAAGAAAGTTACATTCATGCTGTCGTTGCGCGTCAACATTGCCTGGCAACATGTCACACGGGCAGCCATGTGGTCGTCCGTCAGCATTCGTGGCACCCACCTGGATGACACTTTTCGAATTTTCAGGTCGTCATGCAGGATTGTGTGCACAGAACCCACAGAAATGCCAACTCTGGAGGCGATCTGTTCAACAGACATTCGGCGATCCCCCAAAACAATTCTCTCCACTTTCTCGATCATGTCGTCAGACCGGCTTGTGCGAGCACGAGGTTGTTTCGGTTTGTTGTCACACGATGTTCTGCCTTCATTAAACTGTCGCACCCACGAACGCACTTTCGACACATCCATAACTCCATCACCACATGTCTCCTCCAACTGTCGATGAATTTCAATTGGTTTCACACGACGCAATTTCAGAAAACGAATGATTACACGCTGTTCAAGTAAGGAAAACGTCGCCATTTTGAGTATTTAAAACAGTTCTCATTCTCACCGCTGGCGGTAAAATTCCATCTGCCGTACGGTGCTGCCATCTCTGGGACGTATTGACAGTGAACGCAGCCTCATTTTAAAACAATGCGCATGTTTCTATCTCTTTCCAGTCCGGAGAAAAAAATCGGAGGCTTTAGAACTTGAATGCACCTCGTAATTTCGATGTTTAATGTATTTTCATTCGTTGTCAGCACTAATGATATTTGACGTTTTTGATTCCCAGTGAGACACAGAACTATTTGCAAGATCAGTGTAAGTTCAAGACGTTATTTCGAGCTGCTGGTGGAGAAAAATTCATTAGCTGACGTCTGTTTGTGTGTAGTCAACAATGATATGTGTGGAGCTCTATTCCCAGTCAGCACTGAACTCTTCGTCATATTATTACTAGTTCAAACATGCTCACATGTCGCTGCTGGTGCAACAAACCCATACTTAACGTTCATATTCTCTAGAATATAACAGCGATAGGTGCCGGGTTGGAGTCCTGGGAAGGAAAAAAATAATGTTTCCTCTCGTCATTTCAGTTAAAGCATCTAGCTACTGCAGAGAAAATGCGATATGACACAGTTAATCGTGCTTCGATATCTATCCGATTAGGTTCTGGGTTCGAATACCTGTCCAACACAAAGCTTTACCTCACGGCATTTCAAATAAGTTACTTGTTAAGAAGCAATATTTAACATCTCTCGTAGTTCGTTAACAGGGACAGGTGCTGGGTACGAATTCGCGTCCGTTAAAAATGTTTGCGTTATGTAATTTAAAGTTGATATACTGTCTAAAATCGACGTATATCACTCTCTGTATGCCTAATCAGGAATGACTGTTAGTTTCCGTCAGTCACGAAATCGTTGCTTAGTCTGCATAATCGGGTTTTGAATCCATATGCAGAACGAGACGGTTCGTCGTGTCATTTGAAGTTCATACATATTCTCAACTAGCTGCTCGTAAATAACTTAAATTTTTAATGTTATTTCGTGTTGAATAATAAGTACGGTATGTTACTTTGAAGAGGAAATCATGAATACGACGAACTTACTACGTGCATTACCTGTTTGACGTAATAATGTGTGGTATGTCACTTATTGTAATTAATGTGAGATTTACAAGCCTTAAGGACAGTCTTACCTGTGATAAGGTGTTCCCTGATATTTATAGTATCGTAGTATTACTTTACATCTTGAGTTATTGCGGTACAGCGCAGTGTTTTTTAGTGGTGGCTTGGTGGAACCATGTTCAATAGTCAAACTACTGTACCAAGGAGCGATTAGAGGACCTGCTAGACAGCTGCGTTATGTGCGTTGCATGCGAATCAGGCGAAATGCAATTCAGGTCGTTCGGATACTTTTGAGCATGACTGTACATCATACTTCGCAAGCCACCTAATGTTGTATGGCGGAGGGTACCTTTTGTCTCACCAACTGAGGCCTCCAACCCTTTTCCACTCGCGAATAGCACTTGGGGAGAATGATTGTCGGTAAGCCTCTGTATCGACTATAAATTCTTGAATTTTCTCGTCATGGTCATTACGTGAGACGTATGTAGGGGGAAGTAGTACGTTGTCCGACTCTTCCCGGAAAGTATTCTTTCGAAATTTCAATAGCAAATCCCTCCGTGATCCACAACCCCTCTTATATAACATCTGACAATGGAGTTTGTTGAGCAGCTCCGTAACGCTCTCGCACTGGCTAAACGATCCCGTGACGAAACTTACCGCTCTTCGTTGGATCTTCTCTACCCCTTCTATCATTTCTATCTGGTATGGATCCCAGACAGACGAACATTACTCAAGAATGGGTCAAACAAGCGCCTTATAAGCCACTTCCTTCGTGTATGAGTTACTTTTCCTTAAGATTCTTCTTTGGAATCTCAGTGTGGCATCTGCTTTTCCCACTATTTCTTTTATATGCTTCTTTCAGTTGAGGTCGCTCCGGGGAGTTTCTCCCAGATATTTTACGGCAGATACAGTTCTCAGCGGTTTGTCATCAACAGTGTAACTATACAGTAATGTATTTCTTTTCCAATGTATGTGCAATATATTACATTTATTTACGTCCATGGACAACTGCCGGAGCCTGCACCATTCATCAGTTCTCTGGAGGTCATTCTGCAAATCGTTACTATCTTCTGGAGTTGCTACATAGACAACCGCGTAATCTGCGTAAAGCCTTAGAGAGCATCCAACCTTTCTACTAGATCATTTATGTAGGCTTAGTGTTAACAGTAACGGTTCTATCACACTTCCTTTGTGTACTCTGGAAATTACCTTTACATCCTTCGATATTTTTCCGTTGAGAGCAACGTGTTGAGTTCTGTCTGCAAGGAAGTCTAGAATCCAGTCGCAAATTGCTCCGACATTCGATAAGGTCGTTTTTTTTTCACGGAAAGGTGGTGTTTGATGGCGTCAAATGTCTTCCTAATATCAAGGAATACGGCATCAAGCTGAGCGCCATTGTCTACGGCACTGTGGATCTCATAAATGGTTCAAATGGCTCTGAGCACTATGGGACTTAACTTCTGAAGTCATCAGTCCCCTAGAACTTAGAACTACTTAAACCTAACTAACCTAAGGACATCACACACATCCATGCCCGAGGCAGGATTCGAACCTGCGACCGTAGCGGTCGCGCGGTTCCAGACTGTAGCGCCTAGAACCGCTCGGCCACTCCGGCCGGCGTGGATCTCATAGATGAACCGCGCGAACTGAGTTTCACAGGGTCTCTGTTTGCGGAATCCATGTTGATTTTTATAGAGGAGATTTTTCTTCTCTAAGAACGTCATAATTCTTGAGCACAAAACGTGTTCCATAATTATAAAACAGATTGACGTCAATGATATAGGATCATAATTTTGTGCATCTGTCCTACGGCCCTTCTTAAAAACGGGAACGACCTTCGCTTTCTTGAAGTAAGAAATGCCACACGCCTTAGAATAAACATAACACGCAAGAAAATTTATTAACCACTATGCTTCGTCCTGTTCTGTACATGGATTTATCATAACACACAAGACATGATATCTGGAAGCTATAATCACCATACAGGGTGTTCAGAAAAGGACTCCCTGATTTCTAAATTAAATATCTCGAAAACAAGGATCGATAGACGAATGCAGTAAACGGTATGTTTATTGTGAAAGCTGTAAGAAGTTTATACACCAGTTTGAAATAATAGTTACAAAAGCTGCTAACAGATGGCGCTGTACTGTGTACAGCTCATATCAGCATACATAAGTGAAATAATCGTATGAAAACAATCATTGCAAACAGTAACATCACAATGTTTTCAAAATGTTCACCATTGGCACTACAGAGGTGGCGCAAACGAAGAATGAAGAATCACATTTCGTAGTGTCTCAACCGAAATGGATTCACATGCCACAGAGATCGCCGATTCAAGCTCGTCCAGCGTGGCGCGATGCTTCGGGTAGACCATGTCTTTCACTGTGCCCCACAAAAAAAAGTCACAGGGAGTCAAATCCGGCGAATATGGAGGCCAATCCATGCCTGCACCAGTAAATTTGTGATATTCCAAAGCAATGACTCGATTCCCGAAGTATTCCTCAAGAAAGCGAAACACTTTTTCGCTCCGATGTGGTCGGGCTCCATCTTGCATAAACCATCAGTACTTGGTCGATCCTCTAACGCTTGCTGTGTGGCGATAAATTGTTCCAAAATTGCAACGTAACGTGCACCAGTGACCGTTTCTCGAATGAAAAAAGGGCCAATAATGCCTCTGCTGCATACTGCAGTCCACACAGTAACTTTAGGAGAATACAGGGGTTTCGCTTCACACCAATATGGCTTTTCGGAACCCCAAAACCGCCAGTTCTGCTTATTCACGTATCCATTCAGGTGCAAGTGTGCTTCATCTGTAAACCAGATGCAGCCAACATCAAATCCTTCACTATCAATCATTGTGAGCATCTGATTAGCAAAGGCAACCCTTTGTTGCACAGCTCGTACGGGTATGAGCTGGTGCGTTTTAATTTTGAATGGAAACATGTGTAGGCTCTTTCTCAGTATTTCCTGCGTGCTGGAACGCTTCAAACCAGTCTCAGATGCAATTCTACGGACGGATGACATTTGATTTCGCTGAGTAATTCCAGAAACTGTGGCGATATTTTCAGGCGTAACTGCGGTTTGCTTGCGGCCAACATGCCCCACTAGATCATCAGTTAAGCTGCCTGTTCATTGAAATTTTGCGAAGAGCGTACGAATGGTTTTCGCATCGGGTTCTTTTGGAACATTAAATCGTGCTTGAAAACTTCGCCTTGTTGTCGTAGGACACTCTTCTAACCTGTGGTACTCTAGCACCAGAAAAACGCGTTGTTCAATGGAGTACATGGTTTTAATCTCTTCCTTCGGTACGCTAACCTCCTTTCACGTTTCAATAGTGGAACTGATCGCTCTGGGCTTCGGTTCACTATTTATACTAGGCATTATGTATGGCGATTACAGCGCCATCTGTTAGCAGCTTTTGTAACTATTATTTCAAACTGCTATATAAACTTCTTACAGCTTTCACAATAAACATACCGTTTACTGCATTCCTCTATCGATCTTTGTTTTCGAGATATTTAATTTTGAAATCAGGGAGTCCTTTTCTGGACACCCTACATTTTCACTTTAAACTAAACCAACACAATGCAAATGGAACAGACACGCTAAATCAACATACTTCAAAGAATTAGTAAAAAGGATTACACAGAGCGGTAGCAACCCATACCTCAATATATGCTGGGATATATGTACATAAGGACATTAGTAACGGTTATATCTACGTAGACACGTAACGGTTCCTTGCCTTTTCTTTTTGTAGGTTTGGACCTCAGCCTGCACTCCCCGTTCATCCAGTCCGTTCAATCAAAATAATACAAAAGAAAGACAACAACAACATCCCAGGTCGCATCCTCAACAGGGCAGTATTAGACACAAGCGACGCACAACGCATAAACACAGGCGCTTCTAAAATCAGTGACACGGCACGAAGCAAGTTTGTGAATACTAGTCAGTATAGTTAGTATCAATAGTCATATGCGACCTGCTCGTACAACAAGGCACACCGAACTTTGTTCCTGTTCGTTAATAAGCACCCTCAAAACCAGTCTGCCGATTGTCTGCGCAGAACAAATTTTACACGTTCTTTTTAACTAGCTCCTCTCCGAGCTACAGACTTGACATTTCGAACATATCTGAGAACATGATGGCAGTTCTATGCTAACTCAGTTTTTTTTGTCCGTTGTGTGTCGGAGGGTCCGAAGAGTCCTCTGTGTACCGCCTGTCATTTCGCCCGTTTCTTGTTCCAGTTGTAAATGCTTCACGCAAATAACGGTTTGATGGTAACCCTTCAAGTGAGTGCAAATCGCTTTAATTTTGGCCTTTACTGTCTTTTTGCGAGATAAAAGTGAAACGAAGCAATGTATTTGTTGTCTCAGGTGAAGACAAACTGAATTGAACCTGTATCTTGTCTGTTGTAAAATCATGGCGACGTTTGAAATCGATTGAAAAATTTCACACGCGCAGGACTAAAAGGCATAATATGCTTATTTAAATAAAAATAAATTTTCTATACGACGCGTTTTTCATCGCATTAAATAGTACAAAATATTTTTTTCTGACCCCATACAGATTCCTGACCCAATACAGATAATTCTGAAATTTTATGATTGTGAATTGTATGTACATCTACAGCGGCAAACGACTGTGAATTGCATGACAGGGAGTATGTCCATTGTACCAGTTATTAGGGCTTTTCTCGCTCCAGAATCACTGTTTCCAAATCTCTGTGCATGCCATGATTAATTTAATCTGTTCCTCACGATCACTATAGGCGAATATGTTGGAATTTGGGATATATTCATAGGGTCATCATTTAAAACTAGATCTTGAAATTTTGTAAGTAGATTTTTTCGTGACAGATTACCTCTACCTTCAATTGCCTGCCTATTCAGTTCTTTCTGCATCTCTGTGACACACTCTCACTGGCGAAACAGATCTGTGACCATTCGTGCTGCCGTGCTTTCTAAACTTTCAGTATCTACTATTAGTCCTGTTTAGTATGACACTTGAGCAGTATTCTAGGATGGACCGCACAAGTGATTTGCAGACTGATTGCATTCCCTTAGTACTTTACTTGCCTTAACCGCGACTTAGCCTCAACGATCGTCCCATTTCAAGCCCCTACAATGTGTTACACTTGTGTACATTTATGAGTTTACCGACTCTAATTGTGACTCACTGGTACTATAGTTTTAAGATAGTATGTTTTTTTTCCTTTCGTGAACTTAACCAGATTCTAAGACATACACATACACTAAAAACTACTCAGTAAAAAACAAACAGCAGCTAAAAGACGAAATGAAAAAATCAACATTCCCCATTCAGCCCAACCTGTATCATTTGACATTACAAACCTATACACTAACATTACCATCTCCGAAACACTCAGAATCATCAGATAAAACCTCATAAAACATCAGAAACTATCACTGCCTGAAATTATCGAATTTATGGACCTCCTTGAACTAGTACTAAACTACAACTACTTCACATTTAATAATAAAATCTACGTGCAATATAGAGGTATTGCAACGGGCTCAAGCATAGCTGGTACAATTGCCAACATGTATATTAACCACCTTGGGCACAAAACTCTTGCTAAAAAATCAAACTCTATGGATAAATCATTTACTATAAACGTTATGTTGATGATACATCACTCTTAGTATATGGGGACACAAATAATATTAACAATATACTCGACACCCTCCATAAACAAAATAGTAATATAAAATTCACAGTGGAATATGAGAGCAATGGTAGCATCAGTTTTCTTGATCTAAACATCAGTAAAGAATGTAACTCACACAGCTTCAGAGTTTACAGAAAGGCAACAGCAACAGATAGCAACATGCACAGCTTAACCTGTCATCCCACAACACATAAACATGCTGCATACAGAGCACTAGTTAACAGAGCCAATAATATACCAATGGATAAATATGCACATCTTGATGATCTCAGAATAGTAAAACAAATAGCTTCAGCAAATGGCTATGATCAAGTATTAATTGATAACCTTAACCAAAAACGGAAAAACAATGATAAACCACCTTCCTTACATGAAATGAAAAAGAAACCCACGATTTGCATTCCATTTCACAGGCAAACTCTCCCACAAAATAACAAAATTTCTCAGACCACACGACATTTGCAACACAAAAAAAAACTGCAACACGCAGTGAGACACAATGTTCACACACAGACTGATAAATACTCACAATCAGGCATCTATAAAATAGTATGTAGTACCTGCAGATCACTTTATATAGGCCAAACTGGGAGAGACTTCCAAACAAGATATAATCAACACACAACTGCTTACCACACTAAGAATTACAATAGATCAGCAATAGCCACCCACATAAAAGACACAGGCCACTCATTCCATGATATTGTGAATGATCTTCATATATTACATAAAAAGGTTAAGGGACACCAAATGGACTTACATGAAAAACTGGAAATCATAATTCATGGCATAGCACATGGAGAAGTGTTATTAAATGATAAGCTTGAAAGTAATAATGTTAACTTCTTTAAAAAGTTCTGCACCATTAATTGTTTATTTCATTGACAGACTAGTTTTCATTAAGTATCCATGTAATATTCTCCATATTGCCAATACATCTCGATAAAAGTTTTCATCCTCACTACAGGTACATATTACTGTATTTGAAATTGTAAGTAGTTAAACTTAGATTTTATAACTCTCTTGCATGTTGTAAACAGTCTTTGAAATTGTAAGTAGTTTCTCTTAGATTTTAAAACTGTTTGGAAAGTTGTAAACAGACGTTTGTGAAAATGCTAAGTTGTGATTTACCTGTTACTGTGCTCTGTGTGCCAGAAAATGAAGTCGCCAACAAAAATGTAAGTGAACGTATTAATATATATTACCTAATCATGCTATTCACATAATGCACACACTGTAACAGATTTATCCTTCCATACAGGTTTATTTTTTGGTTCTTAACCCCACAGGCACACACAGCTAATGTACATAACCTATCACCTGATGCATAATGGACAATGGACAGCCACGTGGCACTAGCGAAGGGGAAGACCATCGTGTTCGGAGTATGGCTGCGGCGCATCGTACTGCACCCGTTACAAATCCGTTACATTAAGGGCAGCTCTGAGCCAGGCGCCCTGTGAATTACTTTCCACTGACTCCAAACCACCGCCATTTGCGACTTTACTGGTGTCAAACGGGAGTTCCTTGGAGGACAGGTTGGAGGTCTTTTGTGTTTTCTGAGAAAGCTGGTTCTGCTTCGGTGCTAATGATGGCCATGTGTTGGTTAGAAGGTCAGATGCGGGCCTGCAACCAACCTGTACGGTTGATTTACACCAGGAGGTGTGTGTGGGGTGCGATTTCGTATGACAGCAGTGAGCCGCGCGTGGCTCTTGTTCCCACCATAATGTATTTTACACCATGTTTTTAACGTACTTCCACCTCACTACGTTAATTTAAACTACTGCTGTTACTGAGTTGCTGCTTTACCTGACCATGACCAGCGCTATCAGCGCGTATCGATATACCCCTCTCGTACTACCTTTGCTTGACTGCTGATACTTCCCTGTCGTGGTCTGTCGTATGGCAGTTCGTCCCGAGTTCGGGTTTCGAGTTCGGGTCTGCCAGGCAGTGGAAACGCGTCTGGAGCGCAGTCCGGACCTGCCAGTCGGGGAGTTGCAATGCGGCACTAGTGCATTCGGGTTGGAGCAGCAGTGAGCTCTGCGTTGACATGGCTCGCCCGACCATTGCCACCACGCATCACTTGAGCCGGGCCACGGTCTTGGTGGATCGTCGGTCGGTCGTCCAACCGGATGACGCGTTTTGACTCGCCGATCGTTCATGAGTCGGCTGAGTGTGTGTGCATCGACTCCAGACTTGTCTTCGTGCGTGTTTAGTTACTGCTGCGTATCGTTCAGGTTTTCGTGCAAGTGTTTGTCAGGTTGTGTGCGTAGTTGGTGTTATTTCCACTGATGTCTATTTTAGATGTTGTCGGCATTCGGAGGATTCGGTCGGTTGCTGCGGACAAGCGGAATTTCCTGCCTTGTGGCCGTTAGTGTTCCGGTTACCTGCCCTGACCACTAACGTAATTTACGGCAGCGTCCTTTCCTCACCTGTTGTCGCTGTCCATCATGGTGTGTGATTTTGACAGCTAATACATACTCCATTGGGGATCATCACGTTTGTAACATTTCCGTTTTGAGTTCTGTTGTACTGACTGACGGGAAGCAAGTCGCTGTGTCGGTCGGTACATCGTTGTCCCCTGGTTGGGTTCCGATGGATCAAGTATAGTTGGGCTCACCATCTGTCTCACCTAAGTGAACGAGGGCAGACCGACCTCCCTGGAGGCTTTCTGAGTGCCACCGGTGTTTAATTATCTGTTGACAGTTATTTTAAATTTTATGCTTATGATTATTTGTTTGTTTCCTTAAAATTTTGCATAATTAATTTTTAAATTTATCTTTCAAGCTTAAACACTGCGGCCTTCTGCCTTTAAAGATTATGGTAATAAATTTTGGAAATTAATTGTAGCCCTCAGCCATTTTCATTGCACTTCGCATATGTTGTTTTTTGAATTATTTTATTGCTGTCTTAACTGGATTTTTAACTTGTTAAGATTTCTTGTTGGAGGCCTTCAACCGTGAAAGAGTTGCTAATGTACAGTAAATGACTATTAGAAGCAGAAACTGACCTCAACCCTTGGCCGTTTCCACAATCTCATTACTTGTTCGGCCCAGCGGGTTTAGCAGGCTTATCAAGCAGGAGCACTATCGTGGTTATCCAAGCAACCTTACTGCAAATTTGTACATCAATGTGTTGATTCGACCTGTTGTGCTGCCATTCACAAACAGCATTTCAGGAATAGCGCTTGCCCATTTACCGCTGTTGTAACCGGACATGTTTACAGCGTGCCGACAAGTCGCCTTGGACCCCTCGATCACCAGATCTGTCTGCAGTCGAGAACACGTGGGGCCGGCCGCGGTGGTCTAGCGGTTCTAGGCGCTCCGTCCAGAACCGCGGGACTGCTACGGTCGCAGGTTCGAATCCTGCCTCGGGCATGGATGTGTGTGATGTCCTTAGATTAGTTAGGTTTAATTAGTTCTACGTTCTAGGCGACTGATGACCTCAGAAGTTAAGTCGCATAGTGATCAGAGCCATTTGAACCATTTGAAGAACACGTGGGACATCATCGGACGCGACAACTTCAGCGTCATCCACAAACAGCATGAAACGTCCCTATACCGAATACAACAGGCATAGAACTCCATGTCACAAACTAACATTAGGCACCTGTACAACATAACGTATGCATATTTGCATGCTTGCAATCACAGTTATGGCGGTTACTTCCCTTACTGACGTATCAGGATTTGCATTTCAATACCTTATTTAGCGCTTACATTAACCTGTGAACTTGCAATGTTAATTACTGAAATATGTTACGCAGACAAATGTATCCTCCAAAATTTTATTAATCTACATTAATTATTTTTGGTGTTGGGATTTTTTTCTGTCAGTGTACTTTCAAAGCAATTAAAAATTGATTATCACAAATTTTCAGAACTATTTGTACTGGGTTAGGACCTCGTATGAGGCAAGGACATATTATTTTGTATTTCTAGTCCTATCAAATAACGTGGTATCTTAAAAAATATTTTATTTAAATAAATAGTTATTTCTTGAGTTGATATGAATCTTTGATGCGTGTCGTTGCACTCTTGAACAAAGAATTGTCATGACTAGGTTTGGTCTCACTCACTCACTCACTCACGCGCGCAAGCGCTCGTACGGTAAATATTAGGAGACATCCAAAACTACTTAATCATTAAATTTTATTCCACTGTAGCACCATTTGCCGCAGTCCTGAAGGCAGGAGCGTGTAATTTTTGTGTGAGAAAATTACATTTTTATTAATTTTTCGAAATCAGCCCACCTCATGTGATAATATGGCCTGCAGTGTGAACCACAGGTTTCACTGTTCCATATTCTGCTCATGTAGCGATGAAGGTCCTTGAGAACGTTTGGGATTTCGTGGTCAACCTGGCTCCAGAGAGATTCGGTGCCGACACCTCTCGAATTAAGTGAAAGTAACCTTTCCGTTATGTTCGAAGAAGTATGGATTGAACAATCTCCGTTGACGTCATGTCTTATGTAAGCTGTGGGCTTCTCGAAGCCCTGATCATTCAGCGATGATATATTATGGGAACACGTAGCGGGAGTAGTTAGTTCTCAGGCAGTGTGTAGACTGATCATCCGTAATAGTCGATGACTTCTCTTCGAATTTCCTTGTCCACCTTCCTTTCGTCAAATACGAGTATATGCTACTGAAAGAGCATTTGATGTGTCTGCTGTATAGACAAGGGGTACGCACTGCATATATTCTGTCTCGATAGTGCGCTGCCATTTCCAGCTAGTATGAAATCGGGCACAAAATACACATTTAATGTTCAGCTGGTTTACAGGATTTCCGATTCCCCTTTTCTCAGTTAGGGTACAAAAGTGACCTATATCTACGAAAGAACATTAATGTTTGATGTGAATTTCCCATTACATTCAAGTTCGATTCCACTCTACCGGAAATCGAAGTCCAGCGCCGTTATGGACCCGTCGCCACCGGAGGCCACGCAGAAGTTGCACGACGGCCGGAAGAGGCGGGTAGCCTCGACAAATACGGCGACGTTCGTGACGACAGCTGCCAGCCCGTTGTTGGCGGTAACAACGCGTAGTACTTGGCAACACATTCTTCCTGAGGCCGTTTCCTAGCAAAAGCCCCACTCACTTATTACCGTTGTTTGATATCAAGCTACCACGGTGGCTGTTGCAAATCAAAGATGACCATTTGTTAAAATCATATCCTTCTATCACTTATTGATTCCCCTCCCTCCACATTACCATCTCTCTCTCTCTCTCTCTCTATCTCTCTCTCTATCTCTCTCTCTATCTATCTGTTTAATGCTTCCATTTTTTACACACCGAATACGTCGCTCCATAAGCTGCACATAAGCTAATACAAATAGTAAATAACATGAAGCGTAATCTTCAGTGTGACATAAAGGGTCGTCGAATTCACAGATACAAGTTTGTGTTTACATCACAGTGAATACATTCCGAAACCAGCTGAAGCTTTAAAAAGGAGTATGTGTTACGAAATGTAAATGTTGCTGAGACAGTGGATGCACTTTATTTGTTAATATATAGTAGTTTCAGTGGCACTGAAGGGTACATCTTCTGACACTCCACCCCTTTTCTCTGTCGTCAGACATCAGCAAAAACACCCAATGAAACTTCCTGGCAGATTGAAACTGTGTGCCGGACCGAGACTCGAACTCGGGACCTTTGCCTTTTGCGGGCAAGTGCTCTACAATCTGAGTTACCGAAGCACGACTCACGCCCGGTCCTCACAGCTTTACTTCTGCCAGTATTTCGTCTCCTACCTTCCAAACTTTACAGAAGCTCTCCTGCGAACCTTGCAGAACTAGCACTCCTGAAAGAAAGGATACTGCGGAGACATGGCTTAGCCACAGATTCATATCAGCGCTGCAGAGTAAAAATCTCATTCTGGAAACATCCCCCAGGCTGTGGCTAAGCCATGTCTCCACAATATCCTTTCTTTCAGGAGTGCTAGTTCTGCAAGGTTCGCAGGAGAGCTTCTGTAAAGTTTGGAAGGTAGGAGACGAGGTACTGGCAGAAGTAAAGCTGTGAAGACGGGGCTTGAGTCGTGCTTGGGTAGCTCAGTTGGTAGAGCACTTGCCCGGGAAAGGCAAAGGTCCCGCGTTCGAATCTCGGTCGGGCACACAGTTTTAATCTGCCAGGAGGTTTCATATCTGCGCATACTCCGCTGCAGAGTGAAAATCTCATTCTAAAAACACCTAATGAGTGCGCAAGCATCTATAGAATAAATGACTGGGGTTAGGAGTGGACCGTTATTCTATGACGGAGCACATCGGAATTTAGCTGTACAGAAATTGTCTCTAATTCAGGATTATTGTCAAAGAAGTACATGAATTTACATAGGGTGTAACATGACAATGTTAGGACAATTGTCAGTATAAAGGATTATGTCCTGTTTAATCGAAATAACACTGAACACAACAATATCTAATTTTAAATACACTCCTGGAAATGGAAAAAAGAACACATTGACACCGGTGTGTCACACCCACCATACTTGCTCCGGACACTGCGAGAGGGCTGTACAAGCAATGATCACACGCACGGCACAGCGGACACACCAGGAAGCGCGGTGTTGGCCGTCGAATGGCGCTAGCTGCGCAGCATTTGTGCACCGCCGCCGTCAGTGTCAGCCAGTTTGCCGTGGCATACGGAGCTCCATCGCAGTCTTTAACACTGGTAGCATGCCGCGACAGCGTGGACGTGAACCGTATGTGCAGTTGACGGACTTTGAGCGAGGGCGTATAGTGGGCATGCGGGAGGCCGGGTGGACGTACCGCCGAATTGCTCAACACGTGGGGCGTGAGGTCTCCACAGTACATCGATGTTGTCGCCAGTGGTCGGCGGAAGGTGCACGTGCCCGTCGACCTGGGACCGGACCGCAGCGACGCACGGATGCACGCCAAGACCGTAGGATCCTACGCAGTGCCGTAGGGGACCGCACCGCCACTTCCCAGCAAATTAGGGACACTGTTGCTCCTGGGGTATCGGCGAGGACCATTCGCAACCGTCTCCATGAAGCTGGGCTACGGTCCCGCACACCGTTAGGCCGTCTTCCGCTCACGCCCCAACATCGTGCAGCCCGCCTCCAGTGGTGTCGCGGCAGGCGTGAATGGAGGGACGAATGGAGACGTGTCGTCTTCAGCGATGAGAGTCGCTTCTGCCTTGGTGCCAATGATGGTCGTATGCGTGTTTGGCGCCGTGCAGGTGAGCGCCACAATCAGGACTGCATACGACCGAGGCACACAGGGCCAACACCCGGCATCATGGTGTGGGGAGCGATCTCCTACACTGGCCCTACACCACTGGTGATCGTCGAGGGGACACTGAATAGTGCACGGTACATCCAAACCGTCATCGAACCCATCGTTCTACCATTCCTAGACCGGCAAGGGAATTTGCTGTTCCAACAGGACAATGCACGTCCGCATGTATCCCGTGCCACCCAACGTGCTCTAGAAGGTGTAAGTCAACTACCCTGGCCAGCAAGATCTCAGGATCTGTCCCCCATTGAGCATGTTTGGGACTGGATGAAGCGTCGTCTCACGCGGTCTGCACGTCCAGCACGAACGCTGGTCCAACTGAGGCGTCAGGTGGAAATGGCATGGCAAGCCGTTCCACAGGACTACATCCAGCATCTCTACGATCGTCTCCATGGGAGAATAGCAGCCTGCATTGCTGCGAAAGGTGGATATACACTGTACTAGTGCCGACATTGTGCATGCTCTGTTGCCTGTGTCTATGTGCCTGTGGTTCTGTCAGTGTGATCATGTGATGTATCTGACCCCAGGAATGTGTCAATAAAGTTTCCCCTTCCTGGGACAATGAATTCACGGTGTTCTTATTTCAATTTCCAGGAGTGTAGAAGGTTCTCTACAAAATTACTACTACTACACCGTGAAGTTGGGCAATATTATGACAAATCATCCGATTTCGGTTCTGAGTTGAGTACTAATTAGGATAACAATCAAGTCTACGGAGGATGGTTAGTTTTTGTGACAAGCTGAGCAAGAGGTTACTCAAGGTTGCTCGAGCTCACATTGGACGCAAGCTGGTGAACCAACAAGTTTACGCCTCTGCTAGCGGTATTTACCTTAGCTGTAATGGGCGGTCGGCTGCAAGGCTGCTCTCGTCCTCATAAAATCCTATAAAAAGTAATCAAAATCTTTACTGATTTTGTCAGTAGAAACTGTCCTACATTTCTCGTTAGGCGAGAAAACATGGACTCATCCCTAGTCTGGAAATATGGCGACATACACATGCATAGATGTAGCAACATGCCTACTACAATGTCCTCTCAGTTCTAGAAAGAACTATTAATTACGTGGTTGTTTCATTTCTCTGCTGTTAGAGCTCAATGACTATTCAGCTAATTTCTAGCTGAATGTTAGCCAAAGTGACTGCAGTATTCACACAGAGTTCCTCTTTTGGCGTCGTACAGAGTGTGATGCGCCCTGTTCTGCACTTGACGCTTGTTCAGAGGAGAGTTCCCGAAATTTTCGGTTTTGTGTCTCTCGTAGCAAACTGTCCCCCACCTGGGTCCTTTTGTGCTTCATGTCGCGGCTTTTTCCAACCAATAGGAGCATTCATTTCATCTTGTGGAAACTACCTCTGCCAATCGCAAAAGGCCTACCTTCAAACTGTGTCGAAATTTCGGCACTTTACTCCTTCCTAGCTCATTTCAGCCAATCGGACATTTTGTGCCCACTCCGGACACCTTAATGTAACACGTGTACATCACGTGCATACCACACGCTTTTCACGTGATCAACGCAACTTTGTCTGCTCCAAACTAAAACAATTTGCTCAGGATTTGGGTTCAGTGTGTTAACACTGTCAAACTGTCATTCCTTTTCTTTGCGTACTGTACATTTTAAAAGGAAAATCTTCTCATTATCACCAAAGTATGTCAGGTGACATACTCATCTACTTATTATAACTTATAAAATCTTTCGTGTAAGGTGCGAAATTGACTTTCATTCACTCTGCCACCTTACAATCTGTTTTCCATAGTGACACAAAGTTAACATTTTTATGAAGATTGATTGTGTTTTTTTCCCTATTGTCTATATAAGTAATGTTCACACTACTGTTTCTCTGTCCCAACAGTGCTGTGCAGTCAGTTTCATATACGTGGCTAACATTAATAAGACAGACAAACTGCAGGGAAGGATTCCTAACTGGAAATGGAGGAACAAAGGTCCTATAAACATTTCTGCGGAAATGCATTGTTGCTGCGGTAGATGTCACAGATGAACGAAAGTTCCTCGGACCATGTGGTGTACGTTCCTTGTATGTTGCAAGTTATGTGGTTGAAGCAGCGTACTGCTAGCAACAGAATGGTCTGGTATTCACATTGGGAACAAGTCGAGATGGTGTTTGTGTACACCCAAGTAGATGGAAACGATCAGAGGCAACACGTTCCTTCCAATCTGGTGTATGCACAGCCAGTCGCTTCTCTACACGTTGGTCTTTTTGAAATTTCTCATGATCAAACAATCGCGTAAAAAGGCCTTGAAATGTTGTGTAATGTTGTTGGTATGTGTGGGGGTACTTGTTTTGGTTGTTCCAGACATAAATACCTGACTGTTCTGATGCTTACGGTACGCCGCATCAATCACGCAACCTCAAAATCACAAGCACACGGCACGTCGTCAGAGGAACTTTCATTCGTCAGCGCCATTCAATATGGCAATGAAATATTTCCGGACACGTGCTCACAGGACCGCTTTTCATTTCCTGTCAAGTATCTGAGGGTAAGGATAAGTAACTGTAATCAGTAACAAATGTTCCGAATATATGAACTACGAGGAGGAGGAAGTATAAGCATTCTGAAGTTCTCTTGAGTAACTTGCAGAAGTTAGTCAAGAAAACTGGTATTTAAGATCACCACGTAGGGAAGGAGAATACCGATTGAACCAGGACTCCACTGACCAAGTTTCAGAGTTTATTCAGGGGCACCATCCAACTACCTCAGTACAAAAAGACCCACGGCCTCCGGTGGCCTGTTTCCCACTACTCAACATAGCAACGCGAGTAATCGCTGCTGGAGATCTTAACACTAAACACCCGGACTGGAATTTACGAATATGAAACTCCAACAGCAAAAAGCTAACCGAACACTCGGTGGCTGAAATCATGAAAGACCGGATGCACCCACTCTATTGCCCACACAGAGGCGGCAGATACCGGAGGCTGTAGACAAAGCTCTCATCAAAGAAATCACAAGTGCTCTCAACGTTGCAGTTGAAAATGATCTGGCCTTCGACCTCTTGCGAGTTATGCTGCACACGGGAGAAACACTACAGAACTTAGAACCACGTCCGATATTAAACTAAAAGCGCACGAATTGGGCTGTGTTCAACGTAACGCTTGTAGTCGGCCGCGCGGAGCGGCCGCGCGGTTTGCGGCGTCCTGTCACGGACTACGCAGCCCCTCCCACCGGAGGTTTGAGTCCTCCCTCGGGCATGTTTGTGTGTGTTGTTCTTAGGATGAGTTAGTTTAAATAGTGTGTAAGTCTAGGGACCGATGACCTATGCAGTTAGGCCCCTGAGGAATTGTAGTCATATCCAAGACAGACATAGATCAAACTGATGTAGCTTTCGGGAAACTCCCCACTGCCGTCCAAGACTCATTGACTGACGAAATTCCACATCTCCCACCGCAGCAGTTAACGGCCCCAGTAAATCCTGGGTCTCATCTCACGAGTAACCGTCGCAGGAGATACTGGCAGCACACCGAGCGTCCTTTGGACAAACTGCATGTCAACAGGCTCCAGAGTGTTGTACGGGAGAAAGTACAAACATTTAAAGTCACACAGTGGGATCAAAAAATTGCAAGCGTGGATACCACTCGGCTTGGCGTGTAGACGTTTGTCTGACGCTTCTACAAGGAGAAATACTACGCGCCAACTCTATACAACGCAAGACGACGGACGCTGATATGCCGAAACATTTTAACCACGTCCCACTGCGAGGCTGGATATCGCCTGGTGGCTTTGCGGGAACGTGACACGGTAATAAAAGTAGATAAGTGGATCAAAGACGGATGGGGTATCATTCCAGGGGCGACGTGGGCCGCAAGTGGGGAAAACTACTGACATAAGCGACTTTGACAAATGTGGTATTATTTTTAATGAGGCCCATGAGCGAGTACCTCGGTAACGACGGAGCTGGTTGAATGTTCACGTCCTACTGTAGTGAGCATCTATGAAAAGGTGTAAAACGACACTGAAACTACCATTGATGGACAAGTGGTTGGACGTCAACAGCTCTTCACAAAGCGTGGGGTTTGGAGAATTGTCAGCTCCGTAAAGCAGGATATGTGCCGATCTGTAGCATCACTGCCGGAAAGAGCACAAACATGGTTCTCGCGTGAGTGTTTTGAAGCACACCATTGATATACACTGTTGAACATAGGGCTCCGCAACAGTCGACCCTTTCGTGTTCACATGTTGACCAAACGATATCGTCAATTACGACTGCAGTGGCCATGGGATTATAGAGATTGGACCGTGGATCAACGGAAACGTGTCGCCTCATCGGATGAATATCGTTTTTGCTACACCAAGTCGATGGGCGTCTCCACAAACGCCGTCATCCACGCGAACTGCAGTTCGAAATGTGCACCGCACCAAGGACGTAGGCTGGTGCGAGTAGTATTACGATATGGGAGATATTTTTTTGCGCTCGCATGGAACCTGTGGTAGTAATCGAAGACACACTGACGTCTGTGAATCACCTGCACAGCTTCATGCTTGATGTCTTCCCCGTCGGCGATGTCACCTTCAAGCAGGATAATAGTTCTTGTCTCAAGGCCAGAACCGTGCTACAGTGGTTTGAGAAGCACGATAGTGTACTCACGTTCGTGCTTGGCAACTGAATTCTCTGGATGTGAACCCAGTGGAAACCATCTGTGTCGCTATTAGGGGTCATCACCGCGTTCATCAACCAGAAGCTCGCAGTTCAAGGAAATTACATGACGTGTGAGTAGGCATCTGGTGCAACGTACTTCCAAAAACCTACCAATAAACTCACGATACGCAGAATCGGTGAAATATTGGGTTCCAAACCCGGACCAAGAAGTTATTAATCAAGTAGTCATAACGTTTTGTCTCGTCAGTGTATACGCCGTGTTGGAGAAGGCAGGGCTCATAGCCAGAACACTAGCAGCACCACTCACACCGATCCTGGCTCAATTAGGCCGAGTATTCGCACTTCCAACGGATCAAGAGGTGGCACGTGTTGTAGCCCAGCCCTCTTGCTACGAAATTAGCTCTTCTAGCAAACAAGAAACCACATGGCCTTTTAATCAAGCGGCGGCATTCCGAACTGTGTCCTCCGTAGCTAACGGACAGTGCTGTACAATAGCTACACAGAATGAGATTTTCACTCTGTAACGGAGTGTGCGCTGATATGAAACTTCCTAGCAGATTAAAACTGTGTGCCGGTCCGAGACTCGAACTCGGGACCTTTGCCTGTCGCGGGCAAGTGCTCTACCAACTGAGCTACCCAAGCACGACTCACGCCCCGTCCTCTCAGCTTTACTACTGCCAATACCTCGCCTCCTACCTTCCAAACTTTACAGAAGCTCTCCTGCGAACCTTCCAGAACTAGCACTCCTGAAAGAAAGGATACTGCGGAGACATGGCTTAGCCACAGCCTGGGAGATGTTTCCGGAATGAGATTTTCACTCTGCAGCGGAGTGTGCGCTGATATGAAACTACCTGCTAGTATCCTTTCTTTCAGGAGTGCTAGTTCTCTAAGGTTCGCAGGAGAGTTTCTGTAAAGTTTGGAAGGTAGGAGGCGAGGTACTGGGAGAAGTAAAGCTGTGAGAACGGGGAGTGAGTCGTGCTTGGGTAGCTCAGTTGGTAGAGCACTTGCCCGTGAAAGGCAAAGTCCTGAGTTCGAGTCTCGGTCCGGCACACAGTTTTAATCTGTCAGGAAGTTTCAATAACTACACACATCACGATTACCATCCTAAGACACCACCACTTCCCTGTCTTTCGAAATGCGGTCTAAGTTCTGTTGTTCAGGATGTCAGGGAAAGACCACTCCCTCCCACAAAATTGCCGATCCTTCAGCTTGCAGTGCTCTCTCAGCAAGATTGTCAGAAGGGTAATAATAAGACAACTCACTATTCATCACTTACGACACCCTAGGACTTGGCCAATTCGCCATCAGGAATCACTGCTCCACATCATAACAACTCCTTCGTGTGGCTGAACGTGCAATAGAACGCTACTACACCAACAAAGCAACAGGGGCTATGTTCCTAGATCGCCAAGGCTGTCGACAGTCCCTGGCACAACTGCCTCATTCTGAAACTCAGCGATGCTGGTTTTACCGACGTACTCGTAAGTCTCATATCTCACCAGCAGAAGCTGCAGCAATACCTCTAAGGAAAAACAGTCAACATCACACACTATGCAAGCTGAAGTACTGCAAGACAACATCCAAGGATCCCTCTGGGTCAACTTCTACATTAAAGGCAAATTAGGGCAAAATTGCAAAAAAAAAAAAAATCGAATTTTTTATAGTTTAATTTATTACATTGATTTCTTAAGAATAACATCGCAAAGTTTCACAATCGAATTCTGTCTAGAAATATGTTTTAAAAATGTTTTTTGGGCACCTGCGCCTGCCACCCCCCCACCCCCCCTCTTTCTATGCTGTGATCCATGCCTTCTCCACGCTAGAAAGTTTTCGTGCATTTATTTTTCGCTCACACAACAGAGACGAATTGAAAATGAGTTTAGAAGGCTGTAAGAAATATTATCTTTGAAACTTACTGGCAGATTAAAACTGTGCGCCCGACCGAGACTCGAACTAAGGACCTTTGCCTTTCGCGGGCAAGTGCTCTACCATCTAAGCTACCGAGGCACAACTCACGCGCGGTCTCACAGCTGTACTTCTGCCAGTATCTCGTCTCCTACCTTCCAAACTTTACAGAAGCTCTCCTGCGAACCTTGCAGAACTAGCACTCCTGAAAGAAAGGATATTGCGGATTCTCGGTCGGGCACACAGTTTTAATCTGCCAGGAAGTTCCATATCAGCGCACACTCCGCTGCAGAGTGAAAGTCTCATTCTGAATATTATCTTTGCTTGTTCCATTGTATTCAACGTGGTATTTTTCAATAGTAAGTGCTATAAACTTATTTCAGTTTTTAGTTTTCCATATATCAAGCTGTTTTGCTTCAAGTACAGAACAAGTACAGCACTCGTGGCTGCCGCATCGCGGTCGCAAAGTTGGGCCGAGACAGTTTCAGATAAGTTTACAGTCTGACGACAATTTATGGATTTGTAGTTTTAGCTTGACGATGTCCACTATGGACAAAAGTTAGTTACTGTTATTCTGAAGACGATTGGGTTATCCGACTGAAACCTAGGTAAATTCTAGGTAAACGGTGCAACTGAAGCTACTGATTATTAAAATTAATTAGTGAAGCAATCGATGATGCTGTGTACAATGCAAAAGACGAGTTTTCCAGTGAATTTAGATTAAATGACTTAGAAACACTTGCGTGTATGATTAATATTTCATGTGCGTATGGTAATTATGTGTACAAGGGGAAAAACAGAACACAAATTAGAGCCACAGTTACCTTATCTGGAGGCGTTGTCCGAAAAGAGAGTGTCCTCAATTGTTGTGACGATAGCCACACGTGATGCTTGTTTAGTGTTAAATAGTAGAAATGCAGGGGCGATTCAGTGGCTGCGGAGACTAATCTTCCATCCAGATGCATTCATATTAAAGATACTCAGAAGCATCGATTAAGCACGGCTGGACAAAATTCAGGTAGCAGAAGACAAAAATGCAAAAGTTAGCTAGGGAGAGAAGGTAATGAAAGAGATTACTTCAGAAAGACGAGAAACATAGTAAATATTGTGGATATGGACAGCATAAGTCACTAGAGGTATAGAAATATTGTCAAAAATTGAACTAAAATCTTTATATGCCAACTGCCGTTTGCATCAAACCAGTCTCAGGACTGAAGACCAGTTTCTCAGAAACTATAAAAGAAAACATCCTGAAATTTGGCATAGTTCTTAAGTATTACTTACTGAATAATACTTTTCCGTTATCTTCCTCTGAGGAAAGTTCTTCTCTAAAATTTAAGAAAAATGAAGCAGTCCCAGGTGACACAAAACTTAAAAATTCATCTCAAATTAGCTATGACTTTAAACAAAAATCTGTTCCACACTTTTGTAAGCCTTTTACGCAGATGTAAACTGTGATATGTGATATTCAAGTTGAATTGCTTGATTAGTTCACGACAGAAGGTGTGTTATAGAAATAATGGTATTTAAAAATTCAAATCCTTATAAAATATATGTTGATCCACATTTTCAAACAAAAATTCCACTTAATATCAAACACTGTGTTGTATATAATAGTCTCAAGTTTTACTATATTACCTGTAATATTTTTGGGGATATAAATGTTTAAGTACAATAATGGATTTTGTCCTTCGGTGGTCCTTAAAGATATCACAGTTAACAAAAAATGATGGTTGCCATCTATGCGGACGACACTGCCAACCTAACATAGAACTGCTTACCATTGAACATCGACTTACGATTACAGAAAGCCCTCACAACTTTCGAGGCTTAGTTGGAACTATGGCATGTTAAGGTAAACGTCCACAAATGCCAAGTAGCTCTCTTCAGTAACCGACCGAAACAAATCAACTAACGCCAACACTGTAGACAAATAACATTGCACACACGCTCAGTACGTTTTCATGAGAAAGTCAGGTGAGGCTCTGACAACTTTACCCAACGGTTAACAGGCAAAGTGCACTGAATTGGAGGGTGCTGGGGTCAATGTGCATGGCTCCAGTTAGACCTCTGATGACATTGCCGTTTCAGTTTCGTTTAGTTTTGTCATGTTCAGTAGATCATTTTCACAATTACTTTATCGATATGATGTCGAACAAGTAAGATTACAAGATATATATAGCACATGAATAGTGCTAATATTAATATTACTGAAATTTTGATTCTTCACATGCACTACCCCCATGAACCATGGACCTTGCCATTGGTGGGGAAGCTTGCTTGCCTCAGCGATACAGATGGCCGTACCGTAGGTGCAACCACAACGGAGGGGTATTTGTTGAGAGGCCAGACAAACGTGTGGTTCCTGAAGAGGGCAGCAGCCTTTTCAGCAGTTGAAGGGGCAACAGTCTGGATGATTGACTGATCTGGCCTTGTAACACTAACCAAAACGGCCTTGCTGTTGTGGTACTGCGAACGGCTGAAAGCAAGGGGAAACTACAGCCGTACGAGGTGCATTCAAGTTCTAAGGCCTCCGATTTCTTTTCTAATTAACTACTCACCCGAAATCGATGAAACTGGCGTTACTTCTCGACGTAATCGCCCTGCAGACGTACACATTTTTCACAACGCTGACGCCATGATTCCATGGCAGCGGTGAAGGCTTCTTTAGGAGTCTGTTTTGACCACTGGAAAATCGCTGAGGCAATAGCAGCGCGGCTGGTGAATGTGCGGCCACGGAGAGTGTCTTTCATTGTTGGAAAAAGTCAAAAGTCACTGGGAGTCAGGTCAGGTGAGTAGGGAGCATGAGGAATCACTTCAAAGTTGTTATCGCGAAGAAACTGTTGCGTAACGTTAGCTCGATGTGCGGGTCCGTTGTCTTGGTGAAACAGCACACGCGCAGCCCTTCCCGGACGTTTTGGTTGCAGTGCAGGAAGGAATTTGTTCTTCAAAACATTTTCGTAGGATGCACCTGTTACCGTAGTGCCCTTTGGAACGCAGTGGGTAAGGATTACGCCCTCGCTGTCCCAGAACACGGATACCATCATTTTTTCAGCACTGGCGGTTACCCGAAAGTTTTGGTGGCGGTGAATCTGTGTGCTTCCATTGAGCTGACTGGCGCTTTGTTTCTGGATTGAAAAATGGAATCCACGTCTCATCCATTGTCACAACCGACTAAAAGAAAGTCCCATTCATGCTACCGTTGCGCGTCAACATTGCTTGGCAACATGCTACACGGGCAGCCATGTGGTCGTCCGTCAGCATTCGTGACACCACCTGGATGACACTTTTCGAATTTTCAGGTCGCCATGCAGGATTGTGTGCACAGAACCCACAGAAATGCCAACTCTGGAGGCGATCTGTTCAACAGTCATTTGGCGATCCCCCAAAACAATTCTCTCCACTTTCTCGATCATGTTGTCAGACCGGCTTGTGCGAGCCCGAGGTTGTTTCGGTTTTTTGTCACACAATGTTCTGCCTTCATTAAACTGTCACACCCACGAACGCACTTTCGACACATCCATAACTCCATCACCACATGTCTCCTTCAACTGTCGATGAATTTCAATTGGTTTCACCCCACGAAAATTCAGAAAACGAATGATTGCACACTGTTCAAGTAAAGAAAACGTCGCCATTTGAAGTATTTAAAACAGTTCTCATTCTCGCCGCTGGTGGTAAAATAGCATCTGCTGTATGGTGCTGTCAACTCAGGGATGTATTGACAATGCACGCGGCCACATTTTAAAACAATGTGCATGTTTCTATCCCTTTCCATTCCGGAGAAAAAAAATCAGAGGCCTTAGAACTTGAATGCACCTCCTAAATTTTTCCCGAGGGAATGCAGCTTTACTGTATGGTTAAATGATGATGGCGTCCTCTTGGGTAAAATATTCCGGAGGTAAAATATTTCCCCATTTGGATCTCCGGGCGGGGACTACTCAACAGGATGTCGTTATCAGGAGAAAGAAAACTGGCATTCTATGGATCGGAGTGTGGAATGTCAGATCCCTTAATCGGGCAGGTAGGTTAGAACATTTAAAAAGGAAAATGGATAGGTGTAAGTTAGATATAGTCGGAATTAGTGAAGTTCGGTGGCAGGAGGACCAAGACTTCTCGTCAGGTGACTACAGGGTTATAAACACAAAATCAAATAGGGGTAATGCAGGAGTAGGTTTAATAATGAATAGGAAAATAGGAATGCGGGTAAGCTACTACAAACAGCATAGTGAACGCATTATTGTGGCCAAGATTGATACGCTGCCCACGCCTACCACAGTAGTTCAAGTTTACATGCCAACAAGTTCTGCAGATGACGAAGAAATTGAAGAAATGTATGATGAAATAAAAGAAATTATTCAGGTAGTGAAGGGAGACGAAAATTTAATAGTCATGGGTGACTGGAATTCGTCAGTAGGAAAAGGGAGAGAAGGAAACATAGTAGGAGAATATGGATTAGGGGTAAGAAATGAAAGAGGAAGCCGTCTGGTAGAATTTTGCACAGAGCACAACTTAATCATAGCTAACACTTGGTTCAAGAATCATAAAAGAAGGTTGTATACATGGAAGAAGCCTGGACAGGTTTCAGATAGATTATATAATGGTAAGACAGAGATTTAGGAACCAAGTTTTAAATTGTAAGTCATTTCCAGGGGCAGATGTCGACTCTGACCACAATCTATAGGTTATGAACTGTAGATTAAAACTGAAGAAACTACAAAAAGGTGGTAATTTAAGGAGATAGGACCTGGATAAACTGACTAAACCAGAGGTTGTACAGAGCTTTAGGGAGAGCATAAGGGAACAATTGACAAGCATGGGAGAAAGTAATACAGTAGAAGAAGAATAAGTAGCTTTCAGGGATGAAGTAGTGAAGGCAGCAGATGATCAAGTAGGTAAAAAGTCGGGGGCTAGTAGAAATCCATGGGTAACAGAAGAAATATTGAATTTAATTGATGAAAGGAGAAAATACAAAAATGCAGTAAATGAAGCAGGCAAAAAGGAATACAAACGTCTCAAAAATGAGATTGACAGGAAGTGCAAAATGGCTAAGCAGGGATGGCTAGAGGACAAATGTAAGGATGTAGAGGCTTATCTCACTAGGGGTAAGATAGATACTGCCTACAGGAAAATTAAAGAGACCTTTGGAGAAAAGAGAACCACTTGTGTGAATATCAAGAGCTCAGATGGGAACCCAGTTCTAAGCAAAGAAGAGAAAGCAGAAAGGTGGAAGGAGCATATAGAGGGTCTATACAAGGGCGATGTACTTGAGGACAATATTATGGAAATGGAAGAGGATGTAGATGAAGATGAAATGGGAGATATGATACTGCGTGAAGTGTTTGACAGAGCACTGAAAGACATGAATTGAAACAAGGCCCCTGGAGTAGATAACATTCCATTGGACCTACTGACGGCCTTGGGAGAGCCACTCGTGACAAAACTCTACCATCTGGTGAAGAAGATGTATGAGACAGGCGAAATACCCTCAGACCGCAAGAAGAATATAATAATTGCAATCCCAAGGAAAGCAGGTGTTGACAGATGTGAAAATAACCGAACTATCAGTTTAATAAGACACAGCTGCAAAATACTAACACAAATTCTTTACACACGGAATGAAAAATTACTAGAAGCCAACCTCAGGGAAGATCAGTTTGGATTCCGTAGAAATATCGGAACACGTGAGGCTATACTGACCCTACGACTTATCTTAGAAGCTAGATTAAGGTAAGGCAAACCTATGTTTCTAGCATTTATAGACTTAGAGAAAGCTTTTGACAATGTTGACTGGAATAGTCTCTTTCAAATTCTAAAGGTGGCAGGAGTAAAATACAGGGTGCGAAGGGCTATTTACAATTTGTACAGAAACGAAATGGCAGTTATACGAGTTGAGGTGCATGAAAGGGAAGCAGTGGCTGGGAAGGGAGTGAGACAGGGTTGTAGCCTGTCCCCGATGTTATTCAATCTGTATATTGAGCAAGCAGTGAAGGAAACAAAAGAAAAATTCGGAGTAGGTATTAAAAACCCTGAGGTTCGCCGATGACATTGTAATTCTGTCAGAGACAGCAAAGGACTTGGAATAACAGTTGAACGGAATGGACAGTGTCTTGAAAGGATGATAGAAGATGAACATCAACAAATGCAAAACGAGGATAATGGAATGTAGTCGAATTAAGTCGGGTGATGCTGAGGGAATTAGATTAGGAAATGAGACACTTAAAGTAGTAAAGGAGTTTTGCTATTTGGGGAGCAAAATAACTGATGATGGTCGAAGTAGAGAGGATATAAAATGTAGACTGGCAATGGCAAGGAAAGCATTTCTGAAGAAGAGAAATTTGTTAACATCGAGTATAGATTTAAGTTTCAGTAAGTCGTTTCTGAAAGTATTTGTAAGGAGTGTAGCCATGTATGGAAGTGAAACATGGACGATAAATAGTTTAGACAAGAAGAGAATAGAAGCTTTCGAAATGTGGCGCTACAGAAGAATGCTGAAGATTAGATGGCTAGATCACTAACTAATGAAGAGGTATTGAATAGAATTGGGGAAAAGAGGAGTTTGTGGCACAACTTGACAAGAAGATGGGACCAGTTGGTAGACATGTTCTGAGGCATCAAGGGATCACAAATTTAGCATTGGAGGGCAGCGTGGAGGGTAAAAATCGTATAGGGACACCAAGAGATGAATACACTAAGAAGATTGAGAAGGATGTAGGTTGCAGTAGGTGCTGGGATATGAAGCAGCTTGCACAGGATAGAGTAGCATGGAGAGCTGCATCAAACCAGTCTCAGGACTGAAGACAACAACAATAACAACATGCACTACATTTAGAGGTACATTGTTTTTTGCTTTTACCAGTTCTGAGACTAAAACTCTTCTATGGAATAGACTGAGTTGTCAAAAAGAAATGATTTGAAGCTAGATTTAAAACTTGATCTGCTTCCTGCCAGACACTTTATGTTGTTGGTCACATGAGCAAACATTTCGAATATATGTACTCTGATGTTGCAGTTAAAATACCTAACTCTTTGAATAGGTGCCTACATGACGACCCTGGATGAACACCACTAATTAATCTCGCTGCTCTCATTGTGCAATTAATACTTTATGTCTAAGTGGTGAGTTACCTTAGAAAACTATTCCATAAGACATTATTGAGGGAAATATGCGAAGTACGTTAAGAGGCTGATCTGTTCATTGCCAAGAGTAGCGATTGTACGAAGAGCGAAAGAAGCGGAACTTAATTGTTTGAAAAGCTCAGTAATATGCTTCTTCCAGTTCAAGTTGTCATCAGTGTGAACACCAAAAAATTTGGAGAAATCTACACTGTTAACTGAGCCCTGATCATACGCTACATCAATTGTCGGTATGACTCTATTTGGTGGACAGAACGGGAAAAGTGTACTTTTTCAAAGTTAATGAAGATTCCATTTTATGAGAACCACTTGATAATTCTTTGAAAAACATCCTTAACAATATCTTCAGCTGCTATTTCTGGAATGGGTTTAGTTATCTGCAAAAAGTACTAGTTCTGTTTGATGAACGTTTTGTGAGAGGTCAGTCACATGAATAAGGAACAGCAGAGGACCCAGAATTGAACTTTGTGGGACACCCTTTGTGATAACTTCCCATTCATTAGAATTTACCACCCTCCCAAAATTATTTGTGTATTCAGCACAACTGTTTGCTTTCTGTTCGTTAAGTAGGATTCAAACCAGCTGTGTGTATAGCCTTCAATTCCATAAAACCTGAGTTTTTGTAAGAGTGTGACATGATCCACACAGTCAAATGCCTTGGAAAGATCACTAAAATACCAACTGGTGATTATTTGCTATTTAGGGCTTTTACTATTTGATGGGTAAATGGGTACATAGCATTCTCAGTCGATTAACCCTTCTCGAATCCGAACTGTGACATGCTGAGTAAATTATTTTCACTTAATGTGAGACTACTCTTGAATACATAACTTTTTCGAGTATTTTAGAAAATGAAGTCACAAATGCGATTGGCCTATAATTTTTTAAGTAACTCTTGTCCCATTTCTTACTAAGAGGTTTGAAAATTGCGTATTTCAACCTGTCTGGAAAAATTCCCAGTGCCAGCGAAGCATTACATTTATAACTAAGGACTCCACTTACTTAACTAGAACAACATTTCCAAATTCTGTTAGAGACTCCAGCAGCTCCATACGAGCTCTTGTTTTTCAGTATATTTACAATTCCCTTAATTTCAGTGGCTCATGTTGGTGCTAATTCTAAAGGCCTAAAGTCCTGAGGAATGACATTTTTAACATTTTTTTTCTTCTTCAAATGAACCCTTAACCCTACTTTTGCTGCTACATTAAGAAAGTGATTGCAACTTGTGAATTATTACTCACAACATCATCATTTAGCTTTATTGCTATGGTATCCTGAGCACTGTCAGGCTGCCCCATTCCCGTTTGACAATATTCCATATAGTTTTTATCTTATTATCTGCATTATTAATTTCTGTGAGAACACATAAGCTTCTCGACTTCTTAATGACTTTCCTTAAAATATTACAGTATCTCTTGTAGTAAGCAAGTAACGTCGAATCCTAACTTATTCTGGTCTCTCCATATATTTCCCTCATCCTCTTACACGATATCTTAATTCCTTTATTACTCCATGGCTTACTTGACTTCGTAATGGCTTTTTTGTATAACGTTTCAGGAAAGCAACTCTCAAATATTGAGACAAATTTGCGATGGAATAAATTGAATTTGTCATCAGCTTCATTTTCTGTATATACTTCATCCCATTCTACCTATACTAGGCTGCTCTTAAAACTCTGTACCTGTTCGAATCAATAAGCCTCCCTGCCTTGTATGAACCTGCCTGAAGCCTGTAAGGTGCTATATGTGTTATTTCCATTAACTGTGCATCATGATCAGATAGCACATTAATAAATCGGTACACATTAATTATTTCTGCCTGAGCACTGTAGATGAAAATGTTATCGATAAATGACCTACTATTCTGACGAGCGCGAGTTGGAAAATTTACAACAGATACTAGATTGAAACAACCAAACAAAGATTCTAGCTCATTTTTCCTATCCGTATCGTTTAATAAATCTACATTAAAATCACGACAAATCACTAACTGCTTCTTTTTGTCTGACAGGTAGCTCAATAATGCCTCTAGATTTTTCATGAATAGCTGAAAGTTACCTTGAGGGGACCTGTATATTGTTACAATTACTATAGAAATATATTGCAGTAGCAACTCACAAGCACATGCTTCAAGGATCTGATCTACACAAAAACTATTTGTTTCAAAATTTTTGACTTTGTGTCGAGTTTTTATATAAGTAGCAACTCCTCCTTTTTCCATGTTGACTCTACATGAATAAGATGCCAATCTGTAAACTATTAAATTTAACTTCTCCATCCCTAGGGTTACATGGTATTCAGAGAGACACAAAACATCTATACCTTCAGAATTTACCCCATTTTCTAGGCATGCAAGAAGTTCATCTATCTTAGTTTTCAATCGTCTAATGTTCTGATGAAACACTCAATTTTTTTTATACTGCTACAGACATTAAGGCACTGTTCTGTTTTAATCTCTTTCAACAATCTGTCTGTATCCTGACTCTAACCTAAAATTTGTCCCTGTGACTCCAGTAATCATAGGTATTTTGTCTTGTGTGCATGTGGCCCCCCTTACATTTTCAGCAAGAAGATCAACTAATCTATCCTTCCCCCTCCTATTCAGGTGCAGACCATGACTAGTAATCATAGGTATTTTGTCTTGTGTGCATGTGGCCCCCCTTACATTTTCAGCAAGAAGATCAACTAATCTATCCTTCCCCCTCCTATTCAGGTGCAGACCATGACTAGTGTAACCCCATCTCCCAATTGCATCAACAGATTTAGTTTCTGCTAACATAAACCCCTCCCAGGTCTCTATTAACACGGTTGACAGCCGTATTAACCCAGGGCTGGTCATGGCGCTGCAAAAACATCCACAAAAGCCATACGTTTGTGAGCTGTTGCTGCTCCTATTACATCCAGATCACATCTAGTAATACAGTCCGAATTGATAGCCAGGCGCCGGCCGGAGTGGCCGAGCGGTTCTAGGCGCTACAGTCTGGAACAGCGCGACGGCTACGGTCGCAGGTTCGAATCCTGCTTCGGGCATGGATGTGTGTGACGTTCTTGGGTTCGTTAGGTTTAATTAGTTCTAAGTTCTAGGGGACTGATGACATCAGCAGTTAAGTCCCATAGTGCTCAGAGCCATTTGAACCATTTCTTTTATAGCCAGGCTGTTTCCTGCTCCTCCTACTATAAGAACACGGTCCTCACCATCAAAATCTTTGCAAAAAGCCCTAGGTTTTATGTAACCTGGCTAAGCTTAGAACTAGGTTTCACAATGCTTGTGACTTGGTACTCGACTCTTAGATGATCCTGTACAATTCTCCCATGACTGCTACCTAACAGCAGGACTCTTTTCTTTCTGCTTGAATTTACTCCCGACCTAACATTACAATTGTTACTACGAGTCCGCTGCACCCTACTTTGCTCAAAAACTGTTTGAGGCTCTTCTACTTCAGGTAACAAATCAAACTGATTGCTCACTGGAATCTGAAATGTGATTTCTGGGGTTTTCTCCATCTGACTACGACTTGTTACCTGTTCCCAGCTCCCATTATCTCTTTCCCCCTTCAAGCTGTCTAGTTCGAAGTACACCATTTCTAGTTCAGCTTGAAGGGCAAAAATCTTTTCTCCCTGTTACACGATTTTCTTGTCACGGCTACATAATCTACATCTCCATTTGCCAGCCTCATCTGGCACTATAACAGCTTCCCGCTACAATCACCTCAGTGAAACACCAACCCACAATCCTGACATTTCACTCCTCTGGTCACTAATCTACGGCAACATCCACTTTTGTCACACATGACGGCAGATTAACAATACAAATTACACTGCAAACAATTCCGCTATACCAAGAAATAATTAGTAGAAAGTAACTTACCTTCCGGTGAGATGAGCAGAGAATATGTGGACGTGAGGTGAATATAGCAGCAGGCGAATTGTAAACAGCACTAAGTTAACTGGTGGCGTAGGTTATAGTGGCGGAAATTACGAAACGAGTAAGAAACTGACGAGGCTCGATGTTTTCTAACGACAAATTTGAACAGGTGCTATCACTGAATTGTGTATAAATACTCTAATGGAAACAGAAATACCACTTAACGACTTTACTGCACAATACGGAAAATTAGCTGTACGGAAGTACAGATACACAGAAAACACGAACCGAATGCAAACTATACACCCACGATACTCTTCACAATAAAGTTACACAGACTCTACACGGAAATTATTGAATAATACATAACTTGACTTACTGCGGTCGGTAACGAAAACAAATCCACGCCAACGGCTTGCACTTTAGAACAGTTATCTTTTCATGAAAACTACGCAAGTAAAAGCGAAACCTTCAATATTACGCAGATCTGACAGGCCTGCGAATACAGATCATACAGAGCAAGATACCACGTGTCATAAGCAGTGTCCACAACACACACACCGCGCGGAACTTCGCAATGAATACCGCCTCCAGAATCTCTTGGAGATATTCAAAAACCTCGCCACAAGACTGTACAGGGTATCGAAACACCAGAACAAAGTCTTCATCCTAAATCTGGGAAACTACGATCACAACCATGGTGGAAACATAGACGCCAAAGAGCAGTTTGTACTAGGGACGCTAAAGCACGTAAAGGAAGGCGAGGATACACAAACGATGCAGATATCGGCGAACTCCTGTAAGTCATTGGCACAATAATCTCAACGCACACAGCTGCCCATTCGGTAACAACAGGGAAAGCCAAGCTGCACACTCAGCACAAGCAAAACCAACGTAAGCCTCACAAAGTGTGGTCGATTTATGACCGTTCGACCACTCATGTCACAACCTCGGCATGTTGCAGGTAACCAGTCGCTGCAGGTGAGCCATGAGACGTTGTCGGTGCTCAGCCCGAGCAGTAGCTCTCATCGATTCAGACTGATACTCATTACGACAAACCTTATTGACGACGCTTGCACCAAGCGTTGCACGAAAAGAAAGGTGGCTTGTTCTAGAGTTATTGCCTTTCGTTAGGTTCCTTACCCGATTTGATTTGTATCTGTACCGTATTGAAAACAGTACGTAACAGCGAAATTGCCTATGGTACTACTATAGATATATTTTCTGATAGAGAGTTGGTTCATGTGAACCTAATACACAGGGCCACTCAGTGCAATGTAAGTTCGACGCAACGTCGCTATGCTAAACAGTTCCTACACAGGCGGCAACCACATCACACTACTTGCGTTTATGTGGGTATTCTTGTATTACTGTTTGTATGCTTACTGCAAACTACTGGCTTCTTCACTGTTGTGAAGGAATTTTCACAAAAACCATGGTAACTGCGGTAGCAAACTGAAATAAATCATAATAACGTTCACAATGTATTACAAGAGGATACTTCGCCTACAAGCGAAGTATGTCTCTTGCACAGGGTATCATATGCTGGTCCTCTTTTTATCTACACTCCTGGAAATTGAAATAAGAACACCGTGAATTCATTGTCCCAGGAAGGGGAAACTTTATTGACACATTCCTGGGGTCAGATCATCACATGATCACACTGACAGAACCACAGGCACATAGACACAGGCAACAGAGCAGGCACAATGTCGGCACTAGTACAGTGTATATCCACCTTTCGCAGCAATGCAGGCAGCTGTTCTCCCATGGAGACGATCGTAGAGATGCTGGATGTAGTCCTGTGGAACGGCTTGCCATGCCATTTCCACCTGGCGCCTCAGTTGGACCAGCGTTCGTGCTGGACGTGCAGACCGCGTGAGACGACGCTTCATCCAGTCCCAAACATGCTCAATGGGGGACAGATCCGGAGATCTTGCTGGCCAGGGTAGTTGACTTACACCTTCTAGAGCACGTTGGGTGGCACGGGATACATGCGGACGTGCATTGTCCTGTTGGAACAACAAGTTCCCTTGCCGGTCTAGGAATGGTAGAACGATGGGTTCGATGACGGTTTGGATGTACCGTGCACTATTCAGTGTCCCCTCGACGATCACCAGTGGTGTACGGCCAGTGTAGGAGATCGCTCCCCACACCATGATGCCGGGTGTTGGCCCTGTGTGCCTCGGTCGTATGCAGTCCTGATTGTGGCGCTCACCTGCACGGTGCCAAACACGCATACGACCATCATTGGCACCAAGGCAGAAGCGACTCTCATCGCTGAAGACGACACGTCTCCATTCGTCCCTCCATTCACGCCTGTCGCGACACCACTGGAGGCGGGCTGCAAGATGTTGGGGTGTGAGCGGCAGACGGCCTAACGGTGTGCGGGACGTAGCCCAGCTTCATGGAGACGGTTGCGAATGGTCCTCGCCGATACCCCAGGAGCAACAGTGTCCCTAATTTGCTGGGAAGTGGCGGTGCGGTCCCCTACGGCACTGCGTAGGATCCTACGGTCTTGGCGTGCATCCGTGCGTCGCTGCGGTCCGGTCCCAGGTCGACGGGCACGTGTACTTTCCGCCGACCACTGGCGACAACATCGATGTACTGTGGAGACCTCACGCCCCACGTGTTGAGCAATTCGGCGGTGCGTCCACCCGGCCTCCCGCATGCCCACTATACGCCCTCGCTCAAAGTCCGTCAACTGCACATACGGTTCACGTCCACGCTGTCGCGGCATGCTACCAGTGTTAAAGACTGCGATGGAGCTCCGTTTGCCACGGCAAACTGGCTGACACTGACGGCGGCGGTGCACAAATGCTGCGCAGCTAGCGCCATTCGACGGCCAACACCGCGGTTCCTGGTGTGTCCGCTGTGCCGTGCGTGTGATCATTGCTTGTACAGCCCTCTCGCAGTGTCCGGAGCAAGTATGGTGGGTCTGACACACCGGTGTCAATGTGTTCTTTTTTCCATTTCCAGGAGTGTATATTTCATTCTTCACTCTTTAGATTATGTAAACAATCAGTTGTATTATACAGTGGTTGCATTACACAGTCCACGCAGGATACACTGAGAGATGCGAACTGACCAATTTTTGTCGTAAGCACTTTGAAGTTTGTTCGGAAGGAGAGGCCGGCAGTGTTTGCCGACTTCCGGCTGGAAGGCTATGATGGAATCGAGGCGCACGCCTTGCAATCCTTCTCAAACGATTTTACAGGAACTAATCGCTAAAGCCACCCCATGAACCATGGACCTTGCCATTGGTGGGGAGGCTTGCATGCCTCAACGATACCGATAGCCGTACCGTAGGTGCAACCACAACGGAGGGGTATCTATTGAGAGGCCAGACAAACGTGTGGTTCCTGAAGAGGGGCAGCAGCCTTTTCAGTAGTTGCAGGGGCAACCGTCTCGATGATTGACTGATCTGGCCTTGTAACACTAACCAAAACAACCTTGCTGTTGTGGTACTGCGAACGGCTGAAAGCAAGGGGAAACTACGGCCTTAATTTTTCCCGAGGGCATGCAGCTTTACTGTATGGTTAAATGATGATTGCGTCCTCTTGGGTAAAATGTTCCGGAGGTAAAATAGTCCCCCATTCGCATCTCTGGGCGGGGACTACTCAATAGGATGTCGTTATCAGGAGAAAGAAAACTTGCGTTCTACGGATCGGAGCGTGGAATGTCAGATCCCTTAATCGGGCAGGTAGGTTAGAACATTTCAAAAGGGAAATGGATAGGTTTAAGTTAGATATAGTCGGAATTAGTGAAGTTCGGTGGCAGGAGGAACAAGACTTTTGGTCAGGTGACTACAGGGTTATAAACACAAAATCAAATAGGGGTAATGCAGGAGTACGTTTAATAATGAATAGGAAAATAGGAATGCGGGTAAGCTACTACAAACAGCATAGCGAACGCATTATTGTGGCCAAGATTGATACGAAGCCCACGCCTACCACAGTAGTACAAGTTTACATGCCAACAAGTTCTGCAGATGACGAAGAAATTGAAGAAAGGTATGATGAAATAAAAGAAATTATTCAGGTAGTGAAGGGAGACGAAAATTTAATAGTCATGGGCGACTGGAATTCGTCAGTAGGAAAAGGGAGAGAAGGAAACATAGTAGGTGAATATGGATTGGAGGTAAAAAATGAAAGAGGAAGCCGTCTGGTAGAATTTTGCAAAGAGCACAACTTAATCATAGCTAACACTTGGTTCAAGAATTATAAAAGAAGGTTGTATACATGGAAGAAGCCTGGACATGTTTCAGATAGATTATATAATGGTAAGACAGAGATTTAGGAACCAAGTTTTAAATTGTAAGACATTTCCAGAGGCAGATGTCGACTCTGACCACAATCTATAGGTTATGAACTGTAGATTAAAACTGAAGAAACTACAAAAAAGTGGTAATATAAGGAGATAGGACCTGGATAAACTAACTAAACCAGAGGTTGTACAGAGTTTTAGGTAGAGCATAAGGGAACAATTGACAAGAATGGGAGAAAGTAATACAGTAGAAGAAGAATGGGTAGCTTTCAGGGATGAAGTAGTGAAGGCAGCAGACGATCAAGTAGATAAAAAGACGAGCGCTAGTAGAAAACCTTCAGTAACAGAAGAAATATTGAATTTAATTGATGAAATGAGAAAATATAAAAATGCAGTAAATGAAGGAGGCAAAAAGGAATACAAACGTCTCAAAAATGAGATTGACAGGAAGTGCAAATTGGCTAAGCAGGGATGGCTAGAGGACAAATGTAAGGATGTAGAGGCTTATCTCACTAGGGGTAATATTGATATTGCCTACAGGAAAATTAAAGAGACCTTTGAGGAAAAGGTAACCACTTGTATGAATATCAAGAGCTCAGATGGGAACCCAGTTCTAAGCAAAGAAGGGGAAGCAGAAAGGTGGAAGGAGCATATAGAGGGTCTATACAAGGGCGATGTACTTGAGGACAATATTATGGAAATGGAAGAGGATGTAGATAAAGATGAAATGGGAAATACAATACTGCGTGAAGAGTTGGACAGAGCACTGAGAGACATGAGTTGAAACAAGGCCCCAGGAGTAGATAACATTCCATTGGAACTACTGACGGCCTTAGGAGAGCCAGTCTTGACAAAATTCTACCATCTGGTGAGCAAGATGTATGAGACAGGCGAAATGCCCTCAAACTTCAAGAAGATTATAATAATTCCAATCCCAAAGAAAGCAGGTGTTGACAGATGTGAAAATTACCGAACTATCAGTTTAATAAGACACGGCAGCAAAATACTAACACGAATTCTTTACACACGGATGGAAAAACTACTAGAACTAACCTCGGGGAAGATCAGTTTGGATTCCGTAGAAATATCGGAACACATGGGGCAATACTGACCCTACGACTTATCTTAGAAGCTAGATTAAGGAAAGGCAAGCCTACGTTTCTAGCATTTGTAGACTCAGAGAAAACTTTGACAATGTTGACGGTAATAGTCTCTTTCAAATTCTGAAGGTGGCAAGGGTAAAATACAGAGACCGAAGTGCTATTCACAATTTGTCAGAAACCAGATGGCAGTTATAAGAGTCGAGGGGCATGAGAGGGATGCAGTGGTTGGGAAGGGAGTGAGACAGGGTTGTAGCCTATCCCCGATGTTATTCCATCTGTATATTGAGCAAGCAGTGAAGGAAACAAAAGAAAAATTCGGAGTAGGTATTAAAATCCACGAAGAAGAAATAAAAACTTTGAGGTTCGCCGATGACATTGTAATTCTCTCAGAAACAGCAAAGGACTTGGAAGAGCAGTTGAACGGAATGGATAGTGTCTTGAAAGGAGGATATAAGATGAACATCAACAAAAGCAAAACGAGGATAATGGAATGTAGTCGAATTAAGTTGTGTGATGCTGAGGGAATTAGATTAGGAAATGATACACTTAAAGTAGTAAAGGAGTTTTGCTATTTGGGGAGCAAAATAACTGATGATGGTCGAAGTAGAGAGGATATAAAATGTAGACTGGCAATGGCAAGGAAAGTATTTCTGAAGAAGAGAAATTTGTTAACATCGAGTATAGATTTAAGTGTCAGGAAGTCTCCTCTGAAAGTATTTGTATGGAGTGTAGCCATGTATGGAAGTGAAACATGGACGATAAATCGTTTGGACAAGAAGAGAATAGAAGCTTTCGAAATGTGGTGCTACAGAAGAATGCTGAAGATCAGATCGGTAGATCATATAACTAATGAAGAGGTATTGAATAGGATTGGGGAGAAGAGAAGTTTGTGGCACAACTTGACTAGAAGAAGGGATCGGTTGGTAGGACATGTTCTGAGGCATCAAGGCATCACCAATTTAGTATTGGAGGGCAGTGTGGAGGGTAAAAATCGTAGAGGGAGACCAAGAGATGAATACACTAAGCAGATTGAGAAGGATGTAGGTTGCAGTAGATACTGGGAGACGAAGAAGCTTGCACAGGATAGAGTAGCATGGAGAGCTGCGTCAAACCCTTCTCAGGACTGAAGACCACAACAACAACAACAATATTCGCTAAAGAAGTTTCATTTTTTCTCTACTTATTACTTTATCTGTTAGCGTCATGGTATTGTGCCCATCATTTCGTAAATTGTTGTAGTTATTGTGATACTGTCATGTAACTGCCCGAAATTCGGAAAAGCTTCCAATGAGAAATAGGGGTCGCTAAGATTTTGCTATTGATGCGTATTACAGAATATATTGATGGGTATGGAATTTAAGTAACATATTGTGTTTATCTTTAGACTAGGGAGCGGATCTCTATCTGCCACCATTCTCGAGAAAATTGATCAGCTGTAGCACAGTCAGTTGCGATCGCACATACCGGTGTTCAAGCGAGGGTGAAACATCCACTACATTCTTCATATTTCATAAAAGATTTGATTTTGAAATGATATTTTGGCAAATGATAGCATGTAAATTTTCTCACATAGTTTTTATGCATAACTCTGTTATCCTGTGTGTTATTCCACTTACTATACTTCTCTAATGAAAGAATGTAATTCTAAGGGACATCGATAGCAAGTTGAAAGAAAAATGCTATGGGTTTTGGAACATCTGAAGCGAAGATTTTTGTTTTTCGTCATCAGTCTTCTGACTGATTTGATGCGGCCCGACACTGATTCCTCTCCTGTGAAAACCACTGCATCTCAAAGTCGCACTTGCAACCTACATCCTCAATTATTTGCTGGATGTATTCCAATCTCTGTACTCCTCTACAGTTTTTGCCCTCTACAGTTCCCTCTAGTACCATGAAAGCCATTCTTTCATATCTTAACAGATGTCCTATCATCCTGTCCCTTCTCCATATCAGTGTTTTCCACATATTCCTTTCCTCTCCGATTCTGCGCAGAACTTCCTCATTCCTTACCTCATCAGTCCATCTAGTTTTCAACATTCGTCTGTAGCACCATGTCTCATATGCTTCGATACTCTATTCCGGTTTTCCCACACTCCATGTTTCACTACCATACAACGCTGTACACCAGATGTACGTTCTCAAAAATTTATTGCTCAAATTAAGGCTTATATTTGATAATAGTAAACTTCTCTTGGCCACGAATGTCCTTATTGCCATTGCTAGTCTGCTTTTGATGTCCTCATTACCCCGTCTGTCGTTAGTTAATTTTCTGCCCAGGTAGATGAATCCCTTAACTTCATCTGCTGCGTGACCATCAATCCTGATCTTAAGTTTCTCGCTGTTCTCATATCTGTTACTTCTCATTACTTTCTTCAATTTACTCTCAATCCATTGTTCGTGCCGTTCAATATATCATGTAATTCTTCTTCACTTTCGCTCAGGATAACAATGTCATCAGCGAATCGTATCATTGATGTCCTTTCACCTTGAATTTTAATTCCACTCCTGAACCTTTCTTTTATTTCCATCATTGCTTCTCCGATGTGCAGATAGAACAGCAGGGGCGAAAGACTACATCCCTGTCTTACACCCTTTTGTAATCCGAGCACTTCGTTCTTGGTCATCCACACTTATTATTCCCTGTTGGCTCTTGTACACATTGTTCATTACCTGTTTCTCCCTATAGCTTCCCCCTATGTTTCTCAGAATTTCAAACATTTTGCACCATTTTACTTTACCGAAGGCTTTTTCCAGGTCGACAAATCCTATGAACGTGTCTTGATTTTTCTTTAGTCTTGCTTCCGCTATCAACCAGCCGGCTGCTGTGTCCGAGCGGTTCTAGGCGCTTCTGTCCGGAACCGCGCTGCTGCTACGGTCGCAGGTTCGAATTCTGCCTCGGGAATGGATGTGTGTGATGTCCTTAGGTTAGGTGGGTTTAAGTAGTTCTAAGTCTAGGGGACTGATGACCTCAGATGTTGAGTCCCATAGTGCTTAGAGCCATTATCAACCGCAACGTCAGAACTGCCTCTCTCGTGCCTGTACCTTTTCTAAAGCCAAACTGATCGTTATCTAACACATTCTCAATTTTTTTTACCCTTCTTCTGTATATTATTCTTGTAAGCAACTTGTATGACTAATCTCTTAAATTTCAGCCTACACTTCATCACTACTATATTGTGATCTGAGTGTATATCTGCTCCTGGGTACGCCTTACAGTCCAGAATCTGATTTCGGAATCTCTGTCTGACCATGATGTAATCTTCCCGTATCACCCGGACTTTTTCAGGAATACCTCCTCCTCTTGTGATTCTCGAACAGAGTATCGCTATTACTAGCGAAGATCTAATATGGTTCTTTTTGTACAGAAGATGCATTTTATCACAAACGATTTACCTTACTTTACTTCAGTTCCTTACTTAACAAACTTAATAGACCAATGTTTCCTGATTCTCTCACAACTGCATGTGCACAATATGTTAGTGAGGTGGAAACTCTTATGTGTTTTGGCAAAAGAAGCAAATTTTAACATGGCAACAAGCGATATATATTTTTTCTCAAAATTCACCTCTCGTAACGTTTCTTTGAAAGTTACAAAGTTTGACAAAGCATCCAAATATAATTCGCTGCTTTTGTTGGATGTTTAACAGAATTCTCTTTGGATAATTACAAAGACAGAGGTGGTGGATCTTGTTGAATGATCATCATGCAAGTGTGAGCGTGGAGGGGATCTACCTGATATTTACAAAAGATGTGAGCGGGGCTTCAGTTTAGAACGCACTTCCGCTCTAGTGCTCAGCAATTTCCCTACAGTGCGTGCCTGTAACCCCCACCACTACCACTCTCTCCATGCATATACTGCCGATTGCGCATCTACTGGCCACGTTATTCTGTGCGTGCTCTATCCGTTGTATTATATTTTGCGTTTTAACTATGTTACATCTGGTACGTATTTGAGAAACCTAAAAATGACTACAAAGCCGTAACTGTGTGACATTGGAGAATCCAGAATAAAGGGACATTTTAATCCAGCTAATGACAGCGAATGCGGCAGGTTGTAGTTATTTATGAATGATCATGTATCAGCACTTCGAGGTAACAAAAAATGTACCAGAATTACTCTTTATATGCATGCCTGTAGCATTTCCGCCCCACAACGGCGCTGAATACACACGTATTGAACTAAATCAGAGCCCCGTACGTTAACATTTACACAGCTCATTCAGGATACCACTACTTATGTCAGTAGTATCCTCGAACTGTCAAAACATCACCTGTAGGTAAATTGGCAGTTGTGACAATTCCAAAACAAATGTTTTGGTTCACAAAACACAAAATTTTCTTTTCTCAGAAGCAATGTATGAGGAAGAAGTAACGTTCTCAAAAGAAATTGATATAATCCTTTTTACAGGAATCGTAATCACATTTAAAGAAATCAGAAAGAAATGAAATCTAGTTAAAACGGTAGAAATATCTTGCAAATAGCCGCATGAAAATGTACTGGAAGTAGGTGTATGGGTAAGTTTCTCAGAATGAAAGTTAAAAAGTGTGCTAAAAAGAGATGTTGTAAATCACATTGTCATAGAGGAAGTGAACTTTGTCCAAAAATATAAATCGCTTGGAATGAAACGTGTTTAAATAAACGAAGAAATTTAATGAAATGGAATGACTTGCTTGTGGGTCAAAAGGAAAATGTCAGATTTTCCCCCTCTAGGAGGCAGTCTACTCTGGATACGGGGAGGAGCGATAAGAAAATAGAATGGACTGAAAAAGAACGAAATAAAATGATTATTTATGATATGAGCTAGGAACATTAGCAGAAGAAAGAAAGTAGAAAATTAAGCATAAACTGAAGTATCGTGGACTAGTTAACTTTACACCTGTGGGAAAACGATTAAGACTAGAACAGATTATTAGAGATAACGAGAGCAATGTTTGTACCTCTGACATAGGAGCTGTCGTGTCAGGGTGTTGAACCTAAAACTTCACTCTTAGGTCGTTAGTATTCTTACCATGTCAGCGAAGAGGCTTTAGTGAATAATATCTCTATGTCGATGTTAACTAAAAATTTATATCTCAGAATAAAATTTCTAAAGACTTTTTACTTTTATTGGTTTTCTGACAGCTTACGAATTCCTTTTTAACCACCCATAATGCAGCTTTTAAGTTCTCTGAAGTAAAACTATTAATCGTTTTGTACTTTTTCAAGATGGTGTAGGACTATAGCCAGCACTCTAACTAGAGCTAAGATTTTTGGCAGCTGGATGGCAATGATTTTGAAAATATGGTAAAGGCAATGATTTTGAAAATATGGTGGTACAGGTTTTGGTTTGCATAATGCTACAAACACATTGTGTTTCCAGTTCATTTGACCGTAATTCAAATGAACATGGTTGGCTTATCTTATGACATAGCGCAGAAATTGTCAAGAGAAAGTATTCAGGTGTTATGGTTGTTCATCTGTTGCAATGTTAGAATCGGTGGCATACGCATGTGGGCTTGGGTATCGGAGGAGGAATGTAATGGTGATACGACAAAGCTTTTCGGCAGGCAACTGAAGTCCACTACACGTCTAGGCAAATCGGAAGGCTGCTCAGCATGTTGTTCTGCAGTACATGTGAAACGTCCCCTTAGAAAAAATTAAATATGACAGTGCAGGAAAACCTCTTACGTTATTTGATTTTAAAACAGCTAAGCAAAACTGAACGTACTCAGACATTTCTCTCTTTACTTATTCTGATCATCACTAAACTGACAGACAATAATTTTAGTGCAACGAAATCTGACATTCAATAATCCTTACAAAAGAATGGCACTGACTAACAATAACCTATACCTTTCATGAATCACTTACCTCACAAAAATCTTCGTTACTCGAACTACTGCAATACGTACAACGAGCGCCAGTACTGCCAGCTAAATAAAAGATTCTAACTGCTGAAGGCATTAACTACTGATAGGCATAGTTAGCAAATGAAAGATTTTGATAGAGAACAAACAATGTATTTACCTTAATAATGTTCGAAAGCCATCATATATATACGTCTATCAATTCATGACATCCACCTTCACAAATTTCCTTTTTGTGGCAGACACACGTCCAGATCGTCCGCTTATAGTAACCTCTCAAAACTCTGGCATCTCTCCACATCCACCACTGCTGGCGTCTCACCTCCAACTGCCCAACGTTACGCGCTGTTCACATCCAACTGCCCAACACTACACTAGCGAATATTCCAACAATGAGTCCAACCAGCCACAGACTGCACACAGCGCAGTCAGCGATTATCATACAGAGCACTATGCAGCGTTACCAACATAAAAACCTAAACAGCCTACTTACATAAGAAAGAGTGAAATGGAGGAGACGGCTAAAGAGACCTGACGGTAGTTACGAAGCAGTGGATCTCGAATTATCCTGCTACTGGAACAGTTAAACATTACTCAAGATTATACAGGAATGCAGGCGCTATGAAACAGGAATGAAAGTCGAAAAAAGTAATTGGGAAAGTGAAGAATCCGAGCTGTCCAGCCCAGTCTGTAGGCCCATCAATATTCAGAAAACTTGGAAAGAGTGATCACTGTATGGCTACTCTGCTACATGACAGGATTTGAGGCTCTTCAGTTACTGCTGGAAGGCCCCCAATACCTCAGTTCTGGGTGCTTTCATCACAGCTGGTAGTCGCCTAACCCAGATTCATCGATTCATCCAATCGCCGTCCACAGTCTGATTACTGCCATGGTCTCTGCTTCCCTGTAGGCCAGTCATGTTACGAGAGCAGAGACATATACCTTACAAAGTCACTTAACCACCACACACTTCCGAATGCAGTGCGCTAGGCCACACCAGAAAAGAACGCCTACCAGTACTCTATTTGTCTCAAAATAACGAAGAACAAGGAACATGATCTTTAACTTTCATTCCAATATAGAACAATTGTTGTTTTACTTTTAATCTTGTTACACCAATGGAAGTTTTCATCTTATTATAAATACCTTTCACAAAGAGTAACAGCAGTCAAGACAGCTTTGGTAAAAAAATAAAGTTTTATGAAAATAAAAGGAATTCTAAAGTAACATTTTTCTTGTCTTTGGTACACCTAATCCTTTTATTTGTCAGTACTTCCAAATGACGGATTCTATACAAATCGTACATTTAAGACTTTCAATGAACGAAATTTATTTTGTAAAGCTGGGTAATATAACAAATCTATAACATCGTTTCAAATATGAAGCTTAAGGGGAGTTAGAACGGAAAAATTTTTTTCTCACGTTTTCTGGTTTGTATCTAATATAAAATTTGAAATTTTCCGAATGTATATAAACTCACATTGGATGTATTTTATTAAATTATTTAAATATAATCGACTCTGGTTGAAAATATTTAAAAAAATACGTCCATTACTTCACGGTCTAATAACATCAGTAATTTTTTATATAGAAGCCTGTGGATTGCTATGTTTTAAAGGTCATGTCCACAAGAGGATTGGCACCAGGTTGAGAAAGTTGAAACATGGTTTGAGGGACAAGAAACTTTCTGTTGGTAAAACCATAAGAGGCAGACTGACAGACAAAATGATTGGTGAACTACAGCAGTTTTATGGGATGGCAATTAGAAATAATACTAAGGATTAGTTGAAAATGAAGCACGCAATATAGGCTACGTTCTTCCACAGACTGTCAACTGAAGAAAAACCAGTACACCACCTTTGCCCTCCGGGTCTTGATTCATGGTGCAATTACCGCAGTGCCCAGTACTCAAACAGTTCATACAGCCATAAATATTCCATCCCAGTAGCAGTCTTGGATATCATGGAACCTAATTACAGAGACCTCGCAAATACAGAATTACTGGAGAAGTGTCTGCATCGTCAGACCTAAAATCCCAATGAGTCGTTCAATAATGTTATATGGACTCGCTTACCAAAAAATATTTTTATTGGAACGAAGACACTAAAGTGAGGGGGGTCAGTGATGCTGTTTTTGCTTTTAATGATTGAAACATTGGTAGGGTGAAAGTGCTACAGCTGGGAATTAATCATGGAGCAAACTGCATCAGAGAACTTCAACGGATGGGCAAGATTCGCATTGATGAAGCAGAGTATGCAGCACTGTTGGCGACATAGAAGTCCAGAAAGAAAAAAGTAAAAAAAAAAAAACTTGGGATAGGATGCAGAGTATGATATACAGTATGGTGCAGGGTGCTTCTGAGTGACTAAAAATAAAAAGTTAAACATATATTGCGGTATAGTCGTTTGAAAGTGTAGAAGACGTTCCTGAAAATTTACATTTTCTGTTGCATTTTTCCTAAAATCTCAGAAACCATTTCGAATAGAGTATTCAAATTTTCAGGGAGTAATAAAATACATATCCTGAGTCTATTGAACTAAAAGAACATAACGTAATGTATAATTAAATTATTTATGACAACGTACAAAAAAAGTACACAAAATTTTAACCGTGTAATTGAAATACTGAATTACCGAAAGCAGCTGCTGAAATGTAATTATTATAGTTCAGTAGACTCAGAACATACATGTCAATGGCTACAGTGGTCCCTGAAACACGTCACTAAATTTAACATTGTCGGGATAAGGCGTTCCAACACTCCTTAAGAAACTGCTCTATACGAGACGTAGACTTTGTCTCCCAAACAGGTATTTTTCTACATCAGTCATTTGTGTCGGGACCTCTCTGTAGTCGCACCTCCGTAGTGGGGTTGTGCGTGAGTGGTGATGCTGGGGAACGATGTGAACAATTTAACGACATAACTTTATTATATCTTCAACTCTACACGAAGCAGGTACCTGTCTTATTCTGAGCTCTGGGCGGTGCAACTGGCGTCGGCTGCTAGGACGGCACCCGATGATGCTGCATCAGAACCCCGGCCCGGAGGCGAAGGCAAGGCGACGGTCAGTGCCGCAGCAGTGCTTCCAGGCAAGGTGACACACCAGGTGTCGGCCCCGCTGCTCTTCGCTCTGTGGAAGGTTGGAAGTGGCTTGCGCGGGTCTCGATCCCTGCCCCTCGGACAGTCGGCGGACAGCGGCTGGCATTGTGATGCTAAGTCCCTCCCTGGCCGTCAGCGTCGGTAGCAGCAGACACGGACGGCAGACCGGCGCAGCTGTGGCACCAAGTCCCGTGCAGGAGCGAGTGCGGCGACAGACGCAGCCTGGTCTCGAACCGGAGGCATCTGCTGGCGCTGCCCAGTCTTCTCGCGGTAGGCGGTGCTCAGGCGTCGAGGTCTGACTGCTCAGTGATGACCAAGTTCACTAACGAATGACGTCCTGTCCTCAAATTCCGCGTCATTATACTCCGTTAGTGCCAATTTGTTTCTCTAAAAGTGTCTATTCACATCGCCCGTAAGAAAGAGACTCGCTCGAGTGTGTTGGCAATGACCCACTTAGTTACTGCATTGTTCTCTGCTGTTCGGGGCAGTTTGTGCTGCTCTCAGCTGTCTTCACTTCAAAATTCACTTGCACATCTGTTACTGTGCCCTACCTGTTGACATAGTGTGGCTGACGGCCACCGCAGTTACTGCAATACTCCAAGGCGGGCTCGATGTTACTTTCAGACACTTACACTAATGATTTAATACTTTTACCTAAAAAACTAGATAGTACCACTACAACCGCAAAGTGATCACTTCCCATTGGGTTGGAATCAGGCGCGTGCCTTTTTTTCAAATTGAATAAGCATAGGGGCCTACAATACACTCGCACAAAATCGATGAAACCAATGGAATGTTTTATGTATTGTACACATTAAGGCATTTTATTACCTGGAGCTATTCACGGACACACCAAAGCACACAGATCACGAACATTGTCCTAATATATAGTTAACTGATCCGCAGTAAATGTTGTTATTGTTGTAGTCTTCAGTCCTGAGACTGGTTTGATGCAGCTCTCCATGCTACTCTATCCTGTGCAAACGGTTTCATCTACCAGTACGTACTGCAGTCTACATCCTTCTGAATCTGCTTACTGTATTCATCTCTTGGTCTCCCCCTACGATTTTTACTCTCCACACTGCCCTCCAATACTAAATTGGTGATCCCTTGAGGCCTTAGAACATATCCTACCAACCGGTCCCTTCCTCTAGCCAAGCTGTGCCATAAACTTCTCTTCTCCCCAATTCTATTCAATACCTCCTCATTAGTAATGTGATCTACCCATCTAATCTTCAGCATTATTCTTTAGCACCACATTTCGAAAGCTTATATACTCTCCTTATCCGAACTATGTTTCATACTTGGCTACACTCCATACTAATTCAGTTACGACTTCCTGACACTTAAATCTATACTCGATGTTAACAAATTTCTCTTCTTCAGAAACGCTTTCCTTGGCATTGACATTCTAAATTTTATATCCTCTCTACTTCGACCATCATCAGTTATTTTGCTTCCCATATAGCAAAACTCACTTACTACTTTAAGCGTCTCATTTCCTAATCTAATTCCCCCAGCATCGACCGATTTAATTGGACTACATTCCGTTACCCTCGTTTTGCTTTTGTTGATATTCATCTTATATCCTCCTTTCAAGACACTGTCCATTCCGTTCAACTGCTCTTCCAAGTCCTTTGCTGTCTCTGACAGAATTACAATGTCATCGACAAATCTCAAAAATTTTGTTTCCTCTGACAGAATTACAATGTCATCGACAAATCTCAAAAATTTTGTTTCTTCTCCATGGATTTTAATACATTCTCCCAATTTTTCTTTTGTTTCCTTCATTGCTTCCTCAGTATTCAGATTGAATAACATCGGGGAGAGGCTACAACCCTGTCTCATTCCCTTCCCAACCACTGTTTCCCTTTCATGTCCCTCGACTCTTATAACTGACTTCTGGTTTCTGTACAAACTGTATACAGCCTTTGTAAATAGCCTTTCGCTCCCTGTATTTTACCCCTGCCACCTTCAAAATTTGAAAGGGAGCATTCCAGTCAACATTGTCAAAACCTTTCTCTGAGTCTACAAATGCTAGAAATGTAGGTTTGCCTTTTATTAATCTAGCTTCTAAAATAAGTCATAAGGTCAATATTGCCTAACGTGTCCCAATATTTCTACGGAATCCAAACTTATCTTCCCCGAGGTTGGCTTCTACCAGTTTTTCCATTCTTCTGTAAAGAATTCTTGTTAGTATTTTGCAGCCGTGTCTTATTAAACTGATAGTTCGGTAATTTTCACATCTGTCAACACCTGCTTTCTGTGGGCTTATTATATTCTTCTTGAAGTCTGTCGGTATTTCGTCTGTCTCATACATTTTCCTCACCAGGTGGTAGAGTTTGGTCACTGGTTCTCCCAAGGCTGTCAGTAGTTCTAATGGAATGTTGTCTACTCCCGGGGTCTTGTTTCGACTTAGGTCTTTCAGTGCTCTGTCAAACTCTTGACACAGTGAGTATCATATCTCCCATTTCATCTTCATCTACATCCTCTTCCATTTACATAAATTGCCCTCAAGTACCTCGCCTTTGTATAGAGCCTCTATATACTCCTTCCACCCTTCTTCTTTCCCTTCTTTGCTTAGACCTGTGTTTCCATCTGAGTTCTTGATATTCCTACAAGTGGTTCTCTTTTCTCAAAAGGTCTCTTTAATTTTCCTGTAGGCAGTATCTATCTTACCCCTAGCGAGATAAGCCTCTACATCCTTACATTTGTCCTCTAACAATGCCTGCTTAGCCATTTCGCACTTCCTGCATATCTCATTTTTGAGACGTTTGTGTTCCTTTTTGCCTGCTTCATTTATTGTATTTTTATATTTTCTCCGTTCATCAGTTAAATTCAACATTTCTTATGTCACCCAAGGATTTATACTAGCCCTCGTCTTTTTACCTACTTGATCCTCTGCTGCCTTCACTACTTTATCTCTTAAAGCTACCCCTTCTTCTTCTACTGTATTTCTCACTCTTGACAATTGTTCCCTTATGCTCTCCCTGAAACTCTGTAATCCTCTGGTTTAATCAGTTTACTCAGGTCCCATCTCCTTAAATTCCCAGCTTTTTGAAATTTCTTCAGTTTTAACCTACAGTTCATAACCAATAGATTGTGGTCAGTGTCCACATCTGCCCCTGGAAATGTCTCTCAATTTAAAACCTGATTCCTAAATCTCTGTCTTACCATTATATAATCAATCTCAAACCTGTCAGTATCTCCAGTCTTCTTCTATGTATACAACCTTCTTTCATGATTCTTAAACCAAGTGTTAGCTATGATTAAGTTACGCTCTATGCAAAATTCTACCAGGCGGATCCTCTTTCATTTCTTACCCCCAGTCCATATTCACCTACTACGTTTCCTTCTCTTCCTTTTCCTACTATTGAATTCCAGTCACCCATGACTATTAAATTTTCGTCTCCCTTCACTATCTGTATAATTTCTTTCATCTCATCATACATTTCATCAATTTCTTCATCTGCAGAGGTAGCTGGCATATAAACTTGTACCACTGTAGTAGGCGTGGGCTACGTGTCTATCTTGGCCACTATAATGCGATCGCTATGCTGTTTGTAGTAGCTTACCCGTTTATTCGTTATATAACCTACTCCTGCATTACCACTGTTTGATTTTGCATTTATAACCCTGTATTCACCTGACCAATAGTCTTGTTCCTCCTGCCACCGAACTTCTCTAATTGCAACTATATCTATCTTTAACCTATGCATTTCCCTTTTTCAATTTTCTAACCTATCTGCCCGATTAAGGGATCTGACATTCCACGCTCCGATCCGTAGAACGCCAGTTTTCTCTCTCCTGATAACGACGTCCTCTTGAGTAGTCCCCGCCCAGAGTTCCGAATGGGGGACTAATTTACCTCCGGAATATTTTACCCAAGAGGACGCCATCGTCATTTAACCATACAGTAAAGCTGCATGCCCTTGGGAAAAATTACAATTGTAGTTTCCCCTTGATTTCAACCGTTCGCAGTACCAACACAGCAAGGTCGTTTTTGTTAGTGTTACAAGGTCAGATCAGGCAATCATCCAGACTGTTGCCCCTGCAACTACTGAAAAGGCTGCTGCCCCTCTTCAGGAACCACACGTTTGTCTGGCCTCTCAACAAATACCCCTCCGTTGTGGGTGCACCTACGATACGGCTATCTGTATCGCTGAGGCACGCAAGCCTCCCCACCAAAAGCAAGGTCTGTGGTTCGTGGGGGGAGGGGGGGGGTAAATATTCCTTGTATAAATGGAAGGATGATAACCATACCATTAGCGATAAAGGCAGTGGTGACATTTTGGAATGAGTCGTACCGCAATTCCACTTAATCTTTATAGAAATTGAGTACATTTACTGAGTCTCTGAACGCAATGCAGGCTGAGCGCAGATGAGACTGGTAACAGCCCTGCGATCTCTGAGCATTATTCATTACCACTCTTACCCCACGTAGGTGAATGAGGTACAGCATTCCCTCTGTACTCCTTGTTATGGATGTAACGTCAACACTCGGCTGGCGAAACGAGGATGTAAGAATATATAGATTTAGTAATATATAGCCTAAAAGAAAATAGAAAATAATATAGGATAGAGCCGGCCGTTGTGGCAGATCGGTTCTAGGTGCTTCAATCCGGAACCGCGCGACCGCTACGGTGGCAGGTTCGAATCCTGCCTGGGGCATGGATATTTGTGATGTCCTTAGGTTAGTTAGGTTTAAGTAGTTCTAAGTTCTAGGGGACTGATGACCCTATATGTTAAGTCCCAAAGTGCTCAGAGCCATTTGAACCATATAGGAGAGAACTGAATATGTATACCATGTGGGCTGAGGAAGGCTTCAGGTAGAGACTCCCAGTTATAAATGCTGTGTAAGAAGAAATGTAAGAAGAACGCAGAAGTGATGGGGTACTGTACGATGCAGTGTCCCTAACATATCAAGTAAAGAAAAAGAAGAGGTGGGGCAATGGAAACGTAGATCTGAATTTCTGTACAGCTATTTTTAACTCTATTTCTCCCGAGTGTGAGCCCAGAGTCTTAAAGAGATTGCCACTTCCCCCAGTGGAACCACAGAGTAACCGCAGTGGATTCATGTGCTGTTACTTTCCACTCGCCACTTACTTATATTTAGAGCACCCAAGTAGTAAACGAAATCCCATGAACAAACCAATATGCGACTTAAGTTCTCATGTATGCCATTCATTAACAGATATGTCACTCCTGTTTTCAGTTGTACTGTGTATGATTTTCGGTTAACCTGTATCAAGTAGAAGGTTGGTTCAGAAGTCGAACGAATTGGTTGATAGTATTTCTATGAGTCAGAGGCTCTTCTGTAACTAATAGTAACAGATCAGTCAAGGAGAAAAGTTTTAGTTACGGCCAGCCATTAATGTAATTAAAATGTATAGCGTTTACCGTTAGTTTGAACGTGGTTGGTGAGTAGCGACATACCTTCAGTGCTGTCGATTTCTGCAGTTCAAAATTCTGGTACTCGCTAGACTGTGCTGATTGTTCTGCTATTTAATCTGGGCACAGTCAAGTAAATCTCTCTTCGATTTTATCTCAAATGAATTAGAACTTCATATTTGTCACTTCTAGTAAGCGATATAGCTGTTCTCTTAATTTGTCTTTCTTATACAAAACTAACATTAACTGTTTACATATAAGTTTCCCACTACAATTTTGACTTAGTGAAATTATTATATGTAACGAAATCAAATGATGGTATATCATTGTTGGATGAGAAACTCTGTCTGGGGTAGTTTGGCCTCCTAGTAAAAATCTTTCTCTTTGACATCACTGTGGCGTGACGACTTGTACATCGATGAAGGTGACATTTAATGATGAGGACAACACAAACACCCGGCCCCAAAGCGAAGCAAACGTCCGACCCGGCTGGAAATCGAATCGAACATGGGACCCCGAATCTAGAGTCAGAAAATTACACAGCAGGCGTTATTTACATGGAATGTGCTTGTCAGGTGATTATGAGTGACGCAGAAAGCCTGTATACCGTACTGGGACGTTTCGACTGGAGACACCGTGAGCATCACTCTTGGGAATGCTCATACCATAATTTACGTACATTTCAGAACTAAAGGGACTGGTACACCTGTCTAGCATTGTGTGTGCCCTCTCCCCACCCCCCAGAAGTGCCGCAGCACGACGTGGCATGGACTCGACTAATGTCGGATGTAGTGCTGGAGGGCTGTCTATAAATCCGTAAGAGTACGAGACGGCGGAGATCTCTTCTGAACAGCACGTTGCAAGGCATCCCAGATACTCTCAATAATGTTCATGTCTGGGGAGTTTGGCGGCCAGTGGTAGTGGTTAAACTCAGAAGAGTGTTCATGGAGCCACTCTGTAGCAATTATGATCGTGTGGGGTGTCGCATTGTCTTGCTGGAATTGCGCAAGTCCGTCCGAATACACAATGCACATGGATGGATGCAGGTGATCAGACAGGATGCTTACGTATGTGTCACCTGTCAGAGTCATATATAGATGTATCAGGGGTCCTATATCACACAACCTGCACCCGCCCCACACTATAAAAGAGCCTCTACCAGCTTGAACAGTCCCCTGATGCCATGCAGGGTTCATGGGTTCTTGAGGTTGCCTGCATAACCGTACACGTCCAGCCGCTCGATAGAATTTGAAACGAGGCCCGCCAGACCAGGCAACATCTTTCCAATCATCAACAGTACAATGTCTGTGTTGACGGGCCCAGGCGAAGAATAAAGCTCTGTGTCGTGCAGTCATCAAGGGTACACGAGTGCGCCTTTTTCTCCGAAAGCCCATATCGATGATGTTTCGTTGAATGGTTCGCACGCTGACACTTGTTGATGGTCGAACATTGAAATCTGAAGCAATTTGCGTTGTACGTCTGTCACGTTGAACGAGTCTCTTCAGTAGTCGTTGGACCTGTTCTTGCAAGATCTTTCTCTGGCCGCAGCAATGTCGAAGATCTGCTGTTTTTCCGGATTCCTGATACTCACGGCACACTCGTGAAATGGTCGTACGGAAAAATCCCCCCTTCGGTGCTACCTCGGAGATGTATCCCATCGTCCGTGCGCCGACTATAACACCACGTTCAAACTCACTTAAAACTTGATAACCTGCCGTTGTATCAGCAGTAGTCGCCAACAGTAGCGCCGTATTCTGCCTTTTTACATGTATCTGTATTTTAATACGCGTGCTTATACCAGTTTTTTTGGCGCTTCAATGTATCACTACCCAGTCACGAACGTGATTGTTAAAATATCGTCTACAGTTCAGCAGTTCTGGGCGTCATTATGAGTCCGCTTTTGCAGGAAAAACCATGACTGTGGGTATTACGTTTCTATTGGGACTCACCCTTCTTTCTGAAATCATGTGTGTGTTCACAGCACAGAGGAAGACAGGAACTCTTTCCAGTGCTTAGTTTCGTTAAATCGATTGGCTTGATATTTGACAGCGTGAACTGCTACTCCATTCATGCTTTACGACCTTATGTGCTCAATCACTCGTATTCTTTTTAAAAGTGTAATCACACGTAAACTAAAATGTAATACTAAGCTTAAATCTTGTCGTTTCAGGAAGAAACAGGGCTTAGAACAAGAATAAAAGGACAGCCAAGGACATAGGGTCTCGGAGATGCTGTAACATACATAAAATGTCGCCATCATAGGGCTTTCAAAACTTCTGGAAATACTCATTTCAGAAAATTACTTTTCGTAACGCATCTTTTTAGCATGAAGAACATTGTCATTTGTTTAAACGTTGTCATTGTTATTCTGCAGTAATTTGAATCACTTGAAAATAGAGACGGTTGAGTGTGTTTGTTCCATGGTTAGCTTCGACGTTTCATTGCCTTTTTAACACTCGTTATAAATGCTACCTTTTACGTAACTCATAGATAATTAACGGGATTGCTATACGTAGGGTCTTAGCTAATAGAGTTAGGAGCTCATAGCGGGTCAACATCCGTTAATCTTATTGTTTTGAGTGAAGGTATACATCACGCTGCAGGATACTACGTTCATTACGGAAACAATAATCCTCAGAAAAAGCTGGGAACTAATGCAGGATACCTTGTATTGAATGAGGACAGAATACGGACTGAAAGTGAACCACAGAAAGTAATGAGAAACAGTAATGGAATTAGCAAAAAAAATTGTGGACCAGCAAGGAGACGAAATAAAGGAACCTTGGAAGTAAATGGCGAAACATGGGAGTACAAGTAGCAAAATAGCACGGGAAAAGAATATATATCCCGCTGCAAGATGCTTGGTAGTAACAAACGAAGGACTTGGGGGAGACATTTCTGGCAATGTACGTTTGAAACACAGCACTATATGAATCATGTGCGACGAAGAAACTGGAAAAGAAGAAAAACGAAGCGTTTAACATGTGATAGTGTAGGTGGATATCGTAATTGTGCTGTATTTATAAAACAGGAAATGAGGAGATTCTCCGCAGAATAGGCGAAGAGAGAAATACGTGGAAAACACTGGCAAGAAGAAAGAATGGTATTACGTGGTAGTGGAGAGTCCAGTAGAAAAAACTGTAAAGAATGAAGCATATCGTACGGATAACGACGCTGAATGTAAGCACTAGTCTGAGATGTGAGGTGTACGACCAACTAATGTCAGGCCGCAAGAAACCAGTCAGAAAACTGAACTCTCACCCTCAACTGAATCCCCACCCTCTCCTCCCAAAAAAAGGCAGTTTTTTGGTGTATTTAATCAGTCATGTGCTTGCTCCCCAGTCCTTGTCATATTTATGAGTAAGCTTAGTCTTCTATAGTCTGTGGCGGAGGGAACGTGTATCTGCCGGGTAAAGTAAAAGTTGTGTGATTAGCGGTTCATGATTAATAGCCAGGAGCGGTATTCCAGTAAGTTGTAACAAGAAGTGACGTTGCGGTGTGGGTCCGTACCACGCAGCAGCGACGCGACACGCAACTCTCGCATTTTCCGCCGATAATTATCGTGTAGTTTCTTCCCCGTCTTCCACCCATGCTTAATGCGACTTAGTAACTTGTTCCGTGAGTAGTGAGTCATGCTTTTTGTCATAGTTCTGAAGAATAATTAACGGAAGTTTAAGGGGCATACCTGCCTGGTTACCTGAATCGATTCCTGCTTCTCCTTACTAGCAGCTGGAAAGTTTACTCCTGTGGAAACTCTACGAAGTGCGACAGTATGGTACTATTGCTTGAGAGTTGCATAAACACCGAAATTTCAGTCTCATGTAATTAAATCTGATAAAAAGTCCAAGCGGAACATATCGTTTCTAAAATACGGTAAACTCAAATAACCGAAAAGTACTAAAGAGACTATTATTTAAAGTGGCTGCACCTATTTACTAGTAGACAACTGAGTTCGCCGTTCCGTCTGAATGTATTAAATCTTTGAAGCTTGTAAAATAAAACTGAGATAACCGCGTTGAGCAACATCTTATCCTGAATAATAATAGTAATATCTTCTTCTCTGAACACCTGAAGAGAGCCTTACTTGCTATGTAGGATTACATGCATCAGTTTTTCCGTAGGACCCCACAATACCGATGTTTATGTTAGTAAATATTGGGAGACCATCAATTGTTAAAATAAAGAAAGACAAGAATACAGATATTCTAGAGTCACTTTTTCACACAGCTAACTGAACAATACCAGCACTCATGGAAATTCGTTGAGTGTTGCAGGAAGTGTAAAGGGCACGAAAGGTTATTAAAATGCAGCTTGTATTCAGTAGACAAGCAGGACACAAATATGTTCCCCAAGCTACTCAATATAACATAAGTAACCGACGAATAAGGTAATTCAAGTACATTTATAACATTTCTGGGAGCAGACAAGACGACTGCAGTTAAAAAAGGAAATAAATTAAAAGGGGAGTCACAAAACGCTTAACACTTACTGTACTATTTATCTACTTCCATACGTAGCTCCAAAACATCAACATACGACTACTCCAATTCACGTAAATTTCCTTTCTATGGTTTCAGATTTTCTGAGAAACAGTTGATTTTTACCCTTTGCAATCCTAAACTGCCGCCTGTAGTTTCTCTCCATTAATGTACTGAAGAAACATAATCACTTACTTCAAGATAATCAAGGGGAATGCTTTAAAACCCACAAACACTCTATTTTCATCAGTCTCGGCTGAGATTAAGTCTGTGGTAACGTTCTCTTGAAATTTACAACGGGGAATGCAACCGAACAGTATAGCTCTACAGAAGCCGTGAAAACTTGTATAATCGATCTGACCGTTTCGATACTCACTAATTAAGAGATGTAAACGCCTTATCTCACTTGTAATCGTACTACTAAAAGACTATCCGTTCTAGAGAAGTGGTGCACGTCATCTGAAATCAATGTATTTGTGAAACCAAACAAATCAAATAAAGGAAATCCTTCTCATTTCACTTTAAAAGGAAAACAGAAGCTTCACGAAATAAAGCACAGAGGTGCTCCATGCTATGAAACAAAGTCAACTGTTTGTTATTTATTAGAGTTTCTGTCATAGTTGCATTTCTTGGTGGTGACTGGTTTCGAACATTAACGTCTGTTTTCAAACTATTGGCTATAGAAGTAACAATATTATTAAAAACAAAAAGCAGAATATTACAACTGTTAGCCGTATGCATTGTGCACTGGTCATGATACTACAAAGTTATTTTTTAAAATCGTATTCTGGAGCATAATTCCTCTAATACACTTGCATAACAAATGGTGCGCCACAATCAATCGGATTTAGAGTCAGCACATGTGAACGTGTAGTTAATTTGTAAGTGTAGAACACGAATGGCTCCAAGCAAAGACAGAGAGCACGAACAAACGGTAAACGATTAATGGCATATGTCGAGTCCATACAAACACATTTGTAGTACTGACCTTTAGTGTAAGCTAGTCACTTCTGTACCATTTCTATATTCTTATCATAGTAAATTTGTTGTGTGGATGTGTTTTATTTAGATGTCATGAGTATATTAGTAGAATTATGCTCCAACACGCACTTCAAATGCAGGTTTGTCTTATTTGATATTTGCAGCACAACGAGATGCGCACACTGCATATTGATAATTGCTGTAACATTTTGCGTTCTTTAATAGCATTGTAACGTCTGCAGAAACGGTTTGAGAATGAATGTTAGCGTTCAAAACCAGTCACCACCAGGAAATCATATAGAACCGTAGCAGGAACTTGAATAAATTACACTCAAAATTAAAGTTGCTGGTCCTTTTTCAATACAATGATGGAATTGCATGAAGCTAATTGTGGTAACAGGCATGTTAAAAAAGAAACATTTGTAACGAAAAGAATATTTTTCGTTCGTTTTACTTCTGAAATATTAGCAACGACTCATACTTTAGTGGTAGTCCCTGGAAAGAACAATATTCTCTCTATAAACTTGGAATCAGTTTCGCTTCTAGAAAGGCACGTGCGCTTACAAAATTCACCAAGTTTTTTGGCGTTTTATGTATTCTCAGGAAAATCTGAAGGCAAAAACATAAAACCATTTTATTATCTTACACCTGCAAGTACTTGGCAATGCAAAAACTAATAGGGAATCTTGACCATTGATATTATTACCGCACATATAGTGTATGTCCTCAATTGGAGTGTGTTTATCCTTCGAGCTATTCGGATTGTCTTCTAAAATGCCAGAGGAAGAGAAGAGTCTGTGAGAAATAAAATGTCTGTCCAGCAGTAAGGCGGAAAACAGGAACAGAAAGCAAGCATAGTGAGATTTTAACTTCGATGTGGTGCTCAGTACAAACGATAGTCGAACCGGGGTTAGCCTTGTCGAAAGGATCGTACTGACATCAGAACTGAATTATTGACGAAAAACTGCAGGTAAGATAGAGCGGTATGAGAAACCATCTTCTCCCGCAAACCTGGTTCTGCAATATCTCTTCTGGTAGAGGGTTACCATTTTCACTGCACGCACCAGTTATCTTGTACATCCCTCTTTCGAACCTGATCCACATTTCGCAGAATTCTCCTTAAATTTTCTTTTCCCAGAAGTCGCTACATCAGAAAACTTATATTTTGTAGATCTATAAAGCCTTCTTTCATCTGCCACTACCAGTTTTGTTACCAGTCAAATTCACTGTCATTATTATTATTAGTTTATTATTACTGCTATTACCGGCAATAGTGGCTGCAGCAGCAGTAGTACTAGTAATTCGAATATTAACTTTGTTATTTCATACTCAGACTACGTCACACCGCCACTACAAACAGTCAACTAATTTTAATGCTAGTTGTCATGGTAAAATGGTTATATTCTTACGTGACTATGATGTAATATGTACCGTATGTGTGGAACCCTTGTGCGATGTAAGAAAGTGCCTGATGATCACATGGGGTTAAATAAACAGATAATATTCATCGGTAGGAATAATGCGTATTGTTCAGATCACCAAATGACGCGTCTAAGAATGTTATCAACAGTCGAGTGGTACAGTAACCAAAGAAAAATTTAATCAGTACGTGAGTGCAGTGCGTTTCATAAAGTACTCCTGCCGTAAGCAAGGTGGTTGCGCGTGGTTCTAGCTTCTAGAAAGGACCTGGCTAGTTACAGAGCTTGAAAGGCTACTTTACAATTGGTGGGGATTTGACGAGCGAATCGCTGGAGCGAACACCTCTCGGAGGCGTGGCTTTGCGAGGAATTAATGACAGCGTGTACAGTCACAGCAGCTGCAGAGGGCCCACAACAATAGCAAGGTCGATTCCGGTCGTAAGTCAAGCTAATGATGCAGTCACGAGCCGTCTGCAAGTGCTTGCTCCACTCAACAGACTATTCAGGATGGTCGATGGTGCAGACTGAATGCCGAGGCAAAGGCCTGCTAGAGTCTGAATAAAAGGAGATTCACAAATTCAGAGGGCACACTGGCGCCAGGCCATGCTGAAAGTTCGGACACACTGTTGCGCCTCTGGGATATGACAATGAAGCAATCACAATACCTTTGCTTTTTGTTATGTTTTGGATCAACAGCCTTGGTATGATTTTGATGAAGCCCACCAAGATTTCCTGTCATTCTCTTCAAATCAGCGTAATGCCTGTACGAAATGTGAGTTATTACATTCTGTATACATTCTTCGTTTTTACTGTAAAATTTTTCCTCTCTATTGGTGCCACTAGTAACATGAAGTCCGCAGCTCGTGGTCTCGCGGTAGCGTTCTCGCTACCCCGAATACGGGTTCCCGGGTTTGATTCCAGGTGGGGTCAGAGCTTTTCACCTGCCTCGAGGTGACTGGTTGTTGTTGCGTCGTCTTCATCATCATCATTCATCTCCATCACTGTCGGAGGAAGGCAATGGTAAACCACCTCCGCTTGTGCCTTGCCTAGTACAGCGGTGCGGGTCTCCTGCATCGCCCCCTACGCTGTGATAAGGAGTTGGGACGTCATCATCATCATCATCTGGTAACATGAACACATTTCCTTGAAATATTCACACGTGTCCTAACTTCCAGTCCCTATTTCTGTTCAGTGTTTCATACCGCACGTATCTTTACTCGCCGATTTCGCAGAGAACCTCCTCATTTCTTGTTATTTCACTCATGTAATTTTTTTAAATTTCTTTTGTTTATTTATATACACAATCACATGTTTATGACACAGTCATAACCGGTTTCGGCCGTTTCGGCCATACAATGACCATCTTCAGATGCTAAAGGCGGCATACACTGAACACAGGTTCATGCGTTGTCAAAACAACAGAATCAATCACACACTCCATAGACAAAATGTCGTTATTTCACTTAATTTTCTGCATCCACCTATGAATCAAAGACTCAAATGCATCAATTTTTTTTCTGTTGCGATTCTCCCACAGTCCTTGTTTCACTTCTACACAACGCTGTGATTCAAACGTACATTCTGTGAATTATGTGTCCCATTGGAAGTCAGATCCGGAAGCTGAAGCGATCTGGAGAGATTGAATAAGAGTCTCTGACCATTCTTTCCACCAACCTATCGCCTTCGAAAGTTCCCAGCGCAAAAGACAGCTCGTTGGTCGTGGGATCTTCGTCAGCAAAGGCCGCTATGCTGTCAATTCGAACCTGTGGTTCTGCATTTTGCGGGAGGCCACTTGCCCAGGTTAGTCTCTGTATCTACAGAGGAGAAGATCTCTAGTGCTGACTATGATGGTAGGCGACACTTCTTATTAATGTATCCTGTTTGCCTATTATTCCAATATTCACACATTTACACTGTCTTTTACAACACTGAACAATCATTTCTTAATTGTATGGTAACTGAGCCATGCTCTCCCCCAACTATGCATTTTAGTGAACTACGTTGTCTATCTGTGTTTGGTTTCCCGCCCTTGTCGCGGTTACGTCTTGGTTCTTCGTCCTTCTACGTGTGGCAGCACTGACGTGTATCGATATTTGCGCCCTGTTCCATCTTTGGTTTGGTGCATATAGTTTCCGACACGGAGGTCTGGAGTCAGTCGGTCGATTGTTGGGGACGAGGGAATTTATCTCCGCTCGGTGCAGTCGACTGGGGTCGCTCGAAGCCCCTGCGCAATGTCGGAGCGTGTGTGGAGCTGTCCGATCGCTACGAGCTTCGTGGTTCACCGTCCCGGGACGTCTAATTATAGTAGTGGTTTCAACTATCCTAGCCACGTCAATTCATGTTGTGGTGGTTCACTTCGGTGGTTTGCTGTTGGGGAGGTCTTCCGGTCAGCAACACCGAGTGGTTCCACTGCTGAGATTTAGCCGCCTTGTGGTGCAATTAACTATTTTGCTCGACTACGATTTGAGTACACAAGTGGAGTTTTCTGTCTTGTGGCTGTTAGTGTTCTGGTTACCTGCCCTGGCCACTAACGTAATTTCAGGCAGCGTCCTTTCCTCACCTGTTGTCGCTGTCCAACATGGTGTGTAATATTGACAGCTAATACGTACTCCATTGTGGATTATCACGTTTGTAACATTGCCGATTTGAGTTCTCATGTACTGATTGGCGGCAAGCAAGTCGTTGTGTCGGTCGGTTCATGGCTGTCCCCTAGTTGGGTTCCGACAGATCAAATATAGTTGTGCTCATCACCTGTCTCACCTACGTGAACGAGGGCAGACCGACCACCCTAGAGGCTTCTGAGTGCCACAGGTATTTATTTATCCATTTCAGATATTTTAAATTTTAAGCTTATGGTCATTTGTTTGTTTTCTTAAAATCTTGCAAAATTAATTTTTAAATTTGTCTTTCAGGCTTCAACACTGTGCCCCTCTGCATTTAAAGTTTATGGTAATATATTTTAAAAGTTTGAAGTTTAATTGTGGCCCTCAGCCATTGGCATTACAATTTGCATATGTTGCTTCTTTGAATTATTTTATTGCTATCTTAACTGGATTTTTATCTCGTTGATTTTTAATATTTATTGTTGTTAAACATGCTGGCCTTCTGCCTTTAAAGGTCTATGGTAATATATTCTAAAATTTTGGAATTTAATTGTGGCCCTCAGCCATTCATATTGCACTTTGTTTTTTAATTGCACTTTGTTTTTTAATTATTTTATTGCTATCTTAATTGGATTTTTATCTTGTTAAGATTTCTTATTGGAGGCCTTCAGCCGTGAAAGAGTCGCATCCGGTAAAGATTCGGCTATGTGCCGCTTTGGTTGGAAAGGTTATTAAATTACAATAAATGACTATTAGAAGCAGAAACTGACCTCAACTCTTGGCCCTTTCCACCATCCTTTTATCTGTTCTGCCGAGCGGGTTTAGCGGGCGTATCAGTAACTTCTCCATCCAACTTTCGAAAAATGATACACATGTATGGCTCTCCTGTACGCAGTAGACGGAGTGAGCATTACATTTCACAACTACTCTATGCCCGATACAGAGTACAACATGTCCGGCTCTGAAGAACACCCGAAACAGAGTGAATGTTACATATTCACATTTAAGTAACACATGATAGTGAGATACGTGTCCGATCCTCCAGAACGCCAGAAACAGAGAGAGTAGCGCAGCTCAAGTACTTGGTCTCCCAGGTGCGCCGGAAGCACTTCAGTTGCAATGTCTTTACTCTTATGCTTCCCGAAACTAGTTTAATTTAATAAACAAAACCGATAGACTCGTAGGGTAACTATGAGAGATTGTCATACTAAAAACTGCGTTAAGTACAATTAAAAGTATATAAGTAATTAATAAGAGAAGTTAGGCGTTTTGACACCTAGCACCTGAACATGCTGACCAGTCAGAAGCAAGTTCAGTACAATTGGCGGACTCTCCCTCGGGACTGATTCTGTACCATCTGTTGCTTGTACCTCACTCCACTTTTGTACCATATGCTACTTCACGTGTATCAAGCTGCATCAAGACGAGGTTCTAGCAAGATAAAATACTGGCGGACACAGGATTTGATTTCCAAAACTGGCCTGTTCTCGAAGACAACTAACAATTACGAATTGAGAATACTTTGCTCCCAATTTGTAAATAAATTGAAGTTCCCACTCTCACAGTAGCTCCCCCATTCTCTCATTCATGAAAATTCGTTAAAGAACTAGGAAAAGCTGTTCCTAAAATATCACCTCAAATAACCAAAACCATTGACTTACTAATGCTGAATGATACTTTCTCATCTTAATTCCATCAAAAAACCTTAACTAAGCACACACTACATCATGAACTACTTCTTGCTACAAAATAACATTCATGATTTACGGCTCACAGTTGTCCTTTAAATTTTCTGTGGTCTTGTTATTCAACAATAAACATAGGCACCTGGACCATTAAATCTCCTCACTACACTAATTGATGTTTATAAATGATAGGAACTAAACAATATATGTCGTCAGGGCAGTTCCATCCATCTTCACACAACACATGTTTTTCATCTAATATCAGTGCAATGCTGTCCACTTTTACATAATAACACTCACATTTTTGTATCTAACATAGGCGTAGTGTTGTCCACTTGTACCTAATAACACTCACATTTCTTTATTTATTCCAGCACTAGGCCATCCAAATATGTTGCTTACTATCACTTAGCTCAGAAATACTCCAGAATATGTCAGCATATAAGTGTCCTTACATAAAAAACATACATTAATGTCACACAGTTTTACAATGTACAGCATGTTGCATTTATTTATTTAATCGTATGGTGATTTTTTTAGAATATACAACCGATATAAGATAAATGATTTTATACAATATACATATAATATATGACAAGATTAAACCTTAAAGTCCGCGTTTTTCAACCAATTAGTTAAGTGAGAGTGAACAAGTCGCGAATTTCAGGGTATGAAAGAAGTGGTTAGCGTTGGACTAGATGTTCAATTGTCTGCTCTTCTTGATCAAATTCACACAATGGACAATTGATCCAGACCCATTTGTACCTGAAGTAGTTACAACAACCATGTCCAATCCTTAACCTGTTGAGCCGACACCAGAGGTTCTCGGTAGGTCAAAACCTTTTGGTTTCTTTGTGGGATCAAAGTGATACACTCTTCTTCCCAATGTTTTTGTTGACCATTCATGCTTCCAGCTTTCATTTAGATCAAAACCATCCGCAATGAGTTGTCCTGCAGTAACACTTGCTGACCTTCTTGATCGAAATCTTTGCTGTGGTGGATGACAGAATTCCTGGTGCAGTGGTAGAGATGGTGATGCAGAGATTTTCTTGGCCTCCCTCAGTAGAGCTTGTTTCCGCCTTAAGTGTGATGGAGGGATGTGACTCAATACAAGTTACCAGTGGCATGGTGTTGATTCGATGGAACCAGTAATGCAGCGCATTGTGACGTTCAGTTTTGAGTTTACCTTCTTCACGTGTATACTTTCCAACCAGACAGGTGCACAGTACTCAGCAGCAGAGTACACAGGACTGATGCCAGTTAAACGCAGACAGTCAGCAGAGGTTCCCCAGGTGGTACCACTGAGCTTATGTAGTATGTTGTTCCTTGCATCAACTTTATGAGAAAGATTGGTGATGTGCTCTTTGTAGCTCATTGTTCTATCTAGAGTGATTCCGAGATATTTTGGGAAAGGATTGTACCTCAACGTTTGTTCATTGAGCAGAACTCTTGGTTTGCAGTTCGCAGCACAATTAGCTAGATGGTAACAAGAGACTTCAGTTTTTGATGTACTTGGGATCAATCTCCAGGTCTTAAAGAAAGTTGACATCTTCTCCAGATCCTCTATAAGAATTCGATCACCATCTTCGAAATTACTGCTCTGTGCTACCAGTGCGATGTCATCAGCATAGATTAATTTAGTTGATGTTGTGATTGGTAAATCATTAATGTATAAATTGAATAGTAATGGGGCTAAAACAAATACCTGTGGTAGTCCATTATTTAGTTTCCGTTCGTGGCTTTTAGAGCTGCCTAGAAACACTTCAAATTGCCTTTCACTAAGCATGCTGGATATTAGATCCACAATTTCTCGACTTGGTACAACTTACGGTAGCTTGTAGATCAGTCCCTGTCGCCAAATAGTATCATATGCAGCTGTCAGATCGATGAAGACAGCTGTTGATTACAGGAAGCCTTGAAAACCTGCTTCAATATGGGTAGTTAGAGCAAGAACTCGGTCGGTAGAGCTGGGTCCTTGGCTGAAGCCAGCTTATTCATTGAATACAATATGATAATATTTACAAAGATACTATATGATAATTATTTAATATTAAAAACCATCTTGATCACGATTTATTTATCAAGGTGACCGGTTTCGACCACTGCTGTGGTCATCTTCAGACCATTGAAAAGGAACCTCTTTCTGTTGGAGAGTAGTGATTCTCCAACAGAAAGAGTTTCCTACTCAATGGTCTGAAGATTATCACAGCAGTGGTCGAAACCGGTCACCCTGATAAATAAATCGTGATCAAGACTGTTTTTAATAGTAAATATTTGTAACACGTTTATCACTGCCACTCCCATAATGTTAGTAGTGATTCTCCAACAGAAAGAGGTTCCTCCTCAATGGTCTGAAGATGACCACAGCAGTGGTCGAAACAGGTCACCTTGATAAATAAATCGTGATCAAGACTGTTTTTAATAGTAAATATTTGTAACACATTGATCACTCACATTGATCACTCCAACAATATATTCAAATGTAAACAAAATGATAATATTTACGAAGTTTTTGTCACTGCCGTGGTGACTACATGGCTTTCATTTGAATTGTCCCCCCACGTGGGCAATGTTTTGTTTTCCTAACCTTGACTCATCAGTCAGTGTACTCTTGCACCACATATTGATGTTTTGCCGTTACACATCAGGCGTGACTCATATCAGTCAGCACCCACTTCCATTCAAGTTTATAATGGCACTTCACGCACCGCTGTCTTACGTCTACGTATTGAGAATGGAAATGATATGAGATTAGCTCTCATTTTATACTTCAGGTTTTATTTACATTTCATTCGCTAATTTAACCAGGCATTCAAACAAGATTCACAGGTCTTTTGAGAGAACTGAAGGTACCCTACATCGCGATAACAGCGAGACAAATCCTGTTGCTTTAATTTGCTCATAGCTTATTATGGACTTTGCTGCTCAATCATGTACACACATTGAATATAACAAACATTTCTCAAGTGCTTTATGTATTTGTATCTCGGTACTTATTATTGTCTGAATCCTATGTGAGATTCATGTCTTGTGTTCATTAGCTGTGTGGGTGAAGTTTCGGCATCGTGATAAAATTATTAATAACGCTTCGGAGGAAATACCTCACGTACTTATCCCTAAACGTGTCTCCGACTCTCATTGCCTATTACCCTCCTTAGTCCCACCATCAAACACAAGTGGTCGACTTCTGTGGTCGACCCAGATCTCTTTCATTATCATTTATGTACGAGTGGTCGACTTCTCTGGTCGATCCAAAACTCTTTTATCATCATTTTAACTGTGGCTGATTTCATCCCTAGCCTAAATACAAATCTATTGCAGCGGAAAACTCATCATGGCTTGTAATCAATCGCAGTCCACCTACCACCTGTGGCTAATAAAGTTTAATCTAATCGTCTCGTATTGTTTGTTGCTTTTGCATCCACTTACTTGGTTTGGCGTCGTCCTCTTACTCTGTATATATGCGTAAGTAGTTTCTCTGTCTTTTTTATTTATGGATTCTTCCGTCGCTTCTTCATAGAACAATTCCATATTGAGGCATGAATAACACTTAGGCAGTTTTTTGTTGTACGGATTTTTATTTGTATGAACTAGTTTTCGGCTTATTAGGCCATCTTCAGATAACTTTGTGTTTCATAACATACATAAAAAGTTTCTGTACGTTCTCTGTCTGTATGGATGATGAATTTAGGTCTTATAGCTAGTTTTTGTACTTTTTTGGAATCTTTATGCTGCGTGTTGTCTTTTGTTATACATAAGTATAGCCTATGGTTGGTTGCTTAATTGTTCAATTAGTACATGTTTATTTCAATTGCTCACTTTTTTGTCTGTGTTTTTATGTTTTTATCTTGAATAGAGAAGAAGTATAGATGACAGTTTGGAGTTGAGAATGATGAAGAGGGATGAACTAACAGCGTGAAAAGAAAGGAAGTAAACTGTTAGTTAACTTGGTTACCTCGTAGGCATCAGCTACCTAGCAATGCGAAGAGTGCTACTGTCCCCTGAGGTTTCACTGTTTCTGATGAAACTTTTTGATGTCAACAATGTTATACAATCCTTTGCTCTGTACTGTCTTTGGTTTGGGCACCTCCACATCACTAGGGTGAACCAATCTAATTGTCCTATACAGATCCTCATACGTATCATCAACTTCTTGGCTTCAGATTTGATTTTTGAGGATCTCGGACTGGACTTAATTAGAACCAGTTCATCAATTTGTGTACAATACCTGTCTGATTTGCTGATCTTGTTTACTCTTGCATTTTTCCTGTTCAACCAACGTTTTGAGTTTCTTTTGTAATGTAACTTTCATATTATCTATACTCTTATTCATTTCACTTAGTTGAGGTATGTTTTCTATCTTTTGTTCTGTTTCTCTCAAACGACCCTGAAGCGTATTTTTATTACCATTACAAACAGCTTCTATTCATGATGCTTTATGGCTAAGGACTGAATTTTCGTCCTTTAAGTCTACGACCTTTTTTTTGTCCTCCATGGGTGTCTTTTCAAGCTTTGTCTGTTTCACTCTGATCACTACTTAATTTAATGATCTCAACCCGAACTGGCAATACAAAAGTAACTTAACCTTGCATGAGATCATTTATTTTCACTACTTCATCGTCAATCTTACGATTAATCTCTCGCTTGCACTTATCTAATTTTTGACCTCAGTCTTTACTCTCATTTTCTTCTCTCACAAGCCCCTATTCTACTTTCTTCAGCTCTGGTCTATAAATGTTTAAATTTAAGATTAATTTTAGGTATCTCCTCACTTGTTGCGTCTATTTTATTAGCAAGTAAATTTTGCCCTTCCTTTAACTCATTTGAATCCTTTTTTAATTCTTTTTGCCCCTGTTCTATCTTCCTTCTAGCATTTTTTAAATTCTTTTTGCGCAGATACTAACTCCATTAATATCTCAACAATACTTTTATTATTATCTTGTATAGGCAGTGTATCTGCTGATGCTGTTCCAGGGCTTAATCTGCTTGTTGATTCATTACAACGGCAGTGTCAGAGTCATCATCTCTGACATCACCATTCACCTTATTTAACTTATAATTAAGATTCATGTCATGCACATCAGAATCCTCCTCCTCAATTTCACTAGTGCTACTATCTGAAACTATGTTTTCTTGTATAACTTCAGATTCTAAATAAGATGATTCTGGTAAATAGCTATCGTCCATTTGATTTTGTGCACTTTTCTTATCTACCATTGAATCTAATTTTTCCTGTACATTCTCCATTACTGAATTTAGGTTAATATGCTCGTTACTTATATTACTAATTTCATCTGGCATGCCCTGTAATTGGCTTGCCTCTTCAGTTTCATTACCATGAGGCTGCACTGCCTCTCTGCTTCTAGGATAGTACCGCATTTCGCTTTCCTCGGACATTTTGTTATTAAAGGAATTATTACGAAACAGCCGTTCGCCGCTTGCTGACGTAGGACTGCAGCTGATGGGGACGACAGGTGTTGCTGCCATGTCATTCACCTTGCCAGCTGTACATTGCTATGTTAACTGCTCCCTGAAGCGTTGTTTCTCGTAGCTGTGAAATAAGATGTAATGTATTTGGAGAGCGCACAAACTTACAACTTTACACTTCGATTTTGCGTTTTCGCGTTTTCACTTTCAACTACGCGAAGCTGATTAATTAGCGTAATTTATAAATTTTGTTGCCCAGTAGTTCAAAGAAACTTGCAAAAGTTCAAATAGGATATAATTTCAGAGTTCACACAGTGACACTTGCTATCTTTTTCTCTGTTCAAACACTGTTAATTCGGACGTTTTATGATAATCATTACAGTCCACAGTTCTTACTATGATTTTCATGTCTCACCCAGTTCATAGTTCCTGTTAACTGTTAACAGATAGTAGGCGCTTCTTTAAATACATTTTCCCCAGCAAGGAGATTCCATGTATAAATAATGTGTCCCTTTGGAAGTTGGATCTGGAAGCTGGAGAGATCTCTCCATTCTTTCCACCCACATGTCGTCTTCTTAAGTTGTGTCCCCAGTATAGAACACAAGCTCGTCGGTCGTGGGATCTTCTTCGGCGGAGACTGCTATGCTGTCAGTTCTAAACTCTGATTGTGCTTTTTGCGGGATGCCTCTTGCCCAGTTTAGTCTCTGTATCTTCAGAGGGCAAGATCTTTAGTACGGGCAATGGTGGTAGGCGACACTTCTCATTAATGTATCCTGTTTGGCTATTATTCAAATAAACACACATTTACACTGTCCTTTACAACATACGACATAGCTTTCTTAATTTCATGGTAAGTTTTCCATCCAACTTCCGAAATATGATACACATGTCTGGCTCTGTTGTACGGACTAGACAGAGTCAGTATTACATATTCGCAACTAAGTTATGCCCGATATGGAGTACTACATGTACAGCTCTGAAGAACACCCGAAACAGAGTGAGTATTACGTATTCACATCTAATTAACGCACGATACTGAGATAACGTATCCGACCCTCCAAAACACCCGAAACAGAGTGACTAGCGCAGCCGAAGTACTTCGTCTCCCAGGCGCGCCAAAGCGACCCGAAGGTGACCGAAGCACTTCGGCTGCAATATCGTTATTCTTATGTTTCTCAAAGGTAGTGAAATTTAATATACAAAAATGATAGACTCGCAGGGTAACCATGAGAGACTGTCATTCTAAAACCTGGGTTCAATACAATGAAAAGTATATAAATAATTAATAAGAGAAGTTAAGCGATTTTGCTGCTAGCACCCGAACGTGCCGGCAAGTCAGAAGCAAGTTCAGTAAAATTGGCGGACTCTCCCACAGGACTGGTGCGTACCGTACCATCTGTCGCTTGTAACTCACTCCACTTTTGTGCCAGATGCTACTTCACGTGTATCGAGCTGCATCAAGGCGAGCTTATCACAATTCTCAGAAATTTCTTTTTCCAGGTAAGGTCTACAAGTGGCAATAGTTACTTCTTCTAGCGAAGATTTCCCGCTTTGTCCGTTCTAGAGTGTGACGTACGTAAAACATCTAGTGTGATTGTATCTAAAATTCCTATACAACTACACCAAATTGTAATTCTCAAACTCTCTATACGCCTGTATTTGAAAATTGAAATCTTACGAAACAGCTGTCGTAATAATCAATAAATGTTTTAAGTAGAGATACTGGAACCTTACTTACAATCTCCTTTCAAAACATATTTCACAGCAGGCCCAATCATCAAGAAACCCTTCATGTTTGCTTGGTTTACTTTCTGCTCATTTTCTGTGCTCAGTAGACTGGTCATTGCAGCTAATATGTGTCGCAGTTCTTCATCAGCTGATTATATGGCAATAAAAAGAGACAATACTGTCACTGATACTCTTTCACCATTATTTTGAATCGTACTTCAGAATATTTCTTTTGCTTTCTTCATTACTTCTTCGACCTTTAGCTTGAACAGTAGAGGATAAAGTCTGCATTCTTAATCACGCAACTTTTAATTCGTGTATTTCTTTATTTATTTCCCGCTGTTATTACTATTATTTCCTCTTGGTTCTTAAACATATTGTATGTTACCGAGCCTTGTGTATAGCGTCCTATGCCTACTTTTCTGATGATTTCAAACCACTTGCATCAGTTTACATTATCGAAGGCTGTTTGTTGGACAATAATTCATAAGCATCTGTCTACGTTTTTATTAAGTCATGCTTCCGTTATCAAACGAGCGTTTAACTGTCCAAAAGCAAAGTCTTCTTCAATAAACTCGTATTTTCCTTTCCCATTATCTTATTCTAACCAGAATCGTCGTATGGAATCTATTAGTTGGTTTCATGTTACATGTATCATTTTACACGATAAATCGAAAAAATATGAAAAGAGTCATTTTATATTCACATTGGAAATTAATTTGTAAATACGGCTACATGCTGAACATCTGTAAGGTTTTTTGCCTCTTTGCGATAATTATCTCCTTTCTGCACTCTTCCTGTATTTGGGATTATTTCGATGACATTCCTCCGAAAGTGCAGTCTCTAATTTAGTACAATCTAAAATATCAACAAACGCGTGATTGGCATTTATCACAACGGATTAAGATACTCTATAATCACAAAACTGAAGGAATTCAGTTCCCTATTTTGTAATGTAAATACGAAACTCAACCGTGTACCTGCAACTCAAATGGGTTCTAGTACAGATATATCAGTGATAGGTGAGAGAGAGAGTTTCCAGCTGATAGGCACCTTAATAGAGCAAAGAGATGTATATGGAGGGTGGAGAGGTGCTTTCGATAGGAACTGAAAGTAGGAAGGTGTACGACTTCATAGGAACAGTTCAAAATATTCGCACTAGCAAGAAGTTGAACCTTACAGAAGCGTAAGTGAAAGAGTTACACGAGATATTAAGAAAATTAAGAAATAGGTAGCTATATTTCCCGTCAAGTTGGAGAAACGCCTACTCACTGAATATCAACCGCTGATTTACTAGGGACAGAATTCTGACTACATTGAGCAGTTGCTCCTGAATCACTTATAAAATAGTTCACAAGGTTTGCCGCAGAGGGGTTTGGAACACTTGTACGGAGAGATATTTGCATGAAGTGACACTTGCACGGAACTGGGGGCTGTTGCAGGACTAACCCGCTTTTCACAGGTACAGGCACACCTAAGAAGTCTCGCAGTTCAGCACAGCTACTCGTGCGATGTGGCTCGCCCTCATACGAGGGAAGTGAGAAACCATGTATCGTTTCGTGGTGGCTCATTAACACATTTCGTGGCAAATTCGTTTTTCAGAATTTTTCGTATTAATGAGAACTTCCAATGAAATTCAACACAATGACAAATGGCAGTGAAATTCAACGTTTCTTTTAACATTTTGATGATGCAAAGAACGGTGACCAGCTAAGTGAGAATCAAGGTATTTATTACGACTGTTGCTGTCTTATGATGACTGCCATTTCACAACGAAATTTAAATTCACGAACTTATATTCTATTATCATTTTATTTAATCGTTAAACATAAAAACAAAGAATGCGAGTGAATATTACTTATTCTGTTAACGACTGGTTCCAATTTTTTGAGTAATGCTAATTCATAGCCAGCTCTGAAGTCTGCCAATAAGTTTCTGTGGGCAGTTTTCATTCTCTTCATTACGTAAAAAGGCAGCATGTACATGTAAGTTCAAGCATTGACATTACCTTAGCTGCATACTTGTAAAGCCCTGAAATTTACACTGAAGAAACAGAAGTCGACGAGACTAATTTTGCTATGAAACTATCACGCAAACGTCACACTGCAGGCGTATGAGTTCTAGCTGCAGCCGAGCTTCCACACCGTCAGTAATCCCCGAAAATCAGTGAAAGTGTACTATCCTCAGCGAACTGAAAAGCAGTTTATGTTAACTTAATCTCACTGCAGATTCATTCATTGAGTGTGCCTCCACAAAGAACAAAAATGTATTTTCGTAGTGAAAATGTTGGAAAGTTATTGAGATCTTTGTTTCTATGCCCCCATATGATGAATACTTTCTTCAGTCATATCGTTTAAAAGCGTTTTTTTTTTCTCTTTTCTTCACATCAGCTTTTCGCTGTTCGTCTTCCAAGACTCCATAATCTTTTGCGTGGGAGCCATGGTAATATTGCTGTAAAGGGAATTTTTTCGTTGTGTTCCAAGTTTTGAAGTATATTAATAGAACACTGAGCTTATTGAGCTACCATCACATACAATAAACATACAGACTGGGCATCCTGCACTAATACATTGATGTTGATGTGACTGAGTGCTTATAAGTTCTTAACCCGACCATTATGCTGCGTTTCATCACTTTAAAAACTGCTACAATCTATTTTACGTGTAGTTCCACCATGGAACTTCAATTTTTTCAAAATAAATTTAATGACTATTTCACATCTTTGGAGTGTCTACTCTCAGATCCCAAAAGATATAGCTGTATAATTAATTTCTATTACCATCAAACTGAACTAGCTTTACACCGAACTTGTCATAAAGTCGAACTGGGGATAACAGGTTGCAAGATTTCCAGAAAAAACGAACAGAAACCATTGGGAGTCAGTGGTTGGAAATCAGTTCCTTTGCCCTTTGTCTGTGAAAATATGAATTTAGGGAATACAAGGAAGTCCTATTCAGTTCAATAAACAAGCTCCAAGGAAACAGGCATTGGCTTACGATCAGATATCCCTTCCACTGTACCTCGTCAAGGACACTGTGTGCAGGTTTTTCACGAAAAAGGTTATCTTAATCTTGAAATTACAAGAAGCAGCCTAATATGAGCAAGAAGGGAAAACGTTATGGTGCCGGTGAATTTTACTGGGTATGTGTTTTTAGTGACGTTCGATTTTTTGATAAAATGTTAAAATCCGTTTTATGATGAGTTTGTTGTTCTAAACTCAGTGCCAACTTTTTTTCATAAATATTAACCAATTTGAATGAAATTTTTGCAGACAGTGGTCTTCACGTGTTTGCGTACTTACATTTATTAATATTATCGAGAATTTAATTTGTTTATTTTATCATCACATTTGTGTACCGATAATTGTGGAACGTAAGTAAATAATGGGTGAAGTGCCAAAAAACGAAAATCTGAGTTATAGTTCAAATTCCGCTGGAGTCGCCAACGCCAATGACATATATTTTGATACAAGTGCCAGAACCGTGCGAAACATTATTTACAGTTGTCACAAGATGGCACTCGCGTCTAACACCTATATCGATGCTTAAAAAACGAACCATCCACCCTCTATTCTCTGTTACTGTCTTGGCCCATACTTGCGTGAATTGTTGACCACTGAAGCAGTTCTGTGGTTTGTTTGCAATTATAGGACACTGCTGAAGTAATTATTACAGACATATAATACACAATATTGAAAATCGGAAAGGAAGACTGCACTAAAACGGAGGAAAAGAGGTGAATGAAGTGCTCAAAGTGAAAGGAACAAATTGCACAGCGAAGGAAAGGAATATACTCGGAAAGACAGCACTGTGGTTCTAGCTGAAGAGGCTCCCAAGCACCAGGTAGGCCTTGATTGCCGCTTTAATTCAGATTACAAGGGTTGGAATCTGCATAAGTTATGTTCTAGTCTTTCAATGCCTTTAATTTGTTATTCAAAAAATTTCGTATGGACAAAACTCATCGTTCTGATTATGATGCTATAGTTAACTACTTGAATGAAATCATTTACTTACCTGCAAATACCTAAGCATGTTGATTTAAACGTATTACATATAATGCTTCGCTCTTTCAGGTCTCCTTAAATGTCAGTTTAAATGCAGGCCTCTTCATATGACCAGAAACTTAAGTTTTTTAAGGAATTCTACTCACTAAACGATAGAGTGAAGCAAATTAACTACGCAATGTCTCATATACATGTTTGCAAAGTGAAGAGGCGAAGGTCAAGAGTGTACAATGATAGTAACGAAACTGCTCAGCTGTCTACTGAGGAAGGAGCGGGACAACTGGTCATACCCAAGAAGAGAAACATAACTACGTGTTACATATTGCCTGATGGTGAGGGAGATGTAATAACAGTATGCAAAGGAACATTTACTGAGGTTCTCGGTTCGACCAAAAGAAGAGTTGAGACATTAACACAGTTGAAACAGAGTGATGAGATTGTATATGAAGAAGAGCGAGTAAATAAGTCAAAACACCGGAATTCTACAGAAGAAGATGAAAAGCTGGTTGTTGCTCATATTAACGCCGTACCAAGACACGAAAGCCACTATTCAAGGGAAAATTCGGGTGACAAACAATATTTAAGTGAAAACTTGACTGTTTATCGTTCACGTAAGGAACTTCAAAGGCAACATGAAGACACTGAGATCTCATACGGATTCTATGCAAAAGTCTTTAAAGACAAATTCCCCCAGCTAAAATTTCATCGTTTGTCAAGTGACACTTGTTCTACATGTGACCTTCAAGCCAAATTGAGGTGTGATCCCAGTAACAAAGACAATAAACTGCAGCTAGAACGCCATCGCCAAAAAGCAAAGAAAGGTATGGATTCCATGAAAGCTGACACAATCAAGAGTCAAGAGCCTAACTCGGAAGTATTGTAAGTAGGCTGTTTATATTTTCTTATTGGCAACGTTACGTAGCGCTCTGTATGAAAATCACTGGCTGTGCTGTGTGCAGTCTGTGGCTAGTTAGCATTGTTGTCTGCCATTGTAGTGTTGGGTAGCTGGATGTTAACAGCGCGTAGCGTTGCGCAGTCTCTACAAGGACTACAGTGGGTCTACACCTTTGATGACCCACCAATACCATTATTTCTACAAGGACTACAGTGGGTCTACACCTTTGCTGACTCACCAGTACCATTATTTCTACAAGGACTGCAGTGGGTCTGCACCTCTGGTGGCCCACCAATACCGTAATCCCTACCAGGACTACAGTGGGTCTCCTCTGTGATGACCTACCTACCAATCTTCTTCAACACGTCGAATGACTCTGCTGTGGGTTTGCTCTGTTGTGGCGCATTACCTGTCTGCATGTCAAGAGTCAGCACTGTCCTTCCGTTGGAAGGACAACACTACTTCTTCAAAACTGCATGGAAATCCACTACCTCCGTGTACATTTTCTTTTACTGCTCAGACTTTGAGAAAAACACTGCAATTTTGCTATGACGAACGATCTCGACTGTCTTTATGGGACTGTGAGAAAATTTTAGCTTTTGACCAACATTGTATCAATAAGTGTGTGCATTTGATATCTTTGTTATTGTAATTATGAAAAATTTTATCAAATCATTATTGGCCACTGCCTAAAACAATTTGTAAAATTTTTTGTGGGGAGCATGGGGGCTATGTAAGTAGGCTGTTTATATTTTCTTATTGGCAACGTTACGTAGCGCTCTGTATGAAAATCACTGGCTGTGCTGTGTGCAGTCTGTGGCTAGTTAGCATTGTTGTCTGCCATTGTAGTGTTGGGCAGCTGGATGTTAACAGCGCGTAGCGTTGCGCAGTTGGAGGTGAGCCGCCAGCAGTGGTGGATGTGGGAAATGAGATGGCGGATTTTTGAGTACAGAATGGATGTGTAGAAAGTCATGAACTGCTATATATATTATGACTATTAAGGTAAATACATTGTTTGTTCTCTATTAAAATCTTTCATTTGCTAACTATGCCTATCAGTAGTTAGTGCCTTCCGTAGTTTGAATCTTTTATTTAGCTGGCAGTAGTGGCGCTCGCTGTATTGCAGTAGTTCGAGTAACGGAGATTTTTGGTGAGGTAAGTCATTTGTGAAAGGTATAGATTAATGTTAGTCAGGGCCATTCTTTTGCAGGGATTTTTGAAAGTCAGATTGCGTTGCGCTAAAAATATTGTGTGTCAGTTTAAGCACAGTCTTGTATAATTTTTCTAAGGGGACGTTTCAGTATGTACAGCCCCAATGGATTTTCAAAAAGTGATTTCTCTTCCTTAATTAAGGCACAGTGAAATGTACTATTTACGACAGCTCTCAAATAACAACTTTTGCATTCATGTTAGTGGTAATCAAACCGGTCACATGTTTCTCTGGTATGAGGCTGTATGTGGCAGAGGTGGGAGTCTAATTGCTTCCTGTGTGCACAAAGCTTTTACTTCGAATGTTAGTTGTAAAAAGTAACTAATAATATGGAGTGACAACTGCTGTGGGCAGAACAAAAACAAGATGATGTGGTTTCTGTGAGTTTGCCTTACAGCAAATGGTTACTTTACGAAATAGAACAAGAGTTTTTGGTGAAAGGCCCCTCTTTTATTTCTTGCGATCGTGATTTTGCTCGCATTGGGAAGCGAAATAGACTAACTGTGTGTGAAGTTCCAAAAGATTTAGTTCGCCTCATCACTGAAGCTATGCACACAACACCATTCATAGTGACCATTATGCAAGAAACACATTTTTACGACTTTTAAGTCAGCAGCTGAAAAATATATATGTATCTCACTAATGCGCATATTTCAAAATCACGTTGGAGCAGAATGACTACTGAACGGCCTGGGGTACTGCAAATTCAGTCAATTCCTAGTGAAATTGAAGAGTTCAAGGAATATTACATCTTGAAGTAAAAGGTGGAGCCTTCTAATCTTCAACACTTGGAGCTAGAAACACTACACAGTCAATGTATGCTGTCAAGGAAAGAAAAGGGTTTTAGCTAAAGTGATACCATTTGTAAAAGAGGAGAATAAGTGGTTTTATGAGAAACTTGTAAAATTAGTATGTGGTGTCACCGCCAGACACCACACTTGCTAGGTGGAAGCCTTTAAATCGGCCGCGGTCCGTTGGTATACGCCGGACCCGCGTGTCGCCACTATCAGTGATTGCAGATCGAGCGCCGCCACACGGCAGGTCTAGTCTAGAGAGACTCCCTAGCACTCACCTAGTTGTACAGCCGACTTTGCTAACGAAGGTTCACTGCCTACATACGCTCTCATTTAGCAGAGACGATAGTTTAGCATAGCCTTCAGCTACGTCATTTGCTACGACCTAGCAAGGCGCCATATTCAGTAATTAGAATGAATTCTGAACAGACAATATTGTGAATTATGCACCGTCAAGAGCGACGTTCATCATTTATGGATTAAAGTTAAGTATCAAACTAATTACGTCCGCTTTCTGAATTCTAATTCCTTGATATGTTCCTGACCTCACGTCAGTAGAGTCCTTTCCTCCTCACGCCAGCCTGCCTGAGCTAAAACGCGTGCATTTCGGTCTCCATTCGTTACACTGTGTTGGCTCTTCTGCCAACACAACATAATAATATGGACATGATGGCACTTGTGTCGTTATTTATGTTAAACCCATTGCAAACAGATCTTTTTATGTTCTTCAAACTTTGTATCATTTTGTTCTTAAATCCAGTAACATAGAATAAAAACACGTATGTGACAAGAAACTTGTATAGTTTTTGTGTTTGTATAGTGATCCCCAACTTTTTACTGCTTATGCTGAAGTGCTATACATATTTTTTTCATTATCTCTAAATCATTTTTTGGCGCTTGGCCCAGTATTTACTTACATGCCACATATGAACTAAGCATTATGGCAGTATAATGGACATAAGGCGCATGACAAAAGGATTACCGGAAGACGTGTTCTCGCTTGGTACCTCGGCAGCTCTCATTTGATAATAAAGCATTGAAAGTAATGTTGTCTCTCTAGCACTTACTGGGTTACTGGGCAGGTGTCTTCCTTTCGCCATTTCAATTACGAAACATGGGTGCTTCGTATACCACCAGAAACGAAAACAAGCATCACTGTCGAGGAGAAACCCTCATCTTCCTCTGTCCCACTTCGCAGAACTTAAGAACTACTGTATCGGCTATAAAGCTATTGTTGTTGTCTTTTTCGATACGCGGAGTGTGCTGCTGGTTGATTTACTCAGCCGTGGAGTGGCTTTGAAATATGTTCTTTTTTAAAGTGGAACGGACTGCAATAGACGATTCGGAGGGAACGACTGTGATTGCTTTCGAACGGTGATGTGTTGTTTCCCGACAACGTCCGACCACGTTGGGCGTCCGTTATGCGATATTTGGTCCTACGTTTTGGACTGACCGTACTGAAGCACTTTCCATACAGTCTTGACCTCACCCTCACTCTGGTTTTCACCTCTTAGGGCCGTTAACAAGAACTTGGTAGGTCGCCACTTCAGAAATTATTACGATGGTCAGGAGGCTGTTGTTAAGTGGCTCCTAGATTTGTTTCAGAGCGGGTTTACTATTGACTAACTAATATATTTACCCAAATTAGTAAACTTTCATATGCTTGTCATCACAACCATTGTTGATGTGACATTACTTTTTCAACAAATGTCTTATATATATATATATATATATATATATATATATATATATATATATATATATATGTGAAGGAAACTATCTAAACTAAAAGAAAAGTAGTTCTATTGTGTCTTAAATTTGCAATCTAATATTCCTCATATGATTAATTTCTATACGATATATACAGTATGCTAACTGCTGCAGCAGTATAAGGAGGTTGTTTGTGAGGTTGCCCCCGAATGATAATTACACGAAATATTTGTCAGGATTTATGAGCAGTGGGTCCTTGAGGTACAGAATATGTGAACACCGAGAAGTAAGTTTTACCAGTTTATTAACAAAAGACTGATTATAAAACACCCACGCTACGCGCACTCTTCATCACTGTGTCTGACATCCTAACACCGGCTAATTACAGTCGTATCGAATGGCTCCATGGTGAGCTAAGAAAAGAGACATATTTGCGCCCGAGGCCGCGCTAGTTATATGGCACGCTGCGGACGGCGTCCAATAGCTTACTTTCCTGTGGCGCACTGTGGATGGACGCACGTCTACTGACCAAGCAAACTATCAGCATTTTAAAATAGGTCGGCTAACGAGCGCGTGTTACGAACTGTTCGGCTACGTGCAAACCTGTAGACCCTTACATCATTCTCCCCAGAGAAAAAGAGCAACCACAGGTGGCTCGAAACGACCTCCTGGGCGTTATGAATCTGGATTGAGGCATTTCGTCTAACTCCAATGAGTCACTCAAGCATAAAATATAAATCCATAACTGCCTTTCGTGTTCTAGCCAAACTGGAGTAGACCAACCTGAATTCCAGCGTTGGATGTCCCCGCATAGTCGGAAGATGTTCAAGCTGCTGCTGCCCGAAGTTCAAGTTGTGCTGCACCTCTTCAGGACTGTAGGTTTTCCATGAATATCCCACGGCTGACACCACCTCTACAAGGAGGTTTCTTTTGTTGTTGCCCCCGAATGACAAATACAAGAAATATTTGTCAGGATTTATAAGCGGTGGGTCCTTGAGGTATAAAATACGCGGAGACCGAGCAGTAAGTTTTAACAGTTTATTAACAAAAGACCGATTATAAAACACGCACGGGACGCGCACCCATCATCACTGTGCCTGACATCCTAACACCGGCTAGTTATGATCGTATCGAAGGGCTCCATAGTGAGCTAAGGAAAGAGAGATATTCGCGTCCGAGGCCGCGCTAGTTACATGGAGCGCTGCGGACAGCGGCCAGTCGGTTGCTCTCCTGTGGCGCACTGCGGCCGGGCACACGTCTACTGACCAAGCAAATTGTCAGCATTCCAAGATAGGTCGGCTGGTGAGCGCGTGTTACGTACTGTTCGGCTACGTGTAAGCCCGTAGACCCTTACAGTAGACACATTATCATGCTGGTGTCCTTTAAGGTAAAGCAAACAATGGAAAATCCAGAATGGAATAGTGACAATATTATCAAGATAATAGATTGCTACTCACCATATAGTTATGATGCTGAGTCGTAGACAGGCACAACAAAAGACTGCTTTCAGCAAAAATGCTTCCACTTGAATTAGACACCCATCCATCCACCCACACACACACACACACACACATACATACATACAAACACACACATTCATTTAAAAGCGACTCACACACCCAAGAACACTGTTGCTGACAGTCTACGCCAGACTTCAAGCAACAGCGCATGGTGGGAGGCGCAACCTGGGTTATGAGGATAAGGAGGTTGGACAAGGACGATAACAGGGAAGGAGTGGAGGATAATAAGGTGCTGCTTGTCAGAGTGTACAGACAGAGGTGAGGTGATTAGGAAGATGGTAGGTCAGCTGGGTGCAGTTGTGGTGTTAGACTGAGAGCAGGAGATGGGAGCAGAAAAGAATAGAAGTAAAATGACTGTGGGTGCGTTGGTGAAATAGAAGGCTGTGCAATGCTGGAGGGGAAAGGGAAGGGGATAGGACAGTGACTAAAGGTTTAGGCTAGGACGTTATAGGAACGGAGGATATATTGCAGGGAGAGTTCCCACCTGCACAATTCATAAAAGCTGGTGTTGGTAGGCAAGATCAAGATGGCACAGGCTGTCAAGTAATCACTGAAATTACAAACATTGTGTTGGGCTGTGCGCTCAGCAACTGGGAGGTCCATCTATTTCTTCACTGAGATTTGTCAGTAGCCATTCATACAGACAGACAGCACGTTGGTTGTCACATCCATGTAGAAAGTAGCACAGTGGTTGCAGCTTAGCTTCTGGTTCCACGGATAACTTTGCCTTTGATGGGATAGGTTATGTTCTGCACGGACTTTGTTAGGGGGTGGTGGATGGATATATGGGACAAGCCTTACATCTAGCTGTGTTACAGGGCTATAAGCCACGAGGCAAGGGGCTGAGAGCAGAGGCTGAGTAGGGATGGGTTAGGATATTGTGCCAGACCTATGGGCGGCAGAACAACACTGTGGAAGAGGTAGGAAGGATAATGGGTAGGACCACTATACTTCCCATCCCGCCCGGAGTCATATTCCGCTGCTCCCCGAACCTAAAAAATATCCCCTTGTCTCAAGGCTCATATCCCTGCAACAGACCCCGATGCAAGACCTATGCCATACATCCAATTGTCAGCCCGTGCAGTCTTCGATATTATGTGGCTGATATTTTTCTGAAAGTTAGATAATATATCACCAGAGTCATACATTCTACACAGCAACATAAGTAGACGTTTTCCTGCCATTTATCCCAGTAATCTTAGAAATTCTAATAGAATGTCATCTATCCCTTCAACCTTATTTGATCATAAGTCTTCCAAACTCTTACAAATTCTATTTCTAATACTAGATCCCCTATCATTTCTATATCGACTACTATTTATTCTTTTGTCACATCAGACAAATCTTTCTCTTGTAGAGGCCTTCATTGTACTCTTTCCACTTAACTACTCTCTTATCTGCATTTAACAGTGCTATTCCAATTGTACACTTAACCTTAGCACCCTTGCTTTTACACTCCTGGAAATTGAAATAAGAACACCGTGAATTCATTGCCCAGGAAGGGGAAACTTTATTGACACATTCCTGGGGTCAGATACATCACATGATCACACTGACAGAACCACAGGCACATAGACACAGGCAACAGAGCATGCACAATGTCGGCACTAGTACAGTGTATATCCACCTTTCGCAGCAATGCAGGCTGCTATTCTCCCATGGAGACGATCGTAGAGATGCTGGATGTAGTCCTGTGGAACGGCTTGCCATGCCATATCCACCTGGCGCCTCAGTTGGACCAGCGTTCGTGCTGGACGTGCAGACCGCGTGAGACGACGCTTCATCCAGTCCCAAACATGCTCAATGGGGGACAGATCCGGAGATCTTGCTGGCCAGGGTAGTTGACTTACACCTTCTAGAGCACGTTGGGTGGCACGGGATACATGCGGACGTGCATTGTCCTGTTGGAACAGCAAGTTCCCTTGCCGGTCTAGGAATGGTAGAACGATGGGTTCGATGACGGTTTGGATGTACCGTGCACTATTCAGTGTCCCCTCGACGATCACCAGTGGTGTACGGCCAGTGTAGGAGATCGCTCCCCACACCATGATGCCGGGTGTTGGCCCTGTGTGCCTCGGTCGTATGCAGTCCTGATTGTGGCGCTCACCTGCACGGCGCCAAACACGCATACGACCATCATTGGCACCAAGGCAGAAGCGACTCTCATCGCTGAAGACGACACGTCTCCATTCGTCCCTCCATTCACGCCTGTCGCGACACCACTGGAGGCGGGCTGCACGATGTTGGGGCGTGAGCGGAAGACGGCCTAACGGTGTGCGGGCCCGTAGCCCAGCTTCATGGAGACGGTTGCGAATGGTCCTCGCCGATACCCCAGGAGCAACAGTGTCCCTAATTTGCTGGGAAGTGGCGGTGCGGTCCCCTACGGCACTGCGTAGGATCCTACGGTCTTGGCGTGCATCCGTGCGTCGCTGCGGTCCGGTCCCAGGTCGACGGGCACGTGCACCTTCCGCCGACTACTGGCGACAACATCGATGTACTGTGGAGACCTCACGCCCCACGTGTTGAGCAATTCGGCGGTACGTCCACCCGGCCTCCCGCATGCCCACTATACGCCCTCGCTCAAAGTCCGTCAACTGCACATACGGTTCACGTCCACGCTGTCGCGGCATGCTACCAGTGTTAAAGACTGCGATGGAGCTCCGTATGCCACGGCAAACTGGCTGACACTGACGGCGGCGGTGCACAAATGCTGCGCAGCTAGCGCCATTCGACGGCCAACACCGCGGTTCCTGGTGTGTCCGCTGTGCCGTGCGTGTGATCATTGCTTGTACAGCCCTCTCGCAGTGTCCGGAGCAAGTATGGTGGGTCTGACACACCGGTGTCAATGTGTTCTTTTTTCCATTTCCAGGAGTGTAGTTTCACGGAAGGTCGTTTTGAGTTTTCCATGTGCTGACTCATTCCTTCCAACAATCATTTCCTTTTCGATTTCTTCAGATTTTTTATGCAGCCATTTCACCTTAGCGTCAGTGCACTTCTCGTTCATTTAATTCTTCAGACAGTTTTATTTATGTATATCCGAATTTCCCTGAACATTTTTGTACTTCTTTTTTTCATCGATCAAATGAAGTATTAATTCTGTTATCCATGGTTTCTTCGCAGTTACCCTTCTTGCACCTATTTTTCTCTTTCCAACTTCTATGATTGCTCTTTTTAGAGATATCCATTCCTTTCGACTGCAGTGACAACTGAGCTATTCCTTAGTGCAGTAACGATAGCTTAGAGGTCTTCACGCATATCTCGTCATTGCTTAGTGTTTCTGCATCCCTTTGCCCATTGACTCTTCCTGGCTAGTTTCTTAAGCTTCGGCCTACTATTCGTCACTACTAAATTGTTATCTTAGTCTACATCTGCTCTTGAGTACGCCTTACAATCCAGAGTCTGATTTCGGAACCTCTGCCTGACCATGACGTAGTCTACCTGATATCTTAATTTTTTTCAGCCATAGTGGCTATGTTTGTGAGCCCTGACTGTGTGGGATAATTATTTATTTCAAGTGTCTGCTATCAGTCACTTTTAATTTTATGCTTAATTTTACATAATGCAACGCGTTTCGAACATGTTCTGTTCATCTTCAGGCGTTTATACATACATACATACATAGAGAAATGTTACTTAAAAATAAAGTCTTAAACTAGTTTAATTTAGAACACTTTATCCATTGTTTTTTACTGGTGGTGCTGGTGTGGCATTTACGGGGGGAGGAGGGGGGCAGTGTATGGCTAGAAATCAAAATCAGTGATGTCTTCTGCTGGTTTTCTTCTTTGTGGTTGACTATCACAGCCTGTATAGGATAGTTACTTTTTATTTTATGCTGAATTTAACATAATGCAAAGCGTTTCCATCATGTTCTGTTTATCTTCAGGCGTTTATACATACTGTTGAGTGGTACTTAAGTAAATAAATTAGGGAAATCAAAGTGAACTAGAAATTAGAATATAAATGGAAAACTTGGTTTAGTTAGAGAGTTACATACTGGCATTCAGCGAGCCGAACAGCGGAACAGCAGAGACAATGACCGTGAAGTCAGCAAGTTCCACATAAGCGGGCGCTGTCGATTCAGCCGTCAGGGCATCGCCCGACCGGCTCACGTGTTTCTCAGTTGCCGCATGTGAGCAAAGGCCCTCACCTACATCCCAAGAGCCAATGACCGACGTTAAGAAGATTCTTCGAGAAGCTTTTCAACGTGACAGAAGAGGCAATGACCGGCTCACGTGTTTCTCAGTTGTCGTATGTGAGCAAAGGCCCCTCGCCTACATTCCAAGAGCCAATGACCGACGTTAAGAAGAATCTTCGAGAATCTTTTCAACGTGACAGAAGAGGCAATGGCCGTGAAGTCGTTCACCTCCAGTAAACTGAAGTGAATAAATACGCGAGACGCAGTGGGCCCGACAGATGTAGATGAAGAGATGTAGATGAAGACGAGAGGAAGACGAAGGCGAAGACGGAGACGAAGACGGAGACGAGCGACGAAGAAGACGAAGAAGAAGCGTAGCAGTTGTTTTAAGTGAGTTTCGGTGCTGAAGACCGTCATGCAAGAAGAGACTACCTCATGCACAGACGCACCAAGTCCGCCGCTGTAATGGAATAGCAAGCAGCAGCCTCAGTGTCAGAAGAAGAAGTTAAAAGGTATTTTGAAGTCTGATTTTACATACCCGGGTGACTCGTGAGGACGGGAAGGAGACGGCCTCACTTCAGCAGTCACCTGTGAGCTGGGATGAAGACCTGACAGCCGAAGACTGGCAAGCGGGAGTCCGTGGTTCGAGTCCGGGACACTGGCCTTCCCCCGCCGCGCCGCTCTGCTGGCCGACGCACAACACACGCGGCCGCTTAGAGAAGAGGAACACTGGGACGCCACATTCAAGGTATCACCATCCGATGCACGACGCCGCTCGCAATAATTAAACAGGCCACCTCGCGCTGCGCGTCTCCGGTCAGCTGGGCGAGACGGCGACACGAGATACACACCGCTACGCGTAATCAGACGCCGCCGCCGCCGCCGACGCTAAAAGGTATTTTGAAGTCGGATTTTACATACCCGGGTGACTCGTGAGGACGGGAAGGAGACGGCCTCACTTCAGCAGTCACCTGTGAGCTGGGATGAAGACCTGACAGCCGAAGACTGGCAAGCGGGAGTCCGTGGTTCGAGTCCGGGACACTGGCCTTCCCCCGCCGCGCCGCTCTGCTGGCCGACGCACAACACACGCGGCCGCTTAGAGAAGAGGAACACTGGGACGCCACATTCAAGGTATCACCATCCGATGCACGACGCCGCTCGCAATAATTAAACAGGCCACCTCGCGCTGCGCGTCTCCGGTCAGCTGGGCGAGACGGCGACACGAGATACACACCGCTACGCGTAATCAGACGCCGCCGCCGCCGCCGCCGCCGCTGCCGCAGCAGAAGGCTACGCAAACGACACGGCTGCCGCTCTCCGAACCAGAACGTCCAGTAAGATAACAGCTGTACGAAACTTTCAATAAAAGTTATCTTTTGTAAAAATGATGTTTCATTCGACCTCATACCCGAGCCAAGGAGGAACCCACCCTGCCCACATTTTGTAAGAGAGAAAAGTTTATTTATTTAATATTTTCACCCTGACAGAACGCTTGAGAATGCTCATCCTGACAATTGACAGCATCAAAAGAGAAAACCCAGTTACATTGAGTGACAGAAGTGTCACATTTAGTAACCACAACTGTTACATTTGATGTCAGAAACCGTAGTAGTTGTTACATTTGGTGTCAGAGAAAAACCCTTGGCTCAATATGAGGTGTGAATGACAGTCACTAAAGATCCACAGTTAGTATTGTTTAATGTGTGAAAGGATAGAGGTTTGCATAGCAGTCGTAATATTTTCTTTATTTAGAAGGGTATTCTCTCTCATAATTTTAAGAGTTTGTCGAAAATATTTAAACTTCTTTTTCATTCAGTGTGGTAAGATTGTGTAACTAACAGTTTGTAAAATGATGACACGAAATCGTACAAAGTCAGAGTCAGCACCACAAGCGGTTTCTACTGATGAAGCTATTCAGAGCTTAGTTAATCAAATAGCACAGCTTAAAAATGATAATAATGCATTATTTAAACAGTTGTGTGAGGTTAGGCAAACCAGTTCAGTCCCTCCCACCCTAGATTCCTCAGCAGCAGCCTTGGTAACTCCTTTTTCAGGTAAACCTGGCGAGGACATAACAGCCTTTTTTGATGATTTAGTAGCAGCTTCAAAGTTAGGATCATGGTCAGATGAACAGCTCTTACAAATGACAAAGTTAAGATTGCTAGGAGAGGCTAAAGCACACGCCTTATACCATGAAGAATTACGGAATGCTCCAACATTTGAGGAATTGAAGAAAGGATTACTTAAACGTTTTCAAAAACAGAACAGCTGTAGATTTTATAGGGAACAGTTAAACACTATCACTCAGAGGCAAAACGAGTCATTAGAAAGCTTTGTAGATAGGATTAGAAAAGTTAATATTAACACCTATCAGTTGACAACTAGTGATGAAGCAAATAGAGTTATTTTACAAGAGGCAGAAAATAGAGCTCTGGATACATTTTTACGTGGGTTACCTCCTGAAACGTCCCGTCGTGTCAGGGCAGAGTTTCCTAAAAGTTTAGCAGAAGCTGTATCTGTGGCGACAGCTTTTGAAGAAATTGACATTGCCACCAGATACAAGGAGAAGCGAAATGTATTTTCAGCAGGAGTACGATGTTTTAGGTGCGATCGACAGGGCCATATAGCAAAAAACTGCAGACAACCTCAATGCACTAATTGTCAAAGAATAGGTCACACATTCAAGGACTGCAGGTATAAGAAAGTTTTTGGAAATAGAAATCAGTTAAACTCAAACGGGAATGTCGGAGCCGCCGCCAGGCATTCCCAATAAAATTTCATGCCATTAAGGCGAATGTGAAGGCGGAATGCTGGTTATCTGCTACCATACGGGATAAAGAGGTAAGGATACTGGTGGATACAGGCGCAAACGTATCAATAGTGAGTAATGAATGTATTGGAGAAAAGAAATATGACCCTCCAAGGTATAGATTGAGTGGAGTAGGAGGAGGTACAGTGAAGTCATTAGGATGTACATCATTGATTTTCTATATTCACGGTGTACAATTTCAAGAAGATGTAGAAGTGGTAACAAAGATAACTGACGGGTACGACGCGATCCTAGGGTTGGATTTCCTGAATAAACATCACGCTAAAATTGACCTCAGACAGCAAACTGTAGAACTTAGCGGAATAGTATTTCAGCTAGGTGACACCGCTGCAAAGGGCCTTCTGCCGCAAGATTTCCCTAACCGGAAGGCGAAATCAACTACACTGCGTGCAACGTCCTTGAAGGTTGATTCGCGGGATCAGATACCATCTGGCTCAGGAAAACTTCTCTGGATGACCGTTGACCCCGAGGTACCTACAGATACAATATGTCTAATAGAGCCACTAGAGGAAAATGAGGAATTAGATGTATCACATTGTTTTGTACGTAGAAGTGTTGTACGGGTTCAAGACGTTGAGGGAGAAAGAAAAGTACCGGTACATATTGACAATTTTGGAGTGGAGGACAAAGAGTTGCATAAGGGAATATTAGTAGCTACAGTCAGTACTTTTGAAGAAGAAGATTTCATTTGGTCAGATATTAATGATGGTCAGAAACCAGACGCCTATAAAACCGCATTACGCCAGAAGATTGAGCATTTGCAAGGAAAGGATAGAGACACGATAGAAGCAGTTTTAGTTGAGTTTCAAGATTTATTTAATGCAGAAGGTCCACTGCCAGCAACAGATATCACACAGCATAGGATCCCAACAGGAAATAGCCCCCCAGTTTATAGAAAGCCTTATAGAGTTGCGCATCACTTACAGCCAGTACTGGATGAATTTTTAGAACAGCATCTAAAAGATGGAATCATAGAATATTCTGATTCGCCTTATAATTCAAATATTGTAATTATTCCAAAGAAGTCTCCCGACGGTACGAAACGATATAGATTTTGTTGTGACTACAGACACCTTAACAAACAAACTATCTCAGATGTTTATCCTCTTCCAAACATTACAGATATCATTGACAGTTTAGGTAACAGTAAATACTTTTCAACAATCGATTTACGTAGCGGATATCATCAATTGGAAGTTGCACCTGAAGATAGGCATAAAACAGCATTTTCTACCCCTGGAGGCCACTGGCAATTTAAAAGAATGCCTTTCGGTTTGAAAAATGCACCAGCAACTTTTCAAAGACTACTCGACGGAGTATTGCGAGGACTAAAAACTCAGCAATGTTGTGTATATCTAGACGATATTATTGTATTCTCCAAAGACATTAATGAACATGCTGTGCGTCTGCGTAATGTTTTTCAGAGACTTAGAAAAGCTAAATTAACATTAAATATGGAAAAATGTAGTTTTGCATTGACAGAGGTTACATACCTAGGGCATGTCATTAGTGAAAAAGGAATTAGAACAGATCCTCGATTAATTTCGGCAGTTAAGGACTTCCCAACACCACAACGCGTTAAGGAGGTACAAAGTTTCATTGGTCTCGCATCGTATTACCGAAAATATGTTCAAAATTTTGCTGAAATTGCCCGACCCTTAACCCAATTATTGAAAAAGGGTGCAAAATTTCATTGGTCTGAAGATTGTGAATCAGCATTTCAAACCCTTAAAGATAAGTTAACACACAGTCCAGTATTAGCCTACCCAGATTATAACAAAGAATTTATTTTATCCTGTGACGCAAGTGGTCATTCAGTAGGAGTTGTTTTGAGTCAGAATATTAATGGCGCGGAACACCCCATAGCCTACGCTTCGAGACAACTAACAACAGCAGAAAGAAATTATTCCACAACAGAGAAAGAATTGTTAAGTGTTATTTACGGCATCAAATACTTTAAATGCTACTTGTATGGTAGGAAATTCAAGGTTATTACCGACCACGCAGCTTTAAAATGGTTGCTTGGGTTAAAGGATCCATCTAGTCGTCTTACCCGTTGGTCCCTATGTCTTTCCGAAATGGATTTCGAAGTTATCCATAAACCAGGCAAGAAACACACGAATGCAGATTGTCTAAGTCGGAAAATAGCACTTTTGGAAGCAACAGGCCGAGATACTGAGGACTGGAGAAAGGCACAAGATGAGGATACAGAATGCAAAAAATACGCATCTCAAAAACAATTTTGCTTTGAAGATGGTGTATTATGCCGTAAAACAAAACTTGGACCGCGAATTGTTGTTCCCCAACACCTTAGACAAGAAATAATGGCAGAGGCCCACGATCATATCCTTGCAGGACACGGTGGACAGCGGACAACCGAAAGACGTGTAGCAGAGCGATTTTGGTGGCAAACCAGAAAGCAGGATGTTGCGCAGTACGTTCGTAATTGCATTGCGTGCGCACAACGAGCTGAACTTTCTCGTTCAAAAATACCCTTACAGAGGCTCCCCGAGGCTTCATGTCCATTTCAAATCTGTGGACTAGATCTCTACGGGCCATATCATAAAACACCTGGTGGTAATAAATATGTTCTTACAATTATAGATCACTTTTCACGCTATCTAGCTATGGTAAGTCTCCCAGATCAGCAAGCGAATACAGTTGCCCAAGCTTTAGTTAACAACTGGATACTTAAATTTGGCGTACCTGAAGTTATTATCACAGATCAGGGATCTAATTTTATGTCTGAACTAATGAAACAGCTATGCCACTTACTAAAAATACGCAAATTACGCACAACTCCGTTACACCCTCAGTGCAACGGACGCACAGAAAGAGTTCATCGGACAATTGGCAAGATGCTTAGTTATTATATTAACGAACAACATTCTAATTGGGATACGTATTTACCAATAATCGTGTCGGTATACAACGCCAAAACGCATGAAGCAACTGGCATGTCACCTTATGAAGTGGTCTATGGGAGAAAAATGCCGTCCCCTTTTGATGTAATCAGGCAGAAAAACGGAAAAGTCGGAGAAACAGTAAGAGATTTCAGTCGAATGATGAAGGATGTATGGAAAAAGGTTCAAAAATCTAATACAAAGGCTTTGGAACGACAGGAAAGATTAGGTAATACCCAAGCTAAATATCCAAATTACAAAATCGGTCAGTGGGTTATGCTTTCAACTCCTTACGTTGCTAAAGGAAAAACAAAGAAATTTGTAACAAATTACAGAGGTCCTTATCAAATTATTGAGACCACGTCACCAGTCAACGTTAAATTGCAACTGCCCACCCGAACTACCATTGTGCATGCAAGTCGTTTAAAACCTTTTAAGGGCGCTCCAGATGTAATTCCTTCAACAATAGTGTCTGCTTTTCCGAAGGGTGGAGGAAGTACCCGAAAAGGAAAAAGAGTGGCCACGCCAGCACAACATACAGACATGGCACCATACAATCTTCGACCAAGAGTGCGAATGTCCTAGTTGAATCATAGTAGACTGTGGATAGTATACAAATGTAGATAATTAATAAATGATAATGGTTTATTTTTTAAGAAAAAAAAGTTGAACGTAGAAACAGGTAGATCTTGTAGTTAACAAGTAGTAGGTTGGTAGGCCCATAACCATGTTGTTTGCTTTTTTCAGAAAACGCCATGCAAGCATTTCCTGCACAAAACCTGTCCTACCTCAATGACTCCCTTGACAGTTCCCTTCTGAAGTCTTTAGATACGTTCATAAACTCACAGCAAGACAAAATTGATGCCAATGTTATGATGCAACATGTCTTAAAATTAAAAGGTGAACACAAAACTAAAATTATAATGCTAGGAACGGGTATATCTGGAACCTTTGTGTTGGTGTTTCTGCTTTGTACAGTTTTCTTTTATTTAAGACGAAAAAATAAGCCAAATAATAATATACCACTTCATCAAATCCCTGTTAACTGGATACCACACTCTTAACTGGTGTACTTCAGTAGTTACTTTTGAGCATTAGTGTATTAATTTTGTTTATTGTACTTCATTCTTCATTAAACAGTTTTGTTAAAACAAACAATACTGTAGAATAGATATTCTTGCATTAGTATAGGGTAGATTAAACAGCTGTTGCTATGTAATTTTCTAAGTGAAAAATCTGTTTCTGTTTATTCATTCTCATCAAGATTTGTTACACTTATTATAACCATTTATGTGTGAACTATGTGATTCATGAGCGCACAGTGCTTTAGTAAAGTGATAAAGTATTTTCAGCATACTTAATGTGAAGCGTGTGTGATCTTCTAAGTCGAGAGTTTTCATTACTTGTGTTAGTGATTTTGCCGTGTGAAGAGTGGAGGAATGTTGAGTGGTAAATTCGAGGGCGAAATTCTCCGAAGGGTGGAGGAATGTTGAGTGGTACTTAAGTAAATAAATTAGTGAAATCAAAGTGAACTAGAAATTAGAATATAAATGGAAAACTTGGTTTAGTTAGAGAGTTACATACTGGCATTCAGCGAGCCGAACAGCGGAACAGCAGAGACAATGACCGTGAAGTCAGCAAGTTCCACATAAGCGGGCGCTGTCGATTCAGCCGTCAGGGCATCGCCCGACCGGCTCACGTGTTTCTCAGTTGCCGCATGTGAGCAAAGGCCCTCACCTACATCCCAAGAGCCAATGACCGACGTTAAGAAGATTCTTCGAGAAGCTTTTCAACGTGACAGAAGAGGCAATGACCGGCTCACGTGTTTCTCAGTTGTCGTATGTGAGCAAAGGCCCCTCGCCTACATTCCAAGAGCCAATGACCGACGTTAAGAAGAATCTTCGAGAATCTTTTCAACGTGACAGAAGAGGCAATGGCCGTGAAGTCGTTCACCTCCAGTAAACTGAAGTGAATAAATACGCGAGACGCAGTGGGCCCGACAGATGTAGATGAAGAGATGTAGATGAAGACGAGAGGAAGACGAAGGCGAAGACGGAGACGAAGACGGAGACGAGCGACGAAGAAGACGAAGAAGAAGCGTAGCAGTTGTTTTAAGTGAGTTTCGGTGCTGAAGACCGTCATGCAAGAAGAGACTACCTCATGCACAGACGCACCAAGTCCGCCGCTGTAATGGAATAGCAAGCAGCAGCCTCAGTGTCAGAAGAAGAAGTTAAAAGGTATTTTGAAGTCTGATTTTACATACCCGGGTGACTCGTGAGGACGGGAAGGAGACGGCCTCACTTCAGCAGTCACCTGTGAGCTGGGATGAAGACCTGACAGCCGAAGACTGGCAAGCGGGAGTCCGTGGTTCGAGTCCGGGACACTGGCCTTCCCCCGCCGCGCCGCTCTGCTGGCCGACGCACAACACACGCGGCCGCTTAGAGAAGAGGAACACTGGGACGCCACATTCAAGGTATCACCATCCGATGCACGACGCCGCTCGCAATAATTAAACAGGCCACCTCGCGCTGCGCGTCTCCGGTCAGCTGGGCGAGACGGCGACACGAGATACACACCGCTACGCGTAATCAGACGCCGCCGCCGCCGCCGCCGCCGCTGCCGCAGCAGAAGGCTACGCAAACGACACGGCTGCCGCTCTCCGAACCAGAACGTCCAGTAAGATAACAGCTGTACGAAACTTTCAATAAAAGTTATCTTTTGTAAAAATGATGTTTCATTCGACCTCATACCCGAGCCAAGGAGGAACCCACCCTGCCCACATTTTGTAAGAGAGAAAAGTTTATTTATTTAATATTTTCACCCTGACAGAACGCTTGAGAATGCTCATCCTGACAATTGACAGCATCAAAAGAGAAAACCCAGTTACATTGAGTGACAGAAGTGTCACATTTAGTAACCACAACTGTTACATTTGATGTCAGAAACCGTAGTAGTTGTTACAATACATACATACATACATACATACATACATACGTGGAGAAATGTTACTGTACAGGCTGTGATACACATAGTCAACCACAAAGAAGAAAACCAGCAGGAGACATCACTGATTTTGATTTCTAGCCATACACTGCCCCCCTCCTCCCCCCGCAAATGCCACACCAGCACCTACAGTAAAAAACAATGGACAAAGTGTTGTAGATTACTCTAGTTTAAGACTGTTTATTTTTAAGTAACATTTCTCTATGTATGTATTGTATGTATAAACGCCTGAAGATGAACAGAACATGTTCGAAACGTGTTGCATTATGTTAAATTAAGCATAAAATAAAAAGTGACTGGTAGCAGAAACTTGAAATAAATAATTACCTGAAATCTATCCGTCTCTCGGCCTTTTCCAAGTGTATCTCCTCCTATTAGGATTCTTGAACAGAGTATTCGTTGTTACCAGTTAAAATTTATTCCAGAACTCAATTAATCTTTCCCTCTCTCATTCTTAGTACCAAGCCTATATTCTCCCATAACCGTTTCTCCTGCTCCTTCCCCTACAACCACATTCCAGACTCCCACGACTACTGGGGTTCCATCTTCCTTTACGTAGTAAATTACACATTCAATATCCTCATATTTTTGTTCCATCTCTTCTTCTTCAGCTTGTGACGTTGGCATTTATACTTGAACTCTCGTTGTTGTCGATTCTGATGAGAACAGCCCTAGCACTGAACTCTTCACAGTGACACAGTCTCTGCCTTACCTCCCTGTTCATAACGAGTCCTGCTGTCACTATACCATTTGCTGCCACTGTTGATATTGCCTTATACTCACCTGACCAGAAATTCTTCTCTTCCTTTCCCTCCCCTTTTACTTCACTGATCCCCACTATATTAAGATTGTGCCTTAGCATTTACCTTTTCAGCCGCGCGGGATTAGCGGCGCGATCTAAGGCGCTGCAGTCATGGACTGTGCGGCTGGTCCCGGCGGAGGTTGGAGTCCTCCCTCGGGCATGGGTGTGTGTGTTTGTCCTTAGGATAATTTAGGTTAAGTAGTGTGTAAGCTTAGGGACTGATGACCTTAGCACTTAAGTCCCGTAAGATTTCACACACATTTGAACATTTTGAACATTTACCTTTTCAGATTTTCTAGCTTCCCCACCACGTTATAACTTCTGATAGTGCCAACCCCCTCTTGTAGAACGTCATTGTGTCGATGGTTATTCCGCCTTTTTCTCATTTTTAACTCCACGTTGGCAGTCCCCTCTCAGCGATCCCAATGGGGCACTATTCCACCATCTTTAGCCAATGGAGAGATCATGACAGTTTTTCAACTACAGGCAACATGTCCTGTGAACTCACATTATGTGTCTTCAATGCAATGGTTTCCACTACCTTCTGCATCCTCATGCATTTTATCACTGCTGACTCTTCCGCCTTTACGGACAGTTGGCCACCCCAGGGCAAGAGAGTGCCTTGAACGTCCCTCCGCTCTTCCGCCCTCTTTGAGAAGGCCGTTGGCAGAATGAGGAGTACTTCTTATTTCGGAAGACTTCGACCACCAATGGTGATGATTTCAATTCAAAATTTAAACGGTGGCGTGGTTCTTATCCGGAATCGAGAACTTTATGATTACTAATCAAGGACGTGACCCCTAGACAACGGGTAGTGTTTAAATATTTAAGGCAAACATTCTTCTTTTGCCAGAGTCTGTATCATAATTTACACCAACACATGCATGTAACTGGTACAGAGAGCATATTGTAAAACAAACTGATGTTGTGGCACTTCATTACACGAGAACTGTAGCAATCGAATTACATAATCTTTCTTCTACATAAGCATTAAACTTCTACAAACTGCATTGTGGTAATTTCAGGGTGTAATGTAAATTTCCTTTCAGTGCCTACTAAACCGTGGGTGGCGGTCGAGGGAAGTTGCAAATCAGTGGTTTTGGTAGCCAATAGGGTCTTAGTAGTATTTAGGCAACTCCTGTGTATAATCTAGATGTAACCAGATGACGCTAGTCTTAGTTTGAGTGCTGACAGCAGCAGCGTCAGTTACAGTGTGGAAGTTGAAGTCACAAGTAGAATCATGTATGATGTGTTCTTTGAGAGCTAAGTGTTCGGCATCACAGACCGTCAATTTGTCGAAAAGGAGCTAGGAATTCGGAAGTTGGATGAGACTCGAGAAGGTGTGTTTGCTTCTGGTGATTATATTCTGGAGCTGATAACGCAAAACTACCAGCTGATCTAAATTGTACAAAATGGTTAACTGGGAATCGTCAACGGCAAGGTATGGACTCAGCTGGTATGGCAGTGGAGATGGTAGTGAGCTCTCTACACTCGATTACTTTAACCAAGTTACGTGTCTTCCCGAAGAGCTTGGAGAAACTGAAGTTCATTGATCGTGACCGGGCCAAATATATCACAAAATAAGTGTCAAACGAGAAAACTACAAAGAACGAAACTTGTCTAGGTTGAAGGGAGAAACCAGTTGGCGCTATGGTTGGTCCGCTAGATGGCGCTGCCATAGGTCAAACGGATTTCAACTGCGTTTTTTAAAATGTGAAACCCCATTTTTATTACATATTTGTGTAGTTCGTAAAGAAATATGAATGTTTTAGTTAGACCACTTTTTTCGCTTTGTGATAGATGGTGCTTTAATAGTCACGAACATATGGCTCACAATTTTAGCTGAACAATTGGTAAGAGGTAGGTTTCTTAAATTAAAATACAGAACGTAGGTACGTTTGAACATTTTGTTTCGGTTGTTCCAATGTGATACATGTACCTTTGTTAACTTATCATTTCTGAGAACGCATGCTGTTACAGTGTGATTATCCGGCCGTGGTGGCCGAGCGGTTCTAGGCGCTTCAGTCTGGAACCGCGCGACCGCAACGGTCGCAGGTTCGAATCCTGTAGGGGACTGATGACTTCAGAAGTTAAGTCCCATAGTGCATAGAGCCATATGAACCATTTTTTACAGTGGATTACCTGTAAATACCACATTAATGCAATAAATGCTCAAAATTGTGTCCGTCAACCTCAATGCATTTCGCAATACGTGTAACGACATTCCTCTCAACAGCTAGTAGTTCGCCTTCCGTAATGTTCTCACATGCATTGAAAATCCGCTGACGCATGTTGTCAGGCGTTGTCGGTGGATCAAGATAGCAATATCCTTCAACTTTCCCCACAGAAAGAAATCCGGGGACGTCAGATCCGGTGACCGAGCGGGCCATGGTATGGTGCTTCAAAGACCAATCCACCTGTCATGAAATATGCTATTCAATACCGCGTCAACCACACGCGAGCTATGTGCCGGACATCCATAATGTTGGAAGTAAATCGCCATTTTGTCATGCAGTGAATCTTTCTTGTAGTAACATCGGTAGAACATTACGTAGGAAATCAGCATAATTTCACCATTTAGATTGCCATCGATAAAATGGGGGCCAATTATCCTTCCTCCCATAATGCCGCACCATACATTAACCCGCCAAGGTCGCTGATGTTCAACTTGTCGCAGCCATCGTGGATTTTTCCGTTGCCCAACAGTGCATATTAGCCGGTTTACGTTACCGCTGTTGGTGAATGAGGCTTCTTCGCTAAATAGAACGCGTGCATAAAGTCTGTCATCGTCCCGTAAATTCTCTTGTGCCCAATGGCAGAACTGTACACGATGTTCAAAGTCGTCGCCATGCAATTCCTGTTTCACAGAAATGTGATACGGGTGCAATCGATGTTGATGTAGCATTCTCAACACCGACGTTTTTGAGATTCCCGATTCTCGCGCAATTTGCCTGCTACTGACGTGCGGATTAGCAGCGACAGCAGCTAAAACACCCACGTGGGCATCATCATTTGTTGCAGGTCGTGGTTGAAGTTTCACATGTGGCTGAACACTTCCTGTTTCACTATCCGGTGAACGGTCCGGACACTTGGATGATGTCGTCCAGGACACCGAGCAGCACACATAGCACACGCCCGGTGGTCATTTTCATCACAATAGCCATACATCAACACGATATCAACCTTTTCCGCACTTGGTAAACGATCCATTTTAACACGGGTTATGTATCACGAAGCAAATACCGTCCGCACTGGCGGAATGTTACGTGATACCACGTACTTATTAGTTTGTGACTATTACAGCGCCATCTATCACAAAGCGAAGAAAGTGGTCAAACTAAAACATCCATATTTCTTTGCGCACGACACGAATATGTAATAAAAAATGGGGTTCCTATTTAAAAAAAACGCAGTTGATATCCGTTTGTCCTATGGCAGCGCCACTAGCGGACCTACCACAGCACCATCTGGTTTCCCCCTCCAACCTAGACAAGTTTTGTTCTTTGTAGTTTTTTCGTTTGACGTTTATTTCGTGAGATATTTGACCCGGTCACTATCAGTGGACCACCAGAGATTATATATATATATATATATATATATATATATATATATATATATATATATATATATATATATATATATATATATATATATATGTGTGTGTGTGTGTGTGTGTACTATAATACTGAGGACTAGGGTTTTCTTTCAATCCCTGAGCTCAGACTGAAGGTGTGTGTTGACGAATAAGTGACTGCTTAGTTAAATGAGAAAGTGTTGGATCTTTTGTGGCATCATTGTCGCTCGCATATATAAAAACCTTGTTGTCGAACAATGAAATTTTTGTGTTTTGTTCTATGTGAAAATTGCATGTATAATTTTTATATTAGTACGGAACTATGAAACCCGCCCTGACCCACCTATAGACGTAGCCCCCTAACGAGAGATCTGTCGCAATATGTTGAACCTACTACAATGCTGTGACTACAAAATGCGTCTTTTGATCGTATTTTCCACGCCAGTGCTTCAATCTGCTACCATAATGACAAAACGCAGTGTCGCCACCACTGACAGTGTAAAAGTACCCTGTTTCCCTTAGTTCACACTTTCGCTGATTAAGAGCAAGCGACCGCTCATCAAGTGATGCTAATGTAGCCTCCTTCGTGCTGTCTTTAGGCTACACTGGTCCCGGATCGATTTCAGCTGAACTATATTACTGCGTTTGTTCTGGAAGAGCATTTGGTCGTATTTCTATTCCGTGAGGATTTACCTTCTACATCTGGGTGAATCACCTGAAACATGCACCGCAGATACTGCGGAAATGGAAAGTGTTACTGATGTGTGTTTTCTACAAAATGTATTGGTAGTCAGGGATTCGTAGTGATAGCTAATAAACAGATTGTAATAATACTTGTAAAGTGTATTTATTGTGTGAACATGCACTTGTTGAAATGAAATAACCCCTATTGACAGAAACAAACTAAAAGTTGGGTAAATTAGAAGGTCAGTGGTGTTTGTTGCAGGATTCTAGTGCGGGTCGTATACAAGATATCATATTTTGAAAAATTCCGACACCGACAAATGTACAATATCTGTGATAGCACATACTAAAGAGCTGTACAAGTGCAATCACTTGTTATGTAGATTCTGATCAGTACCGAGACAACTGAACATCACTGGTCGTGTTGAAAATGATCACCAGCAGCGACAATACGCGCTTCCATTCTGATATGGAACAACTGCTGCACACATATTAGCATTTCAGCGGAGATAGTTGGCAGGCTGCAGTAATACTTCGTTGAATATCAAAGAGTGTAGTTGGTATGTACTTGTAGACAGCGTTTTCCAGTTTCTCCGCAGAAAAATGTCTAAAGGCGTCAAATTTGGCGAACAGACCAGGCAAAAAACATGTCCTCTGAGTCCAACCCAACTATATAAAACAATTCGTGAAGACATGCTGTAATACTTCGTGTAGCTATTATGCTGGTAGCACAGGTTCCTCCTATTCTGCAGAGGAACGTCTTCTAGCATCCGTGAAAGATGGTCTGTTAGAAGGTTGTGATACTTGTGCACGTTCAGTGTTCCGCCTATGAGCTGATGGTTCACTGATCCACACCACACCTTTACATTCTATAGAGTATAGACGCTGATGTACCACCTGATGAAGCGAGCGAGGATTATCAACAGACCAACAGCGCACGTTTCGATGGTTTACTTGGTCTTGATGGGTAATTACGGCTTCATCCCTAAACAGAAGTTAACACGAGTCTCACAGTCGTTTCCATGCAGCTCTTGATGGAGGGAGATGTGACAGGGACGGAATCTATGTCAATGGGCAAAGTGGAGGACACGTTCCTGACTAATGCCTCTTTCTCATGCGATTGAGCGGGAGCTAACGTGGGGACCGACTGCAAGAACATTAATTTCCCCTCATCTGTCGTCTTTTGTTTCCTTCTGTTACGTTGTGTAGCTATTACAGCAACATTTTTGCGTTTCTGATAAAAGAGGTTGATAAATAATTGCCGAGATGGTTGACGTCTATTGGGATATCTTGCGGCATATACCGTACAAAAACGAGCTGCATTCTTCCTACACTCTACATATACCGTGACCTTGTGAACTTCTCCTGCCTTGGTAAATCCCATCGCCCAGTCGCGACCTACTGCTTGGACTGCCACACATTAGTTGACTATCAAGCGGTAGTGCACTCAAGGAATACACAAGTACATTGTAAGCATATATAGCAACATCGTTCTGGCAACTACGCAGGTTGAATGGCACAAACAAGTGTCGGGGAGGAAAGTTTTCAGAATATGTCGGGGAGGAAATTTTCAAAATATGATATGTCGTAAACGACTCTCTCTATACTCCTGCAGAAAACATCACTCACATTCTATTTAACCCTAAGTTTTGTTTGTTTATGTCAAAAGGCCTTGTTGCATTTGAAAAAGAGTAAGTTAGAACAAAAGTACGTCTTCTATGTATTATTACAATCTATGGATTGGCTAACATCCGAGCCCTTACTGCTAATCCATTCTGTGAAAATCGCAAATTTCATTTTTACAATATCTGCGGTGCAAGTTGTAGGTGATTCACCCTGCATGTACCCAGGATAGTCAAATGACCAATATCGATAACAGATGATGAACACCTTCTGCTATAGATTTTAAACTGTTACGTACAGGTGGTTGTAGGAGGAAGACTTTTTGTTTAACAAGTCCACAATAACAGCATAACCATAAACTTAATTCCCTGTAAGCTCCTTTGCAGACAAATCCAATAACCCTTCTCATCTTTCTAATAGGGAACTGTATGTCTATGGGAAACATCACATGCTTTGCAAGGGGTTACAGGAAGGCAGTTTCTGTGGTTACACATTTGTATTATAATGACGCTGACGAATGAGCCATGGTGCATGCTTGGGAAAATTACTGAGCTGGTCGGCAGGAATATTGTCTTTTTTGCAGAACACATACTGAGACATCTGTTTCAGTGGAAATTATTGCCGGCCGGAGTGGCCGTGCGGTTCTAGGCGCTGCAGTCTGGAACCGAGCGACCGCTACGGTCGCAGTTTCGAATCCTGCCTCGGGCATGGATGTGTGTGATGTCCTTAGGTTGGTTAGGTTTAATTAGTTCTACGTTCTAGGCGACTGATGACCTCAGAAGTTAAGTCGCATAGTGCTCAAAGCCATTTGAACCATTTTTGATTTTGGAAATTATTGATCATGGTGTGACCGAGGGTTGTAACGAAAAAGTCAATGTATTCATGCATACACGTGTGGTCTATGTCTGTGGAAACTGTGGATATGGTGCGACCAGAAAAAATGTTCAAATGTGTGTGATATCTTATGGGATTTCATTGCTAAGGTCATCAGTCCCTAAGCTTACACACTACTTAACCTAAATTATCCTAAGGACAAACACACACACCCATGCCTGAGGGAGGACTCGAACCTCCGCCGGTGCGACCAGAAGTCGTCACTCATTCCCACGACCGCTGGTCAAACAAACAGTGTGTCATCGACTCTTCTGCAACTGTCATGAACTAAACGCAGCCACCATCGCTGCAGCACGAGCGGCGAGGCTGCATTGGAATCTGAGGACAGACGATTCAACAGGTCTCGTCTAGTTATCAGCGGTGCAGTCTGAGACAGGTAGGGTCCCCAAAGCTGCTCTCGGCCAAGGTCGAGAATCTGAGACCCGGTGACTCCGTACCGTGTTCGTCACGACCTGTTGTTGTAACTGGAGAACAGATGGGTCTCCTAGTTTGCTGGTTATCAGCCATAGCTGCGCTGAATCTGCGGGAGTTATGAACGCCAGAGGGCCTCTAGCGCTTCCGTCAAAGTCTCCTACTCCTTCAACAAAAAATCCAAATTTTTGTTTTTAAGAAATAATATGTTTACTAGTGGACTACGTGATGGTATTTCGTGGAAGCAACCAGTCTTAGTCCGTACACTCAGGCGACAGCCGACTAGGTACATTTTCGCATGATCGTGGCCCCAGGAAGCCTTCAGCGCATGTACTAAGCACATCGCATAGGGGCGGCCTTTAACACACTCCACATATTACCTGGCTGTACACTGCAAGCTATTCCATTCAACATTGTTGCATTTAACGATTTTTTGGAAAAGAGTTACCGTCTTAAGCTATAATGCCATCGATTTAACAAGTGTCTCGATCTCTTCGTTAAATGAGAAAAACTATAGACAGTTAGACCCACAAAACACCATTGCTGGATGGTGCTGTGGCGAAAAGTATTTTTGTCCACACTCTCGTGTAGTGGCATAGGCAGTGGATGGATTGTTCATCCTGCCATGGTGGGGCTTACGAAATGTGTGTGTGTGTGTGTGTGTGTGTGTGTGTGTGTTGCGAGCTGCCTAGCAGACATATTATGTTGACATTACTAACCCACATTCACAACACTCCCTCTCACTACAGCGAGAGACTGGCGCTCACGTATTTGGAATCTATGTGACACAATGTTCATCACCTACAGCAAATTTTAACTCTCTATACGCCTCACTATGGAGCAAACTCTTTAATAACACAGGAGCCCTACAGCTATTGACTGAGAGGACAATGCAAGAGCTGCTCTGGTAAAGTGCTTACTGGCAGACATAGAGATACATTTGTATAGCAGTGTTCCAAGCAGACTGGCATTCGGGAGAATGACGGTTCAATCCCGCGTGCGGCCATCCTGATTTAGGTTTTCCGTGATTTTCCCAAATTGCTCCAGGCAAATGCCGGGATGCTTCCTTCTAAAAGGCACGGCCGACTTCCTTCCCCATCCTTCCCTAATCCGATGAGACGATGACCTCGCTGTTTGGTCTCCTCCCCAAAAGAACCCAACGCAACTCAAGCACACAATTACTTTCCTACTCAAACATGTCGGTTGCAAGATTCTGCTGCTGCATGTATGACTGTGTGTTGTTATTTATTGACAGAAACACAAGAAAGTAGAAACCACATATGACTGGTCAGTTCCTGCTGTCAAGTCTCCTTTTATGCTCTGACGAGCCACCAAAGGACGGTAAGTTGTGAATACTGCTTGTTGGCGTCTGATACACCTACACACCGTTCCTAGCTATAAGTTTCTGTTGTGATGTAAGCTGGTACAGAACCATTCGCTTGCCACACTGTTACTTCCGTACGAAGGTATACGTAGAGAATAATAAATTTCTGACAAGCGCTATGTCCACTTACTTCGATTGTTTTATTATTGTCAATAAATATGCGACGCAGGTAAAGCTCTGAAGACACTTAACTCAGGCTGTGCGAGACACCTATGCGTATGAGTCGCTGCGTCCTTCTTGAAAACCAGCCTAGTGATTCAGCACTGCTATTTCCACGTGATGATGTGTTCACATGCTACAATTACAATAAGCAGAAATAACGAAAGAGTTGTTTTTTGTGCCTGTGTGGCTAAATTCCTAAATATAGTCTCCTATTAACATTGATCTAGATGTGTGGAGATACGGTACTGCAATTTTGATGCTAGGTAGTTGAAATTTTAGTTATCAGCGTTTAGTACCAATGCTTGGCTAGATGACTGTGGAAGGATCTGATATACGACCAGCGGGCATATGAAATTGTGTTCAGTTTCACACTTGATCGAAGCAGATTTCACTGTGCATGCTCCTATCAATCGTGTTAATTTGTATGAGAGATTTCCTAAGGTTGATAAAAAAAGCAGTAGTATAGAATTATACTGTTATTCGTCTGTTGATATCAGTTCCAGTAAAGATTTGTTTGGAGTGTTGCAGGAAACTAACAAGATACATCACTGCTGCGATATACATAGATTTTGGAGGCCAGGATCGACTGGAAGCGGTGGGCTGCAAACAGTGGAAAGCGAACGTGCGACTGCAAGCAATGCGGACTCAAATCATTAGCAGTACCCAAAGCCAGATTCGTCTTACACTGATTGGCATACAAGAAGGAAAGAAGCGATCCTTGAAATCCAGCGTAGATGTTATCAGTGCGGGATTCCAAGATCCTACCCCTGAAAGCACCACCAACCAACCAAGAGCCTAGCGTGGCCTTTTTTTTAAAAAAAAAAGAAAAGAGAGAGAAAACAGTTATTTATTAGTAAACGAATTCGATAGTGGTTGTACATTCTATGCACCGTTCATGAACTCGTGCTGTCCATAAGTCTTCTTCAGCTGCTTGAAGGCAGGACATCCTTGTACTTCCAGATTCCGAATAGATGTTGTAATATTATTGGGTTTGCGATGCTCTGTATATGGAATATTTGTCATAAAATGGAAGAACAGCCATCGAGCTGTAGTTGGTAGAATCTTATATTTTTGTAATGTGCGTCTACACAAAGACGCACGCGTCCGCCGCTCGCTTCCCGAGCACGGGGTCCCGGGTTCGATTCCCGGCGGGGTCAGGGATTTTCACCTGCCTCGGGATGACTGGGTGTTTGTGTTGTCCTCATCATTTCATCATCAGCCAGGAAAGTGGCGAAATTGGACTGAGCAAAGATTGGGTAATTGTACGGGCGCTGATAACCACGCCGTTGAGCGCCCCACAAACCAAACATCATCATCATCATCTACACAAAGACGCGCGTTCAGCAACTGCTTCAAATAAACACTATGACCCGCTGGGCGCAGATACTTAAATCATTGCCGCAGCGCTCGATGCTAATAAAATGTGAAACATAGGAATGATAAAAATCTATCTTTTGTTATGTATATTTTTAGAGACTTGATTACCTTTTACTGTTTGGTCGGCGACATCTTATGGAGTGCTGTGTAGCATCACTACGAGTTATGTTTTATTTTGAGTAATAAAGTATTTAAATCATCGAACAGACTCTTCGAAAAACGTGTGACATAATGAAATACTCACGCACACTCCAGGACATTTAATTTTAAGAACTATTCGACAGACAAGAAAAGGCATTGTCGAACATCGCAATGTTCGAAAGCAATATCACATGTAAGTTTCATGTTTCTTGAATATTTGTACCTGTTCAGTAGTATGGAGTTTTTAAGAATATATTGATAGTTCATAACGAAGTATTCTCCTTGCTATTCTTTTCTTTAACTAACCTGAGTGATTTTCCGATGTATGAAAGCTATGTTACAGGTCAGCTCTTTATTGTGATATCTTGATTGTTTTCGGGAGGCGAATAATGTGTTCAACCTCAGATTTGATAACCATTACCAAAAATTCCATTTTCGTGCATTCATTTCCATTTTTTTAAAATATTCGGTCAGGTCCCTTAGTTATTTGTATCAAAGATTCAGATTTCTTGAAGGAAATCCGGGTTAAATGTCAGGTTCAAACCACCTTCACGTAATCAAACTTTATTCCTCCTGAACAGAATCGAGAACCGACACGACGCAGATCATTTACTTTTTCTCTCTCTCCTACCCGTACCAAAAGTCGATAAAACATAATTGCTGTGGGTATGGAATCTAGTGTAAATTGTATTCCTGATATTATCAGCAATGTATATTATACAATATCTCATCATTATCACCATATAAAAAAATGCAATTTATACTAGGATGTGAACTTATAAATTTCTTCGAAGGAAGACAACTTCTTACGATCTTTGATGTGATCTATGCTATCTCTATGATCATATGAGGGACGTTCAAATTATATGAGGAGCGTTCAATAAATAATGGAAAACATTTTTTCTATGCCAATTTCGCTTGAAAAAAATGTGGAATTTTTTATGGGACATCGTGCAAAACTTTCGTTTGAACCCCTAGTTATATAAACTGGTGGCTCTATAAGTAGTCTTCAAATTTGTCTCTCTAATGGTGGGGTGTTCCAAGTAGAGAGCTGTTTTTGAGTTTCTTTTGGCGGAAATCGAGCGCGTTCCAAATATTCATAGTCTCTTAAGGAATGTCTACGCAGACCTGGCAGTGAACAAAAGCATGGCTAGTCTTTAGACGAGGCGTCTGACATCTCACAACAATGTAGCGCAAACTTGTCAGATCTTGCACGTGGCGGTCAGCCGCATAAAGCTCTAACTCCTGCAGTTTTGGAACGTACAGACACTCTCATTTGAGGTGATCGACGGATCACTGTGAGACGCCTCGTTGTACAACTGGGCGTCGCTCTTGGTAGTGCTGGAACGCAAGTCCGCCAGTTGGGGTGCTCAAAGGAGTGTGTCTGCTTGGTTCCTCGCAGCCTAACAGAAGGTCGTAAAGAGCAACGAAGGACGGTCCGTGCAGAATTGCTTGTGATACGGGTCTAAGGGTGACAATCGTCATAGAGGAAGAAAGATGGGAACATCACTTCCAACCAGAAACAAAACAGTAAACCATGGAGTGGCACCACACCATCTCTCTTCCAAAAGAGGAAGTTCAAAGCTGCACCCTTATCCGGTAAAGCCATGGTGACGACCTTCTGGGACTCTGAAGATGTTATTATACCTGATATCGACACTCGTGGGGCACGAACAACAGTGAAGCGTATCGTGATACCTTCAGGAAACTGAAGTATCGACTTCTGCATGTTCCTCGCCAGAAAAATGCAAACGAATCTCTCCTTCTCCGAGACAAGGTCCCACACAAGTCTGCGCACTTGAAAGCGGCTCACAATACTTCAGTGTACTGTTCTTTCTCACCCGCCCTACAGGCCGTGTCTCACACCTTCCGAGCTCCATCAGGTTGGCAAAATGAGGGATGTATGTATTCCACCGGAAGCAGTATTTGGTTGATGGGGTGGTTACTGATGCAGCTCCACCGTCGACCAGTACAGTACCACCACACATGCCCTCCCAGTAAGGTGGCGTAAGGTCGTTACATTGAAAGAAGATTATTTAAAAAAAAAAGAGTTATGTAGCCGAAAGAGTGAGGAATAATACGGTGTATTGGAATCCAGAATAAAACAAAGGTGCTTTCCGGAAAAGTTTACGTTCCTTTCTTTATTGAACGCCTTTGTACTTTCGAAGCGATGACACCACATCTTTATACGCCAGTCCGTCGTCATCCATGCGGCTTGCGTAAAAATCGGGTCAACTACACCGCTGTTTATCGAGTTTTAGCACACCGCACTGAGTTAAACGGTTTGAGTGAAGCAACAACTATGAAATACTTCAATAGTTATCTGGCATCCGAGAATGGGATGGACGCAATGTCTTTAAACACAAATTGTCCACGCTCATCGTAAAACGTCTATGTGCCTGGAGACATCATTGTAAAAAGTTCCACATGTTGCATAATACCTACGCATTTACACTACACCATTGCACATTTTCTGTTAGTAGCGATTTGTTTATCAGACAGTCATGTACGAGGGTCGTTCAATAAGTAATGCCCCACATCTTTTTTAAAAAAAGCCGTTAATATACATAAACAAACGTCCTTGCTAGTGCTTCACATTTCATGTTTGTTCTGTGCACCGGTGAAGTTTCGAAGCGTTCTGGCAGATGGCAGAGCCGTAGTACAGCGTCAAAATGACATCTACATACGACTCACGTTATAGGCAGAGAGCTGTTATTGAATTCTTGTGTGCAGAGAAAGAAACCGTGGTGAACATCTATAAACGTTGGTGTGCACTTGATAGGAGTACAGTTGGGCGATGTGTAAAGTTAACATCCTCAGGAAACGCAGGAACAGAGCTCCATGACCAGCCACGCTCGGGACGTCCTGTCGTGCCCACTGCTCCAGGCATGGTGGATCGTGCGGATGCCGGTGACGGTGTAGGCTGCGGAGTCCTTCACTTGCGCCATCGTGTGGTGGGTTTCCGTGTTCCGCTTAATAGGTCAGGAGTCCACTACACACAGGAAGTGGCTAAACGGGTACTGGGAGCTGTCTGGAAGGGACTGGGTGGTTTTTTAGATTAAAGGGTCCGAGGAAACCACAGAAAGGGCGTCCGTCTAAAAGGGGGCAGGTAAAACACAGTAAGGTAGTTGTAGAAACTATGAGTATTGTAGGTGTAAATTGTCGTAGCTTTGTTGAGAAAGAACCAGGGCTCCAAGCCCGAATAGAAAGCTGAAACAGTTATAGATGCGGGAAGCTGGCTAAAACGGGAAATAAATTCAGTCGAAATTTTTTCAAACAAACTAATAGTGTTCAGAGAGGATAGATAAAATACATTTGGTGTTGGTCTATTTATTGCCGTCTTAAGTAGTTTACCTTGTAGTTGAATTGAAGTAGATAGTTAATGCGAAATAGTAAGGGTATATGTTTATAGGTTAGAGGTTATTTATTTATTTATTTATTTATTTATTTATGCATTTACTTGATTTGTAGGAGTAATTCGTTGAATTACAGGCCCATATCACTAACGTCGATTCGCCGCAGGGTTTTGGAACATATACTGTATTCGAACATTATGAATTACCTGAAGAAAACGTTTTATTGACACACAGCACGGATTCAGCAAAATCGTTCTTGTGAAACACAACTAGCTCTTTATACTCGTGAAGTAGTGAGTGTTATCGACATGGAATGTCAAATTGATTCCACATTTTTAGATTTCTAGAAGGCTTTCGACACCGTTCCTCACAAGCGTCTTCTAACCAAACTGCGTGCTTATGGAATATTGCCTCAGTTGTGCGACTGGATTCGTCATTTCCTGTCAGAAAGGTCACAGTTCGTATTAATAAACGGAAAGTCATAGAGTAAAACAGAAGTAATATCCGGCGTTCCCCAAAGAAGTGTTATGGGCCCTCTATTGTTCCTGATCTATATTAACGACATAGGAGACAATCTGAGTAGCCCTCTTATATTGTTCGCACATGATGCTGTCATTTATAGTCTTATAAAGTCATCAGATGACCAAAACGAATTGAAAAATGATTTAGATAACATATCTGTATGGTGCGAAAAGTGCCATTTAATCCCGAGTAAAGGAAAGTGTGAAGCCATTCACATGAGTACTAAAAGAAATCCGCTAAATTTCGATTACGCGATAACTCACACAAATCTGAAGGCTGTAAATTCAACTAAATACTTAGGGATTACAATTAAAAATAACCTCAATTGGAACGATCGCATAGATAATGTTGTGGGCAGAGCAAATCAAAGATTGCGATTCATTTGTAGAACATTTAGAAGGTGCTGCAGATCTACTAAAGGGAGTTCTTACACCACGCTTGTCCGTTCTATTCTGGAGTATTGCTGTGCGGCGTGGGATACGCATCAGGTGGGACTGACAGATGACATCGAAAAAGTTCAAAGAAAGGCAGCTTGTCTTCTACTATCGCCAAATTGGGGAGATAGTGCCACAGACATGATACGTGAATTGGAGTGCCAGTCATTGAAACAAAGGCGTTTTTCGTTTCGACGGGATCTTCTCATGAAATTTCAATCACCAGTTTTTTCCTCCGATTGCGAAAACATTCTGGTGACACCCACATATGGAGAAATGATCATCACGATAAAATGAGAGAAATCAGGGCTTTCACAGAAAAATTTAACTGTTCGTTTTTCCCACGCGTCGTTCGAGAGTCGAATGGTAGAGGACAACTTGAAGGTGGTTTATTGAACCCTCTGCCAGGCACTTTATTGTGAATTGATTACATGTAGATGTAGATTCCTGCCGAAACGAGACAATCGGATATCCAAAGAGGAGCTCACAATGGGTTCCACGAATTCTCACAGCGGACTACAAGATTCAAAGAAAGGCCATTTCATCTGAATTGTTGGAGCGTTTTGAGAACGACGGAGAGGTCTTTCTGTAAGGGACCGTTACGGGGACAAAAGCTGGGTGCACCACTTTGCACCGGAAACATAAAGGCAGTCAATGGAGTGGCATCGTTCTCATTCACTACAAAAGAGGAAATTCAAGACAACTCCCTCTGCTGGAAGAGTCATGGTGACAATCTTCTGGGATTGTGATGGTGTCATTGTCGTGTATGTGATGCCAAGAGGGTCAACCATCAATTCAGAGGCATACGTGAAGACCCTGAACAAAGTCAAGAACGTTTCCGGCGTGTTCTATCGCAAAAGAAGCCAGCAGAAATCTTGCTCCAACACGATAATGCACGCACACACACACAAGTCTGAGAACCCTGGAACACATTGACAAATTGGGTTCGACATCTTTGCCTTACCCACACTACAGTCCAGACCTGGCACCCTCGGACTTCCATCTCTTTGGGCAGCTTAAAGAGTCTCAACGGGAAACACACTTTGAAGATGACGAGAGTATCAGTCATGCAGTGAAGACACGGCTACGCGTACAGGATAAGAGCTTTTGACAGCAAGGAATACATGTTCTTCCACAATGTTGGCGTACGAACATAGAAAGTGATGGAGACTACGTAGTGAAATAGGAGATGGACAAGACATGTTGTATATTGTCACCAAATTCTTACCCTTTACAATAAATATGTTCTGAGAAAAAAATGTGGCGCATTACTTATTAAATGACTGCATACGTTGGAATAGCTGTGGGGAAGTTAAATGATTCGAGCTCAATACTTATATGCACAGTTCCAGTCCTCACTGCCTCACATTGCTTTCAAAAATCTGTCACCAGTATGGGGGATAATACCTTTAAATGCTGTGGGCTGAGTGTGAATAGAAAACCATTCTCAGTCTCGTAGTATGGTGTGTAAAATTTGCTTACACCTCATACAATGTTCCATATGGATTTCTGTCCCAGTCAAGCTGTAAGTTATGACATGGGAAAACTGGAAATTTAGGTAAACTGACTAGTTTACAGTTATCCAATATGCTCTAATGCAAGTCGTTTCCAGCTGAACTGGAGTCTTAATCACCCATGGTTGACGAGATAAGTGCAGTACTTTGTAAGTAGGCTGTTTAGATTTTTATATGGGTAATGCCACGAAGCGCTCTGTATGAAAATCACTGGCTGTGCTGTGTGCAGTCTGTGGCTAGTTTGCATTGTTGTCTGCCATTGTTGTCATGAACTGCTATAGCTGGATGTTAACAGCGCGTAGCGTTGCGCAGTTGGAGGTGAGCCGCCAGCAGTGGTGGATGTGGGGAGAGAGATGGCGGAGTTTTGAAAAATGTCATGAACTGCTGTATATATTATGAATATTAAGGTAAATACATTGTTTGTTCTCTATTAATATCTTTCATTTGCTAACCATCCCTATCAGTAGTTAGTGCCTTCAGTAGTTTGAATCTTTTATTTAGCTGGCAGTAGTGGCGCTCGCTGTATTGCAGTAGTTCGAGCAACGAAGATTTTTGTGAGGTAAGTGATTTCTGAAAGGTACAGTTTAATGTTACTCAGGGCCATTCTTTTGCAGGGATTTTTGATAGTCAGATTGCGTTGCGCTAAAATTATTGTGTGTCAGGTTAAGCACAGTCTTGTACAATTATTCTAAGTGGACATTTCATATGTCAAAATGTTCTAAGGGGGCGTTTCATATGTCGACCCTTAGCCTAGGATACCTCACTGGAATCTTCTGATTTTTTCTTGTTGTTTGTGTATTTAGTGTAGCTTTAGCGCGTAATTGTAGAGAGAATCTCCTTGGTAGTTGCAGTCTTTCATTGTTGTACAGTAAAACAGTTGTGGCATGCATGTAGCTTTGCGCCAAGTATTTCGCTGCTGCAATTAACTAGATATTATTTTCAGTGCTATGTTAATGTGTTCTCTTATTTTTGCTATTCAAATTGTGCTTTTCTGTGTCATCGTGTGAAATATTGTGACAATAATGGCGTGTGACAAACGTAACACTCGGCTCCAAAGTAAACTAAGAAATGACAGTGAAGACGAAAGCAGTGTGTTGGCCCCACCATGTAATGAGTTAACTAATATTCAAAGTAGTAATTTGGTAACTGTGCATAGGGAAATGGAGCGGGCGTCAGACAATGGCGTAGGCAGTGAAACAGGTAGTGAACAGGGAAGCATTGTCGATCGATCGGTCGGCAACAGCTCGCCTCAGGAATCCGAAATGATAGGACACAATTTTGCAAATACTGTAGATTCAGGTTTTGCGTCCTCACCGTTTTCTCAAATAAGTCAAGACACATTTTCAGCTTGTCAAAATGTGAATGTTGCCGGTGCAAATGCACTGCCGAAAAGAGTAGAGGAACAGATTCCAGACACTAATGCATTGTTATTACAACTAATGCAACAAATGGAACAAAATCAGAGACAAACACAGCAAAAGCTTCAAAAGTTAGACACAATGGAACAAAATCTTCGGAAGTTAGACACCACACTTGAACAAACACGTGAAGATTTAACTACTGAGTTACATAACATCGAATCGAAATGTCAAAAAGTCTGTAATGACGTAAAAATACAAATTTGTGAGCATTTCCAACCTATTTTTTCGCGGCATGAAAATGCATTACAGAATCACGAAGCAGCCATAAAAGCGCTGCAAACCATTGTTCATGAAAATCATGAGACCTTGTGGGCTAAAATTGACTCAGTTGCATCTACCGATTCGGTTACGCAACTGGCAAAAACTCAGGAAAACTTAAAGAACACAGTAGATTCGATTTCAACACAATTGGACACTCTGAAACTTGGTTCAGAAAAACACACTGAGGAAATGTGTTCACTATCGGAGAAAGTAGCTGAACTTTCGGATCAGGTCACTAACTTATCTACAAAGGTAGATGATGATCTGAATGACACAAGACCCGTAGCCTTCACTGACACAGAAGAGTATGAACAAATAAGAAAATTCAAACAAAATCAGAATCAAATTAATACGCAATACAAAAGAGAAATGCGGGAAGTACAAGATCAGCTGACACAGGTAATACAAGAATTACGTATTTCAGAGGACACTCGCGCCCCAATAAGGGAAGAGGGACATAGAAATACGGAACAGCCACAAAATAATAACACAGGGCTTTTCGGTAATTATGAAAGAAATTGGCAAGGTACACCGAATTTTGAGATGGAATCGCCGACACGACGTAACAATGACCGATATGCTACTCGCCGACACGATGATTTTGATTATAAGCTGTTCATTACTACACGTAAATTCAAAACATTTAAGAATTCTGCCAACGACATTCATCCACAAGCGTGGCTCCATCAATTCTCTCATTGTTTTCCTCCCAACTGGTCATTGGAGCACAGATTAGAATTTATGTGTGGCTATTTGGAGAATGAACCAGCTGTAAGAATGCGATCGGTCATTCACGATTGTCACAGTGAAGGAGATTTTTATCATGCCTTCCTCTCAGCATATTGGTCTCAAGCTACACAGGACCGTGTAAAACATAACATCATAATGATGAAACATTTCGAACAATCTGAATTTTCCAGTCTTGTGAAATATTTTGAAGACATGTTGCACAAGAATCAGTACCTGTCAAACCCATACAGCCCCTCAGAACTCATCCGCATTTGTTTAATCAAACTGCCTGAACATTTACGACATATTATTTTAGCAGGACGTTGCAAAGACGACATTGAAGCTTTTCAGGGACTGTTACAAGAACTGGAAATTGACACTGACAATCGCGGAACGCGAAAACAGGAGTACAACAATTACAGGTCACATCTGTCACAATTCCGTGACGACAGAAACGATAACTGGACGCGACAAGGCTATTCTCACCACACAAATCGTGACCAAAATCGACACCACCCGTATGACAACCGTTGGCAGAGGAGTAATAATTACAGGGAAAGATCACCTCTCCGCAGTAATGACTATCACAGAGACAATCAGAGAAACAGACAATATGGGAACCAAAATAATTATTATCAAGGGAGACAGAATAACTTTAGACGCAACGGTCCAGCACGCAGTTACGATTCAAGGAGAAATTCTCCACCATGTGACCGACAAGAAAGAAACTATGGAAACTACCGACATGACGACAGACGATATGATCGTAACGACAGACCTGAATTGCATCAGAACTGGCGAGATTTAAACAGAGCAGAGCACTCTCGTCACGATGAATTTGTAGAAGTTAGGTCTCCAAATCCCAATAACGACGCGCGCCAACAAAGAGACAATAGGCGATGACTCACACCACTGGCAGCCACAAGACGTACTTATGAAACTGATGACGCAGCTGCCGTAGCTAGTAATTACGTAAAAATGGAAGACATTAGGGACATCTTACTCCATGAACACGACGTAACACGTAACACCATTGCATATCCTGTGATTCACATTACTGTAAATGACGTAAAATTTACGGCAGTACTTGACTCTGGCAGTCCCATTTCAGTAATTAGTGAAACAGCTTTTAGCAAATGCAACAAATCGAACAATTGCCCCACACTTCCGTTACGTAAGATTAAATTACAAGGTGCAATCTTTGGAAAAAGTGTAGATGTACGCCAACAAACCAATTTAGAATTCTTTTGTCAAAGCCACAGCTTCTCTATGAACTTCCTTATTGTTCCATTATTGTCGACGGAAATTATACTGGGAGTAGACTTTTTGAATGAATATAAAGCAATCTTAAGTTTTCACGATGCTGAAATAAGTTTAGAGAAAGAAGGTAAGTCAATAGCTTTGAAATTTGAAGACTGGCTCTCAAACCATGATGAGGAAATTAATCGGCTTTATGTTCTGTTAGACAACAGTTCGGAATTTTCTACGGAAGTAGACACCAACAATCACTCTGCAAGTACTGAAAGGGATGATATCGACGGCATATTTGAAATTAATGAGTTAATTCAGAATAAAATTCAAACAATTGAGAATTGTAATGACACTGATAGGCAGGACCTTTTTGAGATTTTACAAGCACATTCCACAGTTTTTACTCACAAAACAGGAACAATCAAGGGATTTCAATACCAATTTCGTGTTCGTGAGCATACTAAATTTTGTGTTAGACCATACGTAATTCCGGCACATTATAGGGACCGTGTTAGAACAGAAATACAATCTATGCTTGACGAGGGCATTATTGAGCCTGCAGTAAGCTCATACAACAATCCATTACATGTTGTTGAGAAGAAAAATGGATCGATCAGGCTTGTTTTAGATTCGAGACAAATCAATACTATCATTATTCCTGAAACAGACAGGCCGCAGACGATGGAAGAACTTCTTCAAAATTTTAATGGTGTAAAAGTGTTGTCTTCCATTGATCTCAGATCCAGCTTTTATCAGATCGAACTTCATCCAGAATGCAGAAAATACACAGCTTTCCTTTGTTTCGGCGTTTGTTATCAGTTTCGGAAACTTCCTTTTGGTTTGAACATTTCTTCGGCAGCATTCATTCGTGGGTTAAATTCCATATTACCTGAGTTCTTAAAACGTCACATCACTTTATATGTGGACGATATTCTAATAGCAGAAGCTTCATGGGAACAACATAACCGCATCCTCAACAGTTTGTTACGTATTTTTGCAGAATCTGGAATTACAGTTAACTTGGAAAAGTCAGAATTCGGTAGGTCAAAGGTGAAGTTTTTGGGACATATTATTTCTTCTGAAGGCATTCAGCCGGATCCAGAAAAGTTAGAAGCAATCAGAGCCATTCCAGTTCCATCCACAAAAAGACAAGTCCGCAGTTTTCTAGGTCTCGTAAATTTTTACCGTCGTTTTCTGAATATGCAAATTCTAGTTACACCAAAACTTTGTTCTCTCACTGGAAAAAATACTAGTTGGAACTGGGACGAACAAGCACAGTTGGAATTCAATTCTTTGAAAGAAGCGTTACTTCACGCGCCAATACTAGCTCATCCAGATCTGTCACAAGATTTCTGCCTTAGCACGGATTCTTCTAAAGTCGGTCTTGGTGCCCACTTATTTCAAGAAGCCATAGAAAATGACACTACTGTTCAGAAAACCATTGCTTTTGCTAGCCGAGTGCTAACAAAATCTGAAAAAAATTATTCCGTTACTGAATTAGAAGCTTTAGCTATCGTTTGGGCATTTAACAAATTCCGTTTCTTTCTTTCTGGTAAGCACGTAAAAGTATACAGTGATCATCGTGCATTACAATTTCTTATGTCTTCAAAATTAAATCATGATAGGTTAAAACGTTGGGCATTGTTTCTGCAAGAATTCCGCTTCACAATAGTCTACATTCCCGGCAAGGAGAACATTGTTGCGGACGCGCTGTCACGCGCACCGGCTGGGCTTGAGAAAAGTAACACAGAAGGCAACCTCGAGAAAAATTTCAGTATTCTTTACATTCAGAAAGTCGCCTTTGAAAACTTCATCACCACATCTTTAAAGGACATTGCTCATGAACAAGATAAAGATCCGATTTGGAAAGATATCAAAAGTAAATGGCATGAAAAGACACACACTCAGATTCGGCATTATTACCTGGTTAGAAACAACATACTCTTCAAACGCTGCACTGTTGATGACAAGCTATGGGTACTTTGCATTCCAGACGATTTTGTTAATAAGCTCATTTGGTACATTCATTTCAGCTACGCACATTTTGGCCCACGAAAATGTTATCATATTCTTCGAACGACTTGTTATTTTAACAATATGGAAAAGAGAATTCGAAGAGTCTTGTCTATTTGTAAACTTTGTCAAAAGGCGAAACCATCTACTATCTCACATCGTGCTCCGTTATCTCCTATTATTCCTTCTAAATTAAAAGAATTTGCTGCTGTTGATCTCTTGGGACCCCTTGTCAGAACATCGAATGGATTTTCGTACGTTCTAGTCGCTGTTGAACTTACTTCAAAATTTGTTTCTTTCACTCCGTTACGTAAAGCCACTGGACGGTCTGTATCCAACGCCTTTGTTAAAAATTTCTTACGTGAAGTTGGACACGTTAGTAAAGTCATTTCAGATAACGGACCGCAATTCAGATCTGCTGTTTGGTCACGCATGCTTCGGAATCATAAAATCAAACCTGTTTTTATTTCATTGTATTCACCACATTGTAACCCGTCTGAACGGATTATGAAAGAAATCAATAAGCTTTGCAGACTTTATTGTCACAGAAAGCATCAGCATTGGGACAGATATTTACACTTATTTCAAAATGTGCTGAATGAAATGCCTCATGATTCCACTGCTTTACCACCTACTCTTGTACTGAAGAATGTAGAACCTCCGAACAGAATCAGAGAGCTTGTACCTTTCCCGAATACACGTAAACTTCGCCACAAAGACATAATTGATTTGGCTCTTAAAAATATAAAATCTGCAGCAGACAAAAGGAGAAAACTACACGGTAAAGCAAATGCAAAGAAATTATGTATTGGTCAGAAAGTTCTCATTAAAGCTCATTCATTGTCACATAAGAAGAAACACTTGAGTCACAAATTCTTTCTAGTTTACAATGGACCTTACAGAATCCGACGTATACCACATGATAATTGCGTTGAAGTTGAAACTCTGCGTACTAGGAAGAGTAAAGGTTTACACCACATTTCTCATGTAAAACCATTTATTGACAGATAATCTGCTTTTTAACTTAGTCTTTGCAATTTTCACTTCACGCTACTTGTACAATTTGTCACACTGAGAAACTGTTAACATGCAACTATGTTTTAAAGCTAACTAACCATCCAGTCAAGAACCAAGAGAAATTATTTAAACAGAAATTACGAATGCATTGTTATTGCGAACAGACGACACAGTGTAATTGTGTGTGTACATTCTTGCTTGTTAGTTGCACGATTAGAACATTTACCAGCACTGCTAATGAAATTTTCATGCAACATTTTGGTTTGCTTGAGAGTGGATTCAGGATTTGAAGTACTTTCTGTGAGATTCAAGATGACTTAGTATTTGGTTTCTTTGACAGCTACACGATTATATCACGATGTTACTAATGAGTGACAATTTACAATGTTGCTTTTGCGGTGTATCTGTTTTATATCTGCACAGTTTTTTCTGAATTCTTCTATAAAGTGAGACATGTTTTAGTGGTGACTTTTGTGCTATTGCTACAAGGAGACAGCCTTTTCCGTAGGACAACAATACGTTACAGCACAGTACTTTCTTCATCACGGCAATAAGCGTAATAACTAAGTTATCTATACGCAAAGCATTTCACTTTTGTGTATCATGAGGTAAGTACATTGACTTCTGCAGAACTTAGCTTTCGGAGGACAATAACTACGACACTTCCCAGAGATTATCTTACAGCAAGACGCATATTTAGCGCTAAAGGACACGTATTTGAGTGATTAATTTTGTACTTAAAACATTTATTTTTAAAGATTTTTGAATTACAACGAAAATTTTCCGTGATACATTTCATTCCATTGCTGTAATCTGTAACACCTGAGGGTATAATTACAATAAACCTCAGGGGGGTACACGCTTACTTTGTGTACCATGTGTTTGGCAAGCACAAGGAGCCCTAGCTAATATGGTATTTGCTTATACAATTTAACACATCGGTACCATATTTCTCTAACACATAAATTACACAGCTATCTGATCATTTAACAGAGAAACAAACATTTTTTTTCTACGTCAGTGACACATGTTTACGCAATTACAGAGTTGGATTACTTCACACTTAAGAAATTGTACTTTGTCTATACTTTGTGAACTGTTCATATTTTTTCGGAACCATTGTGATACTATGAGAGCTTTGAATGATGTATTTGGTATGAGATCATGATTTTTAAAGTACGTTTGAGGTAGATGACACTACTGAAATGAGCAGAGAATTTTCTTTAGGTTTTGAAACAATTGCAGAAAGCTACGACGTTTTTGAGATTTGACTGAGGTGTTATGATTATTACGACGACGATGTGTATTATGCTGTTGAAGTATGTTTATGTCAATAAGATGATGCTACCATATATGAGGAAGGTGATTACCTGTTTATATGTATATGAATAATGAATAGAAGATAGGGACTCTTGACTTGTGAAAAAGGTTGTTGGAAACCAAGAATCGTACTTTAAGAGTTATGAAATGTGTGTGTAAATGCGTGAATGAGACTGTCACTGCAGCGGAAACTGCTGTCGTAAATATTTCTGTAAGAAAGTGACCACCTGCACGTGCGTCGTCGGCACACAGCTGTGTCAGACACCTGGAGAACAAGCCATTAGAGTGAGGGCCTTTCCGGAAGCACAGGTAGAAAAACAAAAAAGGGGTTAACCAATGCTATTGACAATCCTTTGTAGAGGGCATCGCTAATGCGACACGCTCGTTACTTGAAAACATATGATTTTTGTAATGCGTTGGGGGCACACAGCTGTGTGAAACACCTGGAGAATAAGCCATTAGGATGTGCCTTTCATCGCTAATGCGACACCCTCGTTACTTAAAAATTTATGATATTTACTGAAATGCCTAACAAAATGACAAGAAATATTTTTACATCTGCACACCTGATTATGACAAGAGTCTTTGTACGAGAGTTGAGAGCCATTAACTTATGAAATGAAATGTCACATGACTACTGAATGATATTTTTATGCTTTGGTTTGTGTAATTGCTTATTTCATTTGATATCTGGTTTCCAGCTGTGTTGCAGCATTGCTTTTATAAAATGAGATGCATTTGCTAATGTGAACTCTTTCTGTCAACAGATCTATTAAATGATAATTTTGTAATCCACATTCTTTAAAGAAGGAGCACTTGGAAAGGAAAGAACAATACGAAGTAACTCGTAACAGTAACACTTAATTTTCTTTTCAGGTACATGGTAATATTTTTTTACAATAAGTTGTTATGGTGCACCACTTTAATTACATAGACATTAAGATGTGAATATGCATTTCCCTTGTCTGCATTGTTGTTTTTACTGTAATATTTTTTCTGCTTGAGCTATATCATGTTTAGGTATAGGTTGCTGCTGTTTGTCAGGCATAGTGTTACTGAATTTGACTTTGTGTTACTCTTCTAAGCTAGTTTTTCTTGTTTCCTGCATTGCCTTATATTAGTTGTAATATTGCACTTGCTTTGCTAATTTATGCTGCTTGCTTTGCCATTTCTATTTTTTGTCATTGATGTTTGTGTTAATTATTTTTTTTGCTGCATTGCCTCGTCCCTTGGTATATATATCTGAGCTCAGTAGATTTAAGTTAGCTTAAGAGGGGGTAGACTATATAAGAAACTGACTATGGAGAATAGGTAAAGAATGCATTGCGAAGAAAGATTTGGGCCCCAATGAGTATTGTACAATCAGAAATAATTATTTTGAAAGAAATATGAATAGAATACAGGAACGAGGTATAGGTAGGATTTTCTTGTAAATAAATGATGGGGTAAGCAATATGTGAACATATAAATACAGAAAGCATGCTTGGATAGGATTTTTTTGGTGGAAGCAAAGGTTGAAATAAGACGAACGATCTATGGAATGAAGGGAGATCTCCAAGCAAAATACTGCAGTAAACCAAACCCTGTCCTTTCCTCTTTGCTGCTTTTTCCAAATATGTAATTGTGTGTTGTCCTTTCCTTTTGGTGTTATCCCACTATGTGTTTGTGTACCCTTGTGTATTTGTGTTTTTTTCCTGTCTTTATGTGTTTAGCTGATGAGAGCTATGTTGTAGAATTTTTCTAATATTCTGTTATTTTCTTTGTAAAGATGCTTAGACTTTATTTATTCTGCTTTGTTTTAATGCTCATGTGTGAAGTTGACGTTTCAAAAGTTATTCTGATCTTTTATGTATGTACTCATGTCATCATTCCTGTAACACTGATGTATATGTTTATTTCTATTCTTTTGTAAAGCCCCTATTACTACAACTATTATCTGTATTGTTATGTTTTTAATTATGTATTTTGTACCTTTGTCATTGTATTCTTATGTTATAAAATTGTAATTGACAGCAGTTCATCAAATTAAGTAACTTGTAAGTTCCATCTCACTGCACACATATCTGTTGGTCATAGTATATGGACAATATGTGAGAAGTAGGGACTGATAGTGTTTGCACGTGTGTTGATAATTCAGCAAGGGACTGGATAACAGCATTGCTGGTTCTAAGGACAATTCCACAAACTTTGTGAGTGCACAAGTGGGGGTATATGGACTTGCTATCTTCTCTGCAAGACTCTTCGATGGTGATTGTGCACCTGCACAGTCGCAACAGATGGCTGCTGGCCATCTCTACAAGGACTACAGTGGGCCTGTCCACAATTTCTACAAGGACTACAGTGGGTCTGCACCTCTGGTGGCCCACAAATACCACAATCTCTACCAGGACTACAGTGGGTCTACTCTGTGATGACCTACCTACCAATATTCTTCGAAACGTCGACTGACTCTGCTGTGGGTTTGCTCTGTTGTGGCCCATTACCTGTCAGCATGTCAAGAGTCAGCACTGTCTTACCGTTGGAAGGACAATACTACTTCTTCAAGACTGCATGGAAATCCACTACTTCTGTGTGCATTGTATTTTACTGCTCAGACTTTGAGCAAACAAACTGCAGGTTTACTCTTATGATGAATGATCAGGACTGTCTTTATTGACTGTGAAAAAATTTTAGCTGTTGACCAACATTGTATCAATAAGTGTGTGCATTTGATATCTTTGTTATTGTAATTATGAAAAATTTTATCAAATCTTTATTGGCCACTGCCCAAAAATATTTTGTAAAATTTTTTGTGGGGAGCATGGGGGCTATGTAAGTAGGCTGTTTAGATTTTTATATGGGTAATGCCACGAAGCGCTCTGTATGAAAATCACTGGCTGTGCTGTGTGCAGTCTGTGGCTAGTTTGCATTGTTGTCTGCCATTGTTGTCATGAACTGCTATAGCTGGATGTTAACAGCGCGTAGCGTTGCGCAGTTGGAGGTGAGCCGCCAGCAGTGGTGGATGTGGGGAGAGAGATGGCGGAGTTTTGAAAAATGTCATGAACTGCTGTATATATTATGAATATTAAGGTAAATACATTGTTTGTTCTCTATTAATATCTTTCATTTGCTAACCATCCCTATCAGTAGTTAGTGCCTTCAGTAGTTTGAATCTTTTATTTAGCTGGCAGTAGTGGCGCTCGCTGTATTGCAGTAGTTCGAGCAACGAAGATTTTTGTGAGGTAAGTGATTTCTGAAAGGTACAGTTTAATGTTACTCAGGGCCATTCTTTTGCAGGGATTTTTGATAGTCAGATTGCGTTGCGCTAAAATTATTGTGTGTCAGGTTAAGCACAGTCTTGTACAATTATTCTAAGTGGACATTTCATATGTCAAAATGTTCTAAGGGGACGTTTCAACTTAACATATCAATTTATTCAGAACAATTTTATGCTCTTCTTCTCCATCTCCTAGAATGTGCTAGTTATTATCAGGAACATTTCAAAATAGAACCATTCCTGTTTTGCGTTTATAATAACACGAATATTGTCTTCAAAGAAGCCCATTAACACTTTTAGGGGAATACACACTCTAAACGAGGTATTTATTGATCCGCCTATGAACCATTCAGCATTTTGTAGGGCGTTCATGTGTGATGTTGATGCCGTGAGGTATGTATTGAGAGTGAATGTGATTCCAACGTTCTTTTATGGTCGATTTCAACTCCAGTGAGTTCATATCTTACTTTTTGAAACAGAAAGGCGAATACATTACGTGTAACGTTCGATGTCACTGCCATTGCTGCAGGATTCTTCATAGGTGTGAATACACCTCCCAATTCCTGCCTAGAATTGTGAAACCTTCTTCATGTTGAATAATCATTTGTATATCCTCATTATCATTAAAAGTTGATGAACCAAACGATTGGTGGGGAAAACATTCCTGTTTCATTATATGGTCGTCATAATGAACTGGAGTTATTATATCGATTGATGTCATTGCGTGGTTTCGTATTTCTTGGGTGTGATCATGTACTGCTTCAACAAAATGTGGTCTCCTGATGGCTGTGGATGTTGTCTTTAAAATATCTGTAATGCTGGTTCAGATGAGGAAGTAAAGTATTTTTCTCAACCCGAAAATCGACTACACTCGCGGTATGATCTGTGACATTCAGTTCGAGATGGTCTAATGTCTAAACGGTCAGTGGGAGGTATTCCGATTGCTGGGAATGTCTGCAAGTTTATAACCTGGACACGTTGCGGGATAAAATGAGAATATGGTATGAACAAACCCGTTGCTGAGGCGTGAATTGGTCGCTATACTCAACTCGAATCGTACTGACTGGTAGTGTATCTTCTTGCTCATTCGACTCATAAACTTTACTAGTGCTCTGATCCAGTACTTGCCCCCTTGAGAAAACTGGTATCGATTTTTCTGAAACTTCATGGCTGAAGTACACGGTCTCTTCCACTGTTTTTATCTCTGTTTGAAATGTATTAACGTTTGCACATAATTTAAATCCTTTTACAAGGCGTTTGATGCACATATTTGAGCAATGAGTATCTTAGGAAGCCTGAGGTAATGCCATAATTTCACAACTTCATAAATGCAGTTTATTATTCGTCTCGGTGGCATTAGCTATGCTACCGCATGTTACAGAGCGATCAATTCGACACTCCACTCCCTCCTGCTTAGATCTACTGGAGGAAAGTAGCTCCATATAATGTAGGTTAACATTCTTCTCAGCGTACGACATCGCAACTAGTCGTCGACTGATTCAGCAAAATGCATTCTGCTTGTTTTCGTGCAATTGTCAGGAGAAACCTTTGTTCTTTGGGATCCACAGTGCAAAATATGTCCTCTAATGACATTATTATTATGAATATCTGCCAGCTACATTGCTATTTAAATGAATTTATCTTATAAATCACTCACGATATGCCCTTTTCAGCATATTACCATCATCGGGTGCTCCCTCAATAAATAACGTAGATCTTAATATTAATGTCTGTAAAACAGATCGGAAAAGTTGTCTGGAATACGTTCGTTTGGTGTTTTTACCTTACGCTTATGCCATGTTCTGTCTTTTATTAGAATTATTAGTTCCTCCGTAGATGTATTTTGGAAACGTACATCCGACTTTAGCAGTTTTTATGTATGCTATGTTTCTCAAGACAGCTTGGATGACATTGGATCAGCGATATTACATATTTTCGTAGTTAAAATTAAAAGTAACTGATGTATGGAAATTCGGTTGTTCTTTTATTGTTTTTATAGGTTTGGTTCTCATTACCTGTTTCCCTGGAATTTGTTTCACTTTTATTTGAGATTTCTATGCTATATATTTATTTTAACTTAATAATTTATTGAACATAATCTGTGAAGTTTTCTTGATGTAATATCTCTGTTGCATACTTTACATGGTGTTATCGCTGCTCGTATGGATATGTATTGTTAAGTATCTCTGATGTATTCCTTTACCCGTTTCTTGCTTAATAATGTGAATAAACTTTCTTATGTGCTTTTTATGCCTTTGTTTATTCAGTAAAGTTTTGGGGGTGGTGTTGTATGTATGTGAATATGTATCTATTATATCTGTTTCACAAGGGTGTTCATTATTGATCCCTTTTGAGTATCATGGAGGGTTTCTAGTGCTTCGTTTGAGGGTTTTACATCTTTTTCTGTTTACAGACTTTGAAAAAATGTGGACTGGTTGTTTTCACTTTCTATGGTGTGCTCTTTATAAAGTTTTTACCAGTTTGTCCTATATAGAATCTGTGGCATGTCTTACAAGAAATTTTGTAAGCCCTGGGGTTGTTGTGTATGGAAATTTTCGAGCTGCCTTTGTGGATTTTGTGTTTGAGGCTGTGTGTGTTTTGATATGAAAAGGTGATGTTGGTTTTGTTGAGTAATTAACGAACTAATAACATATTACCTCCTTTCAGTTTTCACAAAAGAACTATCAATATGTCTGAAATTACTTTCAACGATCAGGAGCAGAAACCATTGGATGAAGGATTAAAGTACACTTTCGAGCCTAGATTACACAATACTGAACAGAATCAACAAGTAGCATCTACAGAACTACCTCTAGGCTTAGCAAACTTACCTGTGAAACAACACAATGAAAATACTATCAAAATAGCGAACGCTGTGGTAAGAGAGCTCAAAATCAGGGAAAGGTACAGTACCTTCTCAATTGAAAAGTAATAAATGGCAATGCAGTAACAATTAAATGATGTAAGGACAATAGTCTAGACATCGTAAACAAAAATGACTATATACAAAAAGTTAAGGATTTATTTAGTAGAATAGTCAATAGAAATTCCAGAAACAAATTTGTAGCCGAACTCAAGGAAACCATAAAATCATATTACACAGTATGTACAGAGTATGAAAAAAGGACATGTATACCCATGAACCCTGGAAAACTAAAGCCCCCTGGACACCCTAAGATACACAAGCAATTGGTTCCTGTGCATCCTGTAATAGGGAATGTTAACAGCCTCACATACTACATAAGCAAGAAATTAAACAACCTTATTAATAAATTTTACATATTCAACAAAAATGTACAATAAGGAATTCTAGAACACCAGCTAAAAACATCAGAGACATAAAAATATCCCCAAATGTAAGATTTGTATCTACCTACATTACTAATCTATGCACATACATCCCTATCCAGGAAACAGTAGATATAGAACAAAACCTACTCAGATATAGAATAATAACAATACAAGACACTACAGAAATTTTACAACTAACAAAACTTGTCTTACAGCAAAATCAGTTAGAGTTTGATAATAAAATATATACACAAAAAGATGGAGTCGCAGTGGGATGTAGCATTTCTGGAACCATAACTCACATATTCCTTAACTGTTCGAAACAAAAAACGCAGCTAATCAAAAATCATATACTACTACAGATACGTGGACGGCACTTTAATCCTCACAGAAGGTACTCTTACTGACGTATACGATAACCATAAAGTACTGAATCAGTTTCACTCAAAAATGAAATTTACCCTAGATCACGAAACTAACAAAACAATTAACTTACTCGACTTAACTTTTAAGAACATTAATAACAAATATTGCTTAGAAATTTACAGAAAGCCTACCGAAACAGACTGTATTATCGTTGTTCACTCATGTCATCTCAAAGCCTACAAACTCGCATTCTTACACACAGATTAATAAAAATGCCACTAGAAGATGAAACAATTCGGAAGGAAATAAAAATCTTTGAATTCATAGCCCAGCAAAACGATTATGACACCAAAATTGTAACACAATTATATTACAGTAAAACACAACCAGAAAAAGACCAAAAGACACAAAGAAATAACTCTAAATATACACACAATGAAATACGTAACCACAACTTATCTAGGCAACATCTCAAACAAAATTAACAAATTATTCAAAAACCGACATCACCTCCACATATCAGAGCGTATACAGCCTCAATCACAAAAACCACAAAGGCAGCTCGAAAATTCCCATACACAACCACGGAACTTACAAAATTTCATATAAAACATGCCACAAATTCCAAGTAGAACAAACTGGTAGAAACTTCAACAGTAGATATAAAGAGCGCACCATATAAATTGGAAACAACCCATCCTCATCTTTTCAACATCTAAAACAGAAAAACATGTCGTAAAACCCACAAACGAAGCACTAAAAATCTTCCATGTTACGCAAAAGGGAGCGATAATGAACATCTTTGAGGAAACAAATATATTCACTTGCATACAGCAACTCCAAGTTTACTGAATGAATAAGCCAACCTAAAGTACACATAAGTATAAAAAAATTTATTCACATAATAAAATAAGAAAAGCAATGAAGTAATAAATATCCATAGTAACAGTGATGACAACATGAAGAGTACACAACGAAGACATAACACCAAGAAAACTTCTCAAATCACAGACTGCAACAAAAGTATGGTAAAGTAAAAATTGAACAAAAACTTATTCGATGTCCAGGCGAAAACGTAATTATAATCAAACCTATAAAAACAATAAAAAATAACCGTTTCTTCACATGTCACTTACTTACAATTGTAACTATGTAAACATGTAATATTCCTGGTCCACCGTCAAGAGAAAAATAGCATGAACAAAAACCGCTAAAGTCGCATATACGTCTCCAATGTACATCTAAGGACAAACTAATAATTCCAGAAAGAGATGGAACATGGCAGCAACGATATTACATGTAAGATAAGAAAACCAAAGGAATATATTATAACTTTTTTATTCATAGTTACAGACCATTATATTAAGACCATCATTTATTTATGTATTTAGAGAGCACCCGATTATAGCAATCGTCTTTGGCGATGTATCTCGCATAAACACACTGTAAAATCTTGCGATTGTGAGTTTTATGACGATTTAAAGCTGGCCTATGTTTGTAAGCACTCTGTGCAGTAGTATCGCTCTGGCTTTTTTTATGTCTGCCTAAGCCACTTCTGTTTGGTTTTAAATATGGTCCTTTACTGACAGTAATAGACTTCATCGTCATGTTATGCCTTTTAGTCTCCTATAGGTTCTTGTCTCTTTTATACATTCTTTACTGTTCGAGTGATGGGAGTGCCTCGTTATGCTGGCAGCCAAGCAAATGCAGGAATTAAAAACGGAATTACGCCACCGCGTGTGTCCTTTCCTGCCACAAGGCATCTTCCACCAGTGTTGATTGAATGTCATTTTTGGAACATCCCTTAGGTTTTTCCTTCTTTAGTGTGCGACAAACTGCAGTAATAATTTGACCGAAGGTTATTCCAGGACACAATTTGAGTTTGACACACATTGCCTTATCGATCACAAATGCGCAATACATTGTACAATGCCAATGTCTTTTCGTCGAATATCTCCCTACCTTCACAGGCTAATATGCAATGATTTTTATTTTCAGCCTAAGCAATATCATGCTCCTTACATGCGTTGTGTAGCATATTAATTCCCTTACCACTACAAGATAGAAACATTTTTTCAACTTTGTCTTAGGTCCACAAAAATTGTATCCAGGGATATGAAGTTCAACTGTCAGGTTCTAGAGAATACAACTCCCATCTCTGCTGACACATTTCCTAGCGTTTACGCTAAGCCATGATTTGAGGTTTACGTGTTCTATAATCAAGCAAACTGCCAACGTTCACCCAACTGCTGTGCTTTGATGGGAAACCAATCCACTTTACGAAGAATACATCTAGTACATTGCTTATCTGAAAGTCCTGTATTTAAAAACCCCGAGCAATTTCTTCACTATCACTGTCTTACTTTGTGTGCTGCTCTTTGAAAAAATGTAAATATCTCCATTGATCAGATAGATAGGTAGGAATTATCAAACGTGGATTTATATTTACCAATAAATACCACGTCATATATTTTGAACTTCTGCTTTCATGGATCCATCGTCTCCATAGGACTGCATACTGTACTTAGAAGCCCAGTATCATTAACATCAATTGGTCTATTCTTAATTGTGTGCTGGGTTGTGCGATTTTACTCGTCAGTGATTTGTGGTAGAATGTGTAGCCTTTTGTATGGCACTTGTAAATTAAATTGCTTACACATCTGGTTTTGATTGTCCTATTCAACTTATCAAGAATACCATGTTTCAGATGTGGGATTGCCAAGTAGTGGTTTATCTCATATTGTTCCATTAAAACTTTGGAACGCCTATTGGAAAATTCATCTGAGTGGTTGGTTTGAAGATTGTCAGGACATAAAATCTTTGAGTCTGTAGCAATTGTTCAAAAACCACCGCAACTTCCTTCCCCATCTTTAGCTTCATATGCAGAGCCCAAGTGAATTTGGAATGTATATCAAAGATCTGTAGAATGTACACGAAACCTTCATTCAATCTTGAGTGTTTTCACATGTCTACATGATCAGCCTGTCATAAATCTTCGAGTCTTCGTATTATCACATGTCTGTGTCGGAACGTTGCATGCCAGCTTGTGAAACTTGTGAACATTCATCTCAGTGACTACTCAGTGTTGCTTCTTTCTTGAAGTTGTGGTATAACTTCGTTCATGTGACCTGTATTGCATGCAGAAGCTGATGCTGTAAGTAGTCTTAATCAAACTATGGTTTCATTCAGGTCACCGTAATATATAATCTTGAGAATAGATTGTTCAGTCTTTTAGGCTGAACTTCAAACCCTTTACCTGCACTAGGTGCGGATGCTAACGTTGGTTTAGTAATATTCTTGTATTTGCCACTCTTTGACTCTTACATTCGTTCTTTTGAGGTGTTGGCCTTTCTACGCACACTACTCATGTGTAATATTTCACCACACGGTTTTATCTCTTTCAGGAAACAATTTTTGACAATTGAAGTTAAGTACATCTGCTCTAATAGAGTGGCCTTTCTTTGCGACTTCTTATGCCTAACTCGTATTGCTGCCCGAGTAGTGGGTGCTTTCCTAACATACATGGTTTCGTCCTGTAGACCCCATATTTTCTGTCTTAACCCATGCTTCCTAAAGGTTAATAAATGCGGTAATGCCGTCCTCTGGTCGGACAGAGCTCTACGAGCTTCCCAACTTGCCTACCATGCACAAGTTACTCCTGCCCACTGTGGCAGGTTCCAGACGCTGTCATTGGATCTATACGGGCAGAAAACTGTGCCATTCACATGCGACAGGAAGTCAGTGATTTTAACTCCTCACGACGATGGCGAAGACAGTCATCGAAAACTAGAGCGTTTTATTTGGAGTGGCACGGTTTGTAAACCGAAAGATTTTATTGAAGCATGCCACTGTGAAAGACCCTTAGGACTCATGAAATGAAATGTCGGTTCCTACATGCGCTTGGTAAATATACTACAAATTCTGATTGTCCTGTTTGGAAGCAAGAATGAAGTTTTCATTCTTGCAATTCAATAAATCGGCTTGTTTGTGGTGACCAAAGCAGGAATACTTCCGCGTCCCATTCCGCTTCACACTTAGACATCATAAAATATCTATATGCTGCCTAGATTCACTTTTTCAGGCAGTGGAATATGCTTTTGCTAAATGTCTAATATGTTACTCCCACAATGCCATGCAAAATATCCTACAATTGTCGATATTATGGCTAAAGCAAGGTTTTTGAAATAGCATTTAAGCTGAAGAAAGGCAGATACTCTACTAAAATCACATTTGTAAAATTTTTATCCACAATGACCGATTTCGCTAAACAGAGCTACCATCATTTGTTCTTAGTACTGGTCAATACATGTGGCCACTTTTTACTACAAATGTACTCTATTGACCACATAGCCTATACTGAGATGAGATGTTGGTAACCGTTCTTAGCGAAACCAGTCATAGTAAATAAAAGTTCGACAAATGTGATCTTGGGCGAGAAGTCGTCTTTCTTCATGTTGAATACTTACGTATCGCTACTTATTAAGCAGCATAAGCAAGTTAACTAATTGAAATAATACGTACATGGTCGTGCGGTAGCGTTCTCGCTTCCCGCGCCCGGGTTCCCGGGTGAGATTCCCGGCGGGGTCAGGGATTTTCTCTGCCTCGTGATGACTGGGTGTTGTGTGATGTCCTTAGGTTAGTTAGGTTTAAGTAGTTCTAAGTTCTAGGGGACTGATAACCATAGATGTTAAGTACCATAGTGCTCAGAGCCATTTGAACCAATAATACATACATGCTCGAAGCGGACTCCCTGAGGATGTGTTAACAGTGTTAGAACAATATTAGTCTTCCTACAACCTGGAGGCCCGATAGTTATAGCACATATTTTATTGCGAAGTAATGATCCATTCGTCTTCTTCTTCCAGCTTCCAGCATCTTCACTGCAGGATCAATCGTTTACTGCAAGATTATTCTGATGAGGTTGTTACATCTATTTAGTCATGCTTCTAACCACCCATCTGCACTGCTATGCCGTGGGTTTAATAGGGAAATAAATAACACAAGCATGGCTCTTAAAGTTTATAGACATTTGCATGTACCTGAGTATATAAACAAATGTAAATACGATCGTACTACTATTGTCACTTCTGGAAAAGTTCAATCAGGCATTTCCAACCCCCATCGATACACAGCAGTTATCGTTGAGTTGAACTATCGTCTGTTCCACTGAGCGGATATCTCGATGAGCTATCTCCAGCAGATACCCCACAATGTCTCACAGGATCTGTGGCCATATGAATGTCACCTTAGTCGACGCTGAAGCTCACGCTGTGTTGCATAGCTGGCAGATATTAAACTCTTAAAAGTCTGCTCCTGTTGTTGAATTAACCGTTCCAGAGGTATCCTATAGAGACTGCATGATCGTCCAGAATCACTGATGAGAGTGAACGTTTCTGTGGAACCGCACTGATACGTACACTGACACACCACATAGTCGATGCCTTTTATCCATGGATAATATTACTCTGATGTCACTAAATCGAGAGTTTTAAAATACGACCAAAGGGTATATCATACCGACAATGACACGCTTACGGCCACAGGTGTTCAAACTGTAGATCTGATTAAACTGAATTATTTTCACGTCAAGTGGCTGTTGCTGGAGTGACTTCACTTCGGCTGCAAGGAAAAGTATCAATTACTTAAAAATATTTGCGTTTTTTCCTAATCGACATCCTCGGTATTATTCCTTAAAGCGCTTCGGTGCAGGGAGTGTTGTTGATATATGTCTTGACATCCTTAATCTTTGACAGTTGTCTCACAGATGGGTGAACTACAGGTCTAGTCGCGACGCCTATTGCCAGTTCATCAAGGCTATTATTATCTTTGATACCAAATATGCAGTTATCCATGTAATATTGGTTAAAGCATTTAGGCGATTCATGTGTGTGCTGTAACCGCAACAGCGTCTGTTATGATGACGTACGCCTTGTACTGAATAGCACTCTGCTTGGCTGATGAGCATATTCACACACCGCGCAGCCCTACTGTCGTATGCTTTAATGTCGTTGTTACAGCATCACAGTGAACGCATCCTCCTTCAAAACTGCAAGTGGCTGCGTTGATTTTTTTTCACCTTTCTTTCTTTCTTTCTTTTGTAGGATACCTCCTCATTGCAGATGGTTGCTGCTGATGTGAACACCTCCTCTAGCACTGTAGTAGCAAGAACGAAATATGTGTATAACGGCCGGCCGGAGTGGCGGTGCGGTTCTGGGCGCTACAGTCTGGAGCCGAGCGACCGCTACGGTCGCAGGTTCGAATCCTGCCTCGGGCATGGATGTGTGTGATGTCCTTAGGTTCGTTAGGTTTAATTAGTTCTAAGTTCTAGGTGATTGATGACCTCAGAAGTTAAGTCGCATAGTGCTCAGAGCCATTTTTTTGTGCATAGCGTTATATAAAAATAGTAGTAATAGTTAGGGAAGGATGAATACCTATTGAGATTACTGACGCATCTTGCGTGGTGAGAGACTGGACAGATCTTTTAAAAATTGTAAACAATTCCAACATATGCAGCATGGTGTGTTGGAGGCCACAATCACGTAATGCATCTTCTTGGATTCCGTTGCATTAGCATTATTTGCAGATCGTCTGCAAATGGTCTTGCACTATCATGCTTTTCCACCCTTGATGCAGAAAGTTGTGAGTACATTTTTCTGATAGAAGTTTACAAAAAATAGAGTTGTCAAATCGTTCAGTGGTCAGCACAAGTGTCTCGTCAATTAAACACTGAGACCTAAACGTAGATAAAGACAGCGACGAAATGACAGTGATGCGTTTCACATGAGCAATTATGAACGCTGACGCGATGCTTTTGTGTAGCACATGAGTGTCACCGTCAGATCTTTTGAAAACTTTTCTTTTTCATGCATATTAGTTACAATATCGTGCAATTGGTCTTTTGGCAATGTAGCCAGCAAACAAGGTGATACATGGAACACGCTTGATGTCACCAGATCACAGTTTCACTACAATACAACGGCGGCAAAACTGCATTGCATGCAGTTGGCTGCTGAATGGAGTGTTGTCATCAGCCACTTCGGGTGGCACGTACGTGACAACATGCATGCAAATTAAAGATTGCTCAGCTGAACTTGTACGCCATTGGCTGTCGAGTGTCTTGATTCCCAAATAGCCGTGGTGCATGTGGACAGATCCGGTTCCTCGAATGACCATGGAGATAAGGAAGTGCTGATGCTGATGTCAACGAAACTCCTGCTCGTTAATATACTACGTAGTTTAGTGAAAATACAAACCAGCGTGACAAACATTCAGATTTGGCTGCCAAAAATGGTTGGAGTCGAGGCCCATCCTTTATACATTTTCGTCCCGCTTTCTCATCCAGATCAGCAGGCCAGCCATCGTTGCTGCCCTACGAAACGATTCCTCTCTGTCTCCCGAGAAATGCAGTACACTCTGGTCATCTGAAGAGGCTCCTTTTTCTCCATTAAGTTATCTAATACTTTTTTTCTTAATCATTGCAGTTTTCATTATTTATTTGAAATAATTACGATAACTTCAGAGTTCAACATATGAGAACTGCACTGCATCATTCACCCATCGTCGTTTCTACTTATTAACGATTATTTATATGACATTCTTGGTCGTGGGATCGAACACAAGTGTAAGACATGGAGGTCAATGGCACCCCTAGCGTTCCGCGCTACGTGACCTACCTCGGGGCTGTGGAACTCACCGCCGCTATGATAGCGTTGCAAACATCAAAGTGTCCACAGTTCTCGCTCCAGTTCCTGGAATAAACGGGCGTTTCTTGCACTATGAAGGTCATTGACTCAGATCTACCCTGACAGAATGAAGCCTCCGGTGCTGCTAACTACCTTCTCACATTCAGTTATTATGAGACACGTTACATCTTCATATTTTTCATTCCACGCTCAGTCATAATGTTACTATGTTAAATTTACGCTGATCATGCAGACGTTACAGTAACAGTTTTTCCATATCTTGCTCGTGGCATTTGGTAGCGTTTACCCTTCGAAAAAAGGCCTTTTTCCTTCACCCTAAAGAAACAGCGAAGACTATATGGAAAAGAAGCAATGAAGACTACATGAAAGCCAAAGGACATAGGTTGTGCCTAAAATGTATTACCCTAGCCGGCCGGTGTGGCCGTGCGGTTCTAGGCGTTTCAGTCTGGAACTGCGTGACCGCTACGGTCGCAGGTTCGAATCATGCCTCGGGCATGGATGTGTGTGATGTCCTTAGGTTAGTTAGGTTTAAGTAGTTCTTAGTTCTAGGGGACTGATGACCACAGATGTTAAGTCCCATAGTGCTCAGAGCCATTTGAACCATTTTTTTTTTGTACTACACTACCTTGTGCCCATACCCAGTCAGTATGGAACATTTTAATTTTCGAACGACAACCAAATCGGTTGAGACAACAGTTTCGTTTATGACTTACATTCGAGGATCAGCTGAAACTTGATGTGTTAAATTGCAAGTTACTGTGTTCGCTTTACACGAAATATTGCATTCTGTCAGTCTCCAGTTTCAGTCTCAATACTGATGGCAGCGAACCCTGATACCAAAAAAGTTCCAGAGCGTCTCACTTCAGTCGCTTTTCACTGCTTGTGTAACAATACAGTGAACGACCAAAAGAATTCCACTGCTTTAGTTTGCAGCGTACGACAACAGTGGTTTGCTTAATTTATGGGACTTTTCGCCACGTATTCGCGGCCCCTCATTCTTGGGAAGGGAAACAGAGGTTTTCAAAGCATAAACGCTGAATAAACGGCTAATCACGTTCTCATACTAGACGTTACACTAGGAGCGTAAACAACTGCACAACAGGTAACCAGCTACAACAAATGCGGTGAGATTATTTTTAGACCGCGATGGCTGTTTTCCTGGGTGAAATAGTTGCTATACATAGAACGCAAAATATACTAATGCACATTATAAACTACTACTCATGGTCACCATCGTGAAGAGAATTAGAATCAAACGCAAAAACAGCCTACTGAGGCGTAAGTAGACAGGAAATGGAGAAATGGTTTTATTCCGTCGCCTTCTAGCTGTAAAATTTGCAGAGACAGGTGAGTGGAAAGTCGTGTAGAAAGGCCAGTGAGCCCCGTGGCGGCTTTACTTGGAAATGGAGCTTCTGCTGGCTGCTGGGGCCTCTCTAATGGCCGCTTGCACTGCGTGATGGCCTCATCCTTCCTGTAAAGAAACTTCTGACGCAACTCCTGCGGTCGCAAAATAGAGAAGGCGAGTTCGATAAAATGCAGTATTTATTCGTATTCATTTGGTATACAGACACATTGAAATAAGTCTGCTTATTTCACGAATGTTGACTCATTAACAAGTAGCTTCTGTCCTTAACCATTCCTGATGTCTATTATCTGATATTAACTCTTATGTATCACAGCTCTCGGCAATTTCAAGGTCCCTTTTCGTTGGTAACATTTCGTGGCTCTTGTGAACTGACTCATGGCGCTTCGGTATACTAGCAGTTGCACGAAGGTACATTCACGACAAAGAGTAACACACGATGTTAGAACATACACTGATGCCTGTTAGTATGTTGAACACGAAGGAAACAGGTTATTTTAAAAGGGAGAGCCTCGTTCCGGAAATTCATGGTTTGGGTTTTGCTCCAATCTTTGACAGAGACTGGGAATGACGATTGTTGGTAAACATCTACGTGCTTTCTATTCTTGCAGCTATTTCAAGGGACGACAAGATCTCAGAGCTCGTATTAAAAATGATGTAACCCAAAAAAAAAAAAAATAAACAGCTCTTGCGCCTCTACTGTACAATCTATACGTCGAAGAAGCAGTGACAGAAATCAAAGATAGATTGAAGATTGGGATAAAAATTCAGTGTAGAATTATATCAGTGATAAAATTCAGTGTTTACAATGTTATCCTCAGTGAAAGTGAAGAAAACTTATTGAATCCCCTGAATGGAATGAATAGACTGATGCCTAGAGAATGTGGTTTAAGAGTAAATTGAGGAACGACGAAACTACTAAGGAGTACCTGAAATGACTAACAGATAAAGTGCAAGAATTCTGCTATTTTGGAAGGAAAATAACATAAGCGGGCGAAGTAAGAAGTATATAAAAAGCAGATGAGCTCCACCGAAGTGGGTTTCCTGTCCAATGAATATCTACTAGCATGAAATATAGGCCTTAATTTGAAGGAGAAATTTATGCCTTTAGAAAAGCATTGTTTGGTGGCGAATAATGGATTAAGAGAACATCAGAAAAGATGAGACTTGTAAGGTTGTAGTGTATGAAGAAAACGTTTCCTGGGGATTTATTATGACCTTGAATTTGCAATCAGGAAATGTTTAAAGAAAAACTGCATGAAGCGAATGAATATCGTATAAACCCCCAAGAACCTGTTTTACTTCTGAAAACTTCAAAAGCAAGCCGCAATATGAGGAATTTCCCAATTTTGTTAAAATTCTGATAGTAAAATTCTTTAATAGTGGAAAGCAGAAAAACACTTTGAAGCTAATTTGACAAATAAGGACACAGTATATTGTAATTTTGCTTACCAGTAACAGTGAAATCCAGATAAATTTGCAAGAATGAACGGAAATATGATGTTAAGTGGCATGTAAGAGAAGATCGCTTACTTTGACAGCTCTAATACGTTAAATTGAACCAATGGCGAGTAACCTACTTCTTTGTAATTGGTCGGTGTAAGTACTTTCAATGGCGGATGACTCAACATACACGTCTGGACACATTTCACAGTACAACATATAAAAGCAAAAACAAATAAAACGATGGCAGTAACTACTGTTAGTGGTGGGGGTCAACAATCACTGAAGGTGAACAGTCTTCGCGATGCACTTCTTTTATAAGCGGAGAGAAACATTAAGAGATAGAAAGAAAATAAAACTGGTTACAATTGTGAGTTTTTCGAAGAGTTGTTTTGAATCTTATCTGTTCTGGGTCGGCGTGATGTGATGACGGCGGTGGAAGCAGTTGGGAGTTGATGGTATGAATCCTATAAGTTCATTAAGTCGTGTCCTTGGCATTAATATTTCCTCTTTCCTTACATCCTGTTTCGGCTGGCGATGGTAATAAGTTGCGTAACATCCATTTGTCGTAGGCCAGAACAAAGAAACTGTTAATGCAGCACTTGAATTAGTTCAGTTGCTACTTTCACACACGATAGGTTGGCACAACCCATACATCGTGTTCAAACCAACATTTTGTATAATTTACCAACTGCGAAGTTAGACAGTCCATATGCTGTCAATATTCATGGTTCACGATAACACTGTTCCCGCGAAAACAATTACGTAGCAATAGACTTCACATCGGCGGTTAGTGTTTTCGCATACGTCTACATCTACATCTACATACATACTCCGCAATTCACCATACGGTGCGTGGCGGAGGGTACCTCTTACCACAACTAGCATGTTCTCTTCCTTTTCCACTCCCAAACAGAACGACGGAAAAATGACTGCCAATATGCCTCTGTATGAGCCCTAATTTCTCTTATCTTATCTTTGTGGTCTTTCCGCGAAATGTAAGTTGGCGGCAGTAAAATTGTACTGCAGTCAGCCTCAAATGCTGGTTCTTTAAATTTCCTCAGTAGTGATTTACGAAAAGAACGCCTCCTTTCCTCCAGAGACTCCCACCCGAGTTACTGAAGTATTTCCGTAACACCCGCGTGATGACCAAACCTACCAGTAACAAATCTAGCAGCCCGCCTCTGAATTGCTTCTATGTCCTCCCTCAATCCGACCTGATAGGGATCCCAAACGCTCGAGCAGTACTCAAGAATAGGTCGTATTAGTGTTTTATAACAGGTCGCCTTTACAGATGAACCACATCTTCCCAAAATTCTACCAATGAACCGAAGACGACAATCCGCCTTCCCCACAACTGCCATTACATGCTTGTACCACTTCATATCGCTCTGCAATGTTACGCCCAAATATTTAATCGACGTGACTGTGTCGAGCGCTACACTACTAATGGAGTATTCAAACATTACAGGATTCTTTTTCCTATTCATCTGCATTAATTTAAATTTATCTATATTTAGAGTTACCTGCCATTCTTTACACCAATCACTAATCCTGTCCAAGTCATCTTGTATCCTCCTACAGTCACTCAACGACGACACCTTCCCGTACACCACAGCATCATCACCAAACAGCCGCACACTGCTATCCACCCTATCCAAAAGATCATTTACGTAGATAGAAAACAACAGCGGACCTATTACACTTCCCTGGGGCACTCCAGATGATACCCTCACCTCCGATGAACATTCACAATCGAGGACAACGTACTGGGTTCTGTTACTTAATAAGTCTTCGAGCCACTCACTTATTTGGGAACCAATCCGATATGCTCGTACCTTAGTTAGGAGTCTGCAGTGGGGCACGCTTTCCGGAAGTCAAGGAATATGGCATCCGTCTGATACCCTTCATCCATGGTTCGCAAGATATCGTGTGAAAAAAGGGCGAGTTGCGTTTCGCAGGAGCGATGCTTTCTAAAGCCGTGCTGATGCATGGACAGCAACTTATCTGTCTCGAGGAAATTCATTATATTCGAACTGAGAATGTGTTCGAGAATCCTGCAACAAACGATGTTAAGGATATTGGTCTGTAATTTTGACGATCCGTCCTTCTACCCTTCTTATTATATACAGGCGTCACCTGCGCTTTTTTCCAGTCCCTCGAGACATTACGTTGGGCAAGAGATTCGCGAGAAATGCAAGCTAAGGAAGGAGCCGATGCAGTAGAGTACTCTCTGTAAAATCGAATTGGAATCCCATCAAGACCTGGCGATTTATTTATTTTGAACCCATACAGCTGCTTCACAACCCCAGGGATGTCTATCACTGTGTCCTCCACTCGGGAATCTGTACGAGACTCAAACGGCGGTATGTTTCTACGATCCTCCTGCGTGAAAGATTTCTCAAATGCTAAATTTAAAATTTCAGCTTTCGTTTTGCTGTCTTCCGTTGCCAGGCCAGACTGATCAGTGAGTGACTGGATGGAAGCCTTCGATCGGCTTAACGATTTTACGTAAGACCAGAATTTCCTTGGGTTTTCAGCAAGATCTTTTGCTGTCTCAACAATGACACCGTCGACGAGGTCTGGTCTGTTCGTGGCTACCAGATCTAAAATATCTCCATTACGCGTTGGCTATCAATTTAGCTGCTCAAGACAGTTTTCGGATAATGTTTTCAAAAGTAATTCACACGACGACATGTCTGTACCACCCGTAATGAATCCATAGACATCCCAGTCTATACTAGGTAGGTTGAGGTCGGCTCCGACTAATATAGCATAATCCGGGTACTTCTGCGATAAAGAGTGTAGACTCCCTTTGAATGATTCTAGAACTGTCACGGTGGAACCTGGTGGCCGGTAATAACACCCACCAATTAACTTTATTTCTCCTAGCCCTGTTAAACGTGTCCAGATAACTTCACCATTATACTCTACTTCGACCTCAGTAGACACAATATTTTTGTCAACTGCATTGAAGACACCACCTCCTACGGTGTCTAATCTGTCTTTCCGATAGACTTTCCAACCCTTACTGAATAATTCAGAACTTCCTATCTCAGGGTTCAGCCAGGTCTCAGTCCCGAGAATAATTTGAGCGCCACACGCTTCCTGGAGGGCAGTAAATTCAGGAACTTTATTCCGAACACTCTGAAAATTTATGCTAATATCTTGATAGCTGAAGTGTCTTTACACTGAGCGCGTCCTGATTTCCCTGCCTGCACGTCGACTGGTGCAGGACATCATCAGGACATCTCGCACTACTGTCTAGCCTAAAAAAAAACCCATGTGCACGCCACAAGTACTCTGCTACCCGAGTAGCCGCTTCCTTTGTCTAGTGCACCCCTGACCTATCTAGGGTCGGCCTACAATTCCCCACCCAATAGCGCAAGTCTAGAAATGTGCAGCCAAGACCGTCACAGGGTCGACGAAGCGTCTGGTTGAGACCCTCCACTCGGCTCCAAATCAAAGGACTCCGATCCACTCTGAGAACGATGCTGCAAATAGAGAGCTCTGCTTGCACCCCGCGTGCGAGGCCAGCGGTCTTCGCCAAATCCGCCAGCCATCTGTATGAACTGAGGATCGCCTCAGAACCCAAGCGACAGGCATCGTTGGTGCTGACGTGAGCAACTATTTGCAGACGACTGCACCCGGTACGCTCGATAGCCGCAGGCAAGGCCGCCTCCACATCTTGGATGAGGCTCCCCAACAGACAAACCGAGTGCACGTTGGAATTCTTTCCATCCATGTACGCTATTTCCCTAAGGGGCTCCATCACCCGCCTAACGTTGGAGCTCCCAATAACCAGCAAGCCTTTGCCCCTGTGTGCCTGCTCGGGCCCTGCTGAAGGAGCGGCCACCTGCCCACTGACTGGATGAACGGGCGAGGCCAGCCGGCCAGCCTTCGCATTGGCCCTCCGCCTCGAGCGACGCGAACGCGTTGCAGTCCGCCACTCAGGCTGAGGTGAGGGCGGCCCCAACGCGCCAGGTACACTAGAAGGCGACTGAATCAGAGGACGCAGCAAGCGACACCTGGGGTGTCTCAAGCGACGCGCCAGACCCTCCGCCGTCGCTGCACCTCGAGGCAGCAGCCTGAAGGCGATTGACCGTGGCGAACAGCACGCTCAGCTGCTCGCGAACCGCGGCCAGTTCCTCCTGCGCCCGCACACAACATGCACACACCCTATCCATCCTACTGCTAATATCTGGACGTATAGAGTTGCGACAAATAAAACAGCAATATGCGACTGCACAGTTGCGTCACCAGGGCCAGATTGAGCTGCGATATATGAACAATTACTTACGAACTAAGCAATCAAATGACCACGACTACGCCACTATACAGATATTACAATGCGACCCTACCTCTGTCTTAGTACAAATGACAACCGGCTACGCGATGTTACACTCTACCGTTATTAAAATTTGATACTACCCCTTTCTAATTCGAAAATACGCAAAGATCGGAAAAATTTCACCGCGCAAGCACACAAACACACAAAGAAATTTGAATTAAACCTGCGGAAGTCTTAGGAAAAACTGAATAGGCGACTAGTTTCTGCTACTGCTGCTCGCACACGTCACTCTGCAAGCACAGATGAATCTGCACTGGCCTCTGGCTGTCCAAAACAAACAACTTACTAACGACTCAGCGAATTTATATTCTACGGTTATCAATAAGCAATATTACTCCTCTCAAATAAGAGAATACACAAGGATTATATGTAATTAAATATACAAGCGCACAAACACTCGGAAAGAAATTAAGAATCAAACTACGAAATAAATATGAAAGCTAAATATGCGACTCGCTACTGCACTGGTGCTGCACTACTGCTACACTGATACTTCACCAGCGGCTGCTCAAGGTGTAGGGAAGCAGCCTACTCACGCCTTATAAAATTCTCACCAGTCTTTCCATTGTGTGCCAGCCTAGTCCGCTGTAACTAGCTCTGACGTCATAAATGTTGCGCAATATTTTAAAAATCAACTAAATAACCTGAAACGTTTCTAGCATGTCAGGAATAATACTGAATCAATATGCGTTGAATATCAGTTCAATAACTGTAATCATTTTCGAAATTTGGACGTTTTTCTGTAAAAATCATTGGCGCAACAGAAAAGAGCTACAGGCTTAAAATTTATATTTAGATTCCTTTTTCGTAATAATTTAATAGAAACAGTACTTTGGATCTCACAAATTAAAATTTTAGTGGAAATTCATGATTTTCTGGTTTTTGTCTTAAAAATTAAGGAAGCAAGATAGATAAAGTAGGCGATTAAATAAGGCTAGGATGTTTAAATTTAAGTAGAAGGGAGATCCGCTATAATCATGAAGATGTGAGAAGTTTCAATTGAATAACTATAAAACTATAGCGATAGCGTATCTCCAAAGGGCAAGTTCAGAGCTCGTCTACTGCGTGTAGCGTAATTAAATTAATTCTCTCGCCCAAAATATTTGACTTAGCCACGTCAGACTTTCATTATGATTACTTACCTGTGTGCTGAATGCACATTTAAATTCAGAGCTTCATCGGCCATCAGCAATGGAAGCGATGATTTATTCAATAACTTAAAGTGGTGCTTTACTAGCCCAGCGGCTAGTTGGGGGAGCCGATTTGATCAGGCGTTCCCTTAGCCGTCCGCACCGCGGCTTTATATATAAGAACGCTGCGGGAGAGAGGAAGGCCCCAGTTCTCTCCATGCGCTGAATAGCACACAACCTGTGCCGGGAGTCGCGTCGCGTCGGTATCATTGCTATAAACAGCCTCGGAGGCCGTAGTAAGTTACTTGGGATACGCGTAACCATGAAATCATTTTCGAGTGAAGTGTTAATTCTGGGATGATTTTAATGATATATCTTCAGTTTGCGTATGTCGTATTTTCACGTGCCGCCGCGGGACAGACATTCTACCATTATTTAGCGTGGCGTTTGATGAACATTATCATCAAATTATGGCGAGCATTCATTTAAACATTTAATTTGGACAGTTATAGTTGCATCAGCGCATTAGACTCTGAACTGCTCTGGTAGTTAGATTGTGTGGATTCCTTTTTTTGATCTTTGACTTTCAGAATATAGCGAACGTTTTTACAGGATCGATTTTGATTATGAATCCCAGACAATCTCCTAATTCCTCTGAGCTATAAGCTGTAGCTAGAAGTGTATTTCTCAGATGAAGTGGGCACTAGGAATTCTAATTACAGGCTTCACGTTTTGCTAATCACTTTCTGGTTGCCAATATTGTAGTTAGAGAGCCAGTGTTGAGAACGGCAAAAGACTGCATAAATAATAGGAACATTTAACAACAATTAATTCCACCCGCCGCCCCACATATGGTTAATCGGCCGGAAAATGCATCTTTTCTACATAACATTCTATTTATATTAACAATTAAATTCCACCCGCCGCCCCACAAAGGCTCGTCGTATTCCGTTGTCAAAAAAAATTAGCGATATTAAATTCACAGTTTATGTAATGCACTTCATTTCTAAACCGTCGACGATACTGCCTGTTCGCGAGTGCACTGTTACTGCCACAAGCGTCATTCTGCAAAAACCAACAGCGCTCGCTTAAGACAACGTCCGTTTAGAATGTACAGTCGTGGACAAAACGAGCGAGACCCCTCTCCTTTCCGTTATGCTGATCCGCACAGCTTTAAAGTCTGATAAACAGCATACCAGTCAAGGAGACGAAGTGCTACCAACATACTATGCACAGGCGTGAAATTGACAAACTATCCGAACTTTGTCAGACTGTTTTCAATCATGTGTATGACTATATTAATGCTGATTAGTGTGTTAAACACAACACGTAAATATAAGATGTAAATGAAAGAATAAACTCTAATTAGTATGAACTGTACTAATAAAAATTAATTTCAGCTTATCGAGACAACATAACTGTTTAGTAAGACAAAGTACCCCAAATCGTTACGAATTAGCAAAATATGCGTATTCGGCTGCGAACCGGTCTGTGTCAACGTTCAGACCAGTTATACTGGATTACTGTTGCTGACCTGCCATGAAAAAGTGCAAATTTAGCAATGCGTGAAGATTCATAACGAAATTCAGTTAAAAATCATTCAGTGCCACACGTAAGTCAATTCAATTATTGACAGAAGCGGAAAAAGTAATCAGTAAGAAGTATGAAATGCTACAAGATCTTACATCCACAGGGCGCCGGTACAGAATAAAGGTAGCAATAAAACATATTGGGGGTGCGAGAATTTCTTAAAATTGCTTTACTGCTAGTCTATCTGCCTCCATCGAGATTAGAACCGAAAACAAACCAAACCTCCCTTGCAATAGCAAACACCTTTCACTACGCTAGCAGAAAACCCAGGCAACGATCCCTCTATTATTACACCAGACTTGAATAAGTCGGCAATTTTGCAACGAAAATGGCAAAATGATCTGCAGTTTCTGTTGCATAGATCTTTCTGGACTCTAAAATAAGAATTTTCTACCTTTATGTCACCGCTTATGAGACAATTATTCGGGATGTTTATCTAAATAACAAAATACTGTTATTAGCAAATAAATTTAGCGGGATAATTCTGCAGCACCCCAGGAAATAAACGGCTACATAGCTGCCAAACGTATTATACAATGTTTCGAATTTTCCATTAGACTTGCCACAGCCAGAAAATGTTCATTAGCCGAAGTGTTTCTTAAGTTACCTGGCAATGGGAATGCTTGCACTTCTTAAACGCGGTGGTATTAATACTGGGATCTGAATTACCACGTGTATAGGCATACGGATTTTATTTTCATTCCTCTAAACGTGATTTGGATCGAAAGCATAGCTACGAGTAATATGCTGATGTATCGACTGCAACTAGAACATTTCCAATAAAGCGTAGGGGGGATTATTTATGCGGCCCTCATCTTCAGTAACTCTCGTAGCTATTTTCGTTGTTAGGATTTCGTCACCTAAAATGGTAAAAATGGAACCCTACTAGTCTCACTTTCTTGACCGTCTATCTGTCTACCCGGCCCTTAAAACCCGTTTTGCTAATTCGTAACGATCTGGGGTACTTTGTCTTACTAAAACAGTATGTTATCTCGATAAGCTGAAATTCATTTTTATTAGTACAGTTCATACTAATTTCGTTTCTTCTTTCATTTATGTCTCATATTTACGTCTTACACGTGATTGAAAACAGTCTGAGAAAATTCGGATAGTTTGTCAATTTCACGCCTGTGCATAGTATGTTAGTAGCACTTCGTCGCCTTGCCTGTTATTCTGTGTAGCAGACTTTAAAGCTGTGCGGATCAGCATAACGAAAAGGCGAGGGGTCTCGCTCGTTTTGTCCACGGCTGTACATCATAAAGTCCCATTTCAGACCGTGTCTAACAAGCGAAATTCCGGTATTAATATCACGTTAAATGCACACCATTACTTCACACAATACTTACCGCCACACTCACGCGCCATTCGCGACTGTCTGACACACATTATTCGACCCGACAACTGCCGATACCTCTCTCGTTCCACAGTTCTTACAAAACTTCTGTCTATTGCATTCCGTTTCACACAGTACATTTAATTAAACTATCTGAAATATCATAAAAAAATTCAAGTCCTTACATAACGAACTCGTATGTAAAACAGCAAAGTAAAGATAATCAGACTTCACGTTCTACACTATATAACCAAATGAAAAGTATTCTACGTCACCAGAAATATATCTGTGAAGTACAAAGTAGTATCTCGTTATTAGTCATGGCATCACAAGTGCTACAGAAGACCGCTGAAATTTGTTAGATTGACAGATAATAAATAAGGGTGTTCGCCACAGATTCGCCGATGTAAGAAACATGGAAACAAACAAATCAAGAACTTAAAAACCTTCAACATCGCAGCGCGTCAGCAATCGTTGGTTAATATACTAAAATAACTAAAAATCCGCCTCGATTGCAAAAAAGCACCTATTGTTAAGTGTTAACCCAGCTTTCGGCGTAGATAACTACACCTCCTTCAGGACAACACTTGTGGGTTTTATTGTTGTTCTGAAGGAGGTGTAGTTATCTACGCCGAAAGCTGGGTTAACACTTAACACTAGGTGCTTTTTTCGCAATCGAGGCGGGTTTTCAGTTATTTTAGTAAATCAAGAACTGATGGGCAATGTTTGAAGGCGTCAGGGAATAACTCCGTTGGTATTACAGGGGGCTGTAAGGGTTAAAAACTTCAGGGGATGACAAATATCTGTGGACATAGGGTGCAGTACAGTTGTTATTCTGAGAGGAGTTGGGCAGAATCTAATCAGTCTAAAGGCTGACATTTCAGAAATAAATAACAATATTGTAGGACGAAGTAATAGTTGTCGGACTATTCCCGGAGCACGTGCTCGCGGAATTATAACAGTAAACACGATGCACAACACCTCTGTTGTAGCCTAAGCCACTGTAGCATCGCCGCAATGGTCTCCCATCGACTAACCGTCATAAAACGCACTGCTCTTTGTGTTTTTATTAATTTAAGCTGAACTCATTCACATGAACGACATCCGACTACCGGTCGAACATTGTTTAGAAAGCCACTTCCATCATTTCCTTAATCTCAAACTTTTTTCTACAACTAGTCCAATTTTCCCTTCAATTTTAGATCAGTTACTTCTTTTCCTTGATGAATAAGCTGACTTCCTTCACATCGCTTCTGAGTCTCCTTTATGATGAAACCCAGAATATTATACAAGAATGAATGAGTGAATAAGCAAATGCCACAGTCGATTATCGAGCCATGATAACCAAGGATACATTAGGATTCCCATCTGGGCTGGAAACCCATACTTCTCGTCGCTATTAAGCTTGGGGAACCTGTGTGGCGTCGTTGGGCGTAGTAAAAAGCGATTAAATGCTACCTCTTTTATTCCTGAGAATACATCTCGTCGCATATCTTTCGCCGGAGTGGACTCTGCTGAACCCAGAGGCAAAGACCGTTGTGTCAATCTCAAAGGCAGGTCAATGACCAAGTGTGAAGTATGGCGGGATGCTCACCTGTTGTTTCGGCAGGCACCTCACATCGCCTTGTCTGCTACGGATGACGGTGTTGATGATGTTTGGTTTGTGGGGCGCTCAATTGCGCTGTCATCAGCGCCCGTACAAAGTTCTAATTTTTACACAGTCACGGATGATGATGAAATGATGAGGACAACACAAACACCCTGTCGCTGGGCAGAGAAAATCCCAAACCTGGCCGGCAATCCAACCCGAGACCCTGTGATCCAGAGTCAGCAACGTTACCCACTAGACCACGAGCTGCGGACGGATGACGTGGTGAGCTCAGCACATGTGTGTTTGACTAACACCCCATCTAGAGAGTGCTGCCAGTGTTGTTCCATCAGATGGACCTCAATATCGTATTCTGTGGTGTCGCGTTAAGCGTTGATCCTGGCCTGCTGGTTCGGTAGGCTGCCTAAGCCAAAAGACGTGATGTCGCACTCTTAGTGACCGACTAAGAATGTCAAAATGTTTACACCCAGCGACTGGCTTGTGTTGATACTTCCGTCTGCTTGAGCAATGCAAAGCTGCAGAGACGTACTGTCTTGATGCATGACATCTGTTAGCGTAAAATATGGTGAGAAATAAATATTTCCCATTACAAAGGGACTATTCCGGAAATCACCTTAATTGATTTAGCCAAATCATGGACAAAAATGTTCAGGAAAAGAGAGTAATGCAGCTATTTAAGCTACTTTAAAGGCTGCCCACTGTTTATAAAATATCGAATACACCTAAATATTAGCAGTTGGTTCTATGCTGGGATGCACTTTGTCACGTGACATGGTCTCTTTCATGTCCAAAAGCTTCCTATTGAGCAACTCATTCTCTAGCTTCTACAGAAGGCACATGAACATTAAAGATTTTGGGAACATTGTCCCTGAAACAATAACTATCAATATAACTGTAATAAAATTATTTAAAAAGAAGTTATTTATTTCATAGGGTGGCTACAGTCTGGTGCTGCTGCTGAGCTGATGCCTCGTGCTGCAGAGACCTGCAGCCCCTGAAGGACACAGCCGTTGACGTCAATAGCACATTGTGGCATCCTGCAATGGCTTGCCATATGTGAAACTGCCTCTCGGCTCCACATGTGGCCGCGGTTGCGACGCGAGGAAACAGCTGCGCACGGGGTTCGAGCTGTTGCCTTTGGACTGAAGTTGGGTGGTGGCGGGCGTTGTGGCAGCAAGTCCTGACTGGGATGTCAGTGTTGGAGCTGACAGGCGGGGACGGCCGATCGGCATGGCTGAGACACCAAGATTCGTGAAGAACTTGGTGCAGAAGGCAGGAGGAGCCCGGTCTTGAAACCACAACTGCAGCTGGTAGAGCCCAGTTACCTCGCTGCCCAATGTCGGTCTGGTGTCGCGGTGGTACTGCTGACTTCCGGCGATGACGAGTAATCCCTGGATTAAAATCCAGACTTATTTATATGCCTACAGTGCCTATTTGTTTCACTATCAGGCGGTGACCTGATACTGTTTCGGCGTTCCCATGCTACTTCCCCCCATTTTTGTCAAAGACATTTCTACTATTAATCCGTAAAACTAGTGCCCAATACTAAATCGGCAATTCTTAACTACGACACAAATTACTATGTTAATCTCTGGCTTCCTAAATCTTTCATCTCCAACTCAAGGTAAATGGTCTGCATGAACTTGGATTATCCCTGGGTCAGCTTCCCGCACGGTTCGCCATTTAGAATACGTGAGAGATAGTCAGAGCTAAATCAGAATCACCAACTGTGACAGTCAGACACGGTTACCTGATGTCTACCATCCCAGTACTGTTCCACGCGCTACAACAGTTGTTCTTTATTGTTCCGTCCTTCCCGGCTGCTGTAATTCTGTTCAGCGAATGGTTGCATTTAGTAAAGTAGCTCCAGTCATAGTAGCTGGCAAATGAAATGTGTTATCCAAAATATCACAGATAGTCCCTTCATCAACAGCTCACTGCCTCTTAATTCTAAACCTCTCGCCAGTATGAGTTTCACCTACTCATAGTAATTAGCAACCACTGCATCACTGTACATTATATCCAATGTGGACCTGCATTCTGAAAATACGGTTCTGGTTCGAACATATTCTTTTGGCAAGCGCATCCCTCTATCTCACATGTCACAACATAAGGTGACTACCCTGCTCTTCCATTGCTGGTGCTCACCTCTGGTCATCGCCACGTGTTGATCCCATCCTCCTTTAGTACCGACACCCAGTCTCGTCATACTGGCATAAATTTCTCAACTTCTGCTAAATTCATCAGATAAGTGTGTACCGTGTAACCTCTGAACACGGCGTGCTGACCCGCTACCGGTACATTCTCCGATACGTACAATCGCGCGCTATCCGTTGTTACACCCACGGTTAAAGTGGAAAGTTCTGTCTGTTAGGCTCCACTACTGGCTATAACTTCGGCGGCAGTTCTCCTTTCATCTTCCCCAATTCTCTCAAATACTGTTCCGGCAACAGCAAAGCAGAACTTCACGTGTAGCGATTAATGGAGAGCTTCCTGCAAACTCGTTAACTCCACCCTTGTGTCGCAGATACACTACTGGCGATTAAAATTGCTACACCACGAAAATGACGTGCTACAGACGCGAAATTTAACCGACAAGAAATAGATGATGTGATATGCAAATGATTAGCTTTTCAGAGCATTCACACGCTTTTCAGACCATTCACACAAGGTTGGCACCGGTGGCGACACCTACAACGTGCTGACATGAGGAAAGTTTCCAACCGATTACTCATACACAAACACACAAACAGCAGTTGACCGGCGTTGCTTGGTGAAACGTTGTTGTGATGCCTCGTGTAAGGAGGAGAAATGCGTACCATCACGTTTCCGACTTTGATAAAGGTCGGATTGTAGCCTATCGCGACTGCGGTTTATCGTATCGCAACATTGCTGCTCGCGTTGGCGAGATCCAATGACTGTTAGCAGAATATGGAATCGGTGGGTTCAGGAGGGTAATACGGAACGCCGTGGTGGATCCCAACGGCCTCGTATCACTAGCAGTCGAGATGACAGGCATCTTGTCCGCCTGGCTGTAACGAATCGTGCAACCACGTCTCGATCCCCGAGTCAGCACATGGGGACGTTTGCAAGACAACAACCATATGCACGAACAGTTCGACGACGTTTGCAGCAGCATAGACTATCAGTCGGAGACCATGGCTGCGGTTACCCTTGACGCTGCATCACAGACAGGAGCGCCTGCAATGGTGTACTCAACGACGAACCTGCGCTCACGAATGGCAAAACGTCATTTTTTTGGATGAATCCAGGTTCTGTTTACAGCACCGTGAGGCTCTCACCCGTGTTTGGCGACATCGCGGTGAACGCACATTGGAAGCGTGTATTCGTCATCGCCATACTGGCGTATCACCCGGCGTGATGGTATGGGGTGCCATTGGTTACACGTCTCGGTCACCTCTTGTTCGCATTGGCGGCACTTTGAACAGTGGAAGTTACTTTTCAGATGTGTTACGACCCGTGGCTCTACCCTTCATTCGATCCCTACGAAACCCTACATGTCAGCAGGATAATGCACGACCGCATGTTGCAGGTCCTGTACGAGCCTTTCTGGATACAGAAAATGTTCGACTTCTGTCCTGGCCAGCACATTCTCCAGATCTCTCACCAACTGAATACGTCTGGTCAATGGTGGCCGAGCAACTGGCTCGTCACAATACGCCAATCAGTACTCTTGATGAACTGTGGTATCGTCTTGAAGCTGCATGGGCAGCTGTACCTGTACACGCAATCCAAGCTCTGTTTGAGTCAATGCCCAGGAGTATCAAGGCCGTTATTACGGCCACAGGTGGTTGTTCTGGGTACTGATTTCTCAGGATCTATGCACCCAACTTCCGTGAAAATGTAATCACATGTCAGTTCTAGTATAACATATTTGTCCAATGAATACCCGTTTATCATCTGCATTTCTACTTGGTGTAGCAATTTTAATGGCCAGTAGTGTACCACACCCCAGTGATTGCAATAACCTCGTCAATGTTAGTCTTGCATCCAGTGCCTGCATTCTACGTTGCTCGACTTTCAAATCCGAGGCCCTGGTATAATACACAACTTCCTTAGTAAGTTTTCGGAGCAGGCATAAGCTGTTTAGCATGCTGCTCTCCAATTTCTAGATCTGCGTGGAATGCCAGACCACGATCTGTTCTGTATTTGCCGCCGCTAACCCCTTTACGATCATCACGTTTCTGTCACTTGCGACTGCTGTCCGAAACATGGCCTTCGATATTCTACCTCCCAGCATTTATCGATCTCCTTTCCACAACATGTAACTCCATCCAAAAAAATGTTAATATTCGATATTAAACACAAAAGAAAGAATTTGAGATATTGCAGGAATCACACATCATTTCACTTAATTCCTTAGCCTTAATGCGTAACAAGCCTGTATTTTCTGGATCTCTCTCTACTGCTGCTTATGCTTCCGCTTGTTGTTTTTCGCCTCCGTCCTCACTTTTATCGATAACTCTGGTGGGACTGCCTCCGGCGCAACCTTGAACTGTCGCAGAATCCCAACATGCTTAAAAACTGTCCTCGGCAGCAGCTATAGCTTCCAATTTACCGGAGTTGTAGTTTCACTTTGTGTGTATAGGCCGTGGTACCGTGTAACAAACTTCTTAAACTTTCTATTCGGGTTGACGTCAGCCATTAACCCACACTATATTGAAGTAATTTCCCTACTCGTTCCACCGTACTAAAAAACTACCATACAGCCCCTCCTTTCCTGCGACTTGAATGTTTAATCACATCGGATAGTAACAGCCTGTACTATTGTGTACTTTGAGCACTAACTTCAAAGGACTGATACGTATCCCAATCTCTATAGTGTGAGTTCATGAACTCATTCCGTTCGTCCCGTTAGAAAAATGATCCTTCGCTACCTTGAACTTCCTTCTGTACAGGTAACATTGGAAGTACGTAATTCCGTGTATCAAACTAAATATTTTCCTCTCTGGTGTAGAATTATTTGCTAGCTCCCACTTTCAACTGTGATACATAAAAACAGAATGTTCTTGAGAATAGACCTTCTGGCACAAAATACATCCCAGAGTATGATTCGACGAATAACATGATAATATGAACTCCTTCCGAAACACCGACACCGGACTCGACGTCAATACTTTCTCCATCTCCACATACGCATCCTGGAATTCTTCCGAACTTAATCCCCTTCTTTTGCAAGTGCGTAAGTGGCCTGACAAAATTCGCAAACCCCTTCTCGAATTTTCTACGGTAATTTCTTAGTCGTTTTCGCACCGCATGTAGTAACCTTGGCTCGGTACGGCCCAGGTAGTGAACCTCTTCCAGCGCACAGCTGAATGTCAAATGGACTGTTCGTAGCCTCTTGAATACTTCCCTCAGATGTTGTCTATGCTCGTGCATTTCCTTTGAAAAGACGGTCATATCGCGAATTCATACGAAAGAATGACGAGGTTTCAACCGCTTCAGCACTCCATGCAGCAATCTTTGCCAAGCTGCCGGTGCATTCTTTAACCGAAAGTGCTTTTTATAAACTGAACGTGTAACCACAGCACTGAAAACGCCATTTTCACTCTATCCCCGGAGCAACTTCTGGTGGTATTCACTCCTTAAATCCATTGTCGAGAAGTACTGGCTTTTTCCCTAGGTTATCTATCGTCTCCCTGATGTTCGGAATTCGGTCGGCATTTATCGTAGCCTTACCATCCAAATGCTGGTAATCGTAACAAAGCCGATAATTCTTCGAACCATCTATAGAATTCTTTGGCATGATCACAATTCCTGCCTCCCAAGGACTAGTGCTCTAATACCATCAGCCAACTGTTGGTTTAAAAATTCCTCCAAAACTAGTTGCAGCGATCATGGAATTCTGTACGGCCTGAGATACACTGCTGCTCCGTTTCCTGTTGCAATCCAGTATTGTGTTACTGGGGTAGCAGGCAATGGCCCTTACAGAGAAAAACAAACATGAGGTTCTAGCAACAGGTGCTCCATCTGTGTCCTATCCTTCCCCCGTTTAATGCTTCAGTTTTCCACGAAATGCAGTTCTAGTAGTATTCCGTAGCTCACTATAGCCAACAACCCCTATGTGGTAATGTTCCTCAACCGCAGTCTCCAGTACAGCCAATAACGTTCCTTTTAACGACTTAAGCGCCAAAGTTATCCGCACTGACGGTTATTACTTTGCCTCCGTCCCTCTCTTCTACGCGCGTAACACTACATTTCACCAAACAACACGCCGCACCCAATTTTCACTAGTATCGAGCATTACACATAACATAACAACTGAGAGCTTAACTTTTCCCGGTGAATTGAATGTTCGAACAACTTACGGGTTTGCTGCTGGGTGACGTCGTCGACCACCGCCGATATTCTCAACGCACAAATGCAAGGAGGAAGAAATGTGCAAGGAAATTTAATACCTCGGTTCACACAGAAGAAACAAGGAAGATACCACACACAGAACAAGTATCGAAATCATAGTGTGGTTCCAACGTTTGCTAAGGTTGTGCATCATATTAATCCTCCTGCCGCCAATAGCATCAAGCAACGTGCTGGTTTAGCTCTTGTTCGTGAAAGGATCCACTATACTCGCCGTCAATTAGATTTTGTTTCTAAGGAATTATTTCAGCTTCATTTAATGATGGCGTCTAATGTCTCTGAATTTTCTTGGGATTGGGTGGACGGTGCCTCTTGGCGCAGTCTGTAACTGCTCGTCATTCGGCGAAGTTTGAACGTTTTCTTGGCTCAGTGTCTAATTATAATTTTAATTCTCGACGTTCTGTGATCAATCTCACGGAGAAAAAGTTTGACGACGCAGCTTTGTCTGTGCTGGGGAAAGGTTTCAACTTCGCACCGACGCCTAAGAGTTTGCCAGTCGTTGATTTTATTAGTTCTATCGAACTGGCTGTTTATAAACTACCTTCCGATGCTGCGGAAGAGGTTAGGAGGCAAGCTTGTCGTGTGTTGACTGGGGCCCGTCCACCCAAGTGTAATATTACAGCAGCTGAGGCGGCTGCTTTACGTTCACTCAGAATGGATCCTGATATTGTTATTTTATCTGCGGACGAGCGAAACGCCACCGTTTTGTTGAAGAAGCACGATTACATTCAAAAGATGCAGTGTCTACTTTCTGATTCGGCGTATCGCAAAAACGGTGCTGACCCTACTCAGAGTGTTGAGAGAAAGACTAATAACCTCCAGAAGAAAAGTTCTTTGCATAGGAGACTATCAAGAGTCTTAATTCTTACTGTGCTGTACCACCTAGATTATATGGCCTCCCTAAGGTCCATAAAGAGGCTGTCCCGTTGAGGCCTATTGTTTCTAATATTGGTGTTCCGACTTATCGTGTAGCTAAACATCTTGCTAGTTTGTTGAGCCCACTAGTAGGTAGGTGTGAACACCACATTAAGAACTCTGCCGATTTCTTACGTCGATTGCAGGGATTGCGTTTGAATGACTCTGATATTTTAGTCAGTTTTGATGTGCTTTCTCTCTTCCCTCGCGTTCCTCTCTCTGATTCGTTGCAGCTAATTGAGGTTAAGTTTGGTGTCGAGTTAACAAATTTGTTTCGACATGAGCTGACTTCCACTTCCTTTTTTTCAATGGTCAGTACTACGAACAGACTGATGGAGTTGCAATGGGAAGCCCGTTGTCACCTATTGTGGCCAAGTTGTTTATGAAGGACTTTGAGGAACGTGCATTGGAGTCAGCGACTTTGAAACCTGCGTGTTTTTTCAGATATGTAGACGATACTTTTGTTGTTTGGCCTCATGGTAGTGAGAATTTAAATCGGTTTTTGGAACACCTGAATTCAATCCACCCTAATATTCAGTTCACTATGGAGGTGGAAAAGAATGGATGCCTTCCCTTCCTTGATGTGTTGGTCAAAAGGAAGACTGATGGTACGTTGGGACATACTGTTTATAGGAAGCCTACTCACACTGACTTGTATCTGCGAGCTGATAGTTGTCACCATCCAGCTCAGCGTGAAGGCGTACTTCGTACCTTGGTTCACAGGGCCCACGTTATCTCAGACCCTGAAAGTTTGGCAGCTGAGCTATCACATCTTGAAGTCACCTTTCGTCAGAATGGTTATAGTGAGAGGCAGATCAAACGTGCGTTGCGCTATCAGCTTTCTGCGCAACGGGTGAGTGACGATAGCAACGAAGTGGCACCCAAGTCTACGGCCTTTTTGCCTTACGCAGGAAGCATTTCCAACAGGATTGGCCGTATTTTGCGGAATTATGATGTTAAATGTGTTTTTCGACCACCTTTCAAGATTAAGGCCCTGTTGGCGTCCGTAAAAGATGATCTTGGTTTGCGTAAGGCTGGGGTCTATCCTATTCCTTGCAGTTGTGGCATGTCATTTATTGGTCAGACAATCAGGACTGTGGAAGACCGGTGTACTGAACATAAGCGTCACACACGCTTACAACAGCCGAGCAAATCCGCTACTGCAGAACACTGCCTTGACACCGGTCATCCTATGGAATACAACAAGACGGAGATTCTGGCTTACACGTCCAGCTATTGGGATAGTGTTATTAAGGAAGTGGTTGAAAACAAACTATCAAGCAACCTTATTAACAGAGATGGTGGATTTTGTTTAAATGCTGCTTGGAATCCGGCTCTGTCTCTTATCAAAAACAGAATTAGTGCTACCTCAACTGTTGATTAGTCACTATCGATATTTCTGGTGTTGGTCATCTTTGTTTGTGTTGGCACTTGTTCTGTGTGTGGTATCTTCCTTGTTTCTCCTCTGTGAACCGAGGTATTAAATTTCCTTGCACATTTCTTCCTCCTTGCATTTGTGCGTTGAGAATGGCAGGGTGTGCTCCTGTCGAAATATCGGCGGTAGTCGACGAGGTCACCCGGCAGCAAACCCGTAAGTTGTTCGAACAACATACCAACTGCTAATTCAGGCTCCACATTCACCCATAGTGACTTTCTCATACTTCCTGACACACAGTCATGGGAATCAAGGTTAAGGTGTTTGGTCGCGGTTTATTTGGATAGTTTTGTACATGAGACATTCCTTGTGGCAGGTTAACATTGACAACAGTTCTTCCAGTCTGATTGTCTTCTCACTAAGTTCCATTACACGTCTTCGAAGGTCATGATATTGATACAAAATGTCCAACACTATTATCATGCTGTAGCCCTCACTTAATAGACACCACCTCTATACATTGCGAAAGCAAAGAGAGCTTCACTCCAAGTTTAAACGCAGCCAAAACCTCTCAGACAAACAGAAGCTAAACGATGTCAAAGTTAGCGTAAGGAGGGCTATGCGTGAAGCGTTCAGTGAATTCGAAAGTAAAATACTAGGTACCGACTTGACAGAAAATCCTAGGAAGTTCTGGTCTTACGTTAAATCAGTAAGTGGCTCGAAACATCATGTCCAGACACTCTGGGATGATGATGGCATTGAAACAGAGGATGACAAGCGTAAAGCTGAAATACTAAACACCTTTTTCCAAAGCTGTTTCACAGAGGAAGACCGCACTGCAGTTCCTTCTCTAAATCCTCGCACCAACGAAAAAATGGCTGACATTGAAATAAGTGTCCAAGGAATAGAAAAGCAACTGGAATCACTCAACAGAGGAAAGTCCACTGGACCTGACGGGATACCAATTCGATTCTACACAGAGTACGCGAAAGAACTTGCCCCCCTTCTAACAGCCGTGTACCGCAAGTCTCTAGAGGAACAGAAGGTTCCAAATGATTGGAAAAGAGCACAGGTAGTCCCAGTCTTCAAGAAGGGTCGTCGAGCAGATGCGCAAAACTATAGACCTATCTCTCTGACGTCGATCTGTTGTAGAATTTTAGAACATGTCTTTTGCTCGAGTATCATGTCGTTTTTGGAAACTCAGAATCTACTATGTAGGAATCAACATGGATTCCGGAAACAGCGATCGTGTGAAACCCAACTCGCATTATTTGTTCATGAAACCCAGAAAATATTAGATACAGGCTCCCAGGTAGATGCCATTTTCCTTGACTTCCGGAAGGCGTTCGATACAGTTCCGCACTGTCGTCTGATAAACAAAGTAAGAGCCTACGGAATATCAGACCAGCTGTGTGGCTGGATTGAAGAGTTTTTAGCAAACAGAACACAGCATGTTGTTCTCAATGGAGAGACATCTACAGACGTTAAAGTAACCTCTGGCGTGCCACAGGGGAGTGTTATGGGACCATTGCTTTTCACAATATATATAAATGACCTAGTAGATAGTGTCGGAAGTTCCATGCGGCTTTTCGCGGATGATGCTGTAGTATACAGAGAAGTTGCAGCATTAGAAAATTGTAGCGAAATGCAGGAAGATCTGCAGCGGATAGGCACTTGGTGCAGGGAGTGGCAACTGACCCTTAACATAGACAAATGTAATGTATTGCGAATACATAGAAAGAAGGATCCTTTATTGTATGATTATATGATAGCGGAACAAACACTGGTAGCAGTTACTTCTGTAAAATATCTGGGAGTATGCGTGCGGAACGATTTGAAGTGGAATGATCATATAAAATTAATTGTTGGTAAGGCGGGTACCAGGTTGAGATTCATTGGGAGAGTCCTTAGAAAATGTAGTCCATCAACAAAGGAGGTGGCTTACAAAACACTCGTTCGACCTATACTTGAGTATTGCTCATCAGTGTGGGATCCGTACCAGATCGGGTTGACAGAGGAGATAGAGAAGATCCAAAGAAGAGCGGCGCGTTTCGTCACAGGGTTATTTGGTAACCGTGATAGCGTTACGGAGATGTTTAACAAACTCAAGTGGCAGACTCTGCAAGAGAGGCGCTCTGCATCGCGGTGTAGCTTGATCGCCAGGTTTCGAGAGGGTGCGTTTCTGGATGAGGTATCGAATATATTGCTTCCCCCTACTTATACCTCCCGAGGAGATCACGAATGTAAAATTAGGGAGATTAGAGCGCGCACAGAGGCTTTCAGACAGTCGTTCTTCCCGCGAACCATACGCGACTGGAACAGGAAAGGGAGATAATGACAGTGGCACGTAAAGTGCCCTCCGCCACACACCGTTGGGTGGCTTGCGGAGTATAAATGTAGATAAAAATGTAGAAAAAGCCTGGTTGCCTCGAACGAAATACTCAGAACTACTGACCCCAGTGGTCTTTCATCACTGTCCCCTTCCCCTCGGAAATTAGAACGTGGTAATTCCAATGCCTCGTTCCCTATTACACTCTTGACGCCCGTGACACATGCACTTCCTACCATCTTGCACTCCCATTATGGCACATTGCACCTTTGCATTAGTTCTCACGGCACTTAGTTTTACTCGTCACTCCTGTTGGCGGCCCTGGAGTTTCATTCTAAGTTTAGTGGACCCTTTCTACCCCCTGGAACACTTCTATTACGACCACTACAGCCGGCAGTCAACTCAGACACAGGCGGCACCTCTTGTTGTGCCATACCAGTACGACCTTGTATAGCACTGAGGACACAGTTATCTTCTTTAATGTTTTGCTCTTTTTTCGTGATGAGGTAATGTTGTCTAAGACACATATGGGGACTTATATACTTACTGTCAGAACTATGTGACAGTAAATTTATATTTTTTATGCCAAATTCAAGGTCCGTTACCATGCCACAAAAGCTAGCGTGCGCTTTATCTCATCATGATTTCATAACTTGTACACTAAGCGTAATCGATAGTTTACGGTTACAGTGACGTCAGTGTAATATCTTTGTAATTTTTGTAACCTTACAGATCTGAGACGGCGGTTTAGCCTTGCCAAAGCTAGTAATTCAGACTACCAAACATGCGATCAAAGCAATAAGTGAATATCTGAAGCTTTCTTTACATTGAAATCATGATCGCTTTCCAGCTGATAGGGCCAGGTAATTACAAGTTGCTTTTAAAATTATGTTGTACTGTCATTCTCAATGAGCAGTCCTGTCAAAATATGAGTGTGGACGGAAAAATAAACCAGTAGACCAAGAAAAAGGCCACTGTAACCATGACCATAAGTCAACTTCACCAGTAATAGTATTTTGCAATACGAAAACTTTTATGTTAATTAATCTGGACAGGAAGGCTATGCAAATATAACATCACAGTTGTATTTCAGGTATGTTTATTATGCCACATCTGGTTCCGTTCTACCTCAAAATCTTCAAGTGACACCGAAAGTTCACGGTCGAGTAACATTCACTGAAATTAAGTGAGTTAAACCAATGGGAAATAGATAAGTGAAATGTTGCTCATTACGTATGTGATAGATGAAGTACATTCTCAGACCGCGCTTGATAGATTTTGATTTCTGATACTGCGTATATGTGTGCGAATAGAAATGCCTTCATCACTCTTAGCTGGGAAATCAGTCACATATTTCGAATCAGTGAAATACGTCCATGCGTGGTTAGCTGTCACCACCGCCATGCTATCATGTTCTTTTATCACGCAGATGAAGTCAGGTAAACCTACATTAAAATTTTTAAAACTTATGAAAGCCAAAGCAAACAAAAAGGCTCAGATATTTAACATAGTTGAGAAATGAAGTCACTAAGCAAATGGGCAACAATGTTGAAAAATATGTGCAATCTGCTGAGGGAAAAATCATTGACTGAGTGCCAACTGACTCTATTACTCCAGTATTGCGCGTTTCGACGTTTCTCACTTCAGATACTCAGGAACGACCAGTAGGCAGGGGACATAATACGTGTGTGTGTTGTAGTGGTAACAATCATGAGTAGATTCGTGATGGAAACTCCGGTTGGTTGTTCTTAAAAATGGGACGAAAATGGGATCAGGCGTTCTGGGATCGGAGTGGTGCCAGGATGGCCTAATATCCTAAGCCGAAAGATCCTAACAGCGAATGCTAAGGTGACACCAAACTTCATTTGCTTGTATTTACCCCACCGAAGTTTCAGCATTTCAAATAGGATCATCCCATGTATGCTTTCACGGCCGGCGTCTTCATCAGTAAACACTTCCGGGTTAAGTTGCCGTGGTCGATCTGTAGAACTTCTTCTCCCTGACGTTTCGTTCTCAACTACGGAGAACATCTTCCGAGGTGAGTCGACGACTGGCTGCTAGGAGCTGGGGCCGCCGCTTATATGGAGATCGTAGAGGGCGCCACCGCACGTCACGTGGCGTCGATGTGTAGCTATCTCTGGCTATCGTCTGTTCTCTCGATTGCAGGCAATCGATTGTCACGTGATTGATGCCACGTCGACCGCCGTATCTTGTCCAATTTTAATCCTTCTTCTTTACGATTAAAGTTGTATTGATGTTTGTGGATTTCAATTGCCTCTCTATACATACGTGTATAATAATGCGACGTCCTCGCTAGCACCTCGGAAGATGTTCTCCGTAGTTGAGAACGAAACGTCAAGGAGAAGAAGTTCTACAGATCGACCACGGCTACTTAGCCCGGAAGTGTTTACTGACGATTTCAAATAGGAGTTCAGTGATGTCATCTCATCCCGTAGCATGTAAACGTGAAATGTAGGAAGGGAAAGGAAAAGTGAAAGGGTGGGTGAGATATCGCGACGACTAGCCGCTGAGGGCACTGTGGTTGTGGTGCAATGGTGGAAGTCAAAAATTTGTGCCCGACCGAAACCCGGATTTACCGCTCCCCGTGGTCGGTCACCTCAACCCCTTTGGCTGTCCGGATACGGTCCCTGACCGACTCAAATTTATCTAACGCTGCAATGCAGCGTCCCTCGTCCATCAAACACTCTATTCGCAAATTCTGATTACTGTAGTTGTTCGGGCGATATTTGTGTATCCGCACTAAAATCAACGTCGAGGGTCCATTATCCTCTTTTTCAGATAACATGCATTCTCGTCATTGCGTTTTATTTGCTTCTTCCGCGTAGGTTCTCCCGCATATTATTTCAACGAATTTAACTCAGTTGAAAAAGCACAATTTCCTTCTTTCCTGGTTTGTTTATAAACACTACCTTTGCTCTGTGTTCGCCAGTTTTATAAAGGAGCCGCACCGTAACACGTACTGATGTTGGAGAAACAACCGGTCGCGTATATATTAGCTTGCGTTACCTCGGGCAGCGACACAGCGTGTTGGGTCGTGACGCCTCGCCGTCGTAACAGAGGCGCGGCATTTCCATCCACACCCGCCGCCGTGCGGGCACCGCAAATTTCATTTCGCTGGCCGGCAGTGCGAGCAGAAACACGCGGCGTCCAAAGTTTGCATCAGCAGCGGTGTCGTCCAGCACTCGTAGCCCCGGGCCGCTGCGGAGCCTGAAAATGCGAGGCGACTGCCGCTGCGCGTCACGGGGGGACTGGTGCTTGGGGCGCAGGCCGTTCACAGGTAGGCCCGTCCGCATTCCCTCTATACGCATCTAGCCGCTGTGGGAGAGTCCTTTTTGATGAATTTCTGCGTAGGAACAATACAACATAACCTCGTGCCCAACAGCATTAGAGATGCAGTTGTGGACTTTTTTTTTTTTTTTTTCAGTCGTCAGTCTTCTGACTGTTTTGGTGTGGCCCGGCACGAATTCCTCTCCTGAGCCAACCTCTTCGTCTCAGAGTAGCATTTGCGATCTACGTCTTCAATTATTTGTTGGATATGTTCCAGTCTCTGTCTTCCTCTACAGTTTTTGCCTTCTACAGCACCATCTAGCACCATGAAAGTCACTTCCTGATATCTTAACAGATGTCCCACCATCTTGTTCCTTCCCATTGTCAGTGTTTTCCACTTATTACTGTCCTCTCCGATTCTGCACAGAACCTCCTCATTCCTTATCAGTGGACACAAATATTGCAAAATTAGGAAGGATAGCAAATAACGAAATTCTGCTTATTGTGATTGCATCCACACCTAAACTAGCATCTGTTTCTTGCAAGCCATAGTACAGTGTGTTGCGGAGGGTATTTTGTGTCCTAGTGGCACTTCCACCTTTACCTGTTCCAGCGGCTTATGTTTCGCCTAAATAACGATTGCTTGTAAGCCTCCGTAGGCTCGAATTATTCTAACTTTATCTTGATGGTCTTTTCGATAGATATGCAAAGGAGAAGGCAGTATAGTCGACTCTTGTAGGAGTAAATGCTCTCGGAATTCTCACAGTACACTACAACGTGATGCATAACGTTTTCATGTGTAGAGTCTGTCATTGGAGTTACTGAACATTTCCGCGACGCTTTCGCGCTTATTAGATGAACCTGAAACGAAACTTGCTGCTCTTTCTTTGATTGTCTCTATTTCTTCCATCCCATACTAACGAGCAATATTCACGTATTGGTCGAACGAGTGTTTAACAGCGCAGTTCGGAGAATGCTCAGGAAGCAAGGCAGTTGCACTCGCCGTACAAGAAAGATCGGGAGAATGAGGACAGGCAAAAGTTAGTAGAGATTCGTGCTGCTGTAAAAAGAGCGATGCGCGAAGCATTCAATCACTACCACCGTCATACCTTAGCGAACGATCTTGTTGAAAACCCAAGGAAATTATGGACATACGTAAAATCGGTAAGCGGGTCGAAGGCTTCCATCCAGTCACTCACTGATCAGGTTGGCCTGGCAACGGAAGACAGCAAAACGAAAGCTGAAATTTTAAATTTAGCAATTCAGAAATCTTTCATGCAGGAGGATCGTACAAACATATCGCCGTTTGAGTCTCGTACAGATTCCCGTATGGAGGACATAGTGATAGACATCCGTGGGTTTGTAAAGCTGCTGAATGGGTTGAAAATAAATAAATCGCCAGGTCCTGATGGGATTCCAATTCGATTTTACAGAGAGTACTCTGCTGCATTGGCTTCTTACTTAGCTTGCATTTATCGCGAATCTCTTGCCCAACGTAAAGTCCCGAGGGACTGGATTAAGCGCAGGTGACGCCTGTATATAACAAGGGTAGAAGGACGGATCCTCAAAATTACGGACCAATGTCCTTAACATCGGTTTGTTGCAGGATTCTCGAACATATTCTCAGTTCGAATATAATGAATATCCTTGAGACAGAGAAGTTGCTGTCCATGCGTCAGCACGGCTATAGAAAGCATCGCTCCTGCGAAACGCAACTCGCCCTTTTTTCACATGATATCTTGCGAACCATGGATGAAGGGTATCAGACGGATGCCATATTCATTGACTTCCGGAAGGCGTTTCACTCGGTGCCCCACTGCAGACTCCTAACTAAGGTACGAGCATATGGGATTGGTTCCCAAGTATGTGAGTGACTCGAAGACATCTTAAGTAACAGAACCCAGTACGCTGTCCTCGATGGTGAGTGTTCATCGGAGGTGAGGGTATCAATCTGGAGTGCCCCAGGGAAGTGCGATAGGTCCGCTGTTGTTTTCTATCTACGTAAATGATCTTTTGGATAGGGTGGATAACAACGTGCGGCTGGTTGCTGATGATGCTGTGGTGTACGGGAAGGTGTCGTCGTTGAGTGACTGTAGGAGGATACAAGATGACTTGGACAGGATTTGTGATTGGTGTAAAGAATGGCAGGTAACTCTAAATATAGATAAATTTAAATTAATGCAGATGAATAGGAAAAAGAATCATGTAACGTTTGAATACTCCATTAGTAGTGTAGAGCTCGACACAGTCACGTCGATTAAATATTTGGGCGTAACATTGCAGAGTGATATGATGTGGTAGAATCATGTAATGGCAGTTGTGTGGAAGGCGGATAGTCGTCTTCGGTTCGTTGGTAGAATTTTGGGAAGATATGGCTCATCTGTGAAGGAGACCGCTTATAAAACACTAATACAATCTATTCTTAAGTACTGCTCGAGCGTTTGGGATCCATATCAGGTCGGATTGAGGGAGAACATAGAAGCAATGCAGAGGCGGGCTGCTAGATTTGTTACTGGTAGCTCTGATCATCACGCGAGTGTTGCGGAAATGCTTCAGGAACTCGGGTGGGAGTCTCTAGAGGAAAGGAGGCGTTCTTTTCATGAATCGCTACTAAGGAAGTTTAGAGAAACCGCATTTGAGGCTGACAGCAGTACAATTTTACTGCCGCCAACTTACATTTCGTGGAAAGACCACCAAGATTTTATAAGAGAGATTAGGGCTCGTACAGAGTCATATAGGCAGTCATTTTTCCGTCGTTCTGTTTGGGAGTGGAACAGGGAGAGAAGATGCTAGCTGTGGTACGAGGTACCCTCCGCCACGCACCGTATGGTGGATTGCGGAATATGTATGTAGATGTAGTAAGCTACTTCCACGACTACGTTTCCTGAGGATTCTCTCAGTGTATATCTTTCTATCATCTGCCTTACCCTCAACTCCTTTCATGTCGTCGTTCCACTTACAATCGCTTCGTACGCAAACTCCTAGATATTTTATGGAAGTAACTGCTTCCAGTGATTGTTTAGAAATTTGGTACTCATAAAATAAAATGTATTTCCGCCTGTGTATTCACTTGTTTACGTTGAGGGTCTATTACCACCCCCTGCATCAAACGTTCATTCTCTGCAGGACTTTCAGAATTTCGCTACAGTTTTGCAGCGTCGTGACTTAACTGTATACAACAGTATCATCCGTGAAAGGCCTCATGGAATTTACAACATTATTTACTGAGTTACTTTCGTTGTTGTTGTTGTTGTGATCTTCAGCCAAAAGACTGGTTTGAGGCAGCTCTCCGTGCTATTTTATCCTGTGGAAGCTTGTTCATCTCCAAGTACCCACTGCAACCTTCATCCTTCTGAATCTGCTTAGTGTATTCATCTCTTGGTTTCCCGCTACGATTTTTACCCTCCACGCTGCCCTCCTATACTAAATTGATGATCCCTTGATGCCTCTAGTCAAGTTGTGTCACAAACTCCTCTTCTCTCCAATTCTAATCAGTACCTCCTCATTAGTTACGTGATCTACCAATCTAATCTTCAGCATCCTTCTGTAGCACCACATTTCGAAAGCTTCTATTCTCTTCTTGTCTAAACTGTTTATCCTCCGTGTTTCAGTTCCATACATGGCTATACTCCACGCAAATATTGTGAAAAGTAACGGTCCGATAACACTCCCCTATTACACGCCCGAAATTAAATTTACATCTTAAGGCTTATCTCCGTCCATAAAAACATGTTCAGTTCTGTTTGCTAGGTGGTGGGGGGTTGGGGGGAGGAGACTTTTGCTGCCCAATAGGCCAATTTCCTGACTTATCATACGTCAAGTAGCTGTACGGATCTGCACCGCCAAGCTAACAATACCTGGCCTCTCGGACCGTCTTATTCACTGAGTGCAGGAATTCACAGTCCATTGTCGTATTTAGCGTATTTTTCCATCAAAGACGTATTATATAATATGATGTGAGTTTGGGGAACAGTAAACCGATTAGTGCAATAGACTGTCAAATTTTGCACTTACAGATTAATACAACAGTCGAAATTTTCGTGTTAAACGGTACTTTCAGTTTTGCTACTGTTTTCTTTTTTTAACTCACAAAGGTATTCTTTGCCAATGTTTCACCAAGTCATTCTGTACTCATTACTGACTTGTGGTGCGGACTCACAGAGTTAAGTGTCTTTGAGACGCAGCTGTGGTAGCTTGTATACCTGTGTCGAATTCCCCACGTTTCCAGCTGATCAGAACAGTGGGTGACATTGGATCATGCTGCTCACAGAGCTGAAACTCATAGTTTCTTCAGAGTCTTCGAGGTTAGGAGTGTAACAGTTCAGAGGTGGTGACTGCAGCATGGATGATTTGGTGATGCAGTGGTCATTATAGGCAACATTCTCATTCAGTTTCGTCAAGTGATATTCGCATTGTTACTTTGCATTCATTTCGTTTGCTGAGCTTGTGATGAATTACAAACGAAATACGGGAGCTTGGAGCGACATAATTCAAAGGCTCATGGATCGTTAGTTTTTCGTAAGTTTGAAGTTTGTTTCAGAGTCGTACACAGTCAAGCCGAAGTATTACTCACTAAGCTTTTTCATGCCGTCCTACACTTTAGATTATTAAAGGTTTTGTAGGAAGTCATGTATAGAAAACTTATATTTCTATGACACCTATAGTTTCGGCTCGTGTTTCAGCAATATAGGGAATCCGATGTGTCTTAAGTTCACAGTTTTATTATTCTGAGGTCAATATAGAGTTTCGAATCAGATTTGCCGTTAGTCATTTCCGCTTTCCTGACTCGTTTATTGAACTTTTCGAACATGCAACTGTGATGCATTATTTGCGTGACGTCATCTCGCCCACATCTCTTGTGAGCAGCCTCTTTTGTCTAACCAATGAGTGCCAGTAATGTAACCAATGAAATGGCTCAGTTTGTATAAAATTTTCTCACATTACAAGTAATAGCGGAAAAGGAGTCGTTCTCTTGCATGCACACTTCTCAGTTTGTGAAAGGTATGTTTTGTACCTGATTCCAGAAGTACGGTGTTGTTGTTGTAGATTTCCCACAATGTACTTGTGTTTACGGAGCAACTAACGCAAACCATAGTATTAAGGTCATCAGCAGTCCTTGGTTGTAGGTGCAGAGTTTGTCTTTCGAATGACGTTGGTTTTCAACTGCTTTGGTAAGGTAGTAACCATAATTAACCATTATTGTGACTAGAATCCAAGAGAACCATCCGATTGCGGTGTGTTTGGCTGCAGGCTGCCTCTGCAATTTTATACGATTTCACGAGTGACTTAACGTCCTGGTTATAGATTGGGAGAGTCATGTTATCAAAACTGCTGCCAGAGACAGGGGTCCCTGTGAAATTATTCTGAGAGTCTTGTCCGAAGATTACTTCGAGCAGATATTTAGAGAACTAACTCGTGAAGGCAACGTCTTACACTTCCTAGCAACAACCAGATCAGAATATAACGAATCACTTAACGCAGAGGAAAATATCAGTGGTCGTACGGCTATGTTAGCAAGTATGACTACAGCTTTGACAAGGAATGTTAAGAAAGGTAGGAACATGTTTCTATTTAGGAAAAATGACAGAATATAAATTGCAGTGTGTCTGAGTAGTCGACAACAAATACTCAGTGACGAGGACGAAGATGTCGAACATAAATGAAAAGAATCCAAAAGCATCGTACAATATGCCTTGGACAAGTATGTACCGAGCAAGGTCCTAAGAGACCGGAAACACCTACCGTGATTTAAAAGCCGTGTTCATCACAGATTCAAGATACGTCAAAATGTAGCTGAAACCCAAAAGTTGAACGAAGCGAAAATGAGCGTAAGATAAGCAATCCCTCTCGAGGATACACCTCCTGAAAGTAGCGCTGCCCGCGCGGGCGAGGGGATTTGGGTGTCTTAGTGAAGCAGAGGGCTGTACCAGCCCGTTGCAGAGGAGCCAGGCAAGAGAGTGTCACAACGTCACATCTTTTCCTGGACCCTATTCTGAGTTTTCTTTCCTTGAATCGGTAACATCGGATAGGGTGCTCTTAGCCATAGCGACGGTAGCCTTCCTAGGGGAATAAATCTTGTGGAAAAAACCCGCTCCACAAGGTGGGGTGTTCGATGGGGAGGGGGTGGGGGTAGTTGGCATCCCACTCCGGTAAAAACAGGTATTGCTACAAAGAAATGGAATACTTGAAATAGATATCCTGGTAATGACAGAGACGAAATAGAAAGGATTTGGACAAGAAGTAACTGGAGACTGTATTCTGTTTTTGAATGAAAAAAAAAACTTGAAAGAGCAGAATCAGAAAGGATAATCGGTGTAACAATAAAAATTCATGGCATAAAATGAATTAATTGGGTTTTATGGCACTAACGAAGAGCCCTGACGAGAAAAAGGAAGTTCTTCGATGACTTACCGGAATTGGTTGACGAATGTCGAGGTGGACGTGAATTTGTAGTAACGGGGGACTTAAATGGAATAATTGGAAATATATTGTATGATAATTTTGTAGGACCGTGGGGAGAAGATGTAGAAAACGATAACGGAAGAAGGTTAATTAACTTCTATAAAGAGCAGAAGTGCAGGCTTGGTATTATGAATGGTCACTTCCATTTCAAAGAAATATACGTGGGCGAGTCCATCAAGGAATCTAAAATCAACTATAGAACATTTAATAGTGCGGAGGCAGCGAGTAATTAAGGTGCGACGCACTTTTCAGGAGGAGTAGTTTGCTCTTAGGGAGTATGATTTTTATACGCAGTCAAGGAATCAAACAAAGGCAAGTTATTTGACCAACTATTGGTCACATGACGTGCTCATACCACAGTTGTAGCTCCCTTACGCCCATTTTCTCACTCTTGCTTGTTGTGACGTAAACATACCTTACTACCCTTGCAAAAACACCCACACGAGAAAGAATGGAAACGGGCAGAGCACCTCCAACTCCTCGCAGCACAATAAATAGCGTTCTAGCCAATTTACCCTCCAGGTTAACAGTCGCAATAATTGTATACGAATGACTTAAGGCACTAACGTTAGTTGATCTTGTTACAATTCTCTTGGTACCTATAATTTCCGTGGTTTCTTTCACATGATTTTCCTCTTCAAATATACATTGGTTGGACTTGAAAACAAATTCCTTGTTGAACGATGGAACAAGTTTGTTTATCTCATCTACAAATTTTCTTGCCAATTAAGACGTATGCTGCGCATCATAAAGTTGACACTTCGTTTGAAATTTCGTTATCTTGCTTCTTCCATTTCTGTAGGACTGTTTGAAGTTAACCCACCGTCCATCGCTTCACTTGAAATCACAGTACTCTATGTCGCGCGCAATCGGATGTGCATAACGTGGTAGATCAGTATCATACGACTCCTGTAAACTGTTTCGAAAATCCTTGAAGCATGCAAACACCAGATTTTGTAACAAGTGCACCTTGTCCTACCTTGAATATTCGCAGCTTTTCTTATGCACTACACGGTCACATTGCTACGGATTTACTGTCCTTCTTTCTATCCACTGGAGACTGGGTTCGTGGCTCCGACAACGATGGTGAACTATATGACTCGACTCCTGTTTCAATGTCACTTTAACTTGTTGAGCACGTATTCCCCATGTACATAGTCCGCACCGTCGAGCGCGTACGACACAAAACATTCCGATGACTCATCTTGTAGAAACGCTAATATTTCATCTGCCACTTCTGTCTCACTCTGCGAAATTCCTTGGACTCCTTTCTGACGAAATGCCAGCTTCGGCAACTGTTGTTGTAGACTTAATGCAACGTTAGCTGTGCTTCTCGTTGCCATTGCTTTTCTCTGTCGAGTGGTTCTAGGCGCTTCAGTCCGGAACCACACGGCTGCTGCGGTAGCACGTTCGAATCCTGCCGCGGGCATGGATGTGTGTGATGTCCCTAGGTTAGTTACGTTTAATTGATTCTGAGTATAGGGGACTGATGACTTCAGATGTTAAGTCCCATAGTACTTAGAGCCATTTGAACCATTTTTTTTGCTTTGCTTTGTAACGACACCACTAGCACTATAAAAGTGTTGCGAGTTACACGTCGACAAAGTAGTTCAGCTTATCTCCGTAGCCTCACGCTTTGCTCACCATTCGATACCTCCAGTCCAGCCTCTATTGCCTTTAGCAGCCGATGTTGCGGTTGCATGGTAGAAAATATGTTGGATGCCGAACGCTGTAAACATCATTGGCCTTTCGCGACCTCTCACTCAAGGGATTCCTTGTAAGACTGGATGCTGTGAAGGGGCACTGGAGCGATAAGGAGCTGTGTTGTTGTTGCTGCCTTCAGTCCGAAGACTGGTTTGATGCAGCTCTCCATGGTACTCTATCTTGTGCAAGCCTCTTCATGTCCAGACAACTACTGCATCTACATCTTTCTGAACCTGCTTACTATATTAATCTCTTGGTCTCCCTCTACGATTACTGCCACTGACACTTGCATCCAGTACTAAACTGGTAATCCCTTGATGTCTCAGAAAGTGACCTATCAACCGATCCCTCCTTTTGGTCAAGTTTTGCCACAGATTCCCTGTCTCCCCCAATTTTATTCAGCACCACCTCATTAGTTACGTGATCGTCTCATCTAATCTTCAGTATTCTTCTGCAGCACTATATTTAGAAAGTTGTTATTCTCTTTTTTATCTAGACTGTTAATCATCCATGTTTCACTTCCATACATGGCTACACTCCAGACAAATGCCTTCGGAAAAGGCTTCCTAAAACTTACATCTACATGCGATGTTAACAAATTCTCTTCTTGAGGAATGCTGTTCTTGCCGTTGCCACTCTACATTTTATATCCTTTCTACTTCGGCCATTATCAGTTATTTTAGTGCCCAAATAGCTAAACTTATCTACTACTTTGTGTGTCTCATTTGCTAATCTAATTCCCTTAGCATCATCTGATTTTATTCAACTACAATCCATTATCATTGTTTTGCTTTTGTTGATGTTCATCTTATATCTACCTTTCAAGGCATTGTCCACTCCATTGTCCACTGACTTATGTTTCTTCTTCTATCACATCATCAACAAGTTTTGCCACTGATAGAGGCCTTCAGTGTACTCTTTTACCCATACGCTCTCTCCTCTATATTTAACAGTGGAATTCCCATTCTATTCTTAATGTTACCAACCTTGCTATTAATTTCACCGACTGTTGTGTTGACTTTTCTATAGGCTGAGTCAGTCCTTTCAGCAATCACTATTTTTTTTATTTCCTCACATTTTTCCTGAAGCCATTTCGCATTAACTTCCCTGAGCTTCTTATTTATTTCGATCCTAAATACTTATATTTCTGTGTTCCTGAATTTCTCTCATATTTTTGTACTTTCTTCTTTTATCGATCATCTGCAGTAATGTTCCTATCGCCCATGGTTTCTTCGCAGTTACCGTCTTTGTACCTATGTTTTTCTTTCCCATTTTTGTGATTGTCCTTTTTAGAGATGTCAATTGCTCTTCGACTGAACTGCCTACTGATCCCTTCCGTATCGCAGTATCTATAGCCTCAGAGAACTTCAAGAGTCTCTCTTCATTTATCAGTACTTACGTATGCCACTTCATCGCTCATTGATTCCTCCTGACTAGTCTCTCAAAATTCATCTACTTCTCAGCACTAGTAAATACTGATCTGAGTCACTATCTGGTATTGTGTACGCCTTACAGTCCAGTTTGTGGTTTCGGAATCTCTGCCTGACCATCATATAATATATACTGCCGGCCTTTTCTAAGTATACCTCCTCCTATTGTGATTCATAAACACAGCGTATTCTCTTATCTGATCAAAATCAACATATGTAAAGGTAATATCCGAAGTACCCCGATTAAGTGTGATAGGATCGTTACTGTTTACAATGTATGTGACTTGGTAGAAAGCGTAGGAAGCTCTGTAAGACAGTTCACAGACGACGCGGTTATCTATAAGCAATTAGCAACTCCAGAAGACAGTATCGATTTGCTGAGAGACCTGCTGAGGGTTGATGAATGATGCAGGCTCTGCATCTCTGCTCTGAACATGAATAAATGTAACATATTGCCCGTAAATGGGAAACGAAATCCAGTAGTATGCAACTACACTATTGATGACAAACTGCTGGAATCTGCGTCTCCATAAAAATATCTAGGAGGAACTATCCAGAGAAGCCGTAAGTGGAATAACCACATAAAATAAGTAGTAGAAAATTAGACCCTAGAATGGGATTGAAAGAAAAAATCTTAAGGAAAAGTAACTCATCCACGAAAGAAGTGGCTTATAACGCGCTTTTTTGACTGATTCTTCAATGTTGTTCATCAATATTGGATGCTTACGAGGTAAGGTTGATAGAAGAGACAGAGAAGAGCAGACAAGAGAGGCGTTGTGAATCATGGAGAGAGCTACTATTGAAACTTATTTACTATTGACACTTCTAGAGAACAGTTTCTAGGAAGAGTCGGACAAAACATTTCTTCCTCTCGTGTACATCTCACGTAATGACCACGACGAAGAATTTGGAGAAATTAGTGCTAACTGGAGAGGGTTACCGGCAGTCATTTTTCGCAAGCGCCATTAGTGAGTGGAACAGGACAGGGAGATGAGATAGAGGCACAGAAGTATCGTCCGCCACACAACGTTACGTGGCTTGCGAAGTATGATGTAACTGCAGATGTAGATTTTTCTGTTAGAATGCAAGCAACCTCTGGCTGATACCTGTTACGCGGTGCAAGTCAGACGTAACACCGCTTTTATTTCTTGACTGGTTCCAGATATCTAAACGTGATTTTCCTCGATTGATAGTATGTTGAGGGGCTCGTAATGTGTTCTGTGCGTAATGCTCTGAACTCTGGTAGCAACCAATACATTGAAACTTTTTGTTATACAACAGCATAATTTTCGTAACTGCATTCAGTAAATCTTGGAAAGAGAACACAATGATACAGAGCTTGTTAACTTTGACGTGTAAACCTTTTGCTAAAGAATTCGAGAAACGTACTAAAACTGGAAAACAATGCGCCCAGAGCTCTCATGTCAGGCTCCGTCGTTGTATGCACACAGGTCTTCACTACTAAAATAGAGCCTCACTTCCTATACGACATAGATACGTAGTCAGCTACGATTTTTGTGTATGGAACTACGACATTTACTAGCTTCTGACGCATCAGATGTGGTTAGGAAAAATATTTCAACTCTGTGTAGGTTTCCAGTTTTTTGCGAAATCATCCAGGTCAGCAGTTTTCCATTTAAACCTTGCCAGTTGCTGCTCACTTGTCAAATCCGAAACGGAAATGTCGGTCGCTCATACTTCATAATGATAAACGACCTTATTCACGGTAAAAAGAAACTACAGTATTAACATTATTAGATTTGAAAGAAAGAATGAACCTGCCTTTGCCTGGAGACCGCATGAATGCTTTTTAAAGGTAAAACATCTCCTTTTGAACAAATGTGTCTATAGATACGATCGGAAATTCTAATTAGACGGAATACACTTCAATTAAAGTAATAATTTTATTCAGAATGACTGACGAGGGGTCACCTACAAAATACGAAACACAGTTTTACACATTAGTTCATCATATGCCCATGTTGCTTAACATCGACTGCAAAGCACGTTTGCAGTAGCAGTTCGGGAGGTATATGTACAGATGAAAGTTCATTGGACCGTATGCCAAAGCCGTTGCCATTATGATTCTTCAGTGCTCCCGCTATAAATAAAATGAGGGTCAAATCAGGGAACATGGCTGGATATTATACTGGAGCAAACCGTCCAATCCAACGGTAAGCAAACGTTTGTTTCAGTATTTAGGTTGAAATACGGGAAAAGAGCATAGCGATACCGTCGTGTTACAACCACATAAACTGCCGCTTATACGGTGGTACCTGTTCTAGAAGAACAGATCGAACGTTCGTAAGAAAGTGTGCATATGTGCATTCGCATTTCCATTTGAATCCCTGTGTAGGAGGGGCTGTCCCACAATGAAATTTCTTATGATACGGCACCACAGGTTCATGCTCCACGGTCGTTGGTGTCGTGCCCGTCGAAGTCAGCATGAATTTTCCGCTGCCCAGCAGTGTACTTTACGTAAACCTACATTAATGTGGCTCCTAGAGATTACTTCGTCGGTAAAGATCACACGTTGGAAAATCGTAGTGGCGTCTTCCAGGCACTGCAGAGCAAACCGACAAAACTCTATTCGTTGTTAGAAAGCACGTCCTATGAATGTCTGTTATAGTGAAAGGTGATGAGGGTGGAAATTATGTCGATGCAACATGCGAATGATACTCATCTGGCTGATCACACATCCATTGGCAATACGTCTCGTGCCACTATGAGGACTGTTAATGGCCGTATCCAGAACGGCTTCTTCATGTACTCTGCCAGTTGCAGTCTTCGTCCTCCTTCTCTATTTGGCGTTGAAGTTCACTCTACTGACCTAATAATTCCTGCAAATTCCAGGTGCGACGTATGGTGACTATCAGCATTGGCATCCTTATTTGGCCGTACCGTTTCGACAACATTTCTTTACACTTGCCATATAAACGTAGCATGCGTAACTTCTCCTCATTGATATTGACGTCTGCACGCAAGGAATGCTGAAGCACAACTGACCTGCAGAGCTCCTACTAGTTCTGCAGTGCACACAAGTAGACAGTCGAAAGCCTTCATGACCCTGACGGACACGTTTAAGTTAATAATGTTAACGACGTAGCCGATTATGCTGGTGGCATAAATAACCTAACCAACAGAGACCAAAAATGCTCGAATATCGGGAATAGTTCGTGTAGTCGACCATTTTTGCACAGTAATGGGAGAGAGTTCCACAAACAACATACCAGAAATACTGACAGATTATGGATGAGTGTGGTGGTGGACATTCATTTTAAAGTCAGTTATGAACGTTTTTTCTCGAATAACGCGAAAACTGTGGTCTCCAGCGAAAACATATCTTGTACGAAATTTAACTATACACATCAAAAACAGTTTTGCACCACCCCGGTTCCAAGAACTCCTGAAGACAGACGTTGACTGTGGATATTGTATCACAGACACAGTCTCTTTGACTGTTCAGAGATGTCACTAAACCCACCCAAAAATGTAAACAACTATGCATGAGGAGGGGGTCACACAGCCGATCAGTTCCACCCATACTACCAGGAAGGAGGTATACTGTGTTGTCTGTAGTTCAACCATGCCTAGACGGTGCGGCTCGATCGCGTCCGCATTGTTACTTTATGCCAGGAAGGGCTCTCAACAAGGGAAGATTAGATTAGATTAGATTTACTTTCATTCCAATTGATCCGTAGTGAGGAGGTCCTCCAGGATGTGGAACATGTCAGAAAACTAAAACAAATAAGCTAATGTACCATTCCACAGGTCCCAAGTGGAATGATCGTCATTTTTTAATGAACACTAAGAGTCATTTTACAAATACTAATGCACTGAATTTAAAATAAAAAAGTTTTTTATTTATTTATAAGGTAATAAACATGTAATACAACTACTGTAATACTTATTTACAATGAACACATTACTGCACTGAAATGGTGCAGAAGTTAGATTATACTTACACACAACCACACACACACACACACACACACACTCACACACACACACACACACACACACACACACACAAATTTTTATTGAACACATTACTGCACTGAAATTGTGCAGAAGTTATGTTGTACTTATATACAAATCAGTTGGTTTTACTAAGAAATTCATCAATGGAGTAGAAGGAGTTGGCCACCAATAAATCCTTTAGGCTTCTCTTAAACTGAATTTCATTGGTTGTTAAGCTTTTTATGGCTGCTGGCAAGTTATTTAAAATGTGTGTTCCTGAATAACGCACACCTTTTTGTACAAGACTAAGTGACTTTAAATCCTTGTGAAGATTATTCTTATTTCTAGTATTGATTCCATGAATCGAGCTGTTGGTTTGAAAAAGTGATATATTTTTAATGACAAATTTCATTAAGGAATAAATATATTGGGAAGCTGTAGTTAGTATCCCTAGTTCCCTAAACAGGCTTCTGCAGGATGTTCTTGAGTTCACACCACATATAATTCTTACTGCACGTTTTTGTGCCCGGAAAACTTTAGCTTGGCTTGATGAATTACCCCAAAAAATAATCCCATATGACATTATGGAATGAAAGTAAGCATAGTATGCCAGCTTTTTCATTTTTATATCCCCTATGTCTGACAAAATTCGCATTGCAAACAGAGATTTGTTAAGACGCTTCAGCAGTTCTGTGGTGTGCTCCTCCCAGTTGAATTTATTATCAAGCTGTAATCCCAAGAATTTAACACTGTCCACTTCTTCTATCTTCTTGTCATCGTATGTTAGACATATACTCTTGGGACACCCCTTACAAGTTCTGAACGGCATGTAGTGTGTTTTTTCAAAGTTTAGTGACAAAGAATTGGCTAGGAACCAGTGATTAATGTCCACAAATATTTTATTGGCTGATCTTTCTAAGACTACACTTGATTTGCTATTTATTGCAATGTTTGTATCATCGGCAAACAAAACAAACTTGGCATCTGGTAATGTTACTGATGAAAGGTCATTGATATACACAAGGAAAAGTAAGGGCCCCAAAATGGAACCTTGTGGGACCCCACATGTAATTAGTTCCCAGTTGGATGATGCCTGATAGCTTGATACATGTCTCTTTCCTAATAACACCCTTTGTTTCCTGCCAAAGATATAAGATTTGAACCATTTTGCAGCATTTCCTGTTACACTATAATATTCTAGTTTACTTAAAAGGATATTGTGATTTACACAGTCAAATGCCTTTGACAGATCACAAAATATACCAGTTGTCTGCAATTTTTTGTCTAATGAATTAAGCACATTTTCACTGTAAGTGAAGATAGCCTTCTCAATATCAGAACCTTTTAGAAATCCAAATTGTGACTTTGACAGTATGTTATTTGAGATAAGATGGTTATAAAGACGACTGTACATTACTTTTTCAAAAATTTTTGAGAATGCTGGCAACAGTGAAATTGGACGGAAATTTGATGCTATTTCTTTATCTCCCTTCTTAAACAGTGGCTTAACTTCAGCATATTTCAGCCATTCAGGAAATATTCCACTGATAAACGACTGGTTACACAGATAGCTTAATATGTTACTTAGCTCAGAATCACATTCTTTAATTAACTTTGTTGATATTTCATCATACCCACTAGATGTTTTTGATTTTAAAGATTTTATGATGGACATTATTTCTGTTGGGGTAGTGAGGGTCAAATTCATATTATGGAAGTTACTTGAAATGTCTGGTCTAAGGTAATCCACAGCAGCATCTACCGAACCTGACAACCCCATCTTTTCAGTAACAGTTACAAAATGTTTGTTAAAAAGTTCTGCAACACTATATACATCTGTCACCAATGTATCATTTACTCTTAATGCTATTTGTTCCTCTTCATGTCTGGTTCTACCGGTCTCCTCCTTCACTATATCCCATATTGTCTTTATTTTGTTATCTGATATGACTATCTTTTCCTTGTAATATATTTGCTTTGACATCCGTATTACAGTCTTTAATATTTTGCAGTATTTCTTATAATGTGCTATAGCATCAACATTGGAAATGTTTCGGATTGACAGATACAGTTTTCTTTTTGTTTTACAAGATATCCCTACGTCCAGGCGTCTCGGAGTGAACGAAAGCGATCTTGTTCGGACATGGAGGAGCTACAGAGAGACAGAAACTGTCGATGACATGCCTTACTCAGGCTGCCCAATGGCTACTACTGCAGTGGATGACCGCTACCTACGGATTATGGCTCGGAGGAACCCTGACACCAACGCCATCACGTTGAGTAATGCTTTTCGTGCAGCCAGAGGAAGTCGTGGTGACTGTGCGCAACAGGCTGTATGATGCGCAACTTCACTCCCGACGTCCAAGGCGAGGTCCATCTTTGCTCTAACGACACCATGCAGTGTGGTACAGATGGGCCCAACAACATACCGAATGGACCGCTCAGGACTGGTATCACGTTCTCCTCACCGACGAGTATCTCACATGCGTTCAACCAGACAATCGTCGGAGACATGTTTGGAGGCAATCCAGTCAGGCTGAACGCATTAGACACCCTGTCCAGAGAGTGCAGCAAGGTGGAGGTTCCCTGATGTTTTGCGGTGGCGTTATGTGGGGCCGACGTGCGCTGCTGGTGATGATGGAAGGCGCCGCAACGGCTGTACGTGAATGCCATCATCCGACCGATAGTGTAATCATATCGGCAGAATATTGGCGAGGCATTCGCCTTCATGGACGACAATTCGCGCTCACGACGTGAACGTCTTGTGAATGCCTTCCTTCAGGGTAACGAAATCGCTCGACTAGAGTGGCCAGCAAATTCTCCAGACATGAACCCCATCGAAAATTTAATAATTTTTTCATAATGCGAGGCCACAGTGATAATATGTTTCTTTAAAGTCAGTACCGCCATTGTTGTTTATTTGTAGTTTTACAGTTACACGTCATGATTTCGGCTTCAAAGTGCCATTTTCAAGTGTTTTAAGTGTTATACAGCGCCTAAGGTGGCATACTCGAACATGCCTGGGATGGACTGAAAAGGGTTCAAATGGTTAAAATGGTTCTGAGCACTATGGGACTTAACATCTGAGGTCATCTGTCCCCTAGAACTTAGAACTACTTAAACCTAAGTAACCTAAAGAAACCACACACATCAATGCCCGAGCCAGGATTCGAACCTGCGACCGTCGATGTCGCACGGTTCCGGACTGAAGCACCTAGAACCGATCGGCCACCGCGGCCGGCTGAAAAGGCTGTATATGGGAGACGTGACCCACCAACTACTCTGAGGGACATATACCGAATTGCCATTGAGGAGCGAGACAATCTGGACCAACAGTAACTTGATGAACTTGCGGATAGTATTCCATGACCAATACAGGCAGGCATCAATGCAAGAAGACGTGCTACTGGGTATTAGAGGCACCGGTGTGTAGAGCAATCTGGACCACTGGCACTGAAGGCCTCGCTGTATGTTGGTACAACATAGAATGTGTGGTTTTCATGAGCAATAAAATGGGCGGAAATGATGTTTATGGTTATCTCTATTCCAATTTTCTGTACAGGTTCCGTCCGCAGCTCGTGGTCGTGCGGTAGCGCTCTCGCTTCCCACGACCGGGTTCCCTGATTAGATTCCCGGCAGGGTCAGGGATTTTCTCTGCCTCGTGATGACTGGGTGTTGTGTGATGTCCTTAGGTTAGTTAGGTTTAAGTAGTTCTAAGTTCTAGGGAACTGATGACCATAGATGTTAAGTCCCATAGCGCTCAGAGCTATTTCTGTACAAATTGTAAATAGCTTTTCGCTCCCTGTATCGTCCGCAGCTCGTGGTCGTGCGGTAGCGTTCTCGCTTCCCGCGCCCGGGTTCCCGGGTTCGATTCCCGGCGGGGTCAGGGATTTTCTCTGCCTCGTGATGACTGGGTGTTGTGTGATGTCCTTAGGTTGGTTAGGTTTAAGTAGTTCTCAGTTCTAGGGGACTGATGACCATAGATGTTAAGTCCCATAGTGCTCAGAGCCATTTTTTTGTACAGGTTCCGGAACTCTCAGAACCGAGTTGATGCAAAACATTTTTTTGATGTGTGTGTGTATCAAATTTTCTACAAAAATATCCTGTTACGTTTTCTCTGTAGGACTAATAGTTTCCGAGTAGCGAGTGAGAGAATATGAAAATATCGCACGTGGTTATTGAATGCCAGATATAACATTGCGGACTGCATAAAACGACAACGTTAGGGGCAAATGAATCAAGCCTTTGATCCTCCCTTAACCTGAATTTTGTAGATTGAACGTAACTAGTTATCATGAAACAAACTCGCGTTACAGCGGCTTTTCATGGATTCGTGATGTCGCTCTTTAAATTTATTTCTGCTGCTGGATTCTTTTTCGAAGGAACGGATCCAAAGGATCGGTTCACTAAACTGAAAGGAAGGACCGAATAATGACGCCTAAGGAATTTCAGACTGTCTTGTATTAGCATCGGTCTCGTCCTTTTTCGAATGGTCAATTGTTTCTTGTTCTAGTTCCACCGATGCTCTTTCGATACGAAGCAGCTCCTGTCGTCCGTTGCATTCTTCCGTTCTCTATCAGTTTCAGACCATTCTCAAAAGTTTGACTTCTGGTGTATTTTCTACACCGTTCACCATCACGACTGTTGACAAGAGCTGTTCGATTTTCGTATTTCTTCCAAGCGTTACATCCAAAAATTCATCTAATGAGTGGAGGAGTTGCCATTAAGAAATTCTTTTAATTTCCTTTTAAATGCCATATGGCTATCTGTCAGACTTTTGATGCTATTTGGTAAGTGACCAAAGACTTTTGTGGCAGCATAGTTTACCCACTTCTGAGCCACAGTTAGATTTAACCTTGAGTAGTGAAGATCATACTTTCTCCTAGTGTAGCTATTACTTTTGAATTCGTTCGGATTGCTAATAACAAATTTCATAAGTGAATATATATATATATACATATATATATATATATATATATATATATATATATATATATATATATATATATATATATATTGTGAGGCTACAGCGAAGATCTCTAGCTCTTTAAATAAGTGTCTGCAGGATGATCTTGGATGAGCTCCAGCAATTATTCTGATTACACGCTTCTTTTGTGCAATGAACACTGTTTTACTCAATGATGAGTTACGCCAGAATATGATGCCATACGAAAGCAGAGAATGAAAATAGGCGTGGTAAGCTAATTTACTCAGATGTATATCGCCAAAATTTGCAATGACCCTAATAACATAAGAACGTGCGGCTACCCTGCGCGGCCAACTCGGTAGGAAAATGGCTGGTGCTGCCCCTCAGCCTTTACATCTGTAAAGGAAAGAAAGAAACGGAAGTTCGCGTAGAAATCGTATTAACTTTTTATCTCAAAAGTATTGTTCATAACTAGGTGCTTAATAAGTAACTTTACTACTTCCCAAATACTTATTAATGTTGCTGTATTAAGTTTAACAATACTACCTATAAACTAGTGTATGTACCACACTTCTGAGCCAGATATGAATAGAAAATAAAATGGACTTCCTTACATTCTAATTATTTGGTAAAAGTCTATTTTTTATCCCTACTCAAACCCTCCTCGAAGCCCATGCTGCTTTTGTTCCCATTTTTTAAAAATTATTTTTTGGAGTGTCCCACAAGTTTGATGCCTTTCTCAGCCAGATCATTTATAACAACAAGGTATAGAGAGTGTTGATTTACATGTCATTACGATTGTGTCGAAGGGATTTTGTCACTAAAATTCATTTTATTGAAACTAATATTTAATCCCCACTGTAGATAATGTTTGTGTTTTGATCAATTCCCTCTTGAATCTTATCAGTACCTCAGCCTGTTAGTTGTGCTTCACAATTGCGTATTATGAACATTTTCACTTTTGATTCACAATACTAATTAAAAGCAAAGATGGTCAAGGTAACAGAACAAGAGAAATGTCCCACGCAATATTTATTTCTGTAGAGTCACACGTCCTACATGCCATGGTGCCCCAGACAACAGGCGCCGACGACACCAAGTGTAACAAATACACGATGCGGGCTGCAGCTAGCTCAGCGCCTACAAATCCGGCGACACTGGACCTCGCGATCCGAGAACTCGGCGGCTCGGCCAGCAGAGTGTATCAACAGCGCTCGAGCCAGGACACCAGGCAGCGCCCACGGCGACGATACAGGTCGTTTTTCAAAACCCACCTTTTCATGCCTCCACTGTGTCACAAGCCGAAAATACGTCGGCAAGTATCCATCCCTGAGGCGGCCATTTAGACCAGCACACGAGCTCCGAACAGCAGTTCCGTCACAGCCAGTTACCGGGAGGTCTTCACCTGCCTTGCCAAAGTCACAGTCACTGGACAACACGCCACCTCCACAGCCCTGGGAGACGTACCCTCTAGGATTTCTACTATTGTTCTGCAGAACAACAAGACAGTGTTACACTTGAAGTTTCCTATCCATCTCAGACTTACCTGTTTTCATTACTGTTCAGTTCTTCATAATTCAGCAAGTTATGTAACTGTATAAGACTTCAAGTGTTTGTTCTTTCTATAACTGGAATTGGCTGCAGATATGTTTACTAAAACTGAGCCAAGGGAAGCTTTCTTCTGTTCAAGTTCTGATTATTACTTTATTTGTCTACTTAAAATGATTGACTGTTTCAAGCATTGTTGCTTAATTGTTTATTTCGTGAACTGGAATCTTTAAGTTAATTTCATTAGTGAATAATATTCATTTATCGCACACTCATGTTCATAAAAAACAGAACACTTTGAACGAATGGAGGTAAGACATTCATGTTCACAGGACACGTACATTAGTATGTTCTGCAGAAATGATTAGCATCCCAGTCACCTCGGTTCAGCCTGAGTCCTGTTGGCTAGTAGGCACAGGGTCCGCCATCGGCCCTGACAACTTTCTCCATGCGTGATGGCATCGACCCATATAAGTCGCGAATAGAGTCGTGTCTTATAGCCATCCATGTTGCATTCATATGGTTCCATAGTTCATCTGTGGCGGTCGGCATTGGCTCACAGCGTTCATCCCGTTGTTTCACCATATCGCACATATTTTCGATTGCCGACAAGTATGGTGATCCGGCGGGGCAGGGCAAAAAGCTGACATCCTGTGACACCAACAAGATCTTGCATTGGCTTTCTGAAAAATTGCGTCTGTGCTATTCTGGAGAAAGGATATGGCTACGGGTAGCAGGATGTCATTCACGTAGTACCCTGGACACACACCAACTGTAATTTCAGGTTGTACCCAAGAGCACCCCACACCATACGGCCTCGAGTAGGTGCTGTACGGCTGTATGTCTTGTACAAATGCAATCACAATGATGCCACTCCCCCTGTCGACGGCGAACCACAACGCGGCGATAATTTTCAAACAAACAGACCCTGATTCATCCGAAAGCACTATCTGATGCCATTCCTGTCCACAGTGATGTCCTTCCATACTCAATATTTCTCCACATTCGCCAAACGTAGGCGTAGAAGTGGACGTAGGCGGAGAAGTGCCGCAATAAGCGGCGACAGACTGTCATTCCGGATAGTGTACGATGTTTTACACTGTTCCACGCAAATCAATCCTTCAGTGCCATTAGGATAAGGAGTCGATCTTCTCAGGGGGTATGGGGGCGGTGGTCTGGGCGGTGCGGCATGACCCATCTCGTGTACTACGGTCTTCCGTGAACCTTTCTGCTCACACCCGTTGCCCTTCCGAAGCACTTGGTCATCCACGAGCAGCAATTTCCCGGATGGATGTATCACATTCTGTCATGCCAATAACATGCTTTCTTTCAAACACACCTATTTCATGGTACAGTTCGCGCATACGTTTGCGAGGCATCCTGCACGTCTGTTCAAGTCACACTGGCCCATTACCTTCGCTTTACAACGACAACCAGAGCCACAGACACATTTCACCGACGAGTGGAGTTCCGCTGCGATATCGATATTGACGTCGTACCCGTGGTCCGACATGACTGAAATGTTAATCATTTCTGAAGAACATAGTAATGTACGTCTATTGTGATTATTAACGTCCTGTCACTAGTAGTTCAAAGTGTTTTGCTTCTTTTTTCATGAGTGTACTTTTGGTGACTTTTATTCTATTCACAGTCGAAGCAACTTGAGAGCAGTTGGAAATGTGTTTATAAATAAATTTGTGGGATAGTGGCTACTTGCCTTCATTTTCTATGTGTAAACGAACAAGTGGATACAAATGCTCTTTTTGCTTACATAACGCAGCTGCAGATTTCTATTTTATTATACCGTTCAACTCTGTTTCATAGTCACAATCCAGCCGGGTTATCTATTTCTGCCTCAAAATGTCAACACTAAGTGCCAAAGCTAATGCTAAAATGAACACGCATGTACATAGATTGATTCGGGGACAGAGTGTTCGTGATATTCTGTTGTAAAAATACGTGGCAGAGTTACTGCATTTCGTATGCTTTTTCTACGCGCCCGCGCCCCACCGCAAGAGAAACAGGTCAGTAAGCAGCTAACAATTATTGTCAATGCAGTGCAGCAGATTCAAAACTAAGGACACAAAGAAAGCAAACTGCACTGCACTAAAGGACGTGCAACAGTGTGTGGCGTGGTTCTCATTTACGGAAATTTATTGTACGAGCGTAAAAATAAAAAAGTCTTGCAATGAATTCCAATTTTGTTTAATGTGAGCAAATGTCATCATACTGTACAGCGACACATAAACACGTCCTCCGATCTGTCTTCGCCACAGACTCGTAATACTTTTTTAGTCCTTTTACCGGTATTTCTTATATTAACCCATGAACCTGAAAGTGTTGTTTAGCACACTTCTAGCATTAGCAGAGGACCTTCAGTAAAGTATACTACTAAATGTACTACGACCACCACAAAAGATTTTACAACGCAGATTTCATTAATTATTGTCGACTTTTAGTCACAGCATACATTTTAAAGAAATACTTATGTACAAGCAAGATCCTGAACCTGAAAATATTGAATACCAGCTTAGTACCCATTGGTTAGCTCATGTAGTTGTATGGTCTGCACAGTTTTTTTCGTCTGTCGACTTCTTATGTTGTTCACAATTTGCAATACCTTTTAAGCTTTCCACGCTAATTGAGGTCGTAGAAGCGTGGTCTCTTCCGAATGTACTTCTGACTAGAAAGCGATTCTGATAGCTGGAGTCCAAGGTGTTTGTCGATCATGCAATTTGTGTCCTTGTGGTGATATTTCCATAGAAGCTTTTTTACGTCAACAGACGAACACCCCTTATCCAGCAAGTAACTAGTCAGACATCCCAACTCTTAGTCGTGCGGTCCTACTTCGCAGGTATTCCCGCTGCTTCCACATTTGTTGTAGGTGGCGAAACAGTGCTTTTGTCATGGATGGTGTGCGGACTTTCGGTGTACCGTATGGCCCTAGACACCATCTTATTTCATTCGACCACGGCATAACTGTCCGGACTATTTTAATGTGTTACGTTTACAGCCACGAAAATTTACATTTTACAATTTGCGTGGGTTCACAAAATCACTTACGACAAATACGAGGGTTGGTTCCACGAAGAAAATGTTGATTTCACTTCTTTTTATTACATTGATGCAAAAGTACTTAGAGAGAGAAGATATTAATGCATGAACTGAAATGAAGAGTAGAACCTGAATTTGAATACAGTGTCTGGACACTTATTTTCTTTCAGTATAAGTGCCAGTAGGTTATCGTCCCTACAAAAATGAACGTGTCGTCAAACGGCAGACGATTTCTTACTCGTGCAGAGACAGTTTTTTGTTGCCGGACATAGGTTTCGATTCTGACTGAGGAGTGAACAGAAAGCCTAAGGGAAAACAATTCGTCATCACTTTCGTTCCACGTTCTGCCACTTCTCTTTTCCAGTTTCACTGGTATTCTCTTTTCACGTCTTTCCCATTCCGCAGGTGACGATGCAGCTACACACGTATATATCAGCTATGCATGAGTCTCGTGGTGGCGGACGGTGGGTAGTGCCGGAGGGGGGGGGGGGGGGAGGACTTGGAGAGCAACAGTGCGAAATCCGCCACTCAGGACACATCATAAGTGAGGAGCATTTCTTACCAACTTTCTTTCATACTAGCTTCTCGGCATTCCTTCCTACCTCTCTGCACCACATTTCACTTATTAAAAATGCCACTGGCTATAGATCAAAGCATTTGCGTTACAGCTTACTTACACAGCAATTTCGGAGCTAGAATACTTAACATCTACATCTACATCTACATGGTTACTCCGCAATTCACACTTAAGTGCCTGACAGAGGATTCATCGAACCATTTTCATACCACTTCTCTACCATTCCACTGTCGAATGGCGCGTGGGGAAAGGGAACACCTAAATCGTTCCGTTTGGGCTCTGAGTTCTCTTATTTTATTATGATGAGCATTTCTCCCTACGAAGGTGGGTGTTAGCAAAATATTTTAGCATTCGGAAGAGAAAGTTGGTGATTGAAATTTCGTAAATAGATCTCGCCGCAAAGAAAACCGCCTTTGTTTCAGTGACGCTCTCACCCCTATTGCGCGATAACACGAAACGAGCTGCCCTTCTTTGCACCCTTTCGATGTCCTCTGTCAATCCTACCTGGTAAGGATCTCATACCGGTGTGGCCGTGCGGTTCTAGGCGCTTCAGTCTGGAACCGCGTGACTGCTACGGTCGCAGGTTCGAATCATGCCTGGGGCATGGATCTGTGTGATGTCCTTAGGTTAGTTAGGTTTAAGTAGTTCTAGGTTCTAGGGGACTGATGACCACAGGTGTTAAGTCCCATAGTGCTCAGAGTCCTTTGAACCATTTGATCTCATACCACTCAGCAATATTCCAGCAGAGGACGGACAAGTGTCTGTGTCTTTACTGGGTTTGTCGCATTTTCTAAGTGCTCTACCAACAAAGCGCAGGCTTTGTTTCGCCTTCCCCACAATATTATCTATGTGGCCTTTCCAATTTAAGTTGCCCGTAATCGTAATTCCTAGGTATTTGGTCGAACTTCCGCAAGGCGTTCGATACAGTTCCCCACAGTCGTTTAATGAACAAAGTAAGGGCATATGGACTATCAGACCAATTGTGTGATTGGATTGAAGAGTTCCAAGGTAACAGAACGCAGCATGTCTTTCTCAATGGAGAGAAGTCTTCCGAAGTAAGAGTGATTTCAGGTGTGCCGCAGGGGACTGTCGTAGGACAGTTGCTATTCACAATATACATTAATGACCTTATGGATGACATCGGAAGTTCACTGAGGCTTTTTGCGGATGATGCTGTGGTATATCGAGAGGTTGTAACAATGGAAAATTGTACTGAAATGCAGGAGGGTCTGTAGCGAATTGACGCATGATGCAGGGAATGGCAATTAAATCGCAATGTAGACAAGTGTAATGTGCTGCGAATACACAGAAAGAAAGATCCCTTACCATTTAGCTACAATATAGCAGGTCAGCAACTGGAAACAGTTAATTCCATAAATTATCTGAGAGTACGCATTAGGGGTGATTTAGAATGGAATGATCATATAAAGTTGATCGTCGGTAAAGCAGATGCCAGACTGAGATTCATTGGAAGAGTCCTAAGGAAATGCAATCTGAAAACAAAGGAAGTAGGTTACAGTACGCTTGTTCGCCCACTGCTTGAATACTGCTCAGCAGTGTGGGATCCGTACCAGATAGGGTTGATAGAAGAGATAGAGAAGACCCAACGGAAAGCAGCGCGCTTCGTTACAGGATCATTTAGTAATCGCGAAAGCGTTACGGAGATGATAGATAAAATCCAGTGGAAGACTCTGCAGGAGAGACGCTCAGTAGCTCGGTACGAGCTTTTGTTGAAGTTTCGAGACCATACCTTCACCGAGGAGTCAAGCAGTACATTGCTCCCTCCTACGTATATCTCGCGAAGAGACCATGAGGATAAAATCAGAGAGATTGGAGCCCACACAGAGGCATACCGACAATCCTTCTTTCCACGAACAATACAAGACTGGAATAGAAGGGAGAATCGATAGAGGTACTCAAGGTACCCTCCGCCACTCCGCCACACACCGTCATTTTCTTGCGGAGTATGGAGACGAAAAAGAAAAAAAACTGACAGCCCTTAGATTTGTGCGATTTATCGTATACCCAAAATTTATCGGATTTCTTCTAGTACCCATGTGGATGACGTCGCACTTTTCTTTGTTTAGTGCTAATTGCCACTTTTCGCACCATGCAGAAACTCTCTATAGGTCATTTTGTAATTGGAATTCATCGTGTGATGATTTTAGTACACGGTAAATTGCAGTGTCTTCTGCAAACAATCTAAGGGGGCTGCTCAGATTATCACCTAGATCATTTACGTAAATCAGGAACAGCAGAGGGCATATGACACTACCTTGCTGAACGCCAGATATCACTTCTGTTCTACTCGATGATTTACCGTCTTACATGAGGAAATCACGAATCCAGTCACGTAACTGAGACGAGACTCCATATGCACGCAATTTGATTAATAGTCGCTTGTGGAAAACGGTATCAAAAGCCTTCTGTTCTGGAAATCTAGGAATATGGAATCGATATGAGATCCCTTGTCGACAGCACTCATTACATCATTGGAATAAAGAGCTAGTTGTGTTGCACAAGAATGATATTTTCTGAATCCGTGTTGGTTATGTATCAATAAGTCATTTTCTTCGGTGATTCATAATATTAGATTACAGTATGTTCTCCAAAATCCAAAGTCCACTGAAACCCTTTGTCTGGCATTACAGCTGGTATGAAGACTTTGAATTACTTTTTCATTATCCTATGAAGTTATTGCTGACTTACAAAAAAAAGATATTTTTTTTTATTTGTGGATAGATAACTTGTGATTTTGAGTGTACCTGAAGCCCACAGTTCAAATATGTTTTCATGTGTTTTTCCTATGAGACCCACCTGACTAAGTAACATTCGTCAGCACAGTGGTGGGTTCGTAGATTTATTCCTGGAGAAGACCGAGTTGATACTGCAATATACAAAGTATTAGATCATGTTATTTAGATTGAACAAGACAACTACTTAAATTTCTAACAATTTTTTCCTACAGAAATATCATACGTATTTATTACTGTCACACTAACGTATCAAGACACAAAGGAAGTAGAGACGTTAGCACTGATACGTATCAATGGGGAAAGTTGAAAATCTATGCTGCACCGGAATTCGAACCCAGGTTTCCTGCTTACTAGGTAAATGTGCTGACCACTATGCCATCCACACGCAGTGCTCACAACAGCATGGACTACCGTAGCACACCTTCTGTCAGACCCAATTTCTCAACTTTTCCATATACCATTGATGTAGTCCCCCTACCCACTATCCTTACTACCCACAGCCATTTTTCCAATTTCCGTAAGAGTTCAAGTTGGTGTGCATCTGCACTTAAGGGGTGATCGACTCTCCCCGCCTTAATTACATACAGGGTTTTTCAGAAGTGTTGGTCAATATTCATGTATATGACAGGAATGATCATTCGAAACAATAAAGTAAATATAGTCTCTAAAAGGCCTACCTTAAGAGTTATGAGCAATTCTTGATCTTCGATACTGTGAAACAAATCTGTTCTATTGAAAGCTCTTTGCTCTCCATATTTTTGGAAGTGGTAGTATGGATCAAAACAAAACAAAAAATCCAGGAAACGTGTGTTCTAAAATGCATATCTTAAGAGCTATGAGCACTTCTTCATCTTCGATACTTTGAAACACAACTCTTTTTATGAACAATTTCTCCTAACTTTTACGTAGTGGTCAGAGCCATTTTGAGCTCCTAACTTTTAAACTTTGCATTTTAGAGCACAAGTTTATTTGATTTTTTCTGTTTCGAATGATCATTTCTGTCATATCCCTGAATATTGATCATCACTTCTGAAACACCCTGCATATATGGAACTGTTCTTTCGGACATGTCTGAAAGAGTAAACACCATTTTGGGATCCTGCAGCCACTATAGACCAAGGCACAGTGGTCTTGATTTATATTAATGGGGCAAGTAGAAAATTGGTGCTGAACCGGGACTCTGACCCAACTTCCCTGCTTATTCGGCAGATGCGCTCACCACAACACCAACCGGACACAGTGGTCACCACAAAGGCACGGACTACGCTAGCACAGCTCCATTCAGACCCAAGTTCTCAGCTTATACGAAACACTACTAATGTATTGCCTCTGTTCATTAGCCTCATTACTCACGACATTTATCAGATTCCCATAAGAGTTCGAGCTTGTTGTGCATCTGCAATGAAGGGATCATTCGCCGTCGTCACCTTAATTGTATTTGTGGTCGCTCATCTTTCGACCTGGTAAGTTTAGGATTGGAGAGGATATCCTGCTTCATGCCCTTAGAAGGGATGCATTATTTTAACATATTTTATCCTCAGTTATGCACCCTCTGTGGACTCATATTTTAAGTTGCACCAAAAGATGAGACACAGGTCCTGAAATCGTGTTATGCTTTCCTTTTTAGAAATAAATAATTTTTACAACTGCAGTGAGTTTTATTGTAAATAATAAATAATTTTATGAAAGGGCTCCCTTTCGAGATATTGATTCTGCCCCATCTTTTCTGGGGACGTTTCAAATCTATCATTGTCTTTGGTTTGATACGTATCTAAACATAAGAAAAGTTTTCCTAGTACGTTACTGTAACATTATCTAAATACCTTCCACGCTCCTTTTTTCCTTCATTCCTTCCTTCCTTCCTTCCTGGTCTTGTTACTTACGGGTAATTATTTAGGCATGAAAATAGTATTGCAGCACTTACTGTAGCGCTATAAGGAACGTTTCAGACACTAATTTGACGCATATGTGTGTACATGGAAAATGAAATTGTGATACTTGACATATACATTGCACTTCTTGCGTTGCCGACGTAATGTTGCCGATATTTTAGACCTGGAAAGAACATGGCGACACTTGACAAGCGGCGTATCTGTGGAAAAAAATTAATTGCGTCTCTGTTTTGTCTTAACCCTTTCAGACAGTCTGGCTACAATTGTGTACATTTACTTTTACTGTGTCTTAGCTGTAACAGAAGCATTTTTCCCCAATAGAAACCTGAGGTACACATTTGTGAATGTTTAGCCTTTTCATCATGCTCAACTACTACCAGCTTTGAAGCATCACTACGAAAATATCAGCCAGTCGATGTTGCAGTGTGCAGCAGCTCGTGATCACCAGAATACCGGATGTGGTTCATTTACTATATTCAACTTTATGAATGAACATTGTTATTGTTATTTTGCATGGTGATTATTGAATGCTCATATTATTTATTAGAGTAGAGAATATTTCGTAATTAGTTATCATAGTGCATAAACTGAAGCCAAGTTTACAAAGTATATTATGAAAACGGGTACATACTTTTGTATAAATCTAGCCGCTAAAATCATTACAACATCACCTAAGAACATTACCATGTAAAGAAAAACGATCGCCGCGCGGGATTAGCCGAGCGGTGTCAGTCGAGCAGTCATGGACTGTGCGGCTGGTCCCGGCGGAGGTTCGAGTCCTCCCTCGGGCATGGGTGTATGTATTTCTCCTTAGGATAATTTAGGTTAAGTAGTGTGTAAGCTTAGGGACTGATGACCTTAGCAGTTAAGTCCTACAAGATTTCACACACATTTGCTGTTTTGTTAAAAACGATAATTCCTCCAGAAAACATTCAGGCCTGAAAGGGTTAAAGAAAGCATGGTGCTCAGATCAAACTATGAATATCGCCACCTGTTGGTGATGACGAGTAACAGCAGCTTAGCGAGCAGTTGACTTTATTTCGAGCTGTTGAAGTTTTGCCGAATAGTATGTAAAGCTGGAGTGCACAACAAGGAGGAAAACGCTTGGTTATTATGTAATATACGGTGTTCACAAAGAACTAATTGAAATTGCTGGAGACTTTATTCGACAAACTATTTTAACAGATGCGAAACATAAGAAATACTTTGCAGTTACGGAAGATGCAACCTCCAATGAAGCACAAACACAGCAAAATGATTTAATGCTGCACTATGTTACCTTCGATGAAGAGAACCTATATAGATTTGTTGTATTTTCTAGACTTTATTCACTGTGACCAGAAGGATGGTCAGTCAGTCGCTATAATGATTTGCGAGGAGTTGAAACATTGTGTCTTACAGCTTTCAGGCTTCCATGCGCAGAGTTACGACAATGGGAACTGTGTGAGGGGCATCTGTCAGGGACCTCAACTGCGTATAATATTAAAAGAAAAGTCGTTGGCAATTTTTTCTCCTTGCTGTGCTTGTTCATTGTTCATTATATCATTGTGGCGTTCACGCTGTGAATATCTGCGCAGATATAATCTTTTTTCCGAATTGTTTCGAAAACATATATATATATATATATATATATATATATATATATATATATATATATATATATATATATATATATATTCTAGTCAGCAAAGATGCAAAGTCTTAAAAGGAAGTACTGGGTTCTCTCTCCAGATGAGATACGAAATGGTCATTTGCTAGCCAGGAATATAAAGATCGATTGAACTTGCTTTTTAATATAATCTGACTGTGGATGCGGTTACTGAACTAAATCGCATCTTGAAATCATTTCAGTGTGTGTTCCGATGTCTGCAATGTGGTACGACGCACTAGCTGCGGTAACTGCATAACATTAGGTTTCATGCAAGGAAAGGCACAATAGGTGTTGCAAGTGCCAATATTGAGAACTAAGATTTAATCCTGAGCCCAGGGGATAGCTTTCAGTCAAATTTTTTCAATGTTATTCTAGGCACAATTATAGGAAACTTTTTATAAAGTATGCTGCGATAGAAAACATGTTGGGCACATTTGATTTCTTATAGAACTAGATAAGCCTAGTCAGTTCTACACTACAAGTGTGTGTAGTAAAGGTGGCAACTCATTACAGCTTAGTCCTTCATAAGCAGGATTCGATGAAGAAATTTGTCCATTTCCACATCTACACCTTTCGAATTCTCTTCTTAAGCACAATTCAAATAACACATTTCCAAACATATTGGGAGCCCTGCGGATATTATGCATTTTGCCTGTATTATATCTCTTTTCAAAAAATGTAATGTAACTATTTATTTAGAGGAAACACTCTGCAAGTAAATTTTTTGTCCTTTGATTTATCGTGATCTGTTAATGATTTTTAGTGGAGTTAGTTTTTACTTTTAGCTTTCGAAAAAATACAAAAGAGATATAATAAGCAAAATAATGAATTTCGTAGATTGCCAATTATGTATTATATCTGGTATTATCGAGCGCCAGGCTCCCTATTTAATTACTGTAAATGCAATAGCGTAGTATTACTCAGCTCCAGTTCACTATCACAGAAAATATACAAGTTTTAATAAAATTATTTCACTGGATTACTTCAATTAATCTCCCTGAATATTTTAACATAATTTCTTCCGCTCCGGCTATCAGACATTGTGCTGTGAAAAAATATTTTTAAATGTACCGCGTAATGGCGGCTAATTGTTAACAATCAGAGATCATTGTTACTCGCTCCGCAGCAGCTGGAAACATGCTAAATAATTTTCATTAAATAATCTTTTAATAAGATAAATGTGGCGTACGTTCTTGAAATAACACACGGAGATCACTTTATACTAATATATTCTTACTAGGACACAGTTTACACCATTAAATATTTGCAATTACGTTACGACAGAAAAAAATGCTAGCGCAGCAGAATATCTTGCGTACCTTATTCCAGCTAACACCAGAACGAACAGAACAAAACAGACTAGACAGAAGAATGAGCATTGCATTGTATTTTGTACTCATACAAAGATAATCACATTATAATCTCATACAATAAAAATAATGTCATTTCTGCATTTATCGATCTATATTGTATATTTTTACAGTTATTGTTATTACCTTTCGCAGATAAATCGATGTTTGCAGTTCTTTTAGGGTCACATACAGTCATTTTTATTTATGTTTCTCCTCGATAAGGGTGAATATTGCAGAAGGGACACTACACGGCCCCCTGGGCTACGAGGAACACACTACTTAATGTTTGGTCCTTGTAGACCATGAGTGTCACTTTTGTTTCGTTCGTTGGTCACTTTCAGTTCTCTTTACCGTGTATTAGGTCATGGGTACACATTCATTTTGAGTCTTTTTACATAACATGGCTGGGGACAGTTACAATATAACAAGCTCTTCCATTTGGACGAGGGCCGCAGGGAAACCCCAGAAAAACGTCGGAAGAGCTGATAGATTTAACCCTTTGTGTTACTTACATAAGTTGGTTCTACATGTTTTGGTATTAGAAGTATTTACATCAAATATAAAATTTTCTGAAAAAGGAACAAACATATAGTTTTTATATGAAAGTGTTCGTCAAACTTTTTTTATATTGTGTTGGTAATGTTTTGAGATTTTTTTTATTTTTGTCGGCGCATTTCTCGTCGTGTGGTGTGGATGACGCTGTATGTCGCTACCGCGACGCTTCGTGCCCGTTGCCATGGAGCGTCGGCTGGAAACTGTTGTCTTCTTTCTTGTCCGTAGCCGGCGGTCAGGATGTGGAGTAAGGATCGACGTTATTTTGTCTGCGTGGTGCATCTGCATTGTTGCGCACCGCTCGTTAAAGTTTTCAGCTCGGGAGAGGATGTTGACTCGTGCAAATCATGAAACAAATGCACATATGTTATAGAACGGATATTGTAAGATGTTATGGCTGTGAGTAGGAATTGATTAGTCAACATTATTGCATCATCGAGTCACAGGCTCAGTTACTTGGTATTTTCGTGTTCGTTTGCACGTACTGGTACTGAATGATGCAGGAGATATGATGCTGAAGTAAGCACTGTACATCCCCGTTGTCATCACTTCGTATGGAATATTTATCTTTCACAATTTTTGTTTGACGGCGTTCCACCGTAGTTGCCACTGCAGTAACGTCCTACTACGTGGTCCGTGACGTCATATTAATTGTTGGCGCACAGGAGGTAGCGTTCAAACTAAAAATGTTGTCTGTACAGTTTCGAACACACGCTGATCACAGGTTTGTGTTTTCGATCACTGCAAACAGATATGTTTTGTTAATGTTTGTACCTCGCGTTTTTTTCAGTTGTACAACACATAAGTGTTCACTGTCCACGTTGATCACTAATACAGTTCTCAAAGTTCACACTTCCTCCGCGAATACCAACACACTATTATAGTTCCTGTTAGTATTGCGTACAGCATGACTTTGATACAATTGTATTACATGATTACTGGTTTTTTTTTATATCACATAGTGACACAGATGTCTGTTCGTTTACACAGTATGTTACAATGAAATTTCACAGATCAAAAGCACTTTTGTTCTGTTATTGCATACAATTAAGTGTTACATCACACATGCAACGGATTCTGGCCTGACTTGCAATACTTTTATATTTGAGCATTAATAAATTTGTCATAGGGTATATTCATTTGGGGATTAGGACCGCTGTGCATGTGCTTGCTCCATAAGCTGTTAGCGTAATCGCGTAGCCTATAAAAGGTTTGCAACTGTCAAAAACAGGCTCTAAAGTAGAGCTCTTATTTAATCTCAAATATTGTGGCTAGATGCTTATACTTTCTCTTTTATGGTCAAAGCACAGCTTCACAGATGCCACATGGTATGTACGAAGTCTTCTGCATACACCATTCTGTTCATTTTTCATGTGACAGATTAGAATATTTAGTGCATTCTTTAAATAAACATTTTTCACACAGCATAATAAAATTTATAGTTACTAACTCTAATAACCACTGAAAAACATCTTACACTTACTGATTATGTTTCTAAACAAATTCTATCATTGGGCTGATGGTCCTTTAGCTTCTTTTTACTCATTTTTGAAGGCTGATGTGTAAATCATTCCTTGACATAAAGGCAAAACATCTTACATACTAAGCACAAACAAAACATCAAATTCTTACAACTACACAAAAATATATATTGAAGTCTGTGCAAAACCTACATATTACACAAAAATACGGTAAACCATTCATGTCCTATTGTCAGGTATCACAAATTTCTTTAAGTCCTTATAGGGATACAATCCTTTGATCTTCCCGCTTATCACATCAGCTATAAGGTAGCTAAAATCGTGCGGTATTTGTATAATTTTAAAAAGTCCATTACAGCATTTGCCATTTCTTGTTCTTCTTTGCTATGAGTGGCGACTTAGGTTGGATTCTCATCAAAACTAAGTCGTTTATCTGATATGGGACTGTCCATTTTATTGACTTGTCATATCGCTTTTTTCGTTGGGATTCAGTTAGATAACATGATTCTTGTGCTTTGTTGTTAAGGGTATCGGTCCAGCGAAGCGTTTCGTTGTGAGCTACGTCCGAATAATATTCTCCCTGGCCCCTTAAATTGCTGCTTAATTGAAATATGGGCATCTCTTCGCTTTTTACTCGTACGCTCGGGTAATCTTTACCAGGTGTACTTACTGTTCATGTTACATCCAGTACAATCTGCTTATTTTCATTCAGTAGGGAGATCGTCCCGCTGGAGAAATCAATTTTTGCTTTCTTGTCGCTCAGGACACCTCCCCCCAGGATGCAGGTTACTCTCAATCCTTTGACTACGAGAAAGATACATTTTACGTTATCTTACCCTATTCATAAATCCACCAGCACCTGATACTGAACGTTTTGTGCTTGTGCTCCCATGGCTCCAATGACACAGCAGTTTTGTACAGGAAATGACGGTAAGTTGCGGTTTTCGCTCAAGGTTTTGAATAGGTCATAGCTCATAACATTAGTAGTGGCACCTGTATCTATATATATTTCCACTGGCAATTCATTAATTCTAGCTTTTATGATGGTTTGTACTTCAGTTAATTCTTTTTTGTTACATTGGTTTGATTCCATAAGTAAATCCTCTTGTGTACTGTTTACATCTTGGTACCTCAGTAATAATATATTATCTTGTGTATTGTTTATAGGTGTGCCCCCTGCTTTTTCGCCGACCATCAATTGGGAGCTTATTGTGGCCGTTGTTCGTTTGACGGTCTTGCACTATGGTGGTTTCCGTCGGTGGGCATTTCTACTATCCTTACGCTGCTATTCGAGTCTGTCCATGTTTGTGGTATTGCGTTAGTATTCTGCATAGAATTCCTATTGTCACACTGGTACTGGTTACCGTTAGGAGGCGGTGGTGATGGCATAGAAGTTTGCATCCACTGCACCGGGTAAGTGCGGTTGTTGGCACTGCTGCTTTGTTGCGGCCATTGACCTTCATTTCGACGATTCTTATTGTATTTATTATTACTGTTACTGTAGCCGGGATGTCCTCTATCTTCCCACCTACGTTTTTGATTGTAAGATGGTTGACCGTTTCCGTTCTTCCTGTTTTGTTCTGCAGATTGATCTTCCTTTCCATTTCCGTGGCTTCCAAAATTGGAATTGTTGTTGCCATTTTTAAACTTGCGTGGTGAACCATTGCTGTTCTCCCGGTCTTTATTTATCCAATTTTCTTCCTGGGAGAGATCGATTTCGTCCAGCACAGACAAGTACCGTTCCAGGTTATTTTCGGGTACATTTATTAATTTGTCTCTATATAACCGGGCAATCATAATTTTAAGATTCTGATCACATCACGGCCTGATATAGATAGGGTCATCCAAATATCTACTTTTGTTGATATATTTTTCAAAATATTTACGGAGTGTACCCTGTTTGTGATTGTACATTTGCGGGCTGTATACTTCAGTCCTCAGGCGTTCTTGAATAGCCTTAGACCAGTATTTGTCTAGAAAAGATTTTTCAAATTGTACCAGGCTATGGCAATTTTCTATGACTTCGTTTGCCCATAAGGCAGCGTCGCCTTGTATATGTGCGATTATAAACTGAATTTTTTGGCGTTCATTCCAGGCACTCGGTAATACATTTCGGAATCCTTTTATGAAGATTACCGGATGCACTGTCTTCTTTTCCACGTTAAATACTTGGAATTGTCTGTGTTTTATTAAGCTTTCATCAATGTTATTGCTTGTGGAAGTAGGAGATGACCCCACGGGGTTATGAATAGGAATTCTTCCTGTTAATTGTATGTTTTCTCTTTCGGAATCGGTTTTTTGTAGGTATGAACTGTACGTAATGTTCTCATTACCGTACACGTTCCTAACAGGCGTGCCACAGTTGATGCTAAGCGTTTGCAAATGTGCACGCCCGAGTTCAGCAATTCTGTGTGTAATTTCTTGCTTCCACAGCGGTACCGGCTATTTGTATCTCGCTTCGCTTTTCTCACCTGCGAGTGGTAGCGTGTCTACTGTGGGTTGTTAACATACAGCTGCTCCGTTAGTTACTTTTTGCAGAGCAGACTGTATTTTGCTTTCTACACGTTCTGTGATCTGACTTTCTTTTACAGTGAGCCAGTCATGGAACTCTTTTTCTACTTTCTGGGCTTGAACATTTAAATGCGTTTCTATGGTTTCTTTTTGTGTCATTTCTAAATTGTCCATTCGGACAGTTTACACTATTAAATATTTGCAATTACATTACGACAGAAATAAATGCTAGCGCAGCACAATAGCTTGCGTACCTTATTCCAGCTAACACCAGAACGAACAGAACAAAACAGACTAGACAGAAGAATGAGCATTGCATTGTATTTTGTACTCTTACAAAGATAATCACATTATAATCTCATACAATAAAAATAATGTCATTTCTGCATTTATCGATCTATATTGTATATTTTTACAGTTATTGTTATTACCTTTCGCAGATAAATCGATGTTTGCAGTTCATTTTGGGTCACATACAGTCATTTTTATTTATGTTTCACGTCGATAAGTGTGAATATGGCAAAAGGGACCCTACACCTGTTACTGTTTCCCAGATACACGTATCATTCCACGTACGACGACATAAGATGAACAGTAGGCAGTCGATCTGCTTCATATGTATTGCCATGACATTGATTTCGCGGCAAGCTTGACTTCCCCGCCAGGCAAATGGCTGCCAAAGCGCTGCTTTGGTGCACGACGTCTGGCCTCAGGGCACGGCTGGTGTGCTGTGGGCAGCGGCGGCGACGCTCCGAAGCTTTCCATACGACGTCGAACGTGGCCGGCGCCGCTGGTCTCTGTGGCCTTCCTTTGCGTCGGCGTGGCTGTCCAAGAAGTAGTTGCGGGGAGCAGGCAGCAGCGAGGAGTGTTAAGAGGACATGGTCTTGTGCCAGCACCGGAGACCGCTGTCGTGTCGCCGGCCACGTTGTGGAGTGGCGTCAGAGTCTGCGTCCGGACCTGCTTCTATTGGTGTGGGCGGCCAAGCGGTTGGCCTCAGGCGTCCGCGAAAGGCATCACAGGCGTGGCGGAGTGAGCAAGAGAGACTGAAACGTTGAGTGCCATAGAGTCCGGTATAGTGCTCGCAGAGTCGCAGTAGCTTACGCAGGGAACGACGAGGGTGTGCGCGGTCATCGTATTCTTGGGGGCTGGTGGCGTCTTTTTCTGGTGCCAAGAAAAAACCGACAGCAAACAGCCAGAGACGTAGATCGAATGAGAATTTGTTACTGCCGTGTTACGTAGGGCACCAGGAGTTGTGCTTCTATGGCTCACATCTATTATTGGGCAGCTGATAGGTTTTGTCAGCGTGAATTATCGTGCAGTGGGTGTTGAACGTCATGGTCAGCTGTTGCATACTGTAGTGTGTACAGACGTGATGAAGCCTTCATAAATTTTGCGAAGCGGTATTGCACAGCAGGGCCGTGGTGCATAAGAGAGAGAAATTTTGTTGCGTTGTGCTTATTTTCTCAAGCAGATAACGTTGTTAAATCAATGTTTACAGCTATAATTTTTTAATATTGAGTGGTTTTCCTTCGTCTGTGTGACAGATAGCTGTGATGTCCGTTTGCGCTGTTTAGGTAGTTCGTGGTGATTGATGCTGATAAAGTGTATCTCCTTCCAGTGGCAGTGGCTCCTCTTAGTTCCCATGAATTTGTCAAATGGCTCTGAGACCTGCTACCAAGGGAGACAGGATTGGCTTGTGATTGTGGACGGGGACATAATCAATTACTACTGTTGGTTAGTTTATTTTTCAATCACATACACTTTTTTTGGAAACAACAACAAATAAAAGCTGACAATAAATTAAGAAGTGTTCCATGGCCTAAAGACCTTAATGACAACAAATTCAAAATTATTTCTCGGCTGAAGGCTCCAATAGTGATAATTTAAAATTTGTTTCACGGCTGATGGCCTGAGTAGCAATCTTAAGAACCAGTTAAGCTACTTCAGCCTGCAATTACAGTTATTAAAATATTTTTAAAAGAACAGTCATCAAAATGTCACCACTAGAATACAATTGTCTAATTAAAATATTTAAGACAACTAACACTCACGGCTGAAGGACTTAATGACAACCAATTCAAACTCCTTCTCGGCTGAAGGCTCCAATAGTAATAACTTAAAAACTGTTTCACGTCTGAAGGCCTGACTAGCACGCCTTTAAGAACCAGTTAAACATCTTCAAACTTGAAATTACAGTTATTAATTTTAAGAAAAATTTATCAAATCTGACCCAACCAAGGACGGAGGGGAGAGGGGGGGCGCAGACTTTGCTCCAGGGGTCGACCTGGGAAAAAATCCCTCAAAACTTCGCAAGCGATGAGACAGGAAGCCAAGACTGGCATTCACTTCATGAGATGGTAACTCAGACTAGCGGCAGTTTAAACGCATAACCAATAATCATTTGCCCAATCTACCTAACGTCCAGTGATCAATGCAACGATGGAATAATACACCCAAGCCGGGACCGGCAGTCAGCTCTACGTCTTCAGTCTCTGGTGTTTAGAGCATCTGGAAGCAGGAAGGAACCACTATTACCAGAGTAGGGGAAAAAACACCACCCGGCCCACAAATCAAGGAAGCTGTCAACTATACGCCTTACTAGACAACAGTGGCAAGGCGAGTAAAAGTACACTGCCGTAACATACACTAAGCTCCAGGGCAGGTACCTTGGGTGTTAGCGGCCACTAGGCAGGAAAAATACCACCGATTGAACTTCACCAATAATAACGTATAGAATACAAAGGTTAATAATATGAAGTGGAGGAAGGCTAATTAAGTTCGCCTTCCCCAAATGCTCCATTCGGTGCTCTTCGTCTCGGCGACACGGCAAGCAGCAACACGCAAGCAAATGGCGAGATCTCACAATGGTCGAGGTTTCACTACTTGAATTAATGTCCACTGAACTTAAAATTCATGGGTCCGGTTGACAACGAGGTTGTACCCCTCGCGACTACAGCCCTTCCACCTGGCAGTGCATGAGTACCGCCAGTGGTCCCGGCGTGTACTAGCGCTGCGCGGACCTGGCTGCTCGTCCGTTCCAAACAGAACTGCCGAACCACACGACACGGAAACACCACAACGTCGCTCCAAAGATAGTACCACCGTTACCAGATATCGATAACCGCCGCTGATGCCACTAGCGGACCGACAACGCTTGCAAACAGAGTGGCTCCAATGAACATAAGAAGAAGACGACAACCGTAACTATACCAACTAAACGATACCAACCTAGCAACGGCACCAACGCGAGCCGCAGCATGGCTCAGGCTCCATGCCACGTTAAATTGTTGAATTTAATGTGTGTTATACCAAGAAGGTGCTACTTTTGAAGATTTACTCAAAAATTGTACAGTTAGGTGGTAAACTTATTTCGGCTGCATTGCCATTCCAAGTGATGTGCAGTTATACGCATTATTAGTACATAGAATTTCTGTGTTATATAGCTGATTGGTTTATTAACAGTGTGTGGAGTGCTTACTTCCATACCACATCGCCGATGTTGGAAATTTCAAATACTTCTGAGCATTGTGCATGTAGCGCAGACTGAGTTTTTGTATATATGTTTTTATTCAGTAATTTTTGTTGAAATGTTCGTCTTTTATAAATTTGAAAGCTTTACTCGACAGTAGTGAACAATGTTGTATGGTTACATATTTCCCTTATTTATCGGTGGGATTGAGATTAAAGATTCTTTGTATAGGTGTGTGTGAATAATTTTTGCTTAGGATATTATGGTGCCGGCCGGTGCGGTCGTGCGGTTAAATGCGCTTCAGTCTGGAACCGCGTGACCGCTACGGTCGCAGGTTCGAATCCTGCCTCGGGCATGGATGTGTGTGATGTCCTTAGGTTAGTTAGGTTTAATTAGTTCTAAGTTCTAGGCGACTGATGACCTCAGAAGTTAAGTCGCATAGTGCTCGGAGCCATTTTTGATATTATGGTAGCCATGTATTGAATTGAAACATGGACGATAAATAGTGTGGACAAGAAGAGAATAGAAGCTTTTGAAATGTGGTGCTACAGAAGAATGCTGAAGATTAGATGGGTAGATCACATAACTAATGAGGAGGTATTGAATAGATTGGGGAGAAGAGAAATTTGTGGCACAACTTGACTAGAAGAAGGGATCGGTTGGTAGGACATGTTCTGAGGCATCAAGGGATCACCAATTTAGTATTAGAGGGCAGCGTGGAGGGTAAAAATCGTAGAGGAAGACCAACAGATGAATACACTAAGCAGATTCAGAAGGATGTAGGTTGCAGTAGTTACTGGGAGATGAAGAAGCTTGCACAGGATAGAGTAGCATGGAGAGCTGCATTAAACCAGTCTCAGGATTGAAGATCACAACAACAACAACCATATTATCAGTTGCCATATTCCAAAATTTCGATGAAATATTGTATAAAAATTTTATCCCTAAGTTCGTTTAGGATTTCGTGTGGATATTTGTGTGTGTGTGTGTGTGTGTGTGTGTGAGTGTGTTCGTGTTTTATTTCTATTTCTTCTTAAAGAGTCATTTTTGGTCCTTTAAGGACTATATGTAGGACTTGTCTAGTCGAACTGGTTTACGTTACTGTTTCCTACTGTCAAATGGCATAAAAATGTGGAGAGATTTGCGTCGCTCTCTCTGGAGTGTGGTCGGTACCTAAACAGAAATTTTCATCCTGTTTGGCCAATATAGTTTTTTTCAATTTTTGTAGCCGTTACAATTTACTTTATAAGTTTTGGATACGTGTATGCTGATGGTTTTGTTTTACTGGAATAGATTTGAGTTTATATGTTACGTATGGTACAGTATGCAAATCTCACAGTAGTAGTTTATAATAAGGAATTTAGTTTGTCTGATATATTTCTTATGTATGCTTCAGTTAAATGTGTGATATTCATTTTGTTGGTGTATCACGACTTAGTTTTACGTCAATATGAATCTGTTGAGGTAATGGGCTTTTATATTTTTCATATATTTGGTTGACTATCGTGGGATTAAAACTGATTTGTTGATCTACGTGTTTGAGGGTTTCGAGCTGTTTCTGTATAGGAGATTGTTGTAACGGTAGGTGAAGTAACCTGTCAATCATTGTGTGAAAATAAATAGGTTTGAGGGTTTTTGGTTTCAAGAATTTGCGTTAATATTATTCTCTGAGGTTGTAACGGGTGTCCGGAAAGTAACGAAGAATTTGAATTTTGCACCATTTTGTCATATGACTGTTGGAAGCCGTGGTTTTTTCATGTTTGTTATCTGCGAGCCTTCCCATTTGTAGCCTGACAGCTTTTGTGTGCTATTCATTGTTGTTTGATGTTTATTTTAGTCATGTAGTAGATGACAACTGAGTAACGTATCCAAGTGATGCAAAGCTATTACCAAAGCAGTGACAGTCCCAAGGCAACCGTTCGTGATTTTCATGTGATACTTGGACGTAATGTTGCTCCAACAGAATCACCAGTTCAGAAGTTGAACCGGAAGTTTGAAACCACGGGTTCTGTTTCAAACGTTAAGACAACAGGACGACCGCGTTCTGTTCGAACACGATAAAACATTGCTGTCGTGCGTGAGAATGTGGCCATAATCCGCAGAAAATCGGTTCACCGACGTGCTTAACAACTGAATTTATCACCAAGTTGATTGCATGAAATCCTTTCAAAAGATCGGAAAATGCATGCGTACAAGATTCTGCTTACACAAGAGTTGAAGCCCGCAGATCATGGAAAGAGACATCGATTTGCTCAACTGGTCTTGGCTTGACAAGATCACGAACGAGATCGAGAACGTCACGAAAAGAATAATTTTTCTCAGATGAGGCGCTCTTGCACCTCAGTGAGTACGTCAGTAAACAGAACTGCAGAATCTGAGGTAACGAAATCCGTGAGTGACTATGGAAGATGTATCCACAATACACAACTGCGTGTTGTGGGTTCTCGACAGGAGAAGTGATCGACCCGCGCTTTTTTCAAAATGATGAGAGAACTGCCTTCCCCGATAAAGGCGACTGTTACCGAAAAATGCTTCCTGACCGGTTTATGCCCCTTATTGATGAAAATGACGATTTGCGGTTTCAAGAAGATGTTCGACTTGTCCCGCATCCCGTGAAACGATTGCTCTGCTGAATGGAAACTTTCCTCAAAAAACTATCGCTTTGCTTGGGAACCAGGAATCACCTGTGAGATCATGCGATCTTACTCCTGGTGACTTCTTTTGTGGCGTGTCGTGAAAACAAAAATGTACGTGAACAAACCACAAACAATTCACCAACTGAAGTATGAAATTAAAAAGAGTCATTAACAGCATCCCACCAGATGTATGTAAAAGCGTCATCGAGAACTTCAATGAACGCTATGCTCGTTGCCGCACAGCCTTGGGTGGTCATATGGAGAACAGAATTTTTCATACATAAATGGGGAAGTTACCTAATGAGTGTGTAAAAAAATTATCATTTCAGTATATTTTAAATGTTCCATATCACTTAAATATTTGTCCCTATTTCCTGAACACGTTCAAGCTTTTTTCTAAATTTGAAACTGACCCAAATTGTTGATATTTTTGGTTGTATCGAGGAAGTTGATCAATTTAACAAGTTCGATTGTAAATTTCATGTTAGGATGAAGTTCGTTTACTGTTGCATGTATGCCTTGTATATCATCATTAGAAACTTCCATTAATAGTAGAGGGCCATCTATATGTCGAAAATAGTAATTAATTTTCTTAATGAGTGTGTTTTAGTGCTGAAAAATTTCAGTTCTAAGGTGTTGAGAAATATGTTAGCTATTGTACCAGCTAGACTGCATTCCATTGGAAAGCCATCATGCTGGTTACATATTTCATTCATAAACTTGAAGAAATTTTGGTATTATATTAGTTTTAGTAGTTCAGTGATTCCTTGTATTCATGTAAAAGTTAGTTTTCTATGTATTTAAACGTTGTTTTCTGTTATATACGGTTATGCTTGATTTTGAAGAAATTATATACTTTATTTGTGTAGTCGTTGTTGTACATTAGGACTAGACTATTTCCTTTGTCTGCTTTCAGTGCTATCCAACCGTTGTTTGAAAAAAATGTTTAGTTTATGTAATTTAGTATAGGGTGTTTCCAACCTTATTTAGTGGTTATATTTGGTATTCTCTATGATCCGTGCAGATTTTAGTATTATTTCATTTTGTCTCTGATTGGTAAATTTCTCATGACAGTGGCAACTTTAGTTGTGGTTATGAGGTTTTTAACTGTGTTTTTGAAACCCTCAAGTACATGACACCACAAAAAGTCTTAATCGTGGTATAGTCAGCCAAATATATGAAAAATCCAAAATCTCAAATATACTCATATTCATGATGACATAAAACAAAAACGTAAAACACTAACAAAATGGAAAATCAAATATATATCAGAATGACACACAGGAAATATATCAGGCAAACCAAATTCATTACTAATAATGCTATAGTGAAATTTTCATACATAAAAGCACGTATCCATTTCTGTGAAACAAAACCAGCAGGATTCATGTACCCAGGTATATATAAAATCTTTTTTGGTAAACATTTTTGGAATACAGTGATCAATAGATTATTATATTTTGACTAAAGTTCAGTCTTGATCACACCATTTATGTTTCTATGACATAGGTAACCGGTTTCGGTTATTTTTACATAACCATCATCAGATCCATGGCTCCCTTAGGATGGTAGGCGGAGCTCTCCTCAGCTGCTACGAAGTCAACACTTGACTTCGTAGCAGCTGAGGAGAGCTCCGCCTACCATCCTAAGGGAGCCATGGATCTGATGATGGTTATGTAAAAATAACCGAAACCGGTTAGCTATGTCATAGAAACATAAATGGTGTGATCAAGACTGAACTTTAGTCAAAATATATATAAAATCGTTTGTAATGGCTGTAGAAAAAATTATATTGGCCAAACAGGACGAAATTATCTGATGAGCTATCGGGAAGACGCCAGAAAGAGCGACACAAGTCTTTCTGCATTTGTATGCCATTTGAAAACAGAAAATCATAACATAAACCGGTTCGAGTACGCTAGGCCCAAGAGTGACCCTTTTAGAAGGTACAGAAATATACAAACACACACGAAAACATCCAGGAAATACCCTAAACGAACAGACTGAACTTAATCCTAAATCTTTTATTGAAAATTTTCTCGAAATTTGGGAACATGGTAATAGAGAAAGTTAGATTAGGCAGAACTGGTGGTGGAATGTTTGTGTCTGTCAGTAGGGGTTTATCTTGTAGTGAAGTCGAAGTAGATACTCCGTGCGAATTGGTATGGGTGGAGGTTATACTTAACAGCCGAACTAAGTTAATAATTGGCTCCTTCTTACCGACCCCCACCCTCCGATGATATAGTTGCTGAACAGTTCAGAGAAAATTTGAGTATCGTGACAAATAAATACCCCACTCATACGGTTATAGTTGGTGGGGACTTCAACCTTCCCTCGATATGTTGCCAAAAATAATTGTTCAAAACCGGTGGCAGGTAGAAAATATCTTCCGAGATTGTCCTAAATGCTTTCTCCGAAAATTATTTCGAGCAGTTAGTCCACGAACCCACGCGAATTGTAAATGGTTGCGAAAACACACTTGACCTCTTAGACACAAACAATCCAGAGCTAATAGAGAGCATCATGACTGATACAGGGATTAGTGATCACAAGGTCGTTGTAGCTAGGCTCAATACCGTTTCTTCCAAATCCACCAGAAACAAACGCAAAATAATTTTATTTAAAAAAGCGGATAAAGTGTCACTAGAAGCCTTCCTAACAGACAATCTCCATTCCTTCCGAACTGACCATGCAAATGTAGACGAGATGTGGCTCAAATTCTAAGATATAGTAATAACAGCAATTGAGAGATTCATACCTCATAAATTGGTAAGAGATGGAACTGATACCCCATGGCACACAAAACAGGTCAGAACGCTGTTGCAGAGGCAACGGAAAAAGCATGCGAAGTTCAGAAGAAGGCGAAATCCCGAAGATTGGCTAAAATTTACAAACGCGCAAAATTTGGCACGGACTTCAATGGGAGATGCCTTTAATAGGTTCCACAACGAAACATTGTCTCGAAATTTGGTAGAAAATCCGAAGAAATTCTGGTCGTGTGTAAAGTACACAAGCGGCAAGACGCAGTCAATACCTTCGCTGCGCAGTACCGATGGTACTGTTACCGACGACTGTGCCGCTAAGGCGGAGTTATTGAACGCAGTTTTCCGAAATTCCTTCATCAGGGAAGACGAATGGAATATTCCAGAATTTGAAACACGAACAGCTACTAGCATGAGTTTCTTAGAAGTAGATACCTTAGGGGTTGCGAAGCAACTCAAATCGCTTGATACGGGCAAGTCTTCAGGTCCAGATTGTATACCGATTAGGTTCCTTTCAGATTACGCTGATACAATAGCTCCCTACTGAGCAATCATATACAACCGGTCGCTCACCGATAGATCTGTACCTGCAGATTGGAAAATTGCGCAGGTCGCACCAGTGTTTAAGAAGGGTAGTAGGAGTAATCCATCGAACTACAGACCTCTATCATTGACGTCGGTTTGCAGTAGGGTTTTGGAGCGTAACTGTATTCAAATATTATGAATCACCTCGAAGGGAACGATCTATTGATACGTAATCAGCATGGTTTCAGAAAACATCGTTCTTGTGCAACGCAGCTAGCTCTTTATTCGCACGAAGTAATGGCCACTATCGACAGGGGATCTCAAGTTGATTCCGTATTTCTAGATTTCCGGAAAGCTTTTGACACCGTTCCTCACAAGCGACTTCTAATGAAGCTGTGAGCCTATGGGGTACCGTCTCAGTTGTGCGACTGGATTCGTGATTTCTTGTCAGGAAGGTCGCAGTTCGTAGTAATAGACGGCAAATCATCGAGTAATACTGAAGTGATATCAGGTGTTTCCCAGGGAAGCGTCCTGGGACCTCTGCTGTTCCTGATCTATATAAATGACCTGGGTGACAATCTGAGCAGTTCTCTCAGGTTGTTCGCAGATGATGCTGTAATTTACCGTCTAGTAAGGTCATCCGAAGACCAATATCAGTTGCAAAGCGATTTAGAAAAGATTGCTGTATGGTGTGGCAGCTGGCAGTTGACGCTAAATAACGAAAAGTGTGAGGTGATGTACATGAGTTCCAAAAGAAATCCGTTGGAATTCGATTACTCGATAAATAGTACAATTCTCAAGGCTGTCAATTCAGCTAAGGACCTGGGTGTAAAAATTACGAACAACTTCAGCTGGAAAGACCACATAGATAATATTGTGGAGAATGCGAGCCAAAGGTTGCGTTTCATTAGCAGGACACTTGTAAGATGCAACAAGTCCACTAAAGAGACAGCTTACACTACACTCGTTCGTCCTCTGTTAGAATATTGCTGCGCGGTGTGGGATCCTTACCAGGTGGGATTGACGGAGGACATCGAAAGGGTGCAAAAAAGGGCAGCTCGTTTTGTATTATCACGTAATAGGGGAGAGAGTGTGGCAGATATGATACGCGAGTTGGGATGGAAGTCATTAAAGCAAAGACGTTTTTCGTCATTGCGAGATCTATTTACGAAATTTCAGTCACCAACTTTCTCTTCTGAATGCGAAAATATTTTGTTGAGCCAAACCTACATAGGTAGGAATTATCATCAAAATAAAATAAGAGAAATCAGAGCTCGAACAGAAAGGTTTAGGTGTTCGTTTTTCCCGCGCGCTGTTCGAGAGTGGAATGGTAGGGAGATAGTATGATTGTGGTTCGATGAACCCTCTGCCAAGCACTTAAATGTGAATTGCAGAGTAATGATGTAGATGTAGATGTAGAGAACACGGTAGACGAAGACTACCCACGCAAACCAGTCCAAAGAATCCATAACATCACAAAATTCTATAGGTGAATAAGTTGGGTTTGCAGCTGTACAATATCGTAGACTTCTGTCAAGTAAAGCTTTCAGATTAATGGAACACGAAAATTTCAACAAAAATTACTCTTGAACAAAATCTGTTGTTGAGAAAAAAATATTTATTCAAACGTAAACAGCTTAATCTGCGCTATAAATACAATACGCAGAAATATTTGACGTCTACAAGATTAACGATATGATGCAGAAGTAAGTACTTAACGAACCATATATGTAATGTAAAATTGTATGTACTATTAGCGTTACGGAACTGCAGATCGCTTGAAAATGGCAGTTCAGCTGAAATAAGCTATCATCTAACTGTACAGCTCTTGACTAGAACTTCAAGAAATAGCAGCGTCCTTGTATGATATACTTAAAATGCCTTTATACGATATCAACTACGCTGCAGGCCCCGAGGAGCTCAAAATGTTGAATTTCAGATCATTTGTGCGCTATTGCATAATTGTTTTCTCAGGCCATCTTCAAGTACCATTCGTTGGATGTGTGGCCCTCAATGACTATGAGTTTTACCAATATATCCACTGGCAACCTACCATACCAACTTTTAGATTATACACATGATGTTTCAGTTCAAAAGTACTAGGCTGAATGGCAGGTTTCTGGAACAACACATTAACCAACCGAGAACAACAATATTTTTTTCGGAAATAGTTTATTTTTTTCTCCCAATTACACGCATTTTCGATTAGAAATTCAACGATTCGTCTGTCAGCATCCCCTTTCATATCTACAAGATAAATAAGCTTAAAATATCAAAGCTAATCGATGCAGATTACGTCAATGTTGTTTTTTCAGTGGTCCGAATGAGCCGCTGCATCCATATGACAGGACGAATATGACATCACAGTGTTTTCCAATTTTGCATTTTGACGTTTCATTTTAAAACTTACTTGTTTTTCAACTCTGAAGATGACCGATAAAGGTCGAATTCGGTAATTACTTATTTAAATTGAGTGTGAATGGGTTGTGAAATATATTGTTTTAAAACAAGCATTTGAAGAGTCACCAAGCAGGATCAAAATGACCTTCTTCCCGAAACGGTAATATTTTTCATGACGCAATGTTAATGATCAAACAGCCAACGAAGGGTATTTTAAAACGGCCTAAGCCGGAGATAATTCAACAGTATATAAATAAATTTAAGTTCAAGCACTGAAGGCGGAACGGTGTTGTTTAAGGGAGTTGCAAAACGTTCGTTCAGAAGACAGTTCAGGAGATAAGCAAAAATCAGACAAAAATTGAATCACTGGTAATGTTTTAAAATAATAAAAAGAAAGTTGTTACCTAAAAAATACAAACTTTTATGTTGGAAAGGCGTATATTACACACCTTATGCGGTCGTGGTATCTGTAAGGAAAGTAATATTATCAGTCAAAAATGTGACGACGTTGTCCTTTAAAAACATTCAATGAACAGCTTCTTTGCCACGTTAAACAGTAGCGTAAACCTCTACACATAACTATTCCCAGTACCGGGTATTTCTAAAAGGACGTTAGAGTTTCAAAAAGTCATATTAACTTTTTCGCACGACTTACAGACCTAGTCTTCATGTAATTTTGTAGGATAAAAGATTAAGTTTTCACTCACGTATTACGCTCGTGCGAATCACACCACCAGAAGAACTAGCGGCACTTCTGTAAAAAGTGGCTGTCTTGAGTGACCCTCAGCGTGCTTAGTGTGTGTTTCGTTTTGAAGAATCAGAGTCTGCGACAACTATGCAACGTAATTTTTGTACTGAGTAGGGTAAAGATCCTCCACGTAGCCCCCACCATTTATGAGTGACATAAGTGTTTCGTTGAATTTGGATGCTCGGTCAGCCACAAAGAGAAAATCATTAGGTAGACGGCGTGAGTATGTCGAAGTCACAAACTAAGTACGGCAAAGCAATCCTACAAAATCGACCCAGCCAGCTTCATGGGAGCAGGGTGCCCCACATTTGACCGTTTGGCGTGTGTAAAAAAGACATTTGCGTCTGAAATCGTAGAAATTGACTAAGGTTAAAGAACTCAAAGTCCCTCATATTTGTGCACTACAGTATTAGACAGATAAAAACGACGATTTCATTGGAAGCATTATCTGTAGTGATGACTTTATTTTGCAGTTAAGTGATAAAGTTAATAAACACTATTGCAAGATTTGGGGCAGGGAAACTCCACGGCAAATTTTGGAACATTGTCATGACAGCCAAAAAGTTTAGTTCTTTTTTGTATTGGGCAAGAGAAATTTTACTGCATGACCTTTGCCCACGAGAAAGCGATTAACAGTTTAGTGTGCTTAGTTATGCTGGAAATCTTTATAATCCCGCTGGCTGTCAAAGATGACGAAGAATACACCGTAAACTTCATGCAAGGTGACGCCGCAACTCCCGCCCCCCCTTCCCCCCCCCCCCCCCCCCCGCTACTTCACTGATGGGTTGGGTTGTCTGGGGAAGGAGACCAGACAGCGAGGTCATCGGTCTCATCGGATTTGGGAAGGATGGGGAAGGAAGTCGGCTGTGTCCTCTCAAAGGAACCATCCCGGCATTTGCCTGGAACGATTTAGGGAAATCACAGAAAACCTAAATTAGGATGACCGGACGCGGGATTGAACCGTCGTCCTCCCGAATGCGAGTCCAGTGTCTAACCACTGCGCCACCTCGCTCGGTTTTCTTGTGGCGATTCATCTACGATAACGTATTTGGACGACAGTTGCTACTCCTCTAGTTGAGCTCAGAGTAAGAATATGTGCCGCAGTTGAACAAGTTACGCCTGACATGTTGCAGTGAGTTTGGAAGAAAATGGATTACAGAAGGAATGTGTACTATATAACCAATAAAAGTCCCATTGCCGGTTTAGCTCTAAGGTAATAAACTTGATGTACCTTGGAAAAGATTTCCACCAAAGCTAGGTCTGTAAATCATATGAATAAATTTACAGAGCGATTCCGCGATGATGTTAGAAACCTTCAGAGATGATGGTGAAGGGTAAATGACTTAGTTTGAGGTGAGTCGAAAGTTGTAAGCGAGTATCGTTCCAATAACCCTGACAGCGGACCTCTACCACTGCAAGCCGTTTGCTTTCCATGTATCAGGGGGAAGTATTTTAGACCAAAACCAGAAAATATTGATTAGTTAACATGGCCTCCAAAATACATATCATAAGAGCTGTGAGCAGTTGCTTAGTGGATGAGATATTTTTCGATATAGAAAAGATAAACAAGTGTTCATAGCTCTTTGGCTATGCATTTTTGTCTTGTTTGGAACCATACTTTCTCCTGCTAGAATATGGACTGAAAATATTTAGCAGTAGAACTATGAGAACGGTTTTCGGTAATAACTTTCTACTCGTTCATTTCTGCACCAGGGTCCACTACATCAAACTGATACATCTAACCTTCGCCACCATGCCTGAAAGTTCGTACCATCATCGCGGCATCACCCAGCAAATAAATTTTCAAAGTTAGAAAGTCTTTTTTAGAAACAGTGTGTAGCAGAAATAGGAGGGTGAATATAGTGGTAAAGGTCCGCTGACATCGGATGTTTCGCGGCCTGTGGCTGAGTAGAGGTCTAGTGGTGTAACACGGGCAGTTGGAAGCGCTGATTGCAAACGACTCTTAGAAGCGATAATGCCTTCACTGGCGCACAGCGGCGGCGGTGTCAGAGCCGAGGTGACGGCTACGCCGGCGGTCGGCGGGAGCACCGACGTTGTGGTGCGTGCAACACGGCGGTCTCTCCGAGGGCCGGTGTGTCTTAATGAAGCGCGGGGCCGCGCCCTGCCAAGTGGCTGCTCATTAGGCGGATTGGCGCAGCGCCTCTGCGCGCCTGTCTTCTTGCTTTGCACGCAGCCGCCCGCCGAGAACCGCTCCTCACTCCCCGCTCATCCGTATTTCTGAATCTCGCGAGCAATCTGCGTGCTGGCTGCCTCATCCGACTACCGTGAATGCTTCCGAGAAACTTTCTCACGCAAATGTATACTATGCAGCGGGGCGTAATGCGAGAAACTTTGAAGTGCATCTATTCAGAGCAAGTGCACATAAGCTTCCTCGTGGTTTTAAAACATATTTTATTCACTTTATAAGTGAGGACCACGGATGTAATTTCACGTAGTCAGCTACTCCTCCTTCTCGGTCTGCCGAGTGCTTGGCCACTTGTGAGGGAGCGGCCTGTTTCAGTCCTGCTTCTCATATTATTTCTATCTGCATACTGGGTTTACTACTTCATCTGCCTTCCAACACGGTTTTTTTTTCTTTTTTGTCGACATTTCCATTCTATTGCGTGCTCATTACATGAGTGGTTGGGGCGAAGCTTTTAACGATGGAGATCCAACATTTCGCTCTATTAATAGCTTCTTTCTCTGTAACTTATATCGCCTTGAGCCACGGGAACTCTTTCCTGCTGGGGTCAGGGACAGGTGGAGCTGGCTGACACTCAGAGGTCAGGTTGCACGTTAACTGACCGCCCAAGAAGGTGAGCAAGTCTTTGAGTGCTAACCGTCCTCATACCTGGGACAATGGACGGTGGGACAGTTGACGAGCCCTTTCGATAGCAGGATCTGAAATGGTGGTGGAATGGATGAGGACCTCGCCTGTCAGTAACCTTTCGAGGTAGTCTTCAGCTGTCAACTTGCTGGTGTATCACTGTGTTTTGGTTTTCAGCCACGGTTCCTAGTGCTAAATGTGTCGCTGGACATACGTTTGCAAAGTTGCTAAACTTTGCCTTATCATTAGAACACAGTGCGAAGCTCAAACCAATATTTGTAGAATTTTCCTGCAAACAATTCTAGCTATGACGATGTGGGAACACTTACTTTTCGTTTCTGCAACAACCAAGAATCTCCTTGATGGGTACTAGTGAACTGATTTCCAGATCCCTCATTGGAGGAGTATTTTTTCCTGTTTCTCTTGACTTCAGCCCGCTGCCAAGTCTTTGAAGTGGTACTTCGTACTTATATGGGGCTTACTAGGACCCCCTTCAGTGCGAAGTCGCAAGTTCAGTCTTTAGTAAGACTCATCTGAAAATGTTGTGTAAGCAATTATGACAGGGAAAGTATTAGCTGCTAATGAATCAACTTGTGCATCAGGAGGGCGACAGAAGATGAGTGTCTGGTAGGTGAACAGATCACCCTTCTATGGGATGTATGTATTACGCTTTACAAAATGGACATCGTCGACATTAAAGAAAAGTTCAAAACAAACCACTAACTTATTATTGTGTATTGCACCTTTTTGGTTGTGTTTTCAGAGAACCTGATGATAGCAGTAGCCCGTAATGGGTGCATCATGAGTGATCTACAAAATAAAAACCATTTAAATAGCATTTTAACTGGCCGATATCCATAATAATCATGTCATTAGAGGACATATTTTGCGATGAGAGACCCAAAGAACAAAAGAGAAACAGTGTGTCGTGAAGCTTATCATGAAACTATCCTTTAAGACGTAGCTGTAGAGAATGTGATAATATGTTTGAGAGGCACGGAAGAAATAAACATCCGTTGGTTGAATTTGTCCAATGATTCAAGGTGATATGAACTGCCATTTCACACACATTTGAGGAGGTAAAGCTTGCGTTGAATGAATGTTATATTTAAACTTTGACGAAGAATGAAGAAAAAGCAAATTATTTCGACTACCTATTGACTAAAAGCGGTTCTTATGCCATAGCTGCAGGTCTCTTACGCCCGTTGTACCACTCGTGTTTGCTGTTACGTCAATATTCCGAGCTGCCCTTGCAAGACCACCACAAGAGAAAGTGTCGTAGGGGGCAGAGCAGCTCCAACTTCTTGCAGCACAATAAATAACTTTTCAGGCAATTTATCATCCAGACTAACGGTCTGTATAATTGTGTACGAGTGCATTAACGCATTGATATTAGTTACTCTTGAAACAACTCTCTCGGTACCTCTAAACGCCAAGATTCCTTGCATATGTATTTCCTCTTCAAATCCCGATCGGTCAGAGTCGAAAAGAAATTCCTCACTGAACGATAGGATAAGTATGCATATCTCATCTAGAAATTTTCGGACTGATTCTGCAGTTTACTGTGCGTCGTCAAGTTGGTGCTTGCTTTGAAATGTCGTTATATTGCGTCTTCCAAATCTGTAGCTCTGTTTGAAGCTATGCAACCATTCACTGCTTCCGTTGAAATTACTGTAATCAATGCCCCGCGCAATTAGATGTGCACAATGTAGTACGTCACTATCACGGACTTCCAGTAAATTGTATCGAGCATCCTTGAAACATGCAAGCACCACTTTTTCTAACAAGTGCGTCTTGGCCTCGCTTGAATGTCCTTAGTTGTACTTGTGTACTACACGGTCGTACTGCTTTGAACTTATTCCAAATCTGTTCATTATCGTTTTATTTATTTATTTATTTTACCATACTGCGCGTAATGTTCCACGCACGTAATTACGTTTCGTACCGACCCCCCTAGACAACGATTGTCCCTTACGACTTTTCAGTGGAGGCAGGATTGGGATTTGTAGCTCCCTTTCTCACAAGGGTGAATTAATGGCCTGACAATTCTTTCAATATCGTTTTCACTTATTAAGCATGTAGCCGGCCGGTGTGGACAAGCGGTACTAGCCGTTTCACTCTGAAACCGCGCGACCGCTACGGTCGCAGGTTTGAATCCTGCCTCGGGCATGGATGTGTGTGATGACCTTAGCTTAGTTAGGTTTGAGGAGTTCTACGTTCTAGGGGACTAATGACCTCAGATGTTAAGTCTCATAGTCCTCAGAGCCATTTGAACCATTTTTATTAAGCACGTATCATCATCAAAGTTCTACTCGAGTACATTGTTCGCACAGTCGAGAGTATACGAGACCACACATTCCACTGAGTCCTTGCGAGAACTATAACATTTCAACTGCCACTTCTTCCTCACTGTGAGAAATTCTTCGGGTTCCTTTCTGACGAAATTTTAACTTCGACAATTGTTGTTGTAGACATAACGTAACGTTTGCTTCATTTATCGTTGCCAGTGCTCTGCTCACCATTAACATCGTTAGTACTGTAGCACTGTTGTCAGTTTTTTGTCGACTAAGCAGTTCAACTACGCTCCATAACCTTAAACTGTGCTCCCCACTGGATACTTCCAGTCTCACCCCCTGTTCCCATTAGCAGCCATAATGTGGTTCGATGGTTGTCAATATGTGGGGCGTCGAATACCGTAAAGGTCATTGGCGTTTTTCGACCTCGCACTCACAGGGTTCCTTATCAGTGCAGCAATTTTCATATTTTGGTGTAAACTTTTCTTACAGTTTATGGATTCTGACCGACATTTCTTTCATAAACCTGCTGCGTTGCTAGTATTTAGGGCACGATAAATATGAATATGAACAGAATGAGGTTTTCACTCTGCAGCGGAGTGTGCGCTGATATGAAACTTCCTGGCAGATTAAAACTGTGTGCCGGACCGAGACTAGAACTCAGGACCTTTGCCTTTTACGGGCAAGTGCTCTACCACTTGCCCGCGAAAGGCAAAGGTCCCGTGTTCGAGTCTCGGTCCGGCACACAGTTTTAATCTGCCAGGAAGTTTCATATCAGCGCGCACTCCACTGAAGAGTGAAAATCTCATTCTGGAAACATCCCCAAGGCTGTGGCTAAGCCATGTCTCCGCAATATCCTTTCTTTCAGGAGTGCTAGTTCTGCAAGGTTCGCAGAAGAGCTTCTGTAAAGTTTGGAAGGTAGGAGACGAGGTACTGGCAGAAGTGAAGCTGTGAGGACGGGGCGCGAGTCGTGCTTGGGTAGCTCAGTTGGTAGAGCACTTGCCCGCGAAAGGCAAAGGTCTCGAGTTCGAGTCTCGGTCCGGCACACAGTTTTAATCTGCCACGAAGTTTCATGAATGTGAACAGTCACAACCGCAATAAACTATTAACATTTTGGTGTGTTTTAGACCATCTTCAGACCTACACCATATACAATGATGCTGCTGGTCTAATGATTGTCTTAAACAGACCAAAACCTGTAACCTTGTAAAAAAAGTTTGTTGTGACTGTTCGTATTCATTTTGAAGTAATAAATAAGCTGTTGTACTCTAGAGAGACATGTTCTGAAAAATTACTAAGGTGGAAACTGTCGCAGCTTCAATTGACACAGGAACAGGTGATACAGTAAGGATGACGATAACTGGGATACAATTTTAAATGGAAGGTAATAGTAATGTGGAAGATAGCCTATTAGGGGCGGCTCCGGATTACGCAGCCACAGGGAAAAGTGGTCATAAGATTAGCGATGGAGCCGATGAGAGTCGGGACGAACTGCTCGGTGAAACGGATAGCCAGGGGGAAGGTGGTATTGTACTGCAGATGCAGGGTGTGGAAACGCAATTTAATCAGTCAACGATGACGATTTCTCTGGCCGCAAGAGAAGCATGTAGAGGCGAGGACATGTTGAGCATGCTCCAGTGTTTCATGGCTGACACGGCAGAGAATAAGAAATTAAAAGAGGAACGAAATAGGAAGGACGCAGATTTACAGAAGGAAAGAGGGAGACTCCAAGTGGTAGGAGCAACTCCTTCTTAGTCTTGATTCTAAGACTGAGGGGAAATTACAGGCGATAAAGGGGGAACATACTACCAGAATTGAGGCGAGATTGCAAGTTACTACTGAGGCGCTGCAGAAACGAGTAGATCACGACACCACAGACGTAAAAGAACACCAGTACATCAACGATGCTTTCCAGAGAAGAACAGATGGAAATTAGAAATGAAATCACAGATGCATTAGACATCCATGAGGAAACAGTAACAAAAGTATTCGAACAGGTAAAGTAGAACAGAAATTTCCTAAAATAGAACGCAACGTCAAGGAAGTGGCACAGAATGATGAAAATGGATGTGACAGGACGTCACGTGCACCGGTTTATGACACAGTAGAAGTGTGAGAACTGGTGAAATTTAAGAAAGCAGAAGAAAATATCAACAGGGTCCACATGGAACATAAGTAAGTAATGTCTGAGCAACTCGTAAATGTGCGACGGAAGGTATCGCAAGCATTAGGCACGGAGGGTGGCACCAATGCAACCGAGAGCAGCATCCAATCTGTACTTAATATCACGGTATTAAGAGACGAAGCTAGGCCTGTCACCAGTAACAGCAGCATGCCAAGACATAGTGGTGTATGATATGAACCGCGTCGAGTGTTCAGCGAAGTCGTGAGGTCGTTGGAAGAGGAACCCTTTGACTATAACTACAGCCTAAAACATTACAAACTTCTGGTGTTTCGGGAAAATAGATCAGACCTTCATCCCAAAGCTTGAGCAAAAACGTTTGACTATTGAACCTCACCAAAGTGGTCTGTTCGCTTCCAGTTAGATTTTGTATCCAGTTTTCTCATAAGTGAAGCAGCGACAATGATGAGAGCAGTGGCACATGTCTGTAAATATTACCGTATCGGGAGAAATTCCTCACATACTGGTTGCAAGGGGCTCAAACATATGTCAAAGATCCACGTATATGCAACCTCATGAAATTTTTCGAAAAAATGTCCCATAAGAATCAGTTTCTTCACAATCATTTCACAGAAAAGAACAACGCCTTACAAGGCCGTTACGTAACTCTAATGAACATAGTGATGGCAGGTTCTACCCACAGGTGAGACAGCCGTTCTGCAGAAACCATCCTGGCAGGGAACCTGGCCGAACAGTCACGGTGATAATAACAGTTACAGCCGTAGGGATAAAAAAGAACAGGGGCACAATAATGAGAGACAAGGTGCTCAGTTTGTGGAGTGGGAGCACGCAACCCATGGTGTGAACAGCCTCAAAACAATGCAAGCTGACAATGATGAGAATCGATCATGAGCATAGAGCCATTACGAGATTTTCTGCTCATTCTGTGGCTGAGTAATCATAATGCATGTGAGAAACGGTGAGAGTCAATCACTACTATTCACAACACCTAAGCATGCTGATAGTTTGATAGCAGCATAACTAAGCTGTTTTGTTAAAGTGTTTCTTGCAGCTATAAGTTCGCTACATGATGATATGAAGCCAAAAGCGTGGAAAATGATCATAGACGATAGAAAGAAAAGCGCCTGCAATGCCATGAAGTCACTGCCGGAGGCATTTAAGGACGAATTATTTGTAAGACAAGAAGGAAATAATGAGTAATGATGTATCAACACATATGGGTATCGTATAAGTTAAGGCAGTATTTTTTCCAGAATTTTACTGGAAACCATCATATCTTTCTTTATCTTTCAGTCATTCTGAATGAACATATTTTGTCCTCTGATGTTTCTCCTAATTGTTTTTTCAGGTCTTTACTGGTGCCTCAAGTGTGTCACTTCTGTTTTGTTGCTAAAGTAGATATTATGCACATGTGCATTCACACTTTGAATTCAGTTGCTGATTATGCGCAGAAAATTAAGTTTTTTTGGAGGCTTAGGTTTTATATGATGATAATAGTAGGAGATGGAAATAATGAGTAATCACATTGATCAGCCAATTTATCACTGTAGTTGAGGGGAAACAGATTAAGAGAGATACATGAAGGGAGTAAAGGCACCAAAGATTTGTATCTAGTTAATGTTCAATAGTGATGCATACAACGTTCCTGACTAACATTAACCTATACCTTTCACAAATCACTTACCTCACAAAAATCTTCGTTACTCAAGCTACAGCAATACAGCGAGCGCCACTACTGCCAGCTAAATAACAGATTCAACTACGAAAGGCACTAACTACTAGTAGGCATAGTTAGCAAATGAAAGATTTTAATAGAGAACAAACAATGTATTTACCTTAATAGTGTTGAAAAAGCATAATATACATAGCAGTTCATAATATCCATTCTGTACTCAAAAATCCGCCATCTCATTTCCCACATCCACCACTGCTGGCGGCTCACCTCCAACTGCGCAACGCTACGCGCTGTTCACATCCAGCTGCCGCTGCCCAACACTACAATGGCAGACAACAATGCAAACTAGCCACAGACTGCACACAGCACAGCCAGTGATATTTATATAGAGCGCTACGTAACGTTGCCAATAAGAAAACATAAACAGCCTACTTACATAAAGAAAACATAAACAGCCTACTTACATAGCCCCCATGCTCCCCACAAATTTACAAATTGTTTTGGCCAGTGGCCAATAATGATTTCATAAAATTTTTCATAATTATAATAACAAAGATATCCAATGCACACACTTATTGATAAAAATGTTGGTCAAAAGCTAAAATGATGTATTTTGTACCTTTGTAATTGTATTCTTATGTTATAAAATTGTAATTGACACCAGTTCATCATATTATTAACTTGTAAGTTACATTTCACTGCACACGTTTCTGTTGGTCATAGTATATGGACAATATGTGAGAAGTAGGGACTGTTAGTGTTTACATGTGTGTTAATAATTCAGCAAGGGACTGGATAACAGCATTGCTGGTTCTAAGGACAATTCCAAAAACTTTGTGAGTTCACAAGTGATGATTATGGACTTGCTATATTAACTGCAAGACTCTTCAATGGTGATTGTGCACCTGCACAGTCACAACAGATGGCTGCTGGCCATCTCTACAAGGACCACAGTGGGTCTACACCTTTGCTGACTCACCAATACCATTATTTCTACAAGGACTGCAAAGGGTCTGCATCTCTGTTGGACCACCAATACCACAATCTCTACCAGGACTACAGTGGGTCTGCTCTGTGATGACCTAGTTACCAATACTTGGAACATATACCGGCACTGCTAATGAGATTTTCATGCAACATTTTGGTTTACTTGAAAATACATTCTGGATTTAAAGTACTTTCTGTGAGATACCAGATGAGACAATGGTTAGTTTATTTGACAGCTACATGACTATATCACGACGCTACTAATGTGTGACACAATTTACCTTGTTGCTTTTGCGGTGTATCTGTTTTATATCTGCACAGTTTTTCTGTAGTATTCTGGAAAGTAAAACATGTTTTAGTAGTAACTTTTGTGGTATAGCCACAATGAGACAGCCGTTTCCGTAGCACAACAATACGTTACAGCACAGTAATTTCTTCATCACAACAATAAGCGTAATAACTAAGATATCTATACGCAAAGCATTTCACTTTTGTTTATCATGAGGTAAGTACATTGACTTCTGCAGAACTTAGCTTTCGGAGGACAATAACTACGACACTTCCACAGAGATTATCTTACAACAAGATGCATATTTAGCTACAGGACACGCATTTGAGTGCATAATTTTGTACTTAAACCATTTATTTTTCATGATATATTTGGTATGGGATCACAATTTTTAAAGTACGTTTGAGGTAGATGACACTGCTGAAATGAGCAGAGAATTTTCTTTAGGTTTTGAAATTATTGCAGAAAGCTAAGACGTTTTTTGTAGCAGTCCCTGAAAAGCTTCAATGTCGTCTTGGCAACGTCCTGCTAAAATAATACGTCGTAAATGTTCAGGCAGTTTGATTAAGCAAATGCGCATGAGTTCTGAGGGGCTGTATGGGTTTGAAAGATACTGATTCTTTTGCAACATGTCTTCGAAATATTTCACAAGACTGGAAAATTCAGATTGTTCGAAACGTTTCATCATTATGATGCCATGTTTTACTCGGTCTTGTGTAGCTTGAGACCAATACGCTGAGAGGAAGGAATGATAAAATTCTCCTTCACTGTGACAATCGTGAATGACCGATCGCATTCTTACAGCTGGTTCATTCTCCAAGTAGCCACACATAAATTCTAACCTGTGCTCTAATGACCAGTTGGGAGGAAAACAATGAGAGAATTGATGGAGCCACGCTTGTGGATGAATGTCGTTGCCAGAATTCTTAAATGTTTTGAATTTACGTGTAGTAGTGAACAGCTTATAGTCAAGGTCATCATGTCGGCGAGTCGCATGTCGGTCATTGTTACGTCGTTTCGGCGGTTCCATCTCAAAATTGCCAATTTCTTTCATAATTTCCGAAGTGCCCTGTGTTATTATTTTGTGGCTTTTCCGTATTTCTATGTCCCTCTTCCCGTATTGGAGTGCGAGTGTCCTCTGAAGTACGTAATTCTTGTATTACCTGTGTCAGCTGATCTTGTACTTCCCGGATTTCTCTTTGGTGTTGCGTATTAATTTGATTCTGATTTTGTTTGAATTTCCTAATTTGTTCGCACTCTTCTGTGTCATTAAAGACTATTGGTTTTGTGTCATTCAAATTATCATCTACCTTCGTAGATAAATTATTTAGCTGATCCGAAAGTTCAACTACTTTCTCTGATAATGAATTAATTTCCTCCATGTGTCTTTCTGAACCAATTTTCAGAGTATCTACTGTGTCCTTTAAGTTTTCTTGAGTTTTTGAAAGTTGCGTAACCAAATCGGTAGATGCAACTGAGTCAATCTTAGCTTGCAAGGTCTCATGATTTTCATGAACAATAGTTTGCAGTTCTTTGATGGCTGCTTCGTGATTCTGTAATGCATTTTCATGCTGCGAAAAAATAGGTTGAAAATGCTCACAAATTTGTGTTTGTACATCATTACAGACTTTTTGACATTTCGATTCAATGTTATGTAACTCAGTAGTTAAGTCTTCACGTGTTTGTTCAAGCTTATGTTCCACTGAGTCTAACTTTTGAAGCTTTCGTTCCATTGTGTCTAACTGTTGCTGTGTTTGTCTCTGGTGTTGTTCCATTGTGTCTAACTCTTGCTGTGTTTGTCTCTGGTGTTGTTCCATTGTGTCTAACTTCTGAAGCTTTTGCTGTGTTTGTCTCTGATTTTGTTCCATTGTGTCTAACATCTGAAGCTTTTGCTGTGTTTGTCTCTGATTTTGTTCCATTGTGTCTAACTTTTGAAGATTTTGTCCCATTTGTTGCATTAATGGTAATAACAATGCATTAGTGTCTGGAATCTGTTCCTCTACGCTTTTCGGCAGTGCATTTGCACCAGCAACATTCACATTTTGACAAGCAGGAAACGTGTCTTGACTCATTTGAGAAAACGGTGAGAACCCAAAACCTGACTCTACAGTATTTGCAATATTGTGTTCTGTCATTCCCAATTCCTGAGGCGAGCTGTTGCCGACCGATCGATCGATAATGCTTCCCTGTTTACTACCTGTTTCACCGTCTACACCATTATTTGACGCCCGCTCCATTTCCCTATGCACAGTTACCAAATTACTACTTTGAATATTAGTTAATTCATTACATGGTGGCGTTAACACACTGCTTTCGTCTTCACTGTCATTTCTCAGTTTACTTTGGAGCCTAGTGTTACGTTTTTCACACGCCATTATTGTCACAATATTTCACACGACAACACAGAAAAACACAATTTGAAGACCAAAAATAGGGGAACACATTAACATAGCACTGAAAATAATATCTAGTTAATTGCAAGCGTAGCTTCGAAATACTTAGTGCAAATCTACATGCATGCCACAACTGTTTTACTGTACAACAATGAAAGGCTGCAACTACAAAGGAGATTCTCTCTACAATTACGCGCTAGCAATAAACAATAGCTACACTAATTACACAAACTACAAGAAAAAAATCAGAAGATTCCAGTGAGGTATCCTAGGCTAAGGGTCGACATATGAAACGTCCCCTTAGAACATTTATACACGACTGTGCTTAAACTGACACACAATATTTTTAGGGCAACGCAATCTGACTTTCAAAAATCCCTACAAAAGAATGGCCCTGACTAACATTAACCTATACCTTTCACAAATCACTTACCTCACAAAAATCTTCGTTACTCAAGCTACAGCAATACAGCGAGCGCCACTACTGCCAGCTAAATAACAGATTCAGCTACGAAAGGCACTAACTACTAGTAGGCATAGTTAGCAAATGAAAGATTTTAATAGAGAACAAACAACGTATTTACCTTAATAGTGTTGAAAAAGCATAATATACATAGCAGTTCATAATATCCATTCTGTACTCAAAAATCCGCCATCTCATTTCCCACATCCACCACTGCTGGCGGCTCACCTCCAACTGCGCAACGCTACGCGCTGTTCACATCCAGCTGCCGCTGCCCAACACTACAATGGCAGACAACAATGCAAACTAGCCACAGACTGCACACAGCACAGCCAGTGATTTATATATAGAGCGCTACGTAACGTTGCCAATAAGAAAACATAAACAGCCTACTTACATAAAGAAAACATAAACAGCCTACTTACAATACTACGTTACCATACTAACCATGTGATTAGATGTAAGGATGAGCGAATGTGATTTCATTTCAATATGTCCAGTATTTGTTCCATTAGTTCTCTACATGTGTTTGGTTATATTGTACAGATTTTTTTTGTTCATGATTTTACATTTGTCAATGTTCTCACATTTTTTATAGGAGGTATGCAGTAATTGTTTTTGTAACTTTCACTAATTACGAGACCCACAGGTAACACCAGACTTTTGTTTGCTTCCCAAGTTAATTTGCTTATAAATTTCACTTTTTCTTAATTTTTATTTGCAAAGTAAGAGCTATATAGTATGAAAGAGTCGTCATAAAGTTAATTTCGTTTAATTTTTCTTGCTTCTGTAGTTCACTAGTAGTGACAGTTGTCAGGGTAGGATGATTATCACACAACGTATGTACGTTACGTTTCTTGTAAGCCATCAGTGGCAAGATGTGTGATTACTTTGCTTAAGTGTTTGCAGATATCGGAAACCGGCACGAGCACTGGCACTCATGGACAAAGGTGGCAGGACCCGAGGCGCGGCGTCAGGTGCGAAGTGAGGGGGAATGGTTGGCACTGACTGCCCAGTTCAGACACAGCTGCGGCCCTGCGCCACTGACACAGGTGGCAGGCTTGGTGCAATGTTATACTATTTTGTTCTCGCGATAGATCTCCTCCTTGATACCTGGATTGCCACAAGTGCAGCCAGAAGCTCACTCCATACTGTTATGTCCTAGTGAGAGCTCAAACCAGTAACCATGCTTAGCAATGCACAATCACGTGCTTGGCTGAAAATGAGAGTCTGATTTCAATCCAGTTACTTCTGTCTAGTGCCACTTGGTTACCACACCAGCACACCACACAACTATTCTCACACATGAACTTCCAGACACATATCTGCCAATGAGCAAGAAATTCCAGTGTTCCAGATGTCGTCTCCAGACGTTTCCCGTCAGATGTCCTCAGCCGTTTTGCGTGATCCGACAAACAGTGGCCAGAACGTTCAACACAACTTCTAAATCAGTGAAGTGTGGCTTAGCTAGTACATTCGGTGAATCATATGCCTGTCTTCAAAAGGATATTCATAGGTTTTAAAAGTCAATATTGGATCTCAGTGTGAGGCAGTTGTTTTTAACCTCACTCTGAGGAGTAAGTAATCTGGACCTCACTGTGAGGCATTACAAGCACTTTTTTTCCATTTTAATTGTTTTCATGCTATTGTACAAATTGTTTTCAAGCAGTTATGTGATTTTTCCCGCTTTAATTTTTCCATTTTTTAAAACATTTGTAATTTGCTATGTTCTGCAGTTTTTGTTGTTTATTGTTGTTTCACAAACTGACACATACGTGCACTTACAGAAACACGTCAATATTTTTTACTGATACTTTACTAGCTTTTTTACACATGGTTTCACACATTTTTACACGTATGTTCACATAAACTAACACATATTACTTCGTTCATTGCTTTATTCCATCACACGTACATCACATGTGTTCACAAGCCTCTGTTATGTACAGTGACACATGCCACATCAATTGTTCACATTTAACTGTTTAAAATATGCTATAATTTGCATGTCTGACGATTTATGTACATTATTCAGTTTTTTGTGTTTTGTAGATTCATTTGATTTTTGACATACACACCGAGTTTGAGTGCATTATTTGTTCACAGTGTCCATACCAAATTTTACACAACATACACATGTTACTTATACACAGATTTTCACGCAGTGACCGTGTTGACAGGTTGTAAGCGTTATAGCATATGTGTACATTCAATTATTGTGTGGTCACCTTTCATGTGAGAAATTTTTGATGTTAAATGTATACATCCATGAGTTGGATAATAGATCTTGGGATGAATGTGTTGTGATTTCAAGCATTTGTGTGTGTGTATGTTTGTGTATGTGTTTCGCTTACATCGGTTTCACATAGAGCTTCAGAGTTACTGTTTGAGGAAATCAAATAACTCCAGTGAATGTGAAATTTTGAGTCGACACAACAGATACTTTCTCTACGTTTTTATTCCTTTCCTATTTGTTTTTTTAAATGTTTTCTCATTTCTTTTCTTCTGATTGTTGGGTCAAGGGAAACGGTTTGGGTAAATCTCGCCACGTTTTTTGGTGAAACCTCTGCTGACAACAATTCTGACTCAGAGAAGGTGAGTGATGTGACGTAACGACCTGTTTCAACAGTTTTCTTGTTTGCACACTGGATGCACATGCGAAAGCTCTCATATTTCATCTTTTTTCCAATTCAGTTTTTTATTTTCCTACATTCCATTTGTATTGCACACTGATTCCGTATGTGGTAGGTGTGTAGCACGTAGCAATGTAGGTTATACATCACTCCTATCAAATTTAACATTTCGTACCTGTAGTAGCTTTTTTCTCTTTAATGTAATTGGTTTGTGGCATGGGAATTCCTTCTTGCTGGGAAAAGGGACAGGTGAATCGTTTGCACGCTCTCGAGGAGCTGGCTGACACTCAGTGTGCATGTTTCATGTTACCTGACCGCACAAGCAGGTGAGCAAGTCTTTCAGTCCTAATGTTCCTGGTACTTGGGACAATGGACGGTGGGACAGTTGACCAGCACTTTTAATGGCAGAAGGTGAAATTCTGGTGGAAGGGGTGAAACTATCGCCTGTCAATTAACTTTCGTTGCAGTCTTCAGATGTCCACTTGCCGATGCATTGCTATGTTTTGGTTTTCAGACAAGGTTCCACGAGCTAAATATATGGCTGTGCATAGGTCTGCAAAATTTCCAATCTTTGCCTTTTCAAGGGGAACAAAGTGCAAAGCTCACACCAATAGTTCCAGAATTTCCCTACAAACGAGTCCAGCTGTGATGGTGTGGCAACACTCACTTCTCATTTCTTTAAACACGACTCTCATTGGCGGGTAAATCTTTAACTTCTTGGTGGATGCTAGAGAAATGACTTCCAGATCCCTTGTTGCAGGAGTACTTAGGCTTTCTCCGGGATTGTATAGAAAGATATGCCGGGTGCCTTTCCGAGGTCTGAAGGAAAGCTATAAAAATTACAGAGGAATTCTACCTTGGAATTCTGGATTCGTATGTGACTGAAGGTTCCACCCTTGTTCGTGTATGTCTTGACTTCAGCCCTCTGCTAAGTCTTCCAAATTTTCCCTTGAACTTACTCGGGGCTTTGAGATTTTTCCGCATGCTTGATTGGTAATTAGAAAGATGATGAGGTCAAAAACTTGCCATTACAAGGCACCGACCCATATCAGCCACAGCTATCAACCACTGCGATAGGTGCACGGCAAGTCATCAGCAGAAATCCCAGTCACAGCTACGTTAAGACTGTGTTGGCAATGCACACCCCCGACTTCGGAAATGGTGACAGAGTGAAGGGAGAGGAGATCATTCCCGTTTCTGCTTTCAAATTGTTCCTAATGTGACCTGCGCACCTCAAGCGCTTCCGTGCAGGTGTTCTGCAGTCAAAATCTTGTTTGAATTTGGATCGTTTTCCATATTCATACAATCACTCATGTTTCGTTTCGTTGTTGAATTGATAAACCGGAGTTCACAAGTATGCTGATGATCTTTCTGATTCTTTCTTCATTTCTTAATATATTGTGTGCTCTGCTCAGATTCATACAGCATTTTGTAATTTTGTTCATATAATTACTAAGTTTTCTACTATCGTTTAGAACACGAGCTATGTCCTTAATGTGTCAGGGGACCATTTCAACCGTACTTGCTCAGCATCAGGCTGGTGGCGAGCCTAATAATGATTCACTTTTCTCGTTATTGTGTTACTCTACCAGTGTAAATTCATAAAATTCTTTCAATCTTTCGACTAAAGTCTTAGGTTTAATTTTCATATTGTCTGAATAAATCTTATATTCACCATAACGAAATCTATGATTCTACAGCAGATAATTTAATTATTCAACTGAATGCTCATGTCTTCCAATCGTAAGTGCAGTTGGCGAGGCCACTGCCAATTTCAGGAACTTATCATATGACGTTTCCAAGGTGTCTGGCGGTTGGTTTTTCGAGTAACCTATCACTTTTGTAGTTTGTCATTTTATGTGACATGTGGTGATAGAAATAGCAGAAAATCTAACCTGCATACCCATGGTGCACCAGATGAACAAGAGGTGATGCTCACACTCGGCTTTTGACAAAGTAATGAGGAGGTGAAGGAATGCACTGGTAGTTATAATACGAAAATGGATCCAGAAGTATCCTCCTCCTCACACTGTGTGGTGAGTAGCGGAGAATGGGTATAAATGTAGCGTTCTACAGATGAAGGCAAGCCGTCAGGTGACAACCATACTTTCATATATTTTGCTCAATCACAATGGCTCTGAGCACTATGCGACTTAACTTCTGAGGTCATCAGTCGCCTAGATCTTTGAACTAATTAAACCTAACTAACCTAAGGACATCATACACATCCATGCCCGAGGCAGGATTCGAACCTGCAACCGTAGCGATCGCTCGGTTCCAGACTATAGCGCCTAGAACCGCACGGCCACTCTGGCCGGCTCAATCACAATGATTTTCAGAATAACAGAAATAACCAGTAAAGTCTTATTCTGGTGCAAATACGTCGCTCATATTAGTTTTTTCATAGGTATAATCGTTTAGCACATGCAGTTAAAAATAACATTCAGTTCACTAAGGAAACGGACAGAGAAGAAATAATGCACTGTCTCGACCTAAAATGAACAAAGGGCAACAACAGTCGCTCCTTTAATAGTTCACAAAATACACAATTTCAGATATAGTTGTACACAAGAAATAAAATAACCCACTTTCTCAAAAATTGGCAGCCATGTGAAACATCTCACACAGGCTATGACGAACGCCATTACCAAGACTAATAAACACGATGAGTGTGATGGCACAATCGAATGGAAACAATAACAAGGCAGTCCATAAGCTTTACAACAAAACATAAATAAAAACACTATCAGAAAAAATCAACACGACAAACATTAGATATATATTTACACGCATCGTAAAATGCACTCTCAGATCAGATATATCTGTCCGTAAGACAACTACGTCTACGTCTAAGTGATTACGCTGCCATTCACAATAAAGTGCCTGGCAGAGAGTTCTACGAATCACCTTCTAGTTATCTGTCTACCGCTCCACTCTCGAAAGATGCCCAGGGAAAAGGAGCATAAAATGTTCTCTGTGCAAGCCCTGAGTTCTCTTATTTTATCGTGTTGATCATTTCTCACTATGTACGTGGGTGCCAAAAAAACATTTTGGCAATCGGAGGAGAAGAATGGTGACTCAAATTTCATGAGAGAGATATGTCACGTCATAACATGTAATATAAACAACATAACTTTTAAAAGATATGGAATCAAAATGGCCTTTAAAACAAATCGTGCCATCGGAAAAACTAAAAAACAACAACACAGTAGCTCAGCGTATTCGGTCAGAGATCTAGTAGGCCTCTGTAACGAAAGAACTGAATGGAAGGATGAACAAAACGAACTTCAACGGATGTCATGTGACGTCCGCAACGACCAAACACAACGATCACCAGTGAACAAAATAAATAAATAAATAAAATAGACGTGGTTAGTTTCAGAAAAATCTTTTTGTCATATTTTTGATAATGAGGTATGTCTTTCAGGGATTCGATATTTTCAGAGTTATATGGATATGTGCACCTGAATTATGCTCAAAACGGGTCATAGGTATAATTATTTCCTCAACAGTTTCCACAATAAACCTTTTCTATTCATCAGTCCATGAAGTATTTTTGACAGAGAATACAGTTTGAGTAGCAGCAATATTGTCATGCAGATTTAGCACAAATACAGTAATAAGCTGCAAATCTTGATAGCAAATATCTTGAGATGCACGGAAGTTGAGATTGACAGACTATTTTTCACCAACGCACTTAACAGTTCTTAATTAATGGGTTTCCACTTCACATACATTTTTAAGATGGTTCACTACCTCAAAAAATTCTGGGAAAGATAAATTTAATTTGAAGCAGGTTCCTTGTGGTCACAGCAATACAGTCCATTGACCTGATGGAACGGTTATCTTTAATTGCATGGCAAGATAGCAAACCTTCCTCAACAGCAAGAGGCGGTTTTTTACACGATTTGTCACATAAGTCATCACTGTTTACAACGAGGCTTTACTTGAAACAGCTAGCTTGCATGAAACAGCCAGTTCATGTTTCTTCACATTAATGTGTTGTACAACATCAGTTCCACGACCATGGTGCAAAATAATTTCCCGCTTTGTTGTTCTTATTTCATAAATGGAAACTCAACTTCAATTGCATTAAAATGTACACACTATTTTTAGCGTTTCTATGAAAGGATTGCAATATATCACATCAGTTAATATAACCTGTGACTAACGGCCTAAAACCACACTTCTGGCCATAGCTACACAAAGCAATAGGCAATGCACAAAGAAAGCCGAAGTTGCATACTACTACACATCTGAATGCCTTATACTACCAATCAAATAACGTCAATAATCGTGTCTCTTTCAGTTTAGTTTCATTATTTATTCATTCTTTCTGTATGACCGCATTCGTTCACCATTTAGTTGCGCTACACATTACTTAAGAACACGGTATTCCAAACTACATGGAAAACGGTTAATCACAAACGGGACAATATACGTGTCGTAAGTATCTTGTCGGAACAACGGGACACTGAAGCTAAGTAACGGACGATTCTGTAATATATGGGGCACCTGGTCACACTAATCTACAAGAAAGTCTTGAATTCAGTCACAAATCTAGTTTGATAGTGAATTCTTATTTTTTCCACTGAACGAATGTATTGACTGTGTTTCAGAAAACAAGGAAAATGGCGACAAACTAAGCGCCATCATTTTTGGTGCGCTGAACCATGTGGCAGAGGAGAGCGGGCTGAGTGTTCCTGCATCCCTGTTTTCAGAATCCACGGTGATCTGCTAATTTTAGTGTTCCACTTCCTTCATCTAGCTCGACTCTGTACCATTACACTTCTGTTACATTTTTTGATGTTAGTGTTATACTCACTTTCCAGGACACTATCTGTTCCACTGAACAGTTTGCCTATGTGCTTTGCCGTCTCTGGTCGAATTCAATGTCATCAGCAAAAATCAAAATTTATTTCTTCTCTCTGAATTTTAAATCCTTTCAGTATAGCATTCGTGGATGTTGTGAGAGGTTTTAACAATGTTGAATGTAACACATTCCTTGAAGTTCTGAAGATAGGGCGACCAGATTTTATGGACCTTAGATGAGCTTGATCTGTAACGACAGGACAATACAGTATGAGATCCTCTGAAAATAATTATTATATTATATCAACAAAAGGCAATTGCAGTTAATTTCATGTAACAAAAACTAACAAAACAATACCTACCAATATATGGACGGGCGTAAAACTCCCATTTAGCAAGAAATAGTGAGCTTCAGCGCAGAAAGGGATAAGGCCAAAACAGCACATTATTTCTTTAAACGTAAACAAGGCCAGGACAGAGGGTAAGTGGCTGCACGTCATTAACAGGGCTAGGCTGCGACCCAGCAAGTAAAATAAAAGTGTATTCACCTCTAGCGAGACGGTGGTTGGGTGAAGCCATACTTGGCGACGCGGACGTGTCGCTGTGGGAAGATCCCCATTATATAAAAAGCATTTTGAGACCTAAAATTTCTTATCTCGCAGCAGGCCGCACAAGTACGTGGAAGTAAAGGAGGGCGTTGAGAGCTTTTCTTTCTGCGAAGTGAGGCCGATAAGCTTCACATATCGTGGCGACAGATAGCAAAGTGGTGGTTAATTACTCCTGCAGGAATTTTTACGCACAAAGAAATTGTGCATGTCGCTCCATACTGGTGGGTTTAGAACCAGTAATAGTCTCTCGTAGTTAGAGGTCAATTCTGTCGGTGAGTGCTTGCAGAAACATGTAGTTCCGGCGCCTGGCATAGGACTACCCTCGTCTGGTGCTCCAAGAGGCCTCTGGCTAGAAATGATGAGATTTTACACAGGTGGTCTACTTCTTATGACGAAGCACAGCTTCCAAATACGAACACCCAGAATTAGCTCGTACCATGGAGGTGTAGTAAATTTCCTGCCATGTCTGCAGTCTTCCTGCCCTTCTCTTGTATCGACGTTATGCCATTACCATCTGCCAACTAGGCTCGCCATATGGTAATCGACTGGTGTCACCACCGCCTCTAACGCAAGAATGTTTTGACCTGCTCTGCGTGTTCCTCCAGGATATTTTGTAGCTAAACGTCTTTTTTGGCGTCTCTCTGTTGTAGTATGATTGCAAAGGAAAGCTGACTTTTGTAAATTTAACAGTTATTCATGCGGCTAACTGTATTCAGCCCCTGTCCTCCTGTAGGCTGAGTCTCTTGATCCGCGTCGCTCAGCGGGAACGGCAAATAGTCGCTTCCGAATTTCGAGGACCTTCCGAGTCTTCCTCTTGCCGTTCCGCCCTTATGTTTGCCCCACGTCGTTACGTCGGCAAAGCTTCCTATTAGCCACGGCGGCAGCAGCGCGCCCACGCCGTCAGAAGCGACTGGCTGCTCTCCCGAGAATCGCGCAGCCGGCAGTTATGGCGGCACTTCTACGGAACGAAAATAAGTACTGGATAACTAGGACCGCGCCCTGGACGCCAGAAGCAACACCCGGGGAACGGAAAAGGTCTCGTGATAAGGGTTTTTCTGCTGTGCTTGATGTACTCCCAGTACGGTAATATTCGCTTCACAGATAAAGACAACACTCTTTGGTCTATCCCATCTTTCCTCAGGGCGAACCTGAACTCCACCGACTGAAGCTTCGAGGTTGTTCAGGAATACGTCTGCACATTTTGTATAAGGAACTGGCGGTCTCCAATTGTTCCTCACTGAGTAATTGCATTTCGTTTGATTTGTGATCCCTGTTTATTTTTTATGTGTATTTCACTGAAAAATCTACGAACGGATGGAAATATCGACAATATGAGCTGTATTTCTTGTTTGGAAACAAACTTGTTCCGTATAGTCACAGTGGTTACTGTTGACAATAGCAATCATCCACTTCAACCTTCGCCATCAAGCTAGCGTTTAGTTGTGCTCGGTTTAGTATTTTTTTTTTCTGAACTGTTAGTTGTACGTCAACAGCGATAGGCAACAGTAAGAATACCTCTAATGATGAAGAGTTGCTTTCGATATGCACTTGTGCATGGGTTCACTGGCTCCAGTGGTGGAATGGCACCTTGCTTATCTATAACCATAGCGAACATCACAGTACTTTTGTTTCTGTACATAGGCGTCAAACGAACCTGTGCCTTGGATGAAGATAATGTGGTACCAAAGTTACAAATCGAATAAATCATAATCACATTATTCCTCTGTAACGAGCCACTGCAGCTCTCACGTACCTCAAGCCAAAACAGAAAATATCCTTATTGATGTAGTTCGTGGTCGCCTTGCATGACACAGAGGAATCGTGTATACAAATAAGCATTGAGGTACAAAATCACAAATAATAAACTGTATCCGCAGTCATCTATTCAACTGACAGGTTCCAACAGTAACATTTATCGTAAATATGAGCTATGGAACATAGAACTAACTATCTCTCCTGGGACAGGCTGTGACGGACTGTTGGCATCTTTGCTTCATTTATCGTAATACCAGTTATAAACAGATTTTCAGTTGGTTTATAATTTGCAATTTGACAACAGTCTAACGTAACACCACCTTATACATCGCTATCCTGTTTGAGTCTCGCGTTTACAATGGACATTTTGGTCTTAGACATCCATCATTTGAAAGAAATATATCTTCGGTTTTAGCACGAGTCAACACTTTACATGTTCAGTTGGATTTCTACTTTTCAGCCTTAACATAGTATTCAGATTCTAGACGCTACAGATCCCGACGTTCTAAACTACTATTGTTAGGCCCTGTTCATGTCACAAGGTTTTTTTTTTAATCCTTTCTGTTGCAAACACTGGTGTATGGAATAACGTACCACGTGCCCCCTTGCATTCATATACACTATAAGCGGCAATAACCAAACTGTTAGCTAATGTCATTATGAGAAGTAACTTTTTTGACACATTTGTTCTTTTTTTCTTTTATGTATTATGACGTTTATTCCTACGTTTTGTTGTGGTACATAAAGATAATTATCACTCACTTTTTGTGTTTCGTTTAAATTTTTATTTAACAAAACACTATGACTTAGTGATATTCAAGTAAGGCAATAGGAGTAATCTACTAAGTTGCAGGCCCATATCATTAACGTCAAGGTGCAGTAGGATTTTGGAACGAATTACCTCGAAGAGAATGGTCTATTGACACACAGTCAACACGGATTTAGAAAACATCGTTCTTGTGAAACACAACTAGCTCTTTACTCACACGAAGTGCTGAGTGCTGTTGACAAGGAATTTCAAATTGATTTTGTATTTCTAGATTTCCAGAAGGCTTTTGAAACTGTACTTCACAAGCTGCTTATAATCAAATTGCGTGCTTATGGAATATCGTTTCAGTTATGTGACTGGATTCGTAATTTTCTGTCAGAGAGGTCACACTTCATAGTAATCGATGGAAAATCATAGAGTAAAACGTGACTTCTGGCGATCCCCGAGGTAGTGTTATAGGCCCTCCGATGTTCCTTATCTATATAACCGATTTTAGTTTTCGAAGAAACACGAGAAGCCGCTTTAGGTTGTTTGCAGATGATGGTGTAGTTTATCGTGTAGTAAAGTCATCGGAAAATCAAAACAAATTGCAAAACGATTTAGAAAACTTATCTGTATGGTGCGAAAATTAGCAATCGGCCCTAAATAATGAAAAGTATGGCGTCATCCACATGAGTGCTTTCTGTTACACGATAAATCAATCAAATATAAAGGCCGTAAATTCAACTAAAAACCAAGCTGTTAGAATTAGGAGCAACTTAAATTGGGAATAACACACAGAGATTGTTGTGGGGAAAGCGAACCAAACATTTATTGGCAGAACACTTAGAAGATGCAACATAGACACTGCCTAGACTACGCTTGTCCGTCCTCTTTTGGAGTACTGCTACGCGGTGTGGGATCCTTACCAGATAGGATTGATGGAGTGCATAGAGAAAGTGTAGAGAAGAGCAACACGATTTGAACTATCGAGAAATAAGAGAGAGTGGGTCACGGACATGATACAGGACATTATTACATTACTGAAACTTAGGCGTTTCCCATTGCAGTGGAAGCTTCTCACGAAGTTTCAGTCACCAACTTTCTCCCCCCAAATGCGGAAATATTTTTTTGACGCCGACCTAAATACGGAAAAACGATATTCATAATAAAATAAGGGAAATCAGAGCTTGCACTGAAAGATATAGGTGTTCGTTTTTTCCGAGCGCTCTCCGAGAGAGGAACACTAGAAAATTATTGTGAAGATGGTTCGATGAACACTCTGCTGGGCACTTAAGTGTGATATGCAGAGTATCTATGTAGACGTAGATGTGATGATGCTATCAGTCTTGGGTAAAACATTCCGGTGGAAAGTTCGTCCAACGTTCTGAGATCTAGGCGGTAACTACTCAGGGGAATGACTTATGAGAAAAAACGAAACGCTATCTACGGGTAAGGACATGGAATGTTAGATACCTAAATCAGGTAAGTAGATTAGAGAATTTATGAAGCAAAATAGACAGATTTAATTTAGATATAGTAAGAATTAGTGAATCCTGGTAGCTAGAAGAAAGTGAGCACGAGGTCATTAATGGAAAAGAATGGCGCTAATGCAGAAATTGGTGTAATATTGTTGCGGTCTTCAGTGCGAACATCGGTCTGATGCAGCTCTCTACGTCAGCCTGTTGTGTGCAAGCCTCTTCGTCTCTGCATAACTGCTGCAACCTCCATCCACTTGAAGCTGCTTACTATAATCATGCCACGCCGCCTTCTACAACTTTTATCTCCCACACTTTCCTGCATAACCAAATAATTTCCTGATACCTTAGGATGTATCTCACCAACCAGTGCCCTCACTTTAGCCAAGTTGTGCTTTAAATTCCTTTTATCCCCTTTTCGAATCATTAACTCTGTTCTGCTCATCTAATCTTTAGCATCCTTCTGTAGAAAAACATTTCAGAAACTTCTATTCTTCTCTTGCCTGAAGTGCTTATCTTGCACGGCTTACTTCCGTAAAATATTACGATCCAGATATGTGTATATTCAACAAATACTTAATGCTTAAATTTTACCAGATATTATTAAATTCATCTTTTCCCAGGAATTATTATCATGTTATTGCCTTTTTTGATTTTACATCTCCCTTGTTTCGTGTAAAATAAATTATTTTTGTGCCCAAACTGTAAAACTCATCTACTATTTTAACCACTATATTCGATTACTCTTCTTACACTTTTGTTTTTCTTTGTCTCAGAAATTCTTTTCAGGAAACTTTCCATTCTGTTCAACTGATCTTAAAAATGCTTTACCGTCTGTGACAAAATTACAATATCACTGACCAAGCGCAAAAGTTTAGTTTCTTCTTCCCCAACTTTAATTCCTTCAAAATTACTCCCTCATTTTCATTACTGCTTGGTCAGTGTATGGATAGAATAATATCGGAGAGTGGCTGCAACCCAGATTCACACCCTTATCAACTACCACTTGCCTTTCATGTTCTTTGACTCAAGCTGAAATCAGGTTTCTGTGCAAGTTGAGATGACATTTCTCTCATTATACTTTGTCGTATGTCAGACCTTTGTCTCCGCACAGTAAGTGTACTAATGTGTGCGAACTTAGTTTACCCCTGAGCGCGCAAATGGGCAAAACGTCTGAACTGTCTTCTCAAGCCCAGACTGTCAAACAGGCATTCTAAATAAATATTACCCTGGCCCTGTAAGGCAGCTAATATCAGGTGTGGATCGTAACAAAAACCATTAGAAATGCTGCTGTTACGTTCCTAGAATGCAGGAATTAATAAAAGTGGAAGTTTGCAGTCTATTCTAGGGACAAAACAGCTATTCCCTTTTTTATTCTACATATAATTTATCAACTGTTACTTTCAGGGGTCCGAGTGATAAACAACAATCATGTTCAATTACTTTTGATACTCATTAACAAAATAGTTAATTCTTGGACATATTCAAATGATGATTATTAAAATAGTTATCTCTAGACATGTAATAATTTTTTATCACAGGAAAAATGATCACTAAAATCCTCATCAACTCATTTAAATCAACATTTTCATAGGAGGTCAATGCAATGAGTTGGTGGAGAATAAAGTTACTTTTTGAACCAATGAAAAAACTCTCATGTACTCAATGTAAGGGTAGGCTAGTATCCTAGCTTTTGATATTCAATGGTCAAAGCATATGCAAGTTGGAGTGAGCAAAATCTAGACTCAACATTTACTGTGGCCTAATGCCCAATGGTAGTTTACCAAGCAGCATCTGAAATGGCGTTTTCTGTGTGCTGAATCTGAAACGCTAATTCCCTACTCTGGTCTTGGCTGAATTCACTCCGTCGCAACTTTGCTACATTCCATAGAATATTAATCTTTCCCTAGTCGAAATATTGGCTATTGCAGACTCCTATACAAGATCGCTTTGGTTCACTCCGAGACGCCTGGACACTTCCCTTGTTGAAAGCCCTTCCTGGCACAGAGTAACGTTGCGGACGCGATCAAACAGCGGTATTGACCGTCTAGGCATGGTTGAACTACAGACAACACGAGCCGTGTACCTCCTTCCTGGTGGAATGACTGGAACTGATCGACTGTCGGACCCCCTCCGTCTAATAGGCGCTGCTCATGCATGCTTGTTTACATGTTTGGGCGGGTTTAGTGACACCTCTGAACACTCAAAGAGCTTTGTCTGTGATACAATATCGAGAGTCAACATCTAACTTCAGGATTTCTGGAACCGGGGTGATGCAAACCTTTTTTTAATGTATGTATGTGGAGAGATACTTTTCTGTCTTAAGTAAATTTATTATAATCATTGGAAGTGCTATGTTAAAGAAGAACAGAATTAGTAACACTGACGCTTTGCATTTGAGGTAAGAACTTTACAGATTCTTTTATACGGTGTGCGGACACTTAAGTTCTTCTGCCACAACTCTAAGCTGGGTACCGTTAGTATTCGGAGAAACAGGATCGTCATGAGTAGGACACGTACTCAGGCAGAGGTGCAAGTGTCGTGTGGTAGACGCATGGCCCACCATAAATTCGGTGTCATATGCAAAGAAACTCTAGTTGATTTTCACTTTATTGCCACCACTCAAATCTGAGAGATTTTTCTGGCCGAGAGCCATGCTTCGCGTGACATCGCAGTTTCGTGTCTGGTTAGGAGACGCTTTCTTGGGTCTTGTGTGGAGCAGTGGAAGTTGTAGTACTTCGGTCGATGTTGACAACATGTGACAGCGTGGCGGCACTCGAACGCAATTCGATTCTTGGTATTGGAAGAAATTGCCATTGCCAGTACATAACCCCCTGATGGAAGGGAAGGGATGGCATAATGTTCTGACTACGATATATTGCACCATTTTCCTGCTGTAATCAACTGGAACTGTTATTCCTACACCTGTGCAAACTCCGCAACCCCTTTGCTCTTCCTGAAAAAGTGGGATACGTCCGTGGACTCATTTACACAGTACATTCATTCATCGAAGTCTCACTACATGGCGCTCAGTCAGAAGCAATACGCTGAGGTGTAAGTCTCTAGTCAGTACTATGATTTATAACTCAGTATAACGCCTCTAATGTGTTTCCTCACATCGCGGTGGCCGAAACTAGTTTAAATATGTCTGGAGGCCACATAAAATTATTCATACTCTTACTGCGTTTGTCCAGCACACATATTTGCCCACGATTTAGAAATTCTTTCTCTGGAATTTATGCTCCCAACATGTATGTATTTTTATTCACCTTCGCAAACATTAAGAAAAACTGACGTGGCGGAACAGATTTTGAGTGATAAAAAGATAAGATGAATGGAAAATGTATGTGAATACGCGACGCAATTAATGAAAAGGAAGAGGGAGCAGTTTATCAATTGGTATGCTTTCCTGCTGCTTACAGTTTAGACAGAAGATGAAAGAATATTTGAAACATAATAGGTAAAAGAGATAATTAATGGGCTGAAAATTGGGCAAACCAGGAGCTTGAAAAATCCGAAGGCGACAGCAGTTCACCTTCTGGAGAGGAAACGAAGGTTGGACGTGAGGGAAAATAAGGAAACAGAGTGAAATAAGTGGGTGAGCAATAACGTGAGTCACAATAGATTGTGCGTAAATACAATTTTAGCGCGCTGTGGCACAATTTTAAATCCATCACAATTAGAAGAAATATTTTGTTTCCTGTAGACAAACAGCTGTAAACATTAGAAAGCGCTTCATAGTTAACGGTATCTGTACTTTTTGCTGAGATGTCCTGCTGCACTCGTTTGTCTGCCAGATGTTGCCTGTCTTGTAAAACGCACGTCCACAGTATGGAAACGCAGTACTGAGAGAGGGGAATCAATTCTGTTCACAGACAAGGGAAATTCGTGGGAACAGTAAGGTAAGTAGGGTAAAATGAGTGTTCCATAAACTATAATCCCATTGTAATTATTCATGCTTTCCCGGCTATCTGTTGACATCTTGGATATTCGGGAATCCAGTGGGATATTCGCGTCGTTCTCGCACGATATTTCAACACCGTGTCTCGCTGTCTTCTTCAGTTGCTACCTGAAACTGGTCCTTGGGTCGATCGAGTCCAGTATTTATGCTTGGAAGGAGCTGGACGTTCCGTCTTCGGTCCGCGCCGAGTCGAGTGTTCCCTCTGTGGTCCGCGCCCACCAGACTCGGCTTCAATGGACCCCTCCAGTCGCGGATGTTCCGACTGCCGTCCGTGCCCGTTTTGGCCGTCCCCAACGGTTGTGGACGTCTTCTGAGGGGTGTCAGACCCGATCTGAGATTTTGGGTGCTCTATCATGACTGTTACTATGATTTCCGCTTCTGTATCCTGCTGGTCGCTCCATAATCGGTCCGCGGCGTGTCGTGCGTTCCGTCTGCGGTACGCACCCGTCAGACGCGGCTACATTGGTCCTCTCTGGTCGCCGGCGTTCCGGCCGCCGTCCGCACCCGGTCTGGCCGTCTTCTGAATTCGAGTTCATGATCTGGGGTGTGTCAAATCTGGTCTCTAATGTTCGACACCTTGTCTCGTGGCTGTTCTCTCGGTCTCCGCTTCTATTTCTTGTAGAATCCTGGAGTGTCCTGCGTTGAGTTTTCACAAGCTCAAGTGCACGATTCCAGGCAGTGCTGATTCGGTATCCTGAGTCACTGTTGATTAGATTATCTGTGACCTTAATCTCAATGGCTTCTTTAATGACACTGTCCCAAAATCTTGAGGTCTGTGTCACAATATTGGTGTCATTGTAATCCATTGAATTACCAAGTTCCAGACAATGCTCTGCTATGTCTGATCAGTTGCCTGTCTGAGTCTGGTGTGTGTCTAGTGTTCTTTACACCTGATGTCCACAGTTCTGGTGGTCTGGCCAATGTATGACATCCCACATTGGCATGGTATGTTGTAAATACCTTGCTTGCGTAGCCCCAGGTCATCTTTTACATACCCCAGCATAGCCCCAATTTTGGTGGGTGGGAATAATATGTTCTTGATGTCATATTTCTGGAGAATCCGGCTGATTTTGGCAGAGACAGATCCAGCGTATGGCAGATATGCCATCTTCTTTGCATCTTCTGGTTCTTCTTCTGGATCCTTTGGCTGATTGCCAGATTGAAGTGCCTTCTGGATATCTCTAGAGGAGTACCCATTCCTACTGAACACTGATCGTAAGTGTTTTATTTCTGTGGCCAAACTATCAGGATCTGATAGAGTTTGTGCTCTGTGGATCAGTGTTTCTAGCACTCTATTCTTCTGTGTCGTATGGTGACAACTGCTGGCTTTTAGTCAGTGTGCGTAGGTTTGCAGTACACACTGTGTCCAAATGTGTCATCTGCCTTTCTCTCCACTAGAACATCCAAGAACGGAAGTAGACCATCCTTCTCCATTTCCATTATGAACTGAATGTTTGGATGGCAAGAAGAGTTCAGATGTAGCAGGAATTCATCTAACTTCTCTCTACAATGGGGCCAGATGACAAAGGTACCATCCACATACATAAAAAAGCACTTGGGTTGATATGTGGCTGAAGATAGTGCGTCCTCTTCAAACCTTTCCATAAATATGTTGGCCACCACTGATGATAGAGGGCTGCCCATCGCCACCCCTTCTGTTTGTTCGTAAAATTGACCCCATATAGGAAGTACGTCGAGGTCAGTAGATGCCTGAATAAGTCAAGAAGGAGGTCAGTACATGCCTGAATAAGTCAAGAAGGAGGTCAGTACATGCCTGAATAAGTCAAGAAGAGAATCCCATTGCTGGGACAGCGCAATCTCTTTTGGTGCTCAAAACCGTGTTAGTAGTTATCAGTTTGTGATGTTCCTAGAAGTGATGGTTTGGAATTATCTGTTTTAGACGCTCGTAGAACTGTCGGGATATTGGTGGAAGTTGTTGTGAGTTTGTTTTTTTCTGAAGATCATCTTTCCATGAAATTCGATTGTAGCACCTTTGATAAATGAGCTAGGGTTATAATGAACTACAGTTTCAATACTTGTATTACTTTTTTTTATTTTCATTAGGCCTACTCTCATCATGTCGTACTTTGGGTGCAAACTTACTTGCAAAATTTTTGTTGTCTGACATTAATCATACGTCAGATTTACTGTACCGTTAGATTACACTTCCATGTTGTGAATTTAACGGCAAAGTGACATTGGACTGCAAGTTCATAATCATACGACATGACATTCCTTCCAAACTGCACATTGACAACAACGTTTCCTTTAAGAGTAAACTTTTAAATTATTAAATGCTGGTTTAAAAACTGTCTTGTGTAGAAGGCGACTGTAATTCGCAAGAATCAAGTAAGCAATTACATGCAAGCATATTAAGAGAGATATTTTCATTTCTTGCATGTGAAATGCTTGTTTAATGTTGTAATTGCATTATTTTCTTTAATCAACTACAGTTTCAGTATTTATAACAACACCAACAGCTAATACAACTAACATTTAACAATTCCGCCTGTGCATCTGTCAGCTTGCTATCAAAGGCACCTAAGTATGAATTTTAGGACTATTGTGTTTTGAAATGATTTATTCCCCAGCAATTCTATTTCTTTATCAATAAATTTATTAACAGTGTCACAACCTTCTGCTTCATGCCATAACAATCACTAAGCATTGTTTATGTTGCAACTGAATAGAGTGAAATTATACACAATCAACTTTCTCTTGAAGCTATCAACATGTAGCAAAGTAAAGTAAATTGCAGATCCATGCTAAAAACATGTTTTGCCGTTTCCTCATCTTTGTGTTTCTCCTCCAGAGCCTAATTTTTTCTGGTAATACGTTCGCTATATTTATATTCTGGAACGTTACCTACCTCAAATCCAACGCCAAGCTCACCTTGACCCTCTTTTGGGATGAAGTGACGCAAATTGTTATCAACGAATTTATCATGAAACTTTTTTGCAGATGGTGCAGCTATATTTCTATCTTTACTACATTGCAAATTTTCCTTGAAATTACCTTGTTTAGAAGTCGAAATTCTTAAGTAATTAGGGGTAAGCTGTAGGCAGAGACGGGTAATATACTTGTGTAAGAGCCAAGAGGGAAGATCGACAATGAAGTGCTCGGATTAAAAAGGGTGTAAGACAGGGACTAACTCTTTCGCTCCTACTGTTCAATCCATACGTAGAAGAAGCAATGATGGAAATAAAAGAAAGGTTCAAGAATGGAATTATAATTCAAGGTGAAAGGATATCAATAATAAGGTTCGCTGATGACATTCTCTCCTCAGTGACAGTGAAGAAGAATTTGAACACTCTTATAAGAACTGAATATTGATTGAGAGTAAATGAAAAAAAAAACTAAATTAATGAAAAGTAGCAGAAGTGAGAACAACGAGGAACCACACTAGGATTGATGGTCGTGAGGTAGACGAAGTTAAGGAATTCTGCTACCTGAGCAGTACAATAACCTATGACAGACAGAGCAAGGAGGACGTCAAAAGCAAACTAGCACTGGCAGTAAGGGTATTCCTGGCCAAGAGAAGTCTACTGGTATTAAATATAGGCCTTAATCTGAGGAAGACATTTCTGAGAATGCATGTTTGGGGTGCAGCATTGTATGCTAGTGAAACATGGAGTGTGGGATAACCCAAATCGAAGAGAATCTAAGCATTTCAGATGTGGTCCTACAGACGAATGTTGAAGATTAGCTGCAGTGTTAAGGTAAGGAATGAGGAGGTTCTGCGGAGAATCGGTGAGGAAAGGAATATACTGAAAACACTGAAAAGAAGAAGGAACAGAATGGTAAGACGTCTGTTACAACATCAGGGAATAGCTTCCATGGTACCATAGGGAAATGTAGAGGTATAAACTGTGAAGAGAAGACATTGATTGGAATAATCCAGGAAATAATTGAGGACGTTGTCTACAAGTGCTACTTGTTGGCGCAGGAGACGAATTCGTCGCGGCCCTCATGAAACCAGTCAGTGGACTGATGACTCAAACAATGTAGAATGTGCATGACTTATCCCATGTGGCAAGTCAAGTATCAACTGTTGGGATTTGAGTGACGTGTAACCATACTTCTACGTTAAAGTACACTGTTAACATCCGCTCCAAGGCGGAGAAACTTTTGTGTTTGTTTGGCACAATGATGGTTTTGTTGTAGAATAGATAACTTTACATTGGAGCATCTATTTCAATGAGGTATGTTCACCTCAAACATGTTATATTTCATACTTTTGATAGTGGATTTTTAATAACTGTTTTCACTTATATTACATTTTTTATTAAATATGTCCATGACTAAATGACAGTGCACTACATAACGTGGCACAATAGTCTATGTGTGTAGATGGTAGTTAGGATATGTATTATAACTCCTTTGCTGTAATGAATAATGGTTATCAGACCATGTAAAAAATTTTGTATTGCTGTTCAGTGCTGAAGCTTGGAATATCATTTGCTGTATATATGTACACACATACATACACACACACACACACACACACACACACACACACACACACACACACATATCTTATCATTCCTGAGAACGCATGCTGTTACAGCCTGATTACCTGTAAATACCACATTATTGTAATAAATGCTCAAATGATGTCCGTCAAGCTCAATGCATTCGGCAATACGTGTAACAACATCCCTCTCAACAGCCAGTAGTTCGCCCTCCATAATGTTCTCAAATGCACTGACAATGCGCTGACGCATGTTTTCAGGCGTTGTCGGTGGATCACGATGGCAAATATTCTTCAACTTTCCCCACAGAAAGAAATCCGAGGACGTCAGATCCGGTGAACGTGCGGGCCATGGTATGGTGCTTCGTCGACCAATCCACCTGTCATCAAACATGCTATTCAATACCGCTTCAACCGCACGTGAGCTATGTGCCCGGACATCCATAATGTTGGAAGTACACCGCCATTCTGTCATGCAGTGAAAAATCTTGTAGTAACATCTGTGGAACATTACGTAGGAAATCAGCATACATTGCACCATTTAGATTTCCATCGATAATTTGGGGGCAAATTATCCCTCCTCCCATAATGCCGCACCATACATGAAGCTGCCAATGTCGCTGATGTTCCACTTGTCGCCCAATAGTGCATATTATGCCGGTTTACGTTACCACTGTTGGTGAATGACGCTTCCTCGCTAAACAGAACGCGTGCAAAAAATTTGTCATCGTTCCGTAATTTCTCTTGTGCCCAGCGGCAGAACTGTACACGACGTTTAAAGTCGTCGCTATGCAATTCCTGGTGCATAGAAATACGGTACGGTTCAATCGATGTCAATATAGCATTCTCAACACCGACGTTTCTGAGATTCCCGATTCTCGCGCAATTTGTCTGCTACTGATGTGCGGATTATCAGCGACAGCAGCTAAAACACCTACGTGGGCGTCATCATTTGTTGCAGGTCGTGGTTGAAGTTTCACATGTGGCTGAACACTTCCTGTTTCCTTACATAACGTAACTATCCGGTGAACGGTCCGGACACTTGGATGATGTCGTCCATGACATCGAGCACCACACATAGCACACTCCCGGTGGTCATTTTGATCACAATAGCCATACATCAACAAGATATCGTCCTTTTCCGCAATTGGTAAACGGTCCACGAAGCAAATACCTTCCGCACTGGCGGAATATTACGTGATACCACGTACTTATACGTTTGTGACTATTACAGCGCCATCTGTCACAAAGCGAAAAAAGTGGTCCAACTAAAACATTCATATTTCTTTACGTACTACACGAATACGTAATAAAAATGGGGGTTCCTATTAAAAAAACGCAGTTGATATCCGTTTGACCTATGGCAGCGCCATCTAGCGGGCCAACCATAGCGCCATATGCTAGACGAGTTTCGTTCTTTGTAGTTTTTTTTTCCGTTTGACGCTTATTTCGTGAGATATTTGGCCCAGTCACTATAAGTGGACCACCCTGTATATATATACGAGGGCAAGTCAATTATTATCCTCAAAGTAGTCATAAAAATTATCCTCAAAGTAGTCAAATAAGACCGAGCGGGGTGGCGCAGTGGTTAGACACTGGACTCGCATTCGGGAGGACGACGGTTCAATCCCGCGTCCGGCCATCCTGATTTAGGTTTTCCGTGATTTCCCTAAATCACTCCAGGCAAATGCCGGGATGGTTCCTCTGAAAGGGCACGGCTGACTTCCTTCCCTAATCCGATGAGACCGATGACCACGCTGTCTGGTCTCCTTCCCCAAAACCAACCAACCTAGTCAAATAAGAAGCTTACAAGAATTGGATTTTTCTACATAATCTCCTTGGGTTTCAACGAACTGGGTCCATCGTTGTACAAGCTTCCTGATGCCCTCATAAAAGAAGGTACTCGGTTGAGCTGCGAGCCAGGAATGCACCGATTCTTTCACTGCTTCGTCCGAGGCACATCGACGGCACCTACTAAAGCCAACTAAAGCTGTGTTCGTGACCGATACTCAAAACTGGGACGTTTGCCATTCGCGGGGAAGTGATCTACCGAGTGAGTTACCGAAGGACGACCCACGATCTGCCTTCACAGTTTCACTTCCGCCAGTACCTCATCTCCTACACAGAAACTTCAAGGGAGTTCTCTTGCGTACCTTGCTATCTTGCGAGATTATCACTCCATAAGAAAATATACTGCAGAGACATGGCCATGGCTAAACTACGTCACATAAATATCCTTTCTTCCAGGACTGGTAGTCTCTCAAGGTATGGAGGATAATTGTGTAATTTGGAAGGAATGAGATGAGTTGCCACCTGAAGTAAGGATGTGACAGCAGGTCGTTAGATGTGCTTGTATAGTTCAGTTGGTAGAACTCACGAAAGGAAATGTCCCATATTCGAGCCCCGGTGCGGCACACAGGTTTTATCCGCCAGGCACTTTCAAATCAGCTTATTTTCTTCAGCGGAGTGAAAATTCATTCTGGAAATATGACCCGTTGTACAACATAAACCTGTGGAGAGGAAAATACGGATAAAATGCTGTGTGCAGTATTGTCAGACTAGATTTACTTTATAGCATAATCAATGGTCAAGAACAACTTATTGTGAACTAGATATTATGGCAGTAAATATAACCCACGAACGGAGTTTCAGGTTTGTTTGTCTGATATAGCAATGTAGATATTCATGGGGCATCTTCACCTGAAAATAGTTCAGTAGTATGCAGTGCTGTTACCGTGGTACTACTTGATTATGTTCTACACATGTTATGTCTTTCACGTCCTCTCTGAAGTTTCTTTCCATTTTCTAGGAAAGCAATGTATACCTGCACCAAAGGCAGCAAAATTGATCTCATAATTCGGAGTCCATATACATGAGTTGCATACACCAGAAAATTTTCAGTAGTGTCTGCTATATCTTAACAAAAAGCACACCTCAGTATACATTCTAAAGCGACCTACCCAGGCCTCATTACTTCACTGCCACTGCCGCATCTGCACTTTTAATGATATAAAAATCAAGGTACGTTTCAAATAGAAACTTATCCCGTATATATCCACAAAGAAAGATTATAAGAATGGTTTTTAAAATATTCAGAATAGTTACTCTTACAATAATGCGATTTTCAAACAGTAGAATAAGCCTGTTCAACTTAGTGCCAACCAATTTTTTTGCAGAAAATAACACAGATTTGAAAACATAATTTGACAATAAATGCTGCAGCTCTGTATCTAACTTCATCCAGGGAGCATGGCTAAGTGATAAATTCGATGAATCTTTTTTTATTACCATTTTATGTTGAAAAATTGTTTCAGATTGCTGTTGTGAAACCATAATTGTTCTTCTACATTTGCAGAAATAAATGTTGGTATATCTGTTTGATATTAATAGAACTCGTTATCGTTTGACCGATCATCATGAAAATTGACACACGTATGTATTTATTTACAGAGATGTTTTTATGCTATTCAGTTTGCTGTAACTAGTCAGTAGATGCTGCAACACATCAACTGTTATACTGTTCAATCGATTGTTATGAAAAATGATATACATAGGTATTGGAGCACGGAGAATATTTCCGCGCTATCCACTTTGTTCTAACGCTTCACTAGATGGTGCTGCAGCATATCAACTTCCATATCGTTCTGCCTATTTCATAATTAATACTGACGCCTAAATCCTCAATAATAAGTGATTGTAACTGCGATTCGTAATTGGTGATTGAGTATGAAATGGAATACCATTTTCATTTTGTTGAGTGCTGGACGTCGACACGACGATTGTTTATAAGTGAATGACAACCAATTCACCTTTTGTTTACAGGAAAAAAATATTTGTAGCGTACCCAACTAAACTATGTTCGAACGCATCTATCACCATATATTTAGAACTGGAAATTATTTGAAACTGCACTCAAAAAATCAATCACTGGAAGACCAATTAGAAATGCGTGGCGAATGCCAGCTAGCAGAGGTGTTGAAGTATCTGCATAGCGAAACTCACACCGGGAAACTGTCCGAATCAGAGACGCTAGAGCATCTGAGAGCGAGACGCATGAGTTGAAATCTTATGAGTTCATGCTTCGTCTTCAAGAACTGCTGCAATATTCTAAGAGCGACACACAACGTGAAGAAGAAAGTCCACTGCAGGGTCGATCAAGAACGAGAATCGATCTCAAGAAAGTGGTGATCAATTGCGATAAAGACTACAATTACAGAACGCACTGCGATCTTGACATTGTTCAATGACTAATTTGTGCTTTCACTGTTGCACAGGACATTTACAAATAAAATGCCTGGTATTTTTGCTGCAACAACAAAATTAGTTTACCACCACAGACTGAAACCCGAGAATCATTTTTAACGTATGTAACTGTAGCTACGCTGAAATCCAAACGTTTTTACAGCATATTTGGAAATACAACAACTGGTTTCAAGTGACATCGTTTGGAGTGACGAATGTTATAAGATATGGTAGTTTCACGCTGATATTCAAAGCCCAAGGAAAAATGTTACACTGAAGATATAGACGGAAGTCACAGAGTGGGGAATAAGACGCCAGGGTCTTCGAAACTTGTACCAACAACAGTGAAGTTACCTGAAATCCTCGGAACGAAGAAGAAACTCACGAAGTCAGGTATGACAAGAAGCGAGGATCTCACCTCTGAATGACTAAAGCCCACTGCCTTCTCGAGATGTGGGCTACCAAACCCGAAGACAAACGATGGCAGGATAACGATGAAGACTGAAGATGGGAAAAGATCAGTCAGTAATGCAGATGATGTGCTGATTCGCCCCCCCCCCCCCCGCCCCACCCCCCAGTTCGCCAGATCTGAACCCGGCCGAATACATTGGGATGCGATTGAATGTGGCGTCAGAGCTCTACGCCTCCCTCCCCGGAACGTACGGGAATTGGGGTAACTTTTGTGCGCAGATGCGGTGCCAACTCCCTCCTGCGAACTACCCAGACCTCATTACTTCAATGCCACGACGCTTCGCCACTGTTACCCGTGCCAAGGTGGACATACCAGCTATTAGTTAGGTGGTCATAATGCTAAAGTCGGAAGTGAACAACACAGTTACATTCGTTAGAATCATGGAAGCTTGGATTGGAAGAGTATATTCGTTTGTAAGTTGCAATTGCAAGCGTTGAACACTCAATCAGGCCAGTGAACTTGACCAACCGTTATTAATCAGTCGTGCGGACTCGCTCTAATTCTCTATCACTTTCCTGCCCATTAAGCTAAACGACTAGGTCACTGCAGACACATTCTAAAGCGCAACAGTTCATTTGACAGAGCGAAATGCAATGGAGTAAGAAACTGTAGGGGTGGAAAAGAATGATCTAAAATATTACAGTAGCTCAGGGTCTTCCGCACACGACACAAGCGCTGTGTAGAGCGGCCCGTGTGAACTAAAAGCGAGGACGTAGCCCCCGATAGCCAAGTACTTTCCGACAATCGCACGTGGCGTAACGGTTTCGACCGAATTAACCTGTTACGAAAGCTCTTGGAACGAAGACCGAGAAAATCGTCTCGTCGTTTGGCGCTTCACACCAGTGTTTCAGTAACATAGAACCAAGCAGAGCACAAACTCAAACCGAAATCTTAAACAGTAAACGTAATCCTCGGAACGACCAAATGAGATACCACAATTAGTGCAATACGAATTATTCGATAGATCTTTTTCCAGTGAAATTAGCTTCTTTCCAAAGCCCCTCGTAACTCTGTGTACTGTATATATCACTCCGTCTTCAGACCACAAGTGGCCCATCGGGACCATCCGACCACCATGTCATCCTCACTTCAGGATGCGGATAGGAGGGGCGTGTGGTCAGCACTCCGCTCTCCCGGTCGTTAGGATGGTTTTCTATGACCGGAGATGCTACTATTCGGTCGAGTAGCTCCTCAATTGGCATCACGACGCTGAGTGCACCCCGAAAAATGGCAACAGCGCATGGTGGCAGGATGGTCACCCATCCAAGTGCCGGCCACGCCCGACAGCGCTTAACTTCGGTGATCTCACGGGAACCGGTGTATCCACTGCGGCAAGGCTGTTGCCTCTGTGTACTGTGGCTAAAGCTTATACCACATAGTAGGGTCAGAGAAACAGGCCGGATCAAATGAGGCGATCGGAGCATAGGCTGCCTCCACGGTACTCATTCCCGTGTAAAGTCGGATCCAGGGATTTCGTTGCATGTGAAACACGACGCCGGCACATAAAATACAGAAAGATTACCATCATACAGGTGAGGTGTAAGATGATTTTAATCACGATGGAAGACATCGTGTAGTGGAATTTCTCATGCGGAACTGAAGCTAGCGTTCTTCGAAGTGCGCTGCGATAATGGTGCCGCTCCATCGGCATGGGCCAGGAATGTCGAGGTGGGCTTGGCGAAAAGCACTTCACGCTGTCTTCGCGTGGGCGAGGCAGCCGTGTCGGCTGTCTGTCTGGTCGCAGGCTAAGTGCGCCACGGGCAGTGCCTGCGACATATGCCGCAATCGCTCCCACGCACATGTTTCTCCCGCCCTCCACCCCCACCCCTGCCATGACTATTATTTACATCTGACCTTTCGCCACTGGCCTAACATTCCCACAACGGTGCCGATGTCCAAAGAATACGTTGGAGGCACATTTCATATCTCTAATCTAGTACCAAGTCCAATTGTTTTGTACCCTGTCGCTGAACCTGAAACTTTTCGTTCCTCCTGTAAATATCGACACATTCTGTGTCGTTCCTTTTCCATAAATCTTTCATTAAACTTTTATACGGGGTGAAGTAGCAAAGAAAGGCAACGGCAAATACATTCTAATGCAAGGAATGACGCACCACGAAGGAATTACCTGACGGGGACGGAAATCCATGCATTGGGTCTACATGTACAGAAAAACGTATGATAACAATTTCAGAAACTTTGAAACATTTATTCAAGAGAAATAGTTTCACAAATTGAGCAAGTAAATAACGCGTTGATTCAGCTCTGGCTGTTAAGCAAGCTGTCAACTTGATGCGTTAGATTGTCAAAACCCCGAGTTGGTTGGAGGGCCCTGTCCATAATGCTCCAAACGGTGTCTGTTAGAGAGGAATCTGGCGACCTTGCTGCCACAACATAAGCCCAGACCAGCTTGCCATGAAGAGCAACAAAACGGGGCGTAGAACATCAACGGCGTACCGCTGCGCTGTAAGGATGCCGATGATAAACAAAGCAAGAGCCTACGGAATATCAGACCAGCTGTGTGGCTGGATTGAAGAGTTTTTAGCAAACAGAACACAGCATGTTATTCTCAATGGAGAGACGTCTACAGACGTTAAAGTAACCTCTGGCGTGCCACAGGGGAGTGTTATGGGACCATTGCTTTTCACAATGTATATAAATGACCTAGTAGATAGCGTCGGAAGTTCCATGCGGCTTTTCGCGGATGATGCTGTAGTATACAGAGAAGTTGCAACATTAGAAAATTGCAGCGAAATGCAGGAAGATCTGCAGCGGACAGGCACTTGGTGCAGGGAGTGGCAACTGACCCTTAACACAGACAAATGTAATGTATTGCGAATACGTAGAAAGAAGGATCATTTACTGTATGGTTGTATGATAGCGGAACGAACACTGGTAGCAGTTACTTCTGTAAATTATCTGGGAGTTATGCGTACGGAATGATTTGAAATGGAATGAACATATAAAATTAATTGTTGGTAAGGCGGGTGCCAGGTTGAGATTCATTGGGAGAGTCCTTAGAAAATGTAGTCCATCAACAAAGGAGGTGGTTTAGAAAACACTCGTTCGACCTATACTTGAGTATTGCTCATCAGTGTGAGATCCGTACCAGGTCGGGTTGACGGAGGAGATAGAGAAGATCCAAAGAAGAGCGGAGCGTTTCGTCACAGGGTTATTTGGTAAGCGTGATAGCGTTACGGAGACGTTTAGCAAATTCCAGTGGCAGACTATGCAAGAGAGGCGCTCTGCATCGCGGTGTAGCTTGCTGTCCAGGTTTCGAGAGGGTGAGTTTCTGGATAAGGTAACGAATATATTGCTTCCCCCTACTTGTACCTCCCGAGGAGATCACGAATGTAAAATTAGAGAGATTAGAGCGCACACGGAGGCTTTCCGGCAGTCGTTCTTCCCGCGAACCATACGCGATTGGAACGGGAAAGGGAGGTAATTACAGTGACACGTAAAGTGCCCTCCGCCTCACACCGTTGAGTGGCTTGCGGAGTATAAAAGTAGATGTAGATGTAGATGTATATGATGACAACCGAAGGGGTCTTGCTATGGCAAGAAATGGCACCTCCAGGTTGCCGGGCCGTATGTCAGGTGACAATCAGGTTGCTCTCCCACCGCTATCCGACGCGTCTCCAGACAAGTCTTTGGTCAGTAATGTCACTGACTGTAGTAGCATTGTCTTCGGTACCAAGTCCCGCTTCCAACTGAGTCTTGTTGACCAAGGAAGACGTGTCTGGAGACGCCCTGGACGGCAGTGCGGTACCAATGCGACTGTCGTCAGCCATACGGCACGACCACCAGGTGCCATTTCTTTCACAGTAGGACCCCTTCGGTTGTCATCATCAGCATCCTTACAGGACAGCGATACGTCGATGATACTCTACGATCTAACACAGTAGTAGGACACAATTTGGCACGATATCACTCAGGAGGGCATCCAATAACTCTTTCGGGATTGGTTTCCACAGTAGGACGCCTTCAGTTGTCACCATCAGCATCCTTACGGAACAGCGGTACTTCGATGATACTCTACGATTTAACACTGTAGTTGGACACAATTTGGCACGATATCCCTCAGGAGGGCACCCAATAACTCCTTCAGGAGTGATCACCTTAGGTGCCATTTATTTCCACAGTAGTACGCCTTCAGTTGTCATCATCAGCATCCTTGCAGGACAGCGATACGTCGATGATCTACGATCTAACAGGGTAGTTTGACACAATTTGGCACGATATCCCTCAGGAGGGCATCCAATAACTCTTTCAATCAATACCAAGTCGAATAACTGCTTACATAATACAGAGAGGTGGACCATCGAGTTAATGACTTCCTCATTTTGTGAAGCTCTTTCTCTGGACTAAATCATCTAATATTTCTGATATTGTAATCATTTCTTTGCCTGTGATGGGCATCTCATCTAATAATTCCCGTCCCTTTCGGATAATTCCTTTTTTGTGTGACCTTTTCTCCCTTAGAATGTATACTGAGGTGTGTTTTTCGTTAAGATGTAGCAGACACTGCTGAAAACTTTCTGATGTATGCAAGTACCGTATATATACTCCGAATTATGAGACCAATTTTGCTGCCTTTGATGTAAGTATACATTGCTTTCCGTGAAAATGGAAAGAAACTTCAGAGAGGACGTGAAAGACATGTTGCTGTTGTTGTGGTCTTCAGTCCTGAGACTGGTTTGATGCAGCTCTCCATGCTACTCTATCCTGTGCAAGCTTCTTCACCTCCCAGTACCTATTGCAACCTACATACTTCTGAATCAGTTAAGTGTATTCATCTCTTGGTCTCCCTATACGATTTTTACCCTCCACGCTGCCCACAATGCTAAATTGGTGGTCCCTTGATGCCTCAGAATATGTCCTACCAATCGGTCCTTTCTTCTTGTGAAAGACATAACATGTGCAAAATGTAATCGAATAGTACCAAGGTAACAGTACTGCAAACTGCTGTACTATTTTCAGGCGAAGAGTCCCCACGAACATCTACATTACTATATATCAGATAAACAAACCTGAAACTCCGTTCGTGCGTTATGTTGACTGCCATAATCTAGTCCGACAATACTGCACACAGCATTTTATCCGTATTTCCCTCTCCACAGGTCTATGTTGCACAACTTTTCATATTTCCAGAATGAATTTTCTCTCCGCCGGAGAATACATGCTGATTTGAAAGTGCCTTGCCGGTCGGGGTGGCCGAGCGGTTCTAGGCCCTACAGTCTGGAACCGCGCGACCGCTACGGTCGAAGGTTCGAATCGTGCCTCGGGCATGGATGAGTGTAATGTCCTTAGGTTAGTTAGGTTTAAGTAGTTCTAAGTTCTAGGGGACGGATGACCTCAGAAGTTAAGTTCCATTATGCTCAGAGCCATTTTGAAAGTGCCTGGCGGGACTCGAATATGGAACATTTACTTTCGTGAGTTCTACTGACTGAACTATAAAAGCACAACTAACGAACTGCTCACACAGCAGTATCTCATCTCATTTCTTCCAAATTACACAATTATCCTGTATACCTTGAGAGACCACCAGTCCTGGAAGAAAGGATATTTATGTGACGTGGTTTAGCTATGGCCATTATCCTGTATACCTTGATAGACCACCAGTCCTGGAAGAAAGGATATTTATGTGACGTGGTTTAGCTATGGCCATGTCTCTGCAGTATCTTTTCTTACAGAGTGCTAATTTCCCAAGATAGCAAGGTATGCATGAGAACTGCCGTGAAGTTTCGATTGTAGGACATGAGGTACTGGCGGAAGTACGTTGTGAGGGCAGGTCGTGAGTCGTCCTACGGCAACTCAGTCGGTAGAGCACTTGCCTGTGAAGGGCAAACGTCCCAGTTTTGAGTATCGCCCACGAACACAGCTTAAATAGGCCAAGAATTTTGCAACACTTCATGTAGTCCGGATCGTCGGTTTTTTCTTCATGATCACTTTTTCTGAATTTTCCCTACAGATTCGAGTGCAGAGATGTAACACTGGGGAACGTGCACGCCATTTTGTGTTAACTGAACGACAAAATCAGTTGCCGGCATATGTTCTCTTACGAAGGTTTGTAATTTCCTTATATATACGGAATTGGTTGAACATCCGTGATGTTGGTGTCACCCAAATGCATTATGTCCATTGACATACCTTCCATTAATATGGCAGAAAATCTCTTAGGATTTTTAAATACTTTTTTTTATTTATTTTATTTATTTATTTATTAGTTTAGTCATCAGCCGTCTCTGTAGCCCCCACAAATTCCCCTCCCGTGCCATCTCAGAGTAGCACTTGCAACCTACGTCCTCAATTATTTGTTGGATGTATCCCAACCTGTGTCTTTCTCTGCAGTTTTTGCCCTCTACATCACCCTATAGTACCACGGAAGTCATTCCGTCATGTCTTAACAGATGTCCTATCATTAATGTTTTCCAAATGTTCCTTTCCTCGACGATTCACTGGAGAACCTCCTTACCTTATTAGTCCACGTAATTTCCAACATTCGTCTGTAGCACCACATCTCAGATCTTTCGATTCTCTTGTGTTCCGGTTTTCCCACAGTCCACGTTTCACTACCATACAATGTTGTGATCCAGACGTACATTCTCAGAAATTTCTTTCTCAAATTAAGGCCTATGTTTGAGACTAACAGTTGTCTCTTGCGCAGGAATACCCTTTTTCCCAGTGCTATTCTGCTATTTATGTCGTCGTTGCTCCGTCCGTCATGGTTTATTTTGATGCCTAGGTAGTAGAATTCTTTATCTACTTCGTGGCCATCGATTATGATATTAAGTTTCTCGCTGTTATATATCTTCTACTTCTCATTATATGTCTACCTTTGATTTACTCTCAATCCATCCTCTGTACTCATTAAACCGTTCATTAAATTCAGCAGATCATGTAGATCTTCTTCACTTTCAATCAGGATAGCAATGTCTTCAGCGAATCGTGACACTGATATCCCTTACCCTTGAATTTAAAATCCACTCCTGATACTTTCTTTCACTTCCCTCATAGCTTATTCGATGTACAGATTGAACAGTAGGAGCGGAAGACTACATTCCTCTCTTACTCATTTTAATCTGAGCAATTCGTTCTTGGATCTTGTACATATCGTATATTACATATCTCTCCCTATAGCTTACCCCTATTTTCCTGAGAATTTCGAACGTTTTCAAGTATTTGACATTGTCAAACACTTTTTCAGTTCGACAAGTTCTATGATTTTTCATAACGTCAGGACTGTATCTCTGGTGCCTCTACCTTTCCTCAGGCCAAAGTGATCGCCATCTAACTCATCCTCAATTTTCTCTTCCATTCTTCTGTATATTAGTATTGTCAGCAACTTGGATGCAAGAGCTGTTAACCTGATTGTGCGATAATTCTCGCACTTGTCAGCTTTGGCAGTCTTCGGAATTGTGTTGATGAAAGTCAGATAGTATATCGACAGGCTCATACATTTTACACACCAACGCGAATAATCTTTTTTTTTCTTTTTTTGCCACATCTCCCAATGATTTTAGATATTCTGATGGAACGTTATCTATCCCTTCTGCCTTATTTGATCTTAAGTTCTTCAAAGCTCTCTTAAATTCTGACTCTAATTCTAGATTTGATATCTGTTCTAAATCGACTGCTGTTTCTTCTTATATTATATCAGACAAATCTTTTCCCTCGTAGAGACCTTAAACGTACTCTTTCCACCTATCCTCTCTCTCCTCTGCATTTAACAGTGGAATTCACGTTGCAGACTTAAAGTCGCCACACTTACTTTTAATTTAAACTAAGATTGTTTTAACTTACCTATATGGTGAGTCAGTCTTTCCGACAAACATTTCATTTCGATTTCTTCACATTGTTCATGCAGCCATTTCGCCGGCCGCTGTGGCTGAGCGGTTCTAGGCGCTTTTGTCTGTAACCACGCTGCTGCTACGGTCGCAGGTTCGAATCCTGCCTCGGTCATGGATGTTTGTGATGTCCTTAGGTTAGTTACGCTTAAGTAATTCTACGTCTAGGGGACTGTTGACCTCAGATGTTAAGTCTCATAGTGCATTTCAGTATTCTTGTATTTCCCTGAACATTTTTGAACTTCCTTTTTTCATCGATCAACTGAAGTACTCCTTCTGTTACTCATGGTTTCTTCGCAGATACCTTCTTTGTATCAATATTTTCCTTACTAACCTCTGTTCATAATTCCCCCCATGAACCATGGACCTTGCCGTTGGTGGGGAGGCTTGCGTGCCTCAGCGATACAGATGGCCGTACCGTAGGTGCAACCACAACGGAGGGGTATCTGTTGAGAGGCCAGACAAACATGTGGTTCCTGAAGAGGGGCAGCAGCCTTTTCAGTAGTTGCAGGGGCAACAGTCTGGATGATTGACTGATCTGGCCTTGTAACATTAACCAAAATGGCCTTGCTGTGCTGGTACTGCGAACGGCTGAAAGCAAGGGGAAACTACAGCCGTAATTTTTCCCGAGGACATGCAGCTCTACTGTATGATTAAATGATGATGGCGTCCTCTTGGGTAAAATATTCCGGAGGTAAAATAGTCCCCCATTCGGATCTCCGGGCGGGGACTACTCAAGAGGACGTCGTTATCAGGAGAAAGAAAACTGGCGTTCTACGGATCGGAGCGTGGAATGTCAGATCACTTAATCGGGCAGGTAGGTTAGAAAATTTAAAAAGGGAGATGGATAGGTTAAAGTTAGATATAGTGGGAATTAGTGAAGTTCGGTGGCAGGAGGAACAAGACTTTTGGTCAGGTGATTACAGGGTTATAAATACAAAATCAAATAGGGGTAATGCAGGAGTAGGTTTAATAATGAATAAAAAAATAGGAGTGCGGGTTAGCTACTACAAACAGCATAGTGAACGCATTATTGTGGCCAAGATAGACACAAAGCCCATGCCTACTACAGTAGTACAAGTTTATATGCCAACTAGCTCTGCAGATGATGAAGAAATAGATGAAATGTATGACGAGATAAAAGAAATTATTCAGATAGTGAAGGGAGACGAAAATTTAATAGTGATGGGTGACTGGAATTCGTCAGTAGGAAAAGGGAGAGAAGGAAACATAGTAGGTGAATATGGATTGGGGGGAAGGAATGAAAGAGGAAGCCGCCTTGTAGAATTTTGCACAGAGCATAACTTAATCATAGCTAACACTTGGTTCAAGAATCATGAAAGGAGGCTGTATACATGGAAGAAGCCTGGAGATACTGACAGGTTTCAGATAGATTATATAATGGTAAGACAGAGATTTAGGAACCAGGTTTTAAATTGTAAGACATTTCCTGGGGCAGATGTAGATTCTGACCACAATCTATTGGTTATGAACTGCAGACTGAAACTGAAGAAACTGCAAAAAGGTGGGAATTTAAGGAGATGGGACCTGGATAAACTGAAAGAACCAGAGGTTGTAGAGTGTTTCAGGGAGAGCATTAGGGAACAATTGACAGGAATGGGGAAAAAAATACAGTAGAAGAAGAATGGGTAGCTCTGAGGGATGAAGTGGTGAAGGCAGCAGACGATCAAGTAGGTAAAAAGACGCGGGCTAATAGAAATCCTTGGGTAACAGAAGAAATATTGAATTTAATTGATGAAAGGAGAAAATATAAAAATGCAGTAAATGAAGCAGGCAAAAAGGAATACAAACGTCTCAAAAATGAAATCGACAGAAAGTGCAAAATGGCTAAGCAGGGATGGCTAGAGGACAAATGTAAGGATGTAGAGGCTTGTCTCACTAGGGGTAAGATAGATACTGCCTACAGGAAAATTAAAGAGACCTTTGGAGAGAAGAGAACCACTTGTATGAATATCAAGAGCTCAGATGACAACCCAGTACTAAGCAAAGAAGGGAAAGCAGAAAGGTGGAAGGAGTATATAGAGGGTTTATACAAGGGCGATGTACTTGAGGACAATATTATGGAAATGGAAGAGGATGTAGATGAAGATGAAATGGGAGATAAGATACTGCGTGAAGAGTTTGACAGAGCACTGAAAGACCTGAGTCAAAACAAGGCCCCCGGAGTAGACAACATTCCATTAGAACTACTGATGGCCTCAGGAGAGCCAGTCATGACAAAACTCTACCATCTGGTGAGCACGATGTATGAGACAGGCGAAATACCCTCAGACTTTAAGAAGAATATAATAATTCCAATCCCAAAGAAAGCAGGTGTTGACAGATGTGAAAATTACCGAACTATCAGTTTAATAAGTCACAGCTGCAAAATACTAACGCGAATTCTTTACAGACGAATGGAAAAATTGGTAGAAGCCGACCTCGGGGAAGATCAGTTTGGATTCCGTAGAAATGTTGGAACACGTGAGGCAATACTGACCTTACGACTTGTCTTGGAAGAAAGATTAAGAAAAGGCAGACCTACGTTTCTAGCATTTGTAGACTTAGAGAAAGCTTTTGACAATGTTGACTGGAATACTCTCTTTCAAATTCTGAAGGTGGCAGGGGTAAAGTACAGGGAGCGAAAGGCTATTTACAATTTGTACAGAAACCAGATGGCAGTTATAAGAGTCGAGGGGCATGAAAGGGAAGCAGTGGTTGGGAAAGGAGTGAGACAGGGTTGTAACCTCTCCTCGATGTTATTCAATCTGTATATTGAGCAAGCAGTAAAGGAAACAAAAGAAAAATTCGGAGTAGGTATTAAAATTCATGGAGAAGAAGTAAAAACTTTGAGGTTCGCCGATGACATTGTAATTCTGTCAGAGACAGCAAAGGACTTGCAAGAGCAGTTGAACGGAATGGACAGTGTCTTGAAAGGAGGATATAAGATGAACATCAACAAAAGCAAAACGAGGATAATGGAATGTAGTCGAATTAAGTCGGGTGATGCTGAGGGAATTAGATTAGGAAATGAGACACTTAAAGTAGTAAAGGAGTTTTGCTATTTAGGGAGTAAAATAACCGATGATGGTCGAAGTAGAGAGGATATAAAATGTAGACTGGCAATGGCAAGGAAAGCGTTTCTCAAGAAGAGAAATTTGTTAACATCGAATATAGATTTAGGTGTCAGGAAGTCGTTTCTGAAAGTATTTGTATGGAGTGTAGCCATGTATGGAAGTGAGACATGGACGATAACTAGTTTGGACAAGAAGAGAATAGAAGCTTTCGAAATGTGGTGCTACAGAAGAATGCTGAAGATAAGGTGGGTAGATCACGTAACTAATGAGGAGGTATTGAATAGGATTGGGGAGAAGAGAAGTTTGTGGCACAACTTGACTAGAAGAAGGGATCGGTTGGTAGGACATGTTCTGAGGCATCGAGGGATCACAAATTTAGCATTGGAGGGCAGCGTGGAGGGTAAAAATCGTAGAGGGAGACCAAGAGATCAATACACTAAGCAGATTCAGAAGGATGTAGGTTGCAGTAGGTACTGGGAGATGAAGAAGCTTGCACAGGATAGAGTAGCATGGAGAGCTGCATCAAACCAGTCTCAGGACTGAAGACCACAACAACAACAACAACCTCTGTTATTGTCCTGTACTGCCTCTTCAACTGAACTGCCTACGGAGCTATTTCTTCTCGCTGTATCTAGAGCCTTAGAGAAATTCGAGCGTATCTCGTCATTACTTAGTGCTTCTGTGCCCCACTTCTTTGCGTATTGATTTTTCCCGACTAATGTCTTAAACGTCAGCCTCTTCACCACTACTATATTGTGACCAGAGTCTGCATCTGCTCCTGGGTACGCCTTAAAATCCAGTATCTGATTTCGGAACCTCCGTCTGACGATTATGTAATCCAGCTGAAATCTTCCCGTATCACCCGGCCTTTTCCAAGTTTGCCTCATTCTCTTGTGATTCTTGAACAGAGTATGTGCTATTACTAACTGAAGTGTAGTACAGAACTCAATTAGTCTTTCTCCTCTCTCATTCCTAGTCCCAAGCCCTTATTTCCCCGCAATCTTTCCTTCTACATTCGCCCTTACAACTGCATTTCAGTCCCCATGACTATTAGATTTTCATTTCCCTTAGGTACTGCATTACTCTTCGGATATCCTCACATACTTTGTCTATCTCTTCATCTTCAGTAGGTGACATCGGTATATATACCTGTACTATCGTTGTCGGTGTTGTTTTGTTGTCGATTCTGATAAAAACAATCCAATCTCTGAACTGTTCACAGTGACACACTCTCTGCCCTACCTTGCTATTCATAACGAATCCTACTCCAGTTATACCATTTACTGCTGCTGTTGATATTACCCTAAACTCATCTGCCCTAGTCTTCTTTCTACTTCACTTCACTGACCCCTGCTATATTTAGATTGATCCTTTGCATTTCCCTTTGAAAATTTTGTAGCTTCTGTAACACGTTCAAGCTTCTGATATTCCACAGCCCGACTCGAAGAACGTTATCCGTTTGTTAGTTATTCAATCTTTCTGTCATGGTCACCTCCACCTCTGGGAGTTCAGAATGGAAGACTATTCTGGAATTCTTCGCCAATGGAAAGTCCATCATGACCTTTTTCAGTTACAGGCCGTATGTCCTGTGGATACACATTATGTTTATTTAACGCAGTGGTTTCCATTGCCTTCAGCATCCTGATGCCGTTGATCATTGCTGATTCTTCCGCCTTTAGGGGCAGTTTCCCCCCAAGGACAGGAGGATGTCCTGGACCACTGTCGGCTTCTCCACCCTCTTTGACAAGGCTGTTGGCAGAATGAGGGTGACTTCTTACGGTGGACGTATTCGGCTGTGTTGTAGGGCAGCGTCTTTGATCAGTAATCTGGGGTTAGAGACCCGTCACCGCTTAAGTCTCGCGCAGAAACTCTGGATCACCAATGTTATTTAATAGACAACTTTGAGACAACTGGCGCCGATTTTGTTAGTCGTAGTCAGAGCACTTTTTCTACGTTCTGATATGAAGGGATATTACCTTTTTTTTTTTCTAGAATCCCTCAACATGACTTTCACGTAACACACGCAGAAATACTGGGGCGAACTTCACTCAAACCAACAAAACACCTGCCAGTGATGGAAACGCTTCAAGACAACTTTAAAACGTTTGCTTGTTTGTACTGTGTTAAACACAAATAATATTTTTAATTTAAAATAGATAGAATTCTAATGATTTATTGTATTAAATAATTAACATACCGAACTTTTAAAAGAATACGAAATACCCCTAGATTTTAATTTTATTAAATAAAAGGAGCACTTTACACTAATCGGAATATTCCTCATTGAAACGGACGCCACACTAGCGCTGCCAAAAGGGTCTTTGTCGGAAGGATTAATGTGGCCAGAGTGGAAGCTATGGGAGCAGCCAGCAAGCGGCCTACTCATAGCATACAGCTACATGTGGGTAACGGTAGGCACTATGTTGGTAAAACTGATGTTCTGACTGCCTGGCTGACAGCAGAGTACTCACCCGGTGCACTTACAATCTCTAAACCAGCATCTACACTGTCGACCAGTGGTTGACAATACCTACTACATGACAGGCAAGTCAATCAAAAGTAAGAGTTAGATCCAATACTACCAGATCCCAAACAGTAGTTCATGCACAGATACCGTAATCTTCTACTTCTCATATACTACCCAGTAAACAAACTATGTAATTTTACTCTCATTGTTAATCAAACGAGTTTAGTCAGAAATTGAAAACAATACTTTATGTATTCGTTTGCCGATAACCACGGATTATCAGAAATTTTTGGAAACATTAGTTTAAGCTTCAATGCTTAGCATCCGGTATTGTTGCTGTTGTCTCATCGTTACGTTCTTGTTTCTTTGACTAATTTAGATTCGCTGGTAGCCTCAATCTACTTTTATGTCACTGGAAATGGTTGCTTGCAGACAGAAGAATTTAAGATAACTGTTACGCGAGTAATAACCTATACGAAGTTTTGTGTTTCTTCCCCATTCCCCTAATAAAGCTACTGAAATCTAACTCAACAAGGTCCAGGATGCACCAGCCCCAAGGCTACATGAATGCCATATAAGAGTACGCTGATAAATGAGCAGTGAAAAGTGGATGCGCGCATTCACACACACGCCTTCTAAGCTTCTAAAGACCTAACAAAATTTTCTGAAAGCCATCTGGTAATTTCATTTCCTTCCGAAGTCAGAAATAATAATTGCGATAAATGGCTCCGTAAAACCAGACCAGAGTTTGACACTTGCAAATTTCTTTTGTTACAGGGAGTTTCCTTCTTCGGCAGGAGTGAAGATGTTTGCTTTCAAGTAATAATAAAGCTTCACACAAACAGTACCATTATGAATGAACACATCTACACTACAGCACCAACACTCATAAAGATTTCAGCACTATTGATTTAACCCTTAGTCACCTAGCTCAGATTTCAGACAAAACATGCACAGAAGGACGTTGAAATGAAATGATAGTTTGGCGTTGATAGCAGGGAGGCCACATCCGGGGAGTTTCGGCAGCCGGGTGCAAATCTTATTTCAGGTGACGCCACGTCGGGCGACTTGAGCCCGGTGCATAGTGGCCAAACACTTTACCACTCCGCTGAGCAGGCGGACTGAAGGAAGTCAACACAAAACAACGGAGAAGAGCATGCCGGATTCTGAGACATATGACGACACAAATTGCAAAAGTACGGAGTTCACATCAAAAACTGTTACCTCCCCCACCACAGACTAACATACGTGCAATTCCGTATTATAACTGAGCCAGAATTCGCCATCTTGTGATTGGACAAAATATTTTGACTGCCGTCTCGGACTTCAGTTCGTTTCTGCATATTAACTTAGTGGTTGGCGCGTATTAAATACGTGATGACTGGTTATAAATGTATGTGTGTTGTGTAAGTAAAGTCTCTATGTGTGGAAATGTAAAACAGCGACCTTTCGACCACGCTTGACAGAACGAGCATGTTGCAGCAAACGGTCTCCTAGCACCGACAGCAGCAGACATCAGCTGTCCGAGCCAGAGATATCATCACATCGAGCTGGCCGCTGTTCATCGAGACGAAGGCTGTCGAAGAACTTATATTTAATTGTCAAAAGCAACGGAAATATAAAGTGATTGTGTAAATTGGTTGTCCAGCGATTTTCAGGATTTAGAGGTTCAGTTCTGATTTGAGTCTTGCTAGGGAAGACTACAATAGAGCTGGTAGGTGCAAGCTCTAATTAATTATGTTGTTTAACATTCACAGGGAAAGACCACAGGTCACGGATATAGGTGGGACGGCGACTAACAATTTGTATGAGAGTATCGTCAAGAATTTTTATTTATTTATTGAGCTATTGAGCAGAAATTAGTGTCAATAAGAGCTGTCAGGCGTGTGGGAGTCGCCAGCAGAACATCCGTAGACGCACAGTAAAGGATAGCATAATTCTGTGGCAGCGCGCACAATGGACAGTTTGTTTATTCTTTGATTATATATAATAGCTCTGTTGTTATTGATTCAATGTTAATATGAGTTTTTCGTTGAAATAAAAAAATAAAATATTATAGCCTAACTACTTCGTGAGTCTTTCTGAAGATTGTAATAAGTAGTAAGTGGCTAAAGTGGTGACCCCGTATAAAGAATTTCGTTGTAGACGAACAAACGCCGCCCAGTTCCATTTCGTCTACCAGGAGATCGGCGAGTCCGCGCGGCACACAGAGTGTTACGGATCGGCGCTACGTTTTGCTAAAGAACATTGAGGAATTACGACGCGACATTGAAGAACAAGAAAACGCTGTGTTGAACTTTTCTGCGCCATCAAGTAACGGTCTTTCGACAGAGAACAGCAGCAAGATGAAATTGCGCCCACCGCAGTTCATATCTGATAAACCTGAACTGTGGCTTGCAATGCTTGTTCTGACTTTCCAGCATCATGGCATTCTGAACGAAGAGACAAAATTTATGATCTCCGTTAGTGCGCTTGACAATAAAACAGCAACGATCAGCGCAGATATAATACTTCAGCCGCCCGCCACACAAAAGTATACGCGTTTTAAGCAGTTACTCATTGAGCGACAACGTCGGCCGGTGGAACAACATATCCAGCAAGTATTGCACCGTGAAAAGAGATGAGATAAGTCACCTTCGGAATTTTGATGGCACCTGCGAAATTTAGTCAACGACACCGAGTTGCCAGATACGACACTGCAACATGTATGGCGTGTGCAGTTGCCAGAGGCAGTTAGAACGGCTGTGGCGCCCTCAGACGCACAAGATACCTCGTCGTTGATCTCATTAGCCGACAAGGTCTACACCACATTAGACGCAGCTCATACGTCGATGGTGATTTTCGGACACAACAGTACAGACTCACAGGAAACGGCGGCGATACAACGACGCCAACAGCCGGACGTTTCTCAACAACTGGATGACCTACGAAAACAAAATGACGGATTGAATCAGCAGATATCGACATCGTGCGGAGGCAAGACAGGCACAAACAAGAAGTGCAAGGAAGATGGCATTGTGTCTAAGGAGCGTATCTGCTGGTACCATCGACGATTCGGAAGCAAGGCGACGCGCTGCGCATCACCCTGCAATCACCCAAATGGCGACAGCGTCCGGCGTTAGGCGCAGCCGGTCGCGAGTTCGAGCACCAGCGCCTAGTGTTACGAGGTGAGATCGACGAGGGGCAGCTACGGGTGAGTAACCTTTCTTCTTTACTTTCACTGTCCCATCGTCTGTTTGTTACAGACGTTAAGTCCGGCCGTGCTTATCTAGTCGACTCAGGTTCGGACGTTAGTGCATTGCCTGTTAGAACCTGTGATGTGAAGCTCCCTCCATCTCAGTCGAAACTCACAGCAGCAAACCAGACGTCGGTAGCGACTTATGGAAAACGTCAGATAAAGGTAGACCTCGGGTTCCATGAAAGTTTACCATGGACTTTCTAATTGCCGATGTGTCAGACGCAATATTGGGTGCAGATTAGCTCAGTGAGCATTCGACGGGGGGGGGGGGGGGGGGGGCAGTGCATTAGAGGCACCGTAGGACGAAGCCCTATGTCCACGTCTGATTGCAGACATGTAGAAAACCGAATCCATGTCTGGTGGGCAGACAATAAAGCACAATACGGTACATCACATCAGGAGTACACCCGGTCAACCAGTTGCTCAACGCCCACGCCGGTTAGCTCCGGATCGTTTTGCTGCAGCGAAGGCAAAGTTCGAAGAATTATTACGCTCGGGAATCGTCCGTAGATCCGACAGTCCGCGGTCATGGCCACTTCACCTCGTAAAGAAGAAAGATGGAACTTGGAGACCATGCGAAGTTACAGGGCACTAAATACTCGTACCATCCCCGATCGTTATCCGATACCACATATCAGGGATTTTACGCACGCACTTGCAGGCGCGACCATTTTCAGTGTCATTGATTGCAAAAAAAGTGTATCTCCAGATACCGGTCGCACCTGCTGATATACTGAAGACGGCTGTCCCGACACCATTCGGTTTATTCGAATACCTCCGTATGCCGTTCGGGTTAAAAAATACGGCACAAACTTGGCAGCGTTTCATTGACGAAGTCCTCAAAGGTTTACCATATTGCTTCGCGTACCTCGACGACATCTTGGTTTTTTCGTTGTCTGAGGAATTGCACGAACTACATCTAAGGACTGTTTACCAACGTATTGAGACATATGGCATTTCGGTCAATGAATCGAAGTGTTTATTTCGACAACGTCAGGTGCCATTCTTGAGCTACTCAGTGACAGTAGCCGGTATCAGCCCACTGCAGGACAAACTCGCCCTCATCGAAGAGATGACTCGCCCCATCGAATATCGCCAACTACGCCGGTTTCTTGGAGCAGTTAACTTCTACAGACAACATCTGCCTAATGCGGCGGCAATTGAAGCACCTTTGGCGTCAGCACTAGTCGGCAAGGATGCAGTAGGCAAACGACCGTTACAGTGGACATCAGAGATGCAGATGGCATTGGACAAGATCAAAACCTGTCTACGTCAGGCAATAATGTTGGCACATCCGATTCCTCAAGCTCGATTGGCAATTGTTGTGGATGCCAGCCAGCAGGCAATAGGTACAGCTCTACACCAGAAGGTGGGAAACGATTGGAAACCCCTAGGTTTCTTCTCCCGCAAGCTTACATCATCACAAGTAAAATGGAGTGCCTATGATAGGAAGCTACTGGCAATTTATGAAGCCATCAGACATTTCCGACCGCAAGTAGAAGACAGACCATTCACTGTTTTCACACACCATAAGCCAATTACCTTCGCCTTCAGTAAGAACAAGGATGGTTGCTCACCACGACAATTTAGACAACTCGAGTTTATCGCCCAATTTACGACAGACCTGCAGCACATAAAAGGAGCTGAGAACGTCGTGGCAGATTTCCTGTCTAGGTTGGAAACAATCTCTCAGACTATTGACTACAAGGAAATAGCTGCAGCACAGGAAACAGACCAGCAACTTGCTAAATCTCTCGTGATAGTACGCCCGGGTTACGCTTGCAACAAATACAACCTACGGGTGAACACTTCCGAGTTTGGTGTGACGTATCGCAAGGAAAACCGAGACCGTTCGTACCTGAGGGATTGCGACGACGATTATTTGATAGCATCCATGGACTTGCTCATCCGGGAATAAACACCAGCGTGAAACTAATAGCAGATAGATTTGTGTGGCCCGGTATAAATAGAGACTGCCGTAATTGGGCAAAAACGGACCTGGACTGTCAGAGGGCCAAGGTGGGACGACACGTGCACAAAGCGGTAGGAAACGTCCCACTTACCACACAAAGTTTCACACATGTGCACCTGAACATCGTGGGACCACTTTTGCCGTCGGAAGGATACCGTTATCTCCTCACTGCGGTGGACTGGTTCACCAGATGGGCAGAGGCGATTCCGTTATCAAATAGTTCAGCAGAAACGGTGGAACGCGTATTTCTTTCATCTTGGATCGCCCGTTTCGGCTGCCCTTTACATGTCAACACACACCAGGGGCGTCAATTTGTATCGACGTTGTTCACAGAATTGGCCAACCTCTGCGGGTTACAACATCATCGCACCACAGCGTACCACCCAGCAAGCAATGGGATGGTGGAACGCTGGCATAGAACATTAAAAGCTGCATTAATGTGCCGTGCACAATCTTGGTCGTCAGCGTTAGCATTAGTTTTGTTGGACCTACGCACAGCATTGAAAACGGATTTAGGGGCATCCACCGCAGAATTGGTTTATGGTGAACCCTTACGACTGCCTGCAGAATTCTTCACCGATAAAGAAGGGGCACGACAGACCGAATTTCCGTTTACATTGCAAATGGTACGCGAGCATATGGCCAGACTTCGCCGTCTCCTGTTTCGAGACATGGAGCGGTAAATACGTTCGTGCACAAAGATCTACGCTCATGTACACATGTGATGCTACGGACGGACGCTGTCAAGTCACCGCTGCAGCCTCCTTATTCTGAACCTTACAGAGTGCTCTCACAGGATGAACATACCATGCAGATAGACCTAAATGGAAAGAGTCAAGTGGTATAATTGGAACGGCTCTAACCTGCACATATGTTACCGACTGAAGAGGACACAAAGCTCAGGCACCGAGCGCCACCTTCCACACCACTGGACCAGGATGACACCACCTCACCACCACAAGAGGAAGCGGTACCGTCACTACCAGCAACAGAAGCTGAAGAAGTTCAACCAATGCCTTCAGTACACACAAGAGCGGGGCGTCGGGTGAAATATAAATAAACCTACATTCCCGGAGCTCCGCTCTATCGGAGGGGGGCTGTGTGGCAGTCGCCAGCCGAACATCCGTAGACGAACAGTGAAGGATAGCATTATTCTGTGGCGGCACGCACAAGGGGCAGATTGTTTATTCTTTGGTTATATATAATAGTTCTGTTGTTATTGATTCAATGTTAATATGAGCTTTTCGTTGCAATAAAAACATAAAATATTATAGCCTAACTACTTCTTGAGTCTTTCTGAAGATTGTAATAAGTAGTACGTGGCTAAAGTGTTTAGCAGTGTATCCGCTTCAGTTTATATTGTACCGCGAGAGAAAGTAGGGTACGTTAAACTAACTGATTTGGGTTTGTTTTAGGCTGGAGAGATTTTTGCTACGATCAGATATGTGGAGGAATTGGTTAACTGATTCTGCAAAAGAGTGGATACAGTTTATTAATGTTCACGTGGTGTAGGAAGAATCGGGCTAGCGTGCTGTTGTAAAGTTGCGCTCTATTTTCTGTGAAACTGTGGTCCATATTTTGGAGAAGATGATGTTTGGCAGTGTTAGTCGGTCACTGGACTGGATTTAGAGTGCGATCCGTAGTATTCCTGGTACACAACGGGCTCTAGAAGTCGTTGTGGTTCAATTTGGTAGATGCTGACTTCACGCACTCTCTAAGGTAATTGAGCGGTAGCGGTATTGTATCATTTTGGGACGCCCATTCTAAAGTAGTTGAGTGTCGAGCGGCTTAGTACGCATTACAGGGGTAGTGGCATAATAATTGTGATTTTGTGAACGCTTGAGTTTAAGTCTCAATTGGTGTTTTATAAAGCCAGCAATTAGGATCGATACGACTTACGTAAAGAACGACATAGTTATTGTTGCCCGCAAAATTCGTGACACTAATATTTTAAAAGAGACTTCGTACCCTGGCGGAACTAATTAATGTTCTTCGACAATATTAAATTCCATTATTTGGTAGGGTGGCGAGTGGCAAATTTAACTTACGGACTGTTAGAGGGAACACGATTGCCAACTTCTGAAATGGATGAGCCTTGAATCTTGTATTAAAGTTGGTACAAAAGTGGTGGTGGCACATAGGTTTTTTTGTTTGTGTTTCTGTTTTGTCTTTTCTATACTGATTTGTGTGGGGTGTAAACTTTTTGGATGTCACTCGTTCGCATGGAAGATGTATGTGAGATAATAATTTGATCCTAATAAAGAAAAGTTAAACTGAATTCTGAGTGCCAAGGATATGCAAGTGGCGTAAATAATGAAGAGCTACATTGATACAAGGTAGATAAAAGTCAGTCTTGGAGAGATAAGCCAGTTATTCTAGGTCAAAGAACTACACCCCAAGAATTAATGTCATATTGAGATTTTATTACGACTTGTTGTTGTTGTTGTGGTCTTCAGTCCTGACACTGGTTTGATGCAGCTCTCCATGCTACTCTATCCTGTGCAAGCTTCTTCATCTCCCAGTATCTACTGCAATCTACATCCTTCTGAATCTGCTTAGTGTAGTCATCTCTTGGTCTCCCTCTACGATTTTTACCCTCCACACTGCCCTCCAATGCTAAATTTGTGATCCCTTGATGCCTCAAAACATGTCCTACCAACCGATCCCTTCTTCTAGTCAAGTTGTGCCACAAACTTCTCTTCGCCCCAATCCTATTCAATACCTCCTCATTAGTTACGTGATCTACCCACCTTATCTTCAGAATTCTTCTGTAGCACCACATTTCGTAAGCTTCTATTCTCTTCTTGTCCAAACTAGTTATCGTCCATGTTTCACTTCCATACATGGCTACACTCCATACAAATACTTTCAGAAACGACTTCCTGACACTTAAATCTATACTCGATGTTAACAAATTCCTCTTCTTGAGAAACGCTTTCCTTGCCATTGCCAGTCTACATTTTATATCCTCTCTACTTCGACCATCATCGGTTAGTTTACTCCTTAAATAGCAAAACTCCTTTACTACTTTAAGTGTCTCATTTCCTAATCTAATTCCCTCAGCATCACCCGACTTAATTTGACTACATTCCATTATCCTCGTTTTGCTTTTGTTGATGTTCATCTTATATCCTCCTTTCAAGACACTGTCCATTCCGTTCAACTGCTCTTCCAAGTCCTTTGCTGTCTCTGACAGAATTACAATGTCATCGGCGAACCTCAAAGTTTTTATTTCTTCTCCATGGATTTTAATACCTACTCCGAATTTTTCTTTTGTTTCCTTTACTGCTTGCTCAATATACAGATTGAATAACATCGGGGAGAGGCTACAACCCTGTCTTACCCCTTTCCCAACCACTGCTTCCCTTTCATGCCCCTCGACTCTTATAACTACCACCTGGTTTCTGTGCAAACTGTAAATAGCCTTTCGCTCCCTGTATTTTACCCCTGCCACCTTCAGAATTTGAAAGAGAGGATTCCAGTTAACATTGTCAAAAGATTTCTCTAAGTCTACAAATGCTAGAAACGTAGGTTTGCCTTTTCTTAATCTTTCTTCCAAGATAAGTCGTAGGGTCAGTATTGCCTCACGTGTTCCAACATTTCTACGGAATCCAAACTGATCTTCCCCGAGGTCTGCTTCTACCAGTTTTTCCATTCGTCTGTAAAGAATTCGCGTTAGTATTTTGCAGCTGTGACTTATTAAACCGATAGTTCGGTAAGTTTCACATCTGTCAACACCTGCTTTCTTTGGGATTGGAATTATTATATTCTTCTTGAAGTCTGAGGGTATTTCGCCTGTCTCATACATCGTGCTCACCAGATGGTATTACGACTTAAAACTCAGTAATTAGTGAAAAAAGACTTAAATAGATCTCATAAAAGAAAAGGCTAGGGTGTTAACTTCATTATTGACAAACGGTTATTTCAAGGATCAAAGTTAAAGAAATAAAAGAAATAAAAGAAATAAAAGAAAAGGGAAACGAGAAATAACGTTTACAGATCGTAAGAAAATTAATAACATCGGAGAGATACCTATCGCTACACATCTGGTTTGCAATGTAGTTGTAACTTTGGTTGCTACGATCGGAACAATCGTAAGAAGAACAGGTTTATTAAATTTAACTGAACAAGGGTGCACGAAATTGAGATTTATCGTAAATAAATGAACGTCGGTCACCTAAATATTTATTACGCGTTTTTAAGTGATTATGTGTTATAGTAGTGAGTGAAAGGCCACCATCGAGTAAACTTTGTCGATCATGGGTGTGAATAAAGTAAATATCCAGCGTTACTACACTTATTACGTGCTATAGAGTTGTTTGAAGCTTGTAAAAGATCTTTAATTACTGATAACGCCATAATCGGTGCCAGTTTTGTTTTATAACGTACGCTGTTTTATTGAACTGTTGTTAGTAGCAACTCAATTCACGGCTCACTGAACGTGCTTACTTCTGTTTCAGATAACGTGCAGTGTGCACAAGATATAATTAAATCCTAATTACTCTAACGAAAAGTACTGATACTAAAGTACGTTGACCCTTCACTACTTTAAAGCATTGCAACACTGTTGACGAATGTTGTATTGATAGTATGTGTACGATGTAGTAGGGGCATGTAACCTGTGTACTTCTGTTTCAGTCGGATGTGTAGTTTCTGCGCAGTTCAAATTACATTCACTCAGTTAAACATCTTCGACTAGGATTTAACTATTAATATTAGTTGGCAGTAACTATTCGTTAGAGCTAGGTTGTTTAAATATTTTGTTCGTTTAAGTTTTTGAAGGGATATTCTAAATTTTCTGGTTGCTCACACTCTGGCAGAAGATGCAGTTCAGTGCCTCAGCGTCGATGATTATATGTATTGTACTGTCCTCCTTGGTAACATCCTGGCATATGTTAGAATACTCGCTATCTGACTGTTCACTCACCTGATTGTCCTACATCCTTTTAATTTCTTCATTGACTGCTTCTTTCTCGGCCAAATATACAAAGTGACATCAACGTCCGTTAATATTTGAAAATTCAGTATTTCACGGAATAATGTATTTAGAGAAATAAAAATTGACAAACATGCTTTAAATGACAAGGGGTTTTATTGAAACCAAAAAAACTGCAGAAAATGAAAAACAGATGGCGTTTCATATGTTACAAAAACAATAATTAGCATAACAAGTCATTTTTAGCATAGACGCTATTCTTTACTACAAATGCTCAGTATGTAGTCTGTCATTCGTCAACAATGCCTGTAGTTGAGGGAAACTGTTGTGAACAGGACTGTACAGCGTATCAGAAGGTATGGTGAGAAATTGCAGTCGGATGCTGTCTTTTAGCATCCAAATGAGATTGGACGATCGCGGTAGACTAGCGACTATTGATAACCACACAAGCAAAAACCGAATGGATAAAGGTCTGGGGACCTGGAGGGCCAAGCATGACAGACGTGGTGGCTCAGCACGCGATCCTCGTCAAACGATATGTGCAAGATATCTTTCAGACATGTAGCAAAATGAGTATGTAGCAATATGGGTATGTTTGACACAGTGACTCCTTCGATCGTCACTTTTTATGGGACTGATGGTCTAGCCAACCCAATGGATAGTGGCACACCTAACCAAAAGAGCACAGAAAGTTCTACTTAGTAATTCCACTAATATTTTCTTGTGGTATAATTTTGACTGGGGAAAAATCACACACACGGTACCCCAAGGCTCAATCTTAGTTCCACTATTGCCTGTCATTTATGTAAAGGGTCTCATGTTTAATACACAACCAGGCGTATCAGTACTTTTGCAGATGGCACTAGTATTTAATCAATCCAAGAATACGCACAGAAAGAAATGAAATCATAAACATTTTTCTTAAATGTACCATGTAGTGCTTGTTTTGGGAGTGGCCTCACCCTCTGTTTTAAAAAGACTCACTATTTTGAGGTCTTTGCAGTTAGGGGTACAACATGTATGACAATGGTGAAGAAACAATAAATAAGGTGGACACTTCAAAACCTTTAGGGGTTCAAAATTGTGAGAATTTAAAGTGGAAAAAAACGTATTTTGGACTAAAGAACTTAGTTCAACTACATTTGTACTTAGGATCATTACAAATCCTGGGGAGAGACAAATGAGGAATGGGCGTATTTTGCACATTTTCATTCAGTAAGTCGAGTAACTCATCTTTAAGACAGAAAATCTTCATTGCTCAGAAAAGTGCTGTAAGAATAATAAGTCGTGCTCACTCACAATCATCTTGTAGTGAACTATTTCAGAAGCTGGGCTTTTTGACTATGGCTCCACAGTACATTTATTCTTTCGTGGAGTTTGTGGTAAATAACTCACTAAAGTTAAAAATGACAACGATGTACATAATTACAATATCAGAAGGAAAAATGACGTTTACTACTCTACATTAAAGTTATATTTGGCACAAAAAGGCGTGCACAACGCTGCAACTAAAATTTTTGATCACATACCCAGTTATATAAAATGTCTGACAGACAGCAAAGTAAAATTTGAAGACAAACTGAAACTGAATCTCCTCGATAACTCCCTCTGTTTCACAGAAGAATTTCTGTTACTCCAATGTGTAAAACCTTGTGGGTAGGAATCGGAGACTCACGTCTATATCATTTAAAAGGAAAAGAAAACAAGACTATGTAAATGTCCACTGCGTAACCATATTCAAAAACTAATTTGCGAAGCGAATGTAAAATGACTTTCCACATCATTACAATTTATCATGCAAAATGATCCATGGCATGTCAAACTACTAACTATCTAACCAACCATTACTAGGATATGTTCGTGTCTAGCCAATGTGGGACGATAACTCGTCATATCTCACAGCTAAATTTGTTTTGACAAATCACTGTTGTGATCCCTCTAATTATTTGTTAAATGAAGTTTTAGTTTGTTATGCTGAAACCACTTCTATAGTTTTTCATTGTTATCACTTTCATACAACATAGTAACCAAATCATTTTAATAACTTTTCCAGTAATTTCAAACACTGAATTACTTAGATCACTGTGTGTGGTGCTTTCGAGCAGAAAATGTTGACACAAATGTTTCTGGCTGACAATCAATTCATTTAGCTCTTACATGCATTACACATTCTTGGCTTTCTGCAGTAATCAGACAGATTCTATTTTATTTATTTATTTCATCTTGATTTATTGCATATATATTAACATTAATAGTGTTTATAAGTTCTGTTCTACGTTTTGCATATCTGAGTATCTTATGTAGTGAATTATGCAACATATTATTCGAAGTGCTACTGAAATATGTATGTCATAAAGTGGGTGCCATTAAGTCAGCTACAAGCAATCACAATTGACTAACTAGATTTACATTTGTAGAGGGCCTAGACTGTGAGAAAGTTTGAAACTAGTTACTTTCACGCTGAATAAAATTTGTTTTAGAGTAACAAAAAATAACATAGCAGAGCCATTGGGGAACTTGTCGGGTATGTGTCGTAATTCCTTTAACTATTGTTAGATAAAACCAGTAAGAAAGTAAACAACATTTTTGTATAACTGAATATCAGTTTAATAGAATGCCATTCAGTCTTTCAGCATTATCAGCGGCCTTTATGAGAGTACTATATGAAGTTCTGCAAGAATTATTGAAGTGTGTATCACTAGCATTGCTTTGTAGGAAGACCGTTTAGAAATCCTATACAATGTAATAGAAATCTGTAAGAGAGCTGGTATAACAATCAAGTATATACACACACACACACACACACACACACATATATATATATATATATATATATATATATATATATATATTCTGTGTGAAAGTTGAACCAGTTCCAATGGAAGTGGAAGTAGTAAGAAATTAAAAGCTCAGATCTGATCTGGGATTTCGTAATATCTACTGAGAATTCATTCCAGGATACTATTTACTTTTACCTGTGCTCATGGAACTTTTAAGGGGGGTAGGACGTCAAAAGGGGCGGCTTGGATCAGGAGAGTCACCACAGGACATTTTAATTTCTACTGTCTATACATTTACAAATAAATTCATAAAACTATGTCACCATGACCAGGAAGGATTAAGGACCCACACTCATCGCAGTGGAAGTTCAAAAACGTAGCAAAATACCTTTTTTACATGTGAAATTTCATCATTTTTTCACTTATTACTGACTGCATTTGTTGCTATAGGCACACTTTTCTTCCTAAGTAAGAGAGATTCTTCGATAAATTTTTCATAGCATACAAACAGTAGTTACAGGTGTATTAAACTCTAGAATTTTCCAAATCTATTAAAAAACTGTGGAAAAAATGAGATAATTAACTATAAAACTTGAATTTTTTCTAAACATGAAGTTTAAAATTTAACAGTTCATTCATTTTTTCATAAATTAAATAACTTAAATAAGGATGCATTATAGAACTGGGATAAGGCACGTCGAGAAGTAACTGAATTAAATAAAAAACAACTGTGTGAGATGCTGATACTTCATAATCCTGAATGGAACGAAAATTTCTGTGAAAATCTGTGTTGATTCAGACGTGTAACAACTGACTGAAGTTAACACAGTCATCAATCAGCATACTAACACTTTTATGGGCTCTGCAATTACTACTGAGAGAATAAATACACAGTCACATAGAGAGAACCACTTGCTACTGTATGCTGTTTTGAAAAAATTAGCTTTTATTTGCTATGAAAACATCCTACCATTATTACAGATAATCAGGCATTTTCGCTGTCGTTAAATTCTAAATTGATATGCAACAGTTTTCCCTGGCAGGGATTAGAAATCAATGAACCTGATTTTGAAATATATTATATACCATGATGCCCAAACATTATACCTGACGCTTTGTCAATACTGTCTAAGGAAACTGAATCTATTAATGTTATTCATCCCAGGCAGAAGGGCTTGATAATTCATTTTATGAGATGTGTGGAAGGTGAACATTTTATACGAAAAAATCAGGTAAGAGCAACAGACAAATGAAGTACTTATTACAATTGTCGAAGAAAAGTATAACAATCCTGACAAAGACATGATACGTGAATATTACTTACAACATATCGATGTGTTATACCGAAGAACTAATGTGAAGGTGTAACTGGAGACTATGTGTACTCTACATTGTAGATGGTCTTGCGAAATATGTGAATGTTAGCGAGGCTCACGACAGTCTGTGTAAATGCATACTGAACTTGCAGGAAGTGTAACTTTCGACAACAAGGACTGAAAAGTCAGAACAATATTAAAATCTGGCCATTTCCCTTAGTAAAAAGTTCCTGCGGCTCACTATAAAGTTTTTATGCACGACATCATACCGTGGAAGCCTGGAGACATTTTGGCAATTCATATTTATGACTTTTTACTATGATATAAGGGAAATTACACACATATTATGGTAACTTTTAACGTCTTTTCGAAATTTGTTTATCTTTACCCACTAAGTAAAGCCAACATCAAAACTATAATGAAAAAATTAAAGCATGACATCCAGTTAGAAATTAACTGTAGCATCGTTTAGCTCCAACTATGGAGAAACGAACCAGCCAGTTAGTTAACTGTTCTTGCGAGAACTGAGAGGGCATTATAATATGCACGCTGCTCCAGCCATGCGCGTGTATACAGCCGTGTTTTAAGACTAGGGATGAGTACAGGTTTTCTCACATAACGAGAAACATAGAGTTTATGTTGAAAAAAGTCAACAAAGTTTTTAATTTGTTTTATTAGAATTTCAGAGGAGAGAGCGACATAGCAGACGATAGCTCATAGCAGCTTAAGGTAAGTACCGCATACAGAAGGGTAAACTTGTAGGTTAACCAGCTTGCGTCCATAGTAAACTTGAGCGACCTTGGGTAATCTTTTGCTCAATTTGTCACATAACTAACCATCCACCGTAGACTTGATTGTCACCCTAAAAATAGTACCGAACTTTGAACCGGAATCGGACGATTCATCGTAGTACTGACCAACATCATAACGAAATCGTAAGAATAATAAGAAATATCTAGTTAAACTGTAATATTGTCGTGTTTAGGATAATTTAACTTTCTGAGAGTTAATATTTAAAAATGTTGCATTTAGAATTATTTCACTTTTTGATGTTGATGAGATGCGTTATCCTGACAATTGTTTTAATATTGTCACATTTTAAACAGCGTAAAAGCGTGTATTTCTGTGCAAATATTGCGACATTAAACAAGTCAATACAATTTACATAGTTGTTCTGTCATATAATGAGAAAAACCGAATATTTCACCTTACACCTGTTAATCGGTCTGTTTGCCATAGTATGGAGCCACCACCCGGCTCCTCTCCAATTATCATTCTGTTTAAATTTACATTGTGACGGGTATCCATTTCCCTGGGGTCTAAAATGACTATTAGCCTGCTCCTCTTCCTGCAGTAATTTTTCAACCCTTTATAAATAATTAATAAATTGATTAACGTCATTTCTAGGACCAGTAATTATTTTGTTATGCCATTTCATGGGCACCTTTCCATCCGAAACCATGATGATTTGCTCATGCTTAAATTGCACCTTAATGCAAACCTATTTACGTAGACTTTTCTGTGAATAAACTTTTCTCCTGCCAGAATCTACTGTAATTTGCAGCTCCCTTTGTTTGTGATTGCTCTGACATTCTTTAAAACTGCTTCTCATAATTTTTCTAAAATGTTATTGTTTAGCTGCAGCGACATCCCATGTTCTAGCTTCCCCAAGAATTTTGTTTTTAATGAAACAAATGTATTGCCGATCAGTCCACAAACTAGGCAAAACATCTTCGAAGCCATTCTAAAACTTTTTCAGATGCTCATTTTTAGATGGATTAAACCGTAAATATTGTCTGTTTGTTATGAATGCAACTTCAGGAGCTTCTGTCAGCGGTCTACAAGCCACACTGTTAGCACCATTTCCAGCGTTATGTGTGTTGTCCACTCATGCAGTTTAGTTTTTACTGTTCCCAATTGATTAGGCACCTCATCAGCATTGGGTTCTACCACTTCCACACGATCAGTTGCAGCCTCCACAGTTCTTAAACAACTTGCACTTTCTGAATTAATGTTACTGTCTATAGCCTTACCATCATTTTCAGTTCTACAAAAGCAACTTTCTGCTCTTCTAATAATTTCCGGGTATGCAGCCGGATCCCGTCGACATTCTGCCACGATATTTCGGCCCAGAGACATCCGGCCATCATCAGGTGAGTACACAACTACTGAAGAGCCCTGGTGCAGTCGCGGTATTTATGCCGAATCTCGCGCATGTGAAATGTACTGGCATCCTACAGCGCATGCGTCAGGTGTTGACATGCGCAGCATAGCCGAGTTGTACGTGCTGCCCTCGGTGGTGGAAATAAAGGTTCATCTAGTCATTGAGTATCGAATGACACTGTCGATTCCGCTGTGATTGTATAATTTTAATAACAGGATTCCAATTTTTATCCAGCTGAAAGCCGTTGTCACGATTTATAAGATTATTGGCAAGACGTATTTCCACTGATTCCTTGATTACGGAATCCCAAAAACCGGAAACCGGGGATAAAATTTTTGTTACATTGTATTCCATTGAATGTCCCAAGGAAATACAGTGCTCTGCTACTGCCGATTTTGACGGTTGCCGCAGACGGGTGTATCTTTCATGTTCTATACATCGTTCATGGACAGTTCTTGTCGTCTGGCCAATATATGCAGCGCCACATTCACAGGGAATTTTGTAGACGCCTGCCTTCTTCAGTTGTAAATCGTCTTTAACGGATCCAACCAGGGCCCGGTTCTTTGCTGGTGGACGAAAGATAACCTTGATTTTATTTTTCTTCAGTAATCGGCCTATTTTCGACGACACATTCCCGGCGTATGGAAGGAACGCAGTTGATTTAAAGTCATCATCTGCGTCCTCAGTGCGTTGCTTCTTGTTATGATAGTTGCGCATGGCCTTCCTTATTTGGCGAGAAGTGTAGCCATTCTCTTTGAAAACCTTCTCCAAGTGTTCTAATTCTGCGTGGAGGTTTTCATCATCCGATATTATATGCGCTCGATGTATTAAGGTACTGAGAACACCGGCTGTTTGTGCTGGGTGATGGCAGCTTGACGCCTGGAGATACAGATCTGTGTGAGTCGCTTTCCTGTACACAGAATGTCCTAATGACCCATCATTTTTACGGCGTACTAGCACGTCTAGAAATGGTAAAGTGCCCTCTTTTTCAATCTCCATCGTAAATTTGATGTTCTCATGTAATGAGTTTAAGTGATGAAGGAATTTCTCCAGTTCCTGTCTGCCATGAGGCCATACAGCAAAAGTATCATCTACGTACCGCCAGAAGACCGTAGGCTTTAATACAGCAGACTCAAGTGCTTTCTCCTCAAAGTCCTCCATAAAGAGATTAGCTACCACAGGCGACAAAGGGCTCCCCATGGCGACGCCGTCTGTTTGTTCAAAGAATTCGTCATTGAATAAAAAGTACGTTGAGGAGAGTATATGTTCAAACAAGGCCGTCATTTCTGCACTGAATAAGTTACCAATAAGATGTAATGATTCCATTAAAGGCACTTTGGTAAAAAGTGAGACCACATCAAAGCTGACTAATAAATCCGAGCTGCTAAGCTTAACTTCCTTCAAGCGACTGACAAAATCCTCGGAATTACGTATATGGTGGCAACACTTACCCACATACGGCTTTAGTAACGAGGCCAGATATTTTGCTGTAGAATAGGTCGCAGCACCAATATTACTCACTATTAATCGTAGTGGGGCACCATCCTTGTGTATCTTCGGAAGACCGTAGAGTCTTGGTGGTACTGCATTGTGTGGTCTCAATCTCTTGATAACTTCTTCAGGTAGAGAAGAGTCGTTCAAAAGGGTAGTAGTTTTCCTTGATATTCGGCTTGAAAAGGACCCAACAAGCCGATGGAATACAATGTAACAAAAATTTTATCCCCGGTTTCCGGTTTTTGGGATTCCGTAATCAAGGAATCAGTGGAAATACGTCTTGCCAATAATCTTATAAATCGTGACAACGGCTTTCAGCTGGATAAAAATTGGAATCCTGTTATTAAAATTATACAATCACAGCGGAATCGACAGTGTCATTCGATACTCAATGACTAGATAAACCTTTATTTCCACCACCGAGGGCAGCACGTACAACTCGGCTATGCTGCGCATGTCAACACCTGACGCATGCGCTGTAGGATGCCAGTACATTTCACATGCGCGAGATTCGGCATAAATACCGCGACTGCACCTGGGCTCTTCAGTAGTTGTGTACTCACCTGATGATGGCCGGACGTCTCTGGGCCGAAATATCGTGGCAGAATGTCGACGGGATCCGGCTGCATACCCGGAAATTATTAGAAGAAGAAATACGCCGGGAAAATTTCAGAAGTCACAACTTTCTGCTCGATTTCATGTTCGTCGCCATTAATTAGATCTATTCTTTGTTTGCTTCCAATAGCTACCTTTTAAATAATCTCTGTTTATCGACTTTTCACACTTTCAGAAGATTGCTTTACACCTACTCTGGACTTGAGGAAGTCTTTCCTCCACCTTAGCGTCGAAGAACATTAGATCTTTCTCTTACATTTTATTCATTTCAGCTGCTTGGTTTTCCAATCTTAAGCTCGCCAGCAAACCTCTTAGTACTATAAGATTAGTGCTTAATTTTTCTTTTCAGGATTACCGTGTCTGTAGTTTTACCTAACTAACATTTTTATTTATCACCATAAAATTGTTTTCATAGTGACCATTGGTGCAGCAAACATTTCCTGCATACTTTCTGCCCTACATTCTTCAGACATAATTTCCTGTTTTATATTTTCAACAGTCATCAGACCCAATTTCAAATTTGCATCCGCAGTTTCCTGTTCATTTGTGTTAAAATACTAACATGAAACAAATGACTATCATTTGCAAAAACAGATATAATGTCTGATTAGATAACCACAATCAGTAGTTTTACAATGTTGCTTATAATCCGTCTTGATTGCATAAAATGTTTATTCACATGACCAGTTTCAGTTCCTCTAAAACCATCTTCAGATCTGCAATTTCGGTTACTCCTGTAACCGGTCATGTGAACCAACATTTTATGCAATCAAGATGGATTATAAGTAACATTGTAAATGACTATCACTCAAATCTATCTACTGATTTCTGTCAGAGTTCGGACTTCTTCCTCTTATTACATTTGTTGAAACATTCTTTTTCCAGTTCTGTCGCCACAATTGGAAATGACTAAGATAGACCATGAACTGACACATCGTTACTAACTAGATCACCAAATGATTTTTGTTCAGGTGTGTTTGTTCGATTACCACTCACAATGAACTGAACCTCATCTCCTTCTTTCACATTTACAGAACTATTACTCTCTTCAGCCCTCTTAAATCCTTTAAAACAGGAACACAATAAATAAAACAAATTTGCAGGGTATTTCCAGTTGTCTACTGTGGTCGCGGCCGGTCTGGATTCGTCCCTCAGCTGTACCAATTTCAGGGCCCCGGTTCAATGCGTACGTTGTCTTCAGCACTGCTCTGGCACGGCCGAGCGGTTCTAGGCGCTACAGTCTGGAAGCGCAACCGCTACGGTCGCAGGTTCGAATCCTGCCTCGGGCATGGATGTGTGTGATGTCCTTAGGTTAGTCAGGTTTAAGCAGTTCTAAGTTGTAGGGGACTGATGACCACAGCAGTTAAGTCCCATAGTGCTCAGAACCATTTGAACCATTTTTTTGCTCTGCTACGCCCGCTGCTAACTGCATGTCACTATCTTGTCCTGTTCGATGCTGCGTCCTCCGTCGTCTTGATGATGTTTGCCACACGTTTCCCTTCGTAAATTACCGGTCATCTTTGCACCGAACTTGTTTTTCACTTTCTTATCACTCCCCCATGCTGTCATTGGCTCCCTGTGTTACACTTTATTTATTTAATCGTGTCTGAACTACAGCTGTAATTAATTAATAGCATATATATACTAGGTTACAAATACAACTAAATAATAGTTATACATTCATATATACATTCATGGTCTTCACATGTCGGAAATCATCATTATTGTCTCTAGAAAGTCTCAAATCTCTCTCCAGTGTTCGGCACACTTCACTGCAGCGTCGCTGGCCAACCACAGGTCTTGGAAAGTGCATGCGACCAGCAAGGATGGACAAGTCAGCAGGTGTGTCATCGTTTATTTTCCTCCACACTGGCAGCGCTCTTCTTCGGCATATCCCCATTAGAACATGTTATCCTATCGTTGGTTGGAACAACTCCAGCCTTTCATCTCCGGACGCAGTGCACCGTGCGCAACGGCGTGGTTAAAATATTCCGCCTATAGAAAACAGTTCTACTCGCCCTGCGATGATTTTGTGGCCTGCAGGTGGACCACACGCCTTCCCTGTCAGGAAATGGTTAGCACACTGGACTCGCGTTCGGGAGGACGGCGGTTCAATCCCGTCTCCGGCCATCCTGATTTAGGTTTTCTGTGATTTCCCTAAACCGCTTCAGGCAAATGCCAGGATGGTTGCTTTGAAAGGGCACGGCCGATTTCCTTCCCCATCCTTCCCTCACCCGAGCTTGCGCTCCGTCTCTAATGACCTCGTTGTCGACCGGACGTTAAACACTAATCTCCTCCTCCTCCTGTCAGGAAAAGAATGATGTTTCTCAGCTGCGTGTGCTGTAGTAGAACTAGACGCGTTAACTGTGTCTAAGGATTCATGAAGTTCTTCTAGTTCCAAGTTGTTTGAGCTGTTCAATGTGCATGGTTTCTGAGTAAAAGCTGAAATAAATTTCTACCTATTTGATGCAAAAACAGCTCCAAGTCTACGCTACTCTCAGATAACAGTTTCGACATTCAAACGCAATCACAATCACTCGTAACAGCCAACTAATTGTATCCAGTTGAACGCGTTACCAAAAAAGACTTTAAAAAAAGGAATTGTCTATGACAGAATGCTCCCTCTGATATTATACAAATCGATGTCTTCGAACGTTCAGTTCTCGGTCAGAACTTGTATAACATGTCACATTGACTTCAGTTATTTCGGACGCAACAGTGTGCACATAAAATCCGATATTCCGCGCTTTCGTCTTTAGCACTCGTTCGCGATCAGTTTGCACCACTCCATGGTCTACTTAAACTCACAATTCCGCAAAACTACCACATCTATTCAGACCTCCTAATATACGCGTTACACGCGTGCAAACATGATGAAGACTGAGCTGTGAAATAATTTAGATTCCACAAAGCAGGTGAAGACTTCATAATAGAAACAGCCCTTGTCAAAAAATTACATTTTTCAGGACAGCGAATAAACATCCTAAGTTGTTCTGTCATCTTGCCGTCAATTGCATTTCTTTTCTTGCATCTAGCGAATGCGTAAAGTATTTTAATGATACTGTACTAACTTACCTTTCAGCGTAGCTAACATATATATATATATATATATTTGTTTTTTCGAAGTAAAGTTCTCACTGAGATAGGCTCTTTTTGTCAGAAAATGTAGCCTGGAATGTAAAGGAATGACTCGATACCTGCACTAATACTTTATGAACATCACAATATGCTGATTTTTGCAGAACAAAAGATGAAGTTGTATTAAAGATACACAAAATTGATCAAATAACTGGTCCTCTCCACTACCGTCGTCAGATTCAGTCACGTTCGAGTCTGATTTATCTTCTTCCTCTCCAAAGGCAATCAATGTGTTGAAAAAGTTTGGCTGTCACTAGTGAAAAAAGGAAAAAGCCATTTGATGACTCTATCTTTCTACTTCTTAATCGTGACTGGAAGTTAACTCACGTTCAATCTTCACGTTGTGCGAGGTGCAACTGTAGGCCAAGGTCCACTTTGACTGTCCAACACAAAAATGTAGTTCGTAGATGCCTCAATTTTGTACATCCTTAGCCCTCACAATTTAACTTCCTTTTCGCAGATTGAAGGACAGGTTCGTTTGTGTTTTGAAGTCTCTTCAGTTCCCGCGAACGTTCTCTCTTCTCATTAGCTGGAAGACTTTAAAGCCAATGAGCTGTTAGTATAAAACAACGCAATCCTGTGTCTTTTACTAAAAAGTTGTTTTTCATGGCGATTTATTGAAATGACAAATTTATAAAATCTACAAATATCAAAATAACGGCATCTTTCAGTAATTGAAGTATCGTAAAATGTTTCGTGTTTCCACCAGCACCACAAACAGACGAACTGCATTTCACATATTAGTGCTGAGCGTACGACTCACTCAGGCGGTCTAGACAGTCTCATGCTAACATATACTCAGTTAATAAACGTAACAACATTCATTTATTATATTACTTTGCATTAATTGCTTCATTCACAGTAGTAACTACATATACTTGATCAGGAATAATTAACACAAGCTATAATATTCACAAACGGCAAAATTTCTTTTCCAAAATGCATTGTTTTTACCGTTTTACATTCACTGTCTGTAAAATGCTGACACCTATCGGCCACAGCTGTTACTATTTGGTACTGCTGCTGAAGCACAAGAGCATATTTGTTACTAGATAGCTATGACTCGTAGTGTATGTGAAGCCGTTCGTTGCCGTTGATTGATACAGGAGCGATATAAAGGCGCTACGCCTCACTGTTATTAAATTATTTACAACAATTCATTTTTGAAAGTTACTTTTTTGTAACTTTAATCCAAATTTTATTTCACAATTACACTTGTATGAGAAGTTGTAATGCTGGTGGGGATATGTGAGACCACAGTACCGTTACGGCTGCGGCGTAATCACTGACGCCAACAATGCTGTGTAACAGGCTCGGCAAACAAACGGCAGTGCGCGAGAGACTTCGGTGGGGCACGACCGAGGCGATAGACTGTTTCATGTTTAAAAAAAAAAAAGGCTCTGAGCACTATGGGACTTAACTTCAGAGGTCATCAGTCCCCTAGAACTTAGAACTACTTAAACCTAACTAACCTAAGGACATCACAAACATCCATGCCCGAGGCCGGATTCGAACCTGCGACCGTAGCGGTCCCGTGGTTCCAGACTGTATCGCCTAGAACCGCTCGGCCACCCCGGCCGGCGTTTCATGTTTATACAGATTTAATTTGTGGCCACAGATTAAGAAAGCATGTTTATTCTTAAGTGCTTGTACGAGGGATATTTGGTCTCTCTCTAAGAAAATATACTTGGGAGTTTCACCCAAACGGGATATGCGTAACTTATCAGCAGAAATCTTCATAGCATAAATGTATGTTCTGCGACCAGTGCAGCTCAACAAACAAGAAAAGGAATAAAGTGACTATACTCATTGATGTAAAACCGTTACATGCACTATACACAATTCTCCATAGCCATTTCAGTGTATCCAAGAGTTGTACTCGCTTACGATTGTTTACGCGACCGTCCCGTTTGGTATGGCTTCTGAGAGTTACCTCTAAAACGATGAAACACCCTCACAGTGTTCACCACTAGTCTTACAATCACGCGCCGTCATGTTCTTTCGCTTTTTTTACAGTATCTTACATTTATTAATATTTCAATACATCTGGAATTCATCACAGCAAGTGGAAGTAATGGCATGGATTTCTGCTTTCCTACGATTGACCAAAGAGGATACATTTCTGCAGTAAACATCACCGCTAGTAAACAAGCAGTGCTGCTATTCTTGTCTGATAGATCATCCACACGTGATTAAAACATTGGAGCTCTGTTATGTTCCCTGTGGAACACTGGAATGAATTAGCCCAAATATCACTCGAGCTAATCAACTGTATGCAAAAATACACACTCTGTACGTTTCTTAGTAGTCGACGACGTAGTAGAGTGAGTGTCTTTCGGAAATATAGGCAAACTGAATGGAAGGGAATTTTGTGTCTACGTCTGTGGTTTCGATGCAGTATGTCATTTCCTTTCAAAACTGGTCTTGCTGTTCTGTCACTTTTCTTAAATGTTTTGAAGTTTGTTTTCAATAACGGAATCACCGGAATTGTCTTTCTATCTGTAACAGAAAATAGGCATTGATTTGAATTCTATCTGATCCTAGTTTTTTCACGTCTTAAAATCCACATCAGTATTACTTATGTTCTCTTCCTATTCCACTAGTCTACTGCTCCCCGAAAAAAGTGCAGACAGTAGGTTCCGTTTAGCAGAGTTAGGTGTAGCAAGGCGAGACCGCAGGAGTGGCTGGGCGTGCTCCACGGTCTAAAGCTATTGTTCGAGCTCCCTGTCCGCAACTCCCAAAGCCGGAAAAGCGACGTCCCTCAAACTAGTACGTGGCAACCGTAGCCACGGTGCACTCGGCGTGCCAGGGCGTCATAAGTTTGGCGAGATGCGTTAAACAGCGGTAAGCCCCGGAAGAGCTGTACACAGCACAGTCCCTCTGCAGGCATTAATGCATTTAATTGTCCGATGCTGGAATCAACACGACCGAGCTCGTGTTCTTACCACTTGTATTGACTGACAATCCTCCCAAGCAGCTTTACATTTACTCTCTTATTGAGAGTTTCCTTTGTCAGTAAGCTTTGATATAAGGCATCACACCGAAAGTTTCCGCTCTAGTAATCAACAACCTTCCGAACTAAATCTGCCCCTTGTTTGCGCGCCACGTGAATAGGACGCAAGTCATGAACTACACTCTATCAGAAAATGAACGAGTTATACACGAGTTTCTAGATGCGCACTCCGTACCTTAACATTGCATTCTCAACCGAATAGAACGATGCAGGAGCAGGTACATTTGAATAACATTTGCAGAGCGAGGAATACTATTTTCTGACAACAAATTGTGTGCCGTTCTTAAGTAAAGTCCCAGAACAATAACCAATTACTCCAAAGAAAGTGATACGTAAGACATAAATAAGATTGCCTTATAACAAGCCTGCCTTGAGATAGTTTTTATATAACAAAGAAAATTAACAGGGCATTGACAATTTGTCCAAAATAATTGGATTCATTAGATGTGAGTCACATTGGTTTTGTACCATTGCGAATTTTTACCTAGTCCTAAAATCCTTTACATTTTCTTATCTCAATCTAATGAAATGGATTTCCTGAAGTTAGGATTGAGTGGGTGCCGAACGTACCTGAAGTTGAAAATGTGCAGATAACCACAGCGTGGTATCAGAGAACACCACACGAGTACATGAATACTTGACAGGCCATTTGAACAAAACTGCAATTATTAGCCCGTGTAGTTTTTGTAGGAATTTTGCCCTTCGTCTCTTTTCACATTGGTTTAAGGTGAATATTTGTCACATTATACTCGAAATGGTGGCACTTAAAAAATAACACTTTTCGCAATGTAGGTCAGAGTTACCTGCAACATGTTACATTATTAGGTACAATATCCCAGTAAAAGTGTATAAGCAAGCCACTTACCGTATTACAGAAGAGTTATGTGGGCTATGCACTGGAAGCACACAAATCGTGCCACTGGAGAGAACAACTGTGGGAAAACACAATGAGGCAGAAAAAGATTTTAACACATATTTTGAAGATCGTAGATTTGTACTGTTTAGTAACACAATAAAGCATTCCTCCGCTCCATAAATTTTTGTAGTTAGTATTAGCGATATAGTGGTCCTTTCCCGTCTAACCTCATGAGTTTCTTATATGACATTCCTAAGAATGTAACGAAGCTAAATAAATACGGTTTAGGTTGTAATGAGAACTGGAATATGTAAACGTATTGGCTAGTTACAAGTGTACCCAGAGGCATTCGCCGTGAACTATCCAAGTTACTTGCCACTGTTCTCCTTGCAACTGAAATACTAGCTGACTCTGGATTCGGAAAGCTTCCACGAGCATTGTGTCCCCAATTCACAATGTTTCTGCCTCATCAGCTATAAAATTATTGAAAATGTGCATGAATTATGTGCCTGTATCCGAACGATGTGTGTCTGATCGCCAATAATATATGAAAAATATCAGACTTTGTTAACTCCGTTAAGTACATTGCGATGTAAAGGTGGAAGATGCAGGGTGTCTCAGATGGATATAGACAGCAGCAGAGGCGGGTCCTGATGAAGATACGACGACTCTTTATGTGATCTTTACTAATTCATACAATTCAGTCTTCTGATTGTGCTCCATTCTCTGGCGCGGTCCGGAGTTCCCTCGTAATATTCCGGCGTCGTAGACCCAGACGTTGACGCATGGCAGGTGGCGTGCACGCGCTGCTCGTGAGAAAGAGCCAACTCCGGCGTCTCCGGAATGCGAGGGGAGCTGAGACGGCACGATGCGCCCTTGTTGCGGTCACGGGCGGCCGCCGGGTCTTCTCTAACGACGGCAGGTCGCGCCGTTCCAGTGGTACGGCGATGGCGGTGCCCGGATTCGAAGTCTGGACCGGTTGTGAGGGGCGGGCGGATGGCCAGGTTTTGCTTGTCCAGGCTGGGCAGACAGGCAGGCAGAGGTGGCTCCTTCGCGGACCGGTGGCGGCAGAGTTCAAAGCGAGGATTCGCGGCTGGCACACGGCAGGCGCCGGGTGTGGTCCTGCAATGCCCGTGTTAACATACTTGGCTGTTCTAGCCTTAAAATGCTGGTTCCCGGCGCTGAATTCACGGAAGGACTGCGTTTGGGAGCCACGGCCAACCATCTGGAAGAGGGCAATGACCGGGACCTGGCGTAATCGTCGACGACGCGGGAAGTTAGTCGAGCCCGAGTGGCTTCTCGAAGGCAGGCTCAGGGCACTGACACCCGGAAATCTTGCTGCTGATGAGAGGTGCTGATCGAGCAGGAGTGGGGGCGTGCCTTGTGACCCAATTTCGGCGCTCGATGTTCGACAACATGGGAGCCGATCGCGTAGTTTAGTGACCAGCATCTCCTGTCTGGCTGCGGTCACGTTGCAGTTCTGGGCTCTAACTTCTGCTCCAAGTTCTTTAATTTTGTCCCGTTACAGTACATACCAACACAGTGTAATAAAACGCGCAGAACCTCTACCACCCTTTCCAGTAAAACACACTGAAGCACCGGAGAAACTGGTATAGGCATCCGTATTCATTTACAAAGATATGTTAACAGGCAAAATATGGCGCTGCGGCCGGCATCGCGTGTATAAGACAATAAGTGTCTGGCACAATTGTTGTTGCTACAACTGCAAGTTATCAAGACTTAACTGAGTTTGAACGTGATGTTATTGTCGGCGCACGAGCATTGGGATAGAGCATCTCCGAGGTAGCGATGAAGTGGGGATTTTCACGTACAACTATTTCACGAGTGTACCGTGAATGTCAGGAATCCGGCAAAACATCAAATCTCTGACAACGCTGAGGCAAGAAAAGGATCAACGACGACTGAAGAGAATCGTTCAACGTGACAAAAGTGCAACTCTTCCACAAATTGCTGCATATTTCAATGCTGGGCCATCAACACGGGTCAGCGTGCGAACCATTCAACTAAACATCATCGATATGGGTTTTCGAAGCCGAAGGCCCACTCTTGTACCCTTGTTGACTGCACAATACAAAGCTTACTCCTTGCCAAGGCCCGTCAGTACCGACATTGGTCTGCTGATGACTGTAAGCACGTTGCCTGGTCGAACGAGTATGGACGGGTATGGAATGAATCCATGGACTCTGAATGTCAGCAGGGGACTGTTAAAGCAGTTGCAGGTTCTGTAATGGTGTGGGACGTGTGCAGTGGGAGTGATATGGTACCCCTGAAACGTGTAGATACGACTCTGGCAGGTGACATGTGCTTCAGCATCGTGTCTGATCACCTCTGCATCCATTCATGCCCATTGTGCATTCCGACGTACTTGGACAATTCCAGAAGGACATTGCGACACCCCACACGTCCCGAATTGCTGCAGCGTCGCTGCAGGAATATTCTTCGGAGTTTGATCACCTCCGCTGGCCATTAGACTCGCCAAACACGAACATTATTGAGCATCTCTGGGATGTTTTGCAACGTGCTGTTCTGACGAGATCTCCACCCCCTCTTGCTGTTACGGATTTACAGGCAGCCACGCAGGATTCATTGTGTCAATTCCTTCCAGCACTACTTCAGACATTAGTCGAGTCGTTGCCACGTCGTGTTGCGGGAATTCTGCGTGCTCACGGGGGCCCTAGACGATATTAGGCAGGTGTGCCAGTTTCTTTGGATCTTCAGTGTAATATGAGCTCCCCCCCTTCAATCTCGTCTCAGGGCTACATCTTGTCAAATTGCGATATCTCTAAGGTCGTAAATCATCTGTGTATGCTCTGAGCCTTTGTGCCGCGATGTGCACGAGAAGCTTCACCTTTAATCCCCGGCGGCAGTTCAGAGAACGCACTTGTGCTCGCTTTGGCTGAGATGGACAGGTACGCGGCGTCCGTCGAGTTCAACTCGACTGCACCAGCAAGCTGACCTTCCCCACAGGTTGCACACTGAAGGGCGCTTGCTGACCTCACGCTTTTTTCATGTGCCGGCAGCGCGGCCATAGAACGATGTCAAGTTCTTTCCACAGGAATTACAAGTGTTTCGTGGGGACAGATGTTCAAAATAATCCTATTAAGTTACTTCCGTTGTCACTAGTCATCACTTGCATTGCAGCCTGAAGCAGCAGTTCCTTAACGCGTCGACTGCCGTGCTCATCGTCTCACAGACAGGCCGCGGCGTCAGCATGGAGGCTTTGCTGTGATCGACGGCTGAGTCATGGGAGCCAGCGTGGTAAAATTCTGTTGGTGGAATCTAGTTCACGTCTTAGCTGCTGTTGCCGTAGGCGGTCATATGTTTAAGAATTTCGTCGTCACGGGAGATTATTGATTAAAGCCAAGTGAAGGCACGTATTCATCTTAGAGCCAGTTGTGTAACTGCATATTACAAATCTTACAAACGTAATTTCATACTTTCAGAACAGTGTACTGTCATTTCATTCAAGTAAAACGGAATCTGATTATGATACGGCGACGTATTTTTGTTTAATGTTCACATTTTGAGCAAACAAATCTGGTGTCCATATAGAGTCATATTTTACTGTGTCATGTTTAATCCGTTATTGTAAAATATATTGCGCGCAGTCAAACCAGTTCACTCACGCCCCTTGTTTTCGTGCAAGTTCTACTGCGTGAATTTGACACTACGTGTGAAATAATTTTTACAGAAAAGTATGAACCAATTAACAACGTCCTCTCGCCTGGATTGGTGTGTACATGATCATGAATCATTACCGATACTTTTGTAACGATAAATAGTAACAGATTGAAATGGCGCAGAAAAGTTAACTGACAGGACCCCTCCAGTAATGCCAGTTTATCTCTGTGCTTCCCTACCTTAAAAATCGTATTTACTCGTTTAATACTGTATGATTACAATGTAACTTTCTGATGGAAATGTGTGACTATTGAAGCGTTGTCCGAATATACTGGGTTAGACTGTTGCGGTTCCTAGCCACTCGCAACAAAGTGACTAATTAGGATAAGATATGGATTGTTCCGGTTGTGACACACTGTATGGAACAAACTAAAAGCATAAGTATTTCTCTGCGAGTTATTGCATGTGGAGGACTACGTTAAGAAAGTCCAGTGAAATTCCTGCTTGTTGGCTAGCTGTAAAGGAAGTGGTTTGCTTACCTCCTGCCCTCTTGTAGAATTACTGTCTCGTTGTGCCCATTGCCTTTTTTCTCTTCCGGTCATAGATCCTAACATCCAATCAAAGTGAATAATGGAGTGTTAAGTGGGAGAGTCAGCGCACTACAATGAAAGTATTGGATTAAAAGGATCTTTAGAGTCTTTACAGCTGCATTACTTGTATTTGAATTCACTGACTTTTTATTTTCGCCTACAGAGCAAGATAGCAAGTGTGGTGTCACCCTTAAATCGGCCGCGGTCCGTTAGTATACGTCGGACCCGCGTGTCGCCACTATCAGTGATTGCAGACCGAGCGCCGCCACACGGCAGGTCTAGAGACTTCCTAGCACTCGCCCCAGTTGTACAGCCGACTTTGCTAGCGATGGTTCACTGACAAATTACGCTCTCATTTGCCGAGACGATAGTTAGCATAGCCTTCAGCTACGTCATTTGCTACGACCTAGCAAGGCGCCATTATCAGTTACTACTGATGCTGTAAAACATGTACCGTCAAGAGCGATGTTCACCAATTATGGATTAAAGTTAAGTATTCCAACAGATACGTACTATTTTTGCTAGTCTCAATTCCTTTAACTGTTCCAGACCTCACGCCAGCCTGCGTGAGCTAAAACGCGTGCCTTTCGGCTCCCTCCTAGTGGATTGGCTGTCTTGCCAGTCCACAACAGTTGGCGACGAGCCAATTCGCGTTCGTGACTATACTGCCCTGATTTACTTGTGTAATGGCTTCGCCACAATCTCCAGATGTACTGTCCGAATTTTACCGCTTACAGAATCAGCAGACGCAGGCCTTACTGGATGCCCTTGGACAGCTCGTGCAGGGTCAACGTGCAATGCAAAACGGTGCGGCAGCCGCCGCTCCACCGCTACGGCAGCCACAACACGCAGTTGCACCACCTTTTCATCCTTTTGATGCTGCACTGGAAAGCTGGACGGAGTGGTCACGCCAATTTGGATTCCATCTCGCCGCCTACAGAATTCAAGGTAATGAGCGGCAGCCTTTTCTCCTTTCTTGCGTCGGAGTCCACACGTACCGTGTGATAGTCAAATTATTTCCCCGACGCGACGTAGCAACTCTGTCCTACGACGAAATTTTGTCTGCATTAGATGCATATTTCAAAGAATCAGTCAATGTAGTTGCCAAACGGTATACCTTATTTCGTACAAAACGTACGGCAGGTCAGAATAATAGGGAGTGGGTTGCAACCTTGCAAGGCCTTACTAGGGATTGTGCTTTTGAGTGTGAATGTGGGCTCCGTTATTCAGATAATATGGTACGTGATGTAATTGCACAGAACGTTTCTGCTGTTCGTATACGGGAACAGATTTTGAAACTAGTCAATCCCTCCCTTCAAGAAGTGATGGACATATTGGATCGGCAGGACACACTTGACTTTGCTCAGGAATCATTTGAAACTTCGCCACCCGTGTGTCACGTTAACCGTCCCGCGTCGGCAAGCAAATGCAGTGAAATTATGCCCGCGGTGTGCTACTAGACATGCGCGTGAGAATTGCCCGTCACGCCAAGCTATTTGCTTTTTCTGTAATAAAAAAGGACATGTTAAAAGTGTTTGCCAGAAAAAGCTCCGATCGGACACTCACAACCATTACAGGCCCTTTGCTTCGAGCCGACATCGAACCAAGGATACTCAGGCTCGTGAAACTTCGCCTATGGAAATTCATGTCGTTCATTCCACTCCGCTCAGTGCTACTTTCTCTAACAGTGACTGTGTTCGTCCCACACATAGTGTGCGTCGACATCGCCGGAAATCCCGTCAAGTCGCAAGCGATTTTGTCCCAGTGTCAGTTCACGTTGCACGAGACAGTCGCTCTTGTCGTCAGCAGGACAATAAACTTTTTGTGGACTTGGACATTCACGGCAAAATGATACCGTTCCAGCTAGATACCGGAGCTGCAGTTTCACTAATCAATGACGACACGTACAAACAGCTGGGCACACCTCCGTTGCGTGCCGCAAATGTTAAGCTAACTAGTTATTCAGGACAAGCGATCCCTGTGTTAGGACAGTGCAGCCTTCTTGCAACATACAAGGGACAAAAAAAACTTGTGTCGTTTTAAGTCCTTCGTTCTTCTGCTGCAGTGAACTTGTTTGGATTCGATTTATTTCAGTTGTTTAACTTGTCTATAGTCAATCAGGTCCTATCAGTGAACCAGACTGTGCCTTCGGACAGTGTTTCTCGTCTATGTGAAGAATTTGCAGACATTTTTGCACCGGACCTCGGTTGCGCTACGAACTATGAAGCACATTTGGAACTAAAGGTGAACGCGCAACCGAAGTTTTTCAGAGCGCGCAATGTTCCCCACGCATTGCGTGATGAGGTCGCAAAAACTTTACGCGATCTGGAATCACAAGGTGTAATTGAACGTGTGCAGGCTTCTCTGGGCATCACCCTTAGTAATTTTGCAAAAACCTTCCGGAAAATTGAGACTTTGCGTGGACTTCAAGGCAACAGTGACTCCACAACTAGTGACTGCAACTTTTCCTTTACCCCGCCCGGATGATCTTTTTGACAACCTGTGCCCGGGTAAATATTTTTCGAAGTTGGACCTAGCAGATGCGTGCTTGCAAATACCGGTGGACGAAGAATCCCAGCGCGTTTTGGTGGTTAACACGCATCTGGGTTTGTATCGATTCAAACGACTGCCATTCGGGTGTGCATCCGCCCTAGCATTGTTTCAGCAATATCTACAAACTGTTTGTGCGTCGGTCCCTACTGCAGAAAACTATCTGGACGATACTGTGATCTCCGGAAAGACGGAAGAAGAACATTTAGCCAATCTCAGAACATTATTTCAGGTCTTGCGACAAAATGGTCTTCGCTTGCGGAAGGACAAATGTGTGTTTTTTGCTCGTGACTTACCATATCTGGGACATGTACTCAATGCCCAAGGCATACATCCCAGTCCAGAACACCTCTGTGCCATACAAGACTTGCCTTCGCCGCAGAATTTGAAGCAGCTACAGAGTGTGCTGGGCAAAATTAACTATTACCATAAATAAGTGCGCCACGCCTCTTCCATTTCAGCTCCGCTTCATCGCTTACGCCGTAAGGGTGTCCCTTTCGTCTGGACGACGGAATACGAACGCGCCTTTCGCCAGTTGAAATCGGCGTTGCTTTCCAATACTTGCCTTACGCCATTCGATCCCCAGAAACCCCTTTTGTTGATGGTGGATGCATCGGATTTCGGGATCGGTGCTGTGCTTGCGCACAAAGATGGTTCGCCCGATCGCCCTATTGCCTTTGAGTCCAAATTGCTCTCGTCTGCGCAACGAAATTATTCACAGATCGAGAAAGAAGCATTGGCTCTCGTATTTGGTGTTACAAAGTTTCATGATATCTTGTATGGTCGTCACTTTACCATCATCACAGACCACAAACCTTTGACATCGCTTTTTCATCCGACCAAGCCTGTACCTCCACGTACAGCGCAGAAATTCATGCGCTGGTCTATTTTCCTCTCGCAGTACCGCTACGATATCTTGTATCGGTCCGCTGCTAAGCACAGAAACGCCGATGCGTTGTCCCGTTTGCCTGTTGCTGAGGATAGAGCATTCGATTCCTCCGAACTTGGTTGCATGTTCATTGATTCGAAAACCGATGACGTGGCCGAATCGTTTCCGATTGATTTTCGTCGTGTAGCTACAGCCACAGCTGCCGACCCTGTCCTTGCTACCGTTCTGCGTTTTGTTGCTACGCAATGGCCCTTGTCCAAGTCACGGATCGGGGATCCGTTGGTTCGCCGATTTTTTGCTCACAAGGAGAGACTTTTTGTATGACGTGGTGTTTTGCTGTTGCGTTCTGATAATGATCGGTCCAGGGTCGTGGTCCCACGTTCGTTACAGTCCTCTGTCTTACGGCTTCTCCACCAAGGACATTGGGGTATAGTGCGAACGAAACAACTTACTTGTCAGCACTGTACTTGGCTCGGAATCGATGCCGCGATTACGAATATGTGCTCTTCTTGCATGGTGTGTGCCGAACACCAATCAGCGCCACCGCGGAAATTCTTTGCATGGCCAAAAGCCACTTCCCCTTGGCAACGCTTACACATCGATTTTGCTGGTCCCTTCTGTAATGCTCGATGGTTGGTTCTGGTCGATTCATTCAGTAATTTTCCTTTTGTTGTCCGGATGTCTTCCACGACGTCTTCTGCCACCATCCAAGCGTTATCCGCTATTTTTTGCATTGAGGGTCTTCCACAGACTATTGTTTCCGACAATGGCCCACAATTCATGTCCGCAGAATTTCAATCATTCTGCAAGGCCAATGGTATTCAACATCTGAAGTCCGTGCCGTTTTCGCCACAGTCAAACAATGCCCCTGAACGATTGGTCAGGACTTTCAATTCACAGATTTTGAAGTTGAGAGTCGCATTCTCGGGAGGACGCGTTATTGCTCTTTTTGTCCTCGTTTCGCTCTCACCCTCGAGATGGTCGCTCGCCGGCTAAGTTGCTTCACGGTCGTCCTCATCGAACCTTGATGTCTTTGCTACATCCGCCGCATCAGGTTCCTGTGCAGTGGCAGACACTTGCTTTTGCCCCACCGCAACCATCGAGGTTCACGGCGTTGGCTCGCAGGGCGCATTGTTCGCTGCCTCGCCGCGCTATGTATCTGGTTTTGGGGGCCTCTGGTGAGGTGCGTCGGCATCTCAATCAGCTGCGTCTCTGTCGTCGCACGGGATCTGCCGCTCCCCGTCTGCTTTCAGCGACGGTGCCGTCCGGTCAGCGCCCTGTGGACCCATCTACTGGCTCGCCTCAGCCCCAGGTGTTACCGACGCTGCCTTCCATTTTGCCCCATGGCGACGCGCCGCCGCCGCCGCCGCCGCCGCCGCCTGTTCTCCCGCCGGCGACGCCCGCAGTGGACGCGTCGCTGCAACCGCCGGGCGCCTCCCTGGATCACGCGCCGCCGATCGCTTCCCGTGACCAGTGGTCCTCCGCCATGGAACTCTTGCCCGCTCCGGACAATGTCTTCGACCGTCGGGTCTCTCTACGGGAGCATACACCGCATGTTGGCGTGCACCCTGATGCGGGTTTTCAGGCGTTTCCTAGCTCCCCTCGGTCCGAATGGCGGGGTGCGGGTGGCACAGCCTCGCCTGTTGTTAGGCTCCCAACCTCGTCGCATGCGCCAACATGGGGTCCTCTCCACGACGGGTGGAAGCCTTATGCCACAACCGTGCGCCTATTGCGCGGGAGGAATGTGGTGTCACCGCCAGACACCACACTTGCTAGGTGGTATCCTTTAAATCGGCCGCGGGTCCTTTAGTATACGTCGGACCCGCGTGTCGCCACTATCAGTGATTGCAGACCGAGCGCCGCCACACGGCAGGTCTAGAGACTTCCTAGCACTCGCCCCAGTTGTACAGCCGACTTTGCTAGCGATGGTTCACTGACAAATTACGCTCTCATTTGCCGAGACGATAGTTAGCATAGCCTTCAGCTACGTCATTTGCTACGACCTAGCAAGGCGCCATTATCAGTTACTACTGATGCTGTAAAACATGTACCGTCAAGAGCGATGTTCACCAATTATGGATTAAAGTTAAGTATTCCAACAGATACGTACTATTTTTGCTAGTCTCAATTCCTTTAACTGTTCCAGACCTCACGCCAGCCTGCGTGAGCTAAAACGCGTGCCTTTCGGCTCCCTCCTAGTGGATTGGCTGTCTTGCCAGTCCACAACAGCTAGCTCACAAAAATTTCCAAACGGCTAATTCCCGAAAGAGGTCACACACATACGTGAGAGTGCATATAAACTTTTTTGCGAGGCCGGACAATATTTTCACAGAATTCTACAAAACACCCAGCCGCAGTAAAGACGTGAAATCTGTGATGAAGTTAGTTCTAAACAGCTTGAATGCTAGTATAAGACTTGGAGCTGCCCTCATTTTTCACCTTCCTCCACAGAGAGCGTTTTGGACTGATTGCTTTAGCAGGTCAATGACCGACAACATTACTCATAAGCTGTAATTAATATTTGAGCTTCAATTTCGATTTACTGAAGACATGGTTAAGAATCTTTCACTGTGGATATTGTTTACAATTTTATTTGAGACGTATAAGGGATTTAAATAGTAAATATTGGTAAACGAAGTAATGCGTCTGCCCCCAAGTTTTGCTATGTTGATCACCGTATTGTCTACACCAGTAATAGTAAATCTGGTCCCTACTGCCCACTAGCGGGTGTCCCGGGTTTTTCATAAGGATTTGACGAAGCATGCTTTATCGCTCAAACCGTACGATGGTTGGAGACGAAATAGACGGAACGGTTGGGTCGTTTCCGACCAGCTCCCTCTTCGATGAGGTTAGTGTGGCTATAGGAATAATAATAATTATTATTATTTCTCTTTCCTGTCTCAGACATTAGGTGTGGTTAAAAATGGAAAGTGACACGGACCTTGATCAAGCGGGACTTCCATTTAACTGTACGGTATATGTTACATTGCATTTAGGAACTTTCGGGTAATTGAACATGTACCAATAATTACAGATTTCTGTAGTTGTATATATATACGTTTAGATGTGGCCGTATTGCGTTGATGTACTGGTGGATATTGTGTGGTGTGACTCCTGTAGTTGATAGTATAATTGGTATAATGTCAACTTTATCCTGATGCCACATGCCCTTGACTTACTCAGCCAGTTGGATGTATTTTTCAATTTTTTTCTCCTGCCTTCTTCTGTATATTTGTTGTATTAGGTAGGATATTTCGATTAGTTGTGTTAATTTCTTCTTTTTATTGGTGAGTATGATGTCAGGTTTGTTATGTGTTGTTGTTTTATCTGTTATAATGGTTCTGTTCCAGTATAAATTGTATTCATCATTCTCCAGTACATTTTGTGGTGCATACTTGTATGTGGGAACATATTGTTTTATTAGTTTATGTTGTATGGCAAGTTGTTGTATTATTTTTGCTACATTGTCGTGTCTTCTGATGTATTCTGTATTTGCTAGTATTTTACATCCACTTGTGATGTGGTCTACTGTTTCTATTTTTTGTTCGCAAAGCCTGCATTTATCTGTTGTGGTATTGGGATCTTTAATAATATGCTTGCTGTAATGTCTGGTGTTTATTGTTTGATCCTGTTTTGCAATCGTGAATCCTTCTGTCTCACTGTATACAGTGCCTTTTCTTAGCCATGTGTTGGTTGCGTCTTGATCGGTGTGTGGCTGTGTTGGATGATATGGGTGCTTGCCATGTAGTGTTTTCTTTTTCCAATTTACTTTCTTCGTATCCATTAATGTTATGTGATCTAAAGGGTTGTAGAAGTGGTTATGAAATTGCAATGGTGTAGCCAATGTATTTATATGAGTGATTGCTTTGTGTATTTTGCTAATTTCTGCTCGTTCTATAAAGAATTTTCTTAAATTGTCTACCTGTCCTTAATGTAGGTTTTTTATGTCGTTAAATCCCCTTCCTCCTTCCTTTCTGCTTAATGTGAATCTTTCTATTGCTGAATGTATGTGATGTATTCTATATCTGTGGCATTGTGATCGTGTAAGTGTATTGAGTGCTTCTAGGTCTGTGTTACTCCATTTCACTACTCCAGATGAGTAGGTCAATATTGGTATAGCATAAGTATTTATAGCTTTTGTCTTGTTTCTTCCTGTCAATTCTGTTTTCAGTATTTTAGTTAGTCTTTGTCTATATTTTTCTTTTAGTTCTTCTATAATATTTGTGTTATGTACTCCTATTTTTTGCCTGTATCCTAGATATTTATCGGCATCTGTTTTTTCCATCGCTTCTATGCAGTCGCTGTAGTTATCCAATATGTAATCTTCTTGTTTAGTGTGTTTTCCCTTGACTATGCTATTTTTCTTACACTTCTCTATTCCAAAAGCCATATTTATATCATTGCTGAATACTTCTGTTACCTTTAGTAATTGGTTTAGTTGTTGATTTGTTGCTGCCAGTAGTTTTAGATCATTCATGTATAGCAAATGTGTGATTTTGTGTATGTTCCAGTAATATTATATCCATAATTTGTATTATTTAAGGGGCTCCGGAAAGGCTCAAAATCATGAAAAGTTCAATTTTTACTTTTGCGTTTTCTGAATCTGCAGACTATTACCTTTTAATAGATATATAATTTATTCAATTCCGAAGACTACAACTATTTTTAAATTTTTTTTGAAATGTGTTCTACATGGGCGTGACCCACTGTGGCGGTGTTAAACTGCTGTCAAATGGTGTTATTATTAACGTCTGTGTTTATCTCACATCACTAAAATGTACTTGATGAAGTATGTGTTGTGGCTAACCTGTGATGGTTCAATATATATCGCTGGTGTGATTGTCGATTGTTTCATGTTTATTTACTCTGTCGTTATCTCGAAAATATTCGTAATTCTGTTTCTTGAGTCTCTGTTTTGTTGAAGTATAATAATGAGTAAAAGTAAAGTTATTAGAAATCCTCTGAAGGCTTTTAAGAAAAGGAGAAATGTTGGAAAATCAAAGATATGTGTTATTACTGTGAACAATAAAGACGATAACCAACAAAGTATCGCCCATATGTAACGACGCAGAACGCTTTCGGGCTGCAGACAGAGCTGTAAAGAGTCTAGAAATACAAGCAAGAGTAAACAGGAGGAGGAACAAGAGGAAGCTGGAGGAGGAGTTTGCAGAGAATGAAGATAATCCATCCTATGGACCTGGAATGCACTAAAAAGTTAATCCAATCTTTGTCGCTCGATTTCCAAAACTTTTATTTTCTCATACTAATTACATGTTTTCTAAGGATCTTCCAAACATATTTGTTTCAAACTTTCAGTAAATGTTACGCAGTACCTTCTGCATAATTTAACACAGCCTTTTTCCAAAAAACTGTATTTTTGAATAAATAAATAAAAAATTGCAAAAAAATGTTGTGAATTTTCATTACAATTGAAAAAAAATCATCTTTAATAACTGAACTAAAATTTTGTAAAATCCCTGTGTTAAGGTGTAGCCCATATTCCAATAAATAATCTGTAAAAAGTTCAACTTCCTACCTCAAATACTTTGAGGAAAGATGTAATTTATAAGCGTTATTTTAACATTGCAAGTATAGGGCGTTCCGGAGCCCCTTAACATGTTGGATAGTGGGTTCAAAGCAAGGCAGAACCAGAAAGGACTTAATGAGTCTCATTGGTATATTCCACGCTTAATCTGTATTGGCTGTGATGTAATATTATTTGAATTTGTTCGGATATTAAGTGTGATTTTCCCCATTTTTTTCATGGCTATGTTTAGGAACTGTATCAATTTATGATCTTCTTTCTATATTTCCAATATCTGTAGCAACTGTGAGTGGGGTATACTATCAAAAGCTGTTTGGTAATCAGTGTATGCATAGTGTAGCGACCTTTGTTTAGTTTTAGCTTGATATGTCACCTCTGTATCTATTATCAGTTGCTCTTTACATCCTCGTGCTCCTTTGCAACAGCCATTTTGTTGTTCATTTATAATTTTGTTCTGTGTTGTATGTGTCATTAATTTCTGTGTAATGACTGAAGTTAATATTTGGTATATTGTTGGTAGGCATGTTATGGGGCGATATTTTGCTGGGTGTGCTGTGTCTGCTTGATCTTTAGTTTGCAGATAAGTTATTCCTTGTGTAAGTGTATCAGGGACTGTGTATGGGTCTGCAATGTAATTGTTAAATAATTTAGTTGGATGTGAATGTGTTGAGGTGAACGTCTTTAGCCAGAAATTTGTTATTTTATCATTTCCAGGGGCTTTCCAATTGTGCATAGAATTAATTGCTCGGGTGACTTCTTGTTGCAAAATTATCACTTCAGGCATTTGTGGTATCATCTTGTATGTGTGTTTCTGCTTGTATCCACTGCGCATGTCTGCTGTTGTACTGGGTTTGATATGTTGCTCCAGGAGTGTTCGATGTCTGTTATGTTTAGTGGATTGTCTATTTTAGTGTGTGTGTGTGTGTGTGTGTGTGTGTGTGTGTGTGTGTGTGTGTGTGTGTGTGTGTTTGTTTTATCTATTGTCTGGTAAAATTTCTTTCGGTTTGTGTTGAATGGTTGGTTTTGTTTCCTTCTATTTTCACTTTTTTTGTATCTTCTATGTCGTGTGGCCAATGCTTGTAATTTCTGCTTCTTTTCATCTAATTGTTCTATCGCTTCTTGTGCGATTTTACCTAACCTTTTTTGTTTTTGTCTGATATTTCATTTCTTATAAATTGTTAGCTGTCCAATGTCTTTTCTCAATTTTTCTATTCTGATCTGTAGCCTGTGTTGCCATGCTGGTTTTTTGGGTTTCTTCTGTGTGTTGGTTGGTTCTGATCTCTGTGTAGTGTGTATATTTAGTGTAGTGAGTGCTCCTACATAAACCAGTAGTTGTAACTCTTCCCTAGTTGCATTTTCATTTATTTTGTTGTATATGATTGTGTTGATAGTAGTAGTGGTAGTAGTAGTAGTTGTTGTTGTTTCGACTTGTGGGTTATTTGGTGGTCTATGCAAGAATGGTCTAATGTCTGATTTGTCTTTGTATTCTATGTAAGTCAACTGAAATTTTTTTCTTCCATATCTAACATGTGTATCATTTCATGTCCTATTTGTGCTTGTTCTGGTGGCTGTCTTAAGATTTCGTTTTCCTCTGATTGTTTAATTGATGCGTGTTGTTCTTTGTTTACTTGCTCTGGGATGTTTTAGTCCATTGCTGTATTTTCTTCTTCTGATTGCACATTATTTTGTTCCAGTATTTGTTGTACTTGTTTGTTTTCTAATTATGACTGGGGTATCCTGTTATTTTTGATTACTACACGGATCTGATCAGCTAGTCGTTCTTCTGTTAAAAATTTTAATTCTGGGTATCTGGTAATAAATGTTGTGTATACTTGTGATCTGTATCCCGTTGTGTTGGATCCTAAGTGTGTTGCTTGGTAGTAACAGAACATGAGGTGTCGGTTAACTTCATCTGACCATCGCATCCTCTGTTTTCCTTCTAGAGTGGTTGCAGGAAGCATATCCTGCAAAACACCTCTATTTGTATTAAATCATTTGCTGTGTGGCTAGCAGTGTCGTTACTGTGGTGGACGGGCATAGGGTTCAAGCGTCGTCCCCGACAATGACAGCGCTTGTCCAAGGCTTCATTAGTTCTGTCCTGAACCAACTAATCACACTAAAAGGGGGGGGCGGGGGTTAGCCCTATTAGTGGTTTGTTGTTTTCGTCGCCTTTTACGAGTGGCAGAACATACCGGAGGCCTATTCTTTTCCCAGGACTCCACGGGGTGCGTATTATTATTATTATTATTATTATTATTATTATTATCATTATTATTTTTTTATTATTATTATTGACAAATCTTTTTTGTAAACGTAATATATAGCCGTTAGCCCTTAGTGACCATCAAATACAAATCAAAGCATCTAAAAGAGTAAGACTGTTCCTGTCTTTGACAAATCACAAAATAGTATAAAGAAAAAGTGAAATGTTCCAAGAAATAGAAAGGGATATCATAAGCCTGTCTCCTCTCCTCAATAGAATCATCACTCACACACAACACTATTTTATCCGCATAGCATACGGATGAATTGGATTTTACAGAAAATTCGTCCCCCTGTCTGTCTTTCAAAGTATCACACAAGTTATATCTTCTTCGTTTTGAGTGCAAATTCTGATTGTGTGCGACAGTGGATTGTTCCTGTTTTTCCTAATACCTTGGCAGTTGAACGAAGAGCGCTCTAAATACGGTGGTTGGGCATTCTTCCATTACGGGTTTGGTCAAACCAACGCCAAGTTATGTAGGAAAGTGGCCCGTGCACGTAATGGCAGTTAATGTTGGTTCGTATTACATTTGAATGAAATGATACTGTTCACAGCTGCGATGTCTAGTATTCTGAAGAAGTATCTCAATGGCCGCCTTCAGGTTTTCCATTTAGTAGTGTTGTCATTGCAAAGTTTGTCCAACACGTCCAGTCTACACTCCACCGTTCGTTAGGTTATAGAATTCAACAATCTCTGAATTCCTTCAATCATCGATTATTGTTCCAGTGTGGTGCATTGTTGACATTAGGATAAAATTCTTTTTAGGCGTAAAGAAAAAAAAGTTTTGCCGTCTTGAAAGACTAAGTACCAGCTGGGGCCCTTAACAACATGGATAGTGGTGACTGACGCTGATTTTTACGTATTGTACCGACTACCGAAAACTTCCTCTCAGATAAATTTTCTGCCATAACGTATCAGGCCGACCAGTTTTCAGTTATCACATTTCGATTGCTCCCTGTCACTGACTCAGTAAGCCTAAGAAAATACTGAATCGGTGTGTGAGATGATACAGTTAAATTCAAACGGAAGTGTCTAAATACTTTATTTAAACAGAATCGAGAGAAAACCGACCGGGAAAAATAATCGATCTTATACTGAAGGTTAGTATTAAGGAAAACATACCTATGCCAAAATCTGGAAGTGTACTGTGTGATAAATTTTCATTGAAAGGGCAGAGTATTTTGTGAAAAGTTAATTTTATGAAAGAAAAATATCGAATTCAGTGTACGCTATAAATGTGCTGACGGTAACGTTCTAAGGATATTAGATCAAATAATTCATTTAAACAAAATGAAAGTAAAGGTAGAGAATCCACTATGGGTTTTTCACCGCCAGTCTTCTGGATGACCTTTGTTAATGTAAATGTCGTGTGACTAGGGCCTCCCGTCGGGTAGACCGTTTGCCGGGTGCAAGTCTTTAGATTTAATGCCACTTCGGCGATTTGCACGTCGATGGGGATGAAATTATGATGATTAGGACAACACAACATCCAGTCCTTGAGCGGAGAAAATCTCCGACCCAGCCGGGAATCGAACCCGGGCTCTTAGGATTGACATTCAGTCGCGCTGACGACTCAGCTACCGGGGCCGGACGACGACCTTGATGCGAGCACCGCAAGGTGGATAAGAACGGAAAACCAGTGGCAGTTGTAGTCAAGCCTCGACAGTGTACATATCGTGGCGTAGCGAGCCGTACCTGGTGACGCAAGCCTTCAGCAACAGCAAGTTAAAAACATAAATAGGTGCATTACTAATAAAAGTAGCCTGTTAGGTATCATGTACGAAAATTTGTGTTATAGATTGTTAATGTTAGTAGAACAGTGTAATTTAGTGTGCAGTTTTAATAAAAACTCTGCTCGGCGAACAAAAGCCTTATTTTTGTGAGAAATAATACGTAGTCAGCGCGGGAGGGACGAAGTGGGTTCTTTTCTGTGAGGCGGTACGTGCGCGGGGTGCCGGAAACTCGACCGCTAAACTTATTTTCTGTAGAGCAGCCAAAGCTACAGAACGGTAGAGAGATTATTGTGCACATTACTACTTCCATATGAAGCAATATTAGCGAGTCAGAGCTCAATATTGTCACGTGCGTAGTTAAATAGCATTCCTTTCCCTGCTACTTAACGTTGAAAGCGGTTCAATTACACTCTATTCGGACATTCAAAATACAAACGCGAATCGGATATATGTGGAATCAGCGAGTTGGTTTACAGATGGATAAATCATCCTTAGTTGTTTGCTTTTTACCAGTATATGGTATACCTGAAGTGAAATAGAACGTTTTGGCGTCACACAATGAAAGCGTTTTCAGAACATACCAGGTTTTGATGACAAACATTCTGAAGGGACACCGTTTACGGAATCTAAGTAATGTCATCCACTCTCAGATAATCTGACTAGCTGTAACACAGCAAACAATGACTTACAAAAGTATCCCATATTTGCCGAAATGCAGCAGACATCTTTAAATAGTGAAAACGCCTGATAGGAATATTAACAATGTAGGATATGTAAAATTGCTACTTACCGTAAAGACACATTGAGTTGCAGATACGCACAATTTAAAGACACTTGTGTAAGCTTTCAGCCACAGCCTTCATCAGCAAAAGAGGAAGACAACATTCATACACACAAGCAAGCACACCTCATGCACATATGACCGCCAACTCTAGCATTTGGAGATGCTGGATTTCGCAGTCGTGTGCATAACGTGTGCGCGCTTGTGTGTAAGAATGATGTGTCTTGCTGATGAAGGCTGTGGCCGAAAGCTTATGTAAGTGTTTTTAAATTGTGCCTATCTGAAACAATATGTCTTGTTTACGGTAAGTAGCAACCTGTCTTTCTACATTGTTCAAATTTATCTTTAGCCTTTCTCGACACTAGTGCTTTTATCCTCGAAACTCCAGTTTTGTAGGAGGAGTGGAAATCTTTTCTGCCACATGGCACAACGAAAGATCGGTGGTCCTTGCACCTCAGACGCCATAATCCTTCAACGCATCACTCATGAACAGGAGAACTATGAAATCTTTTTCTCAATTACGTCTGTTCGACGTAAGACTGAATTAATGTGACTGTACTTGAGATTTTAATGTTCTACTTCGTTAATGGTATGACTAACGATGTTTTATAACACATCATCGGTCATAAAAAAGTGAAAATAATCCCTCACACCTTCCACTCAAGTACAAGCAGGTGAAGAAAGGGTTTTGTGAATATTTTCAACATGAAGGCCTGTCGGTCCAGACGGTTGGTTCGTCGACACCAAACTAAAAAATTTCTGCTTTCTGTTCCTTCTTCACTCTACATCTAATCCATATCATCACCGTCTGAAAGGTCGTCTGTATTACTGTTCGTAAGACTTCCATTTTCAGGTTCTGAGACGGACTCTCCCGGACAAAGGTCACCATCCTCTTGTTATGGAGGATCCTCCTGGTGATGTAAAAATCAGCTAGAAATGCCTCACGTGTGTGCAACAGTGGTTTCCAAGCCTTTATCGTATTAAAACTTAACAAGTTTTGCAGGCAAATTAGTAACATTGCTGGTACGGTCGAGTCGGATACGACCCAGAACGCATGTATCAAGCCACGATCACTTATGCGATAACTACATTCACTCCAGTAGCCATCGCACAACTGGCTAGTAAAATTTCTGGTCAGCTGGCCTTCCACTGAGCGTGTAGAACAGTGTCGAATCCGCCCCGCACCGTACCGTTTGAGTGTTAATCTTGTATAATACAACTTGACAGTTTTTTTATGATAAAGTTACTTCCCCACCTTAAAAAAAAATCACCATTATTGTGGATCTGGTTGGGTGCTAACAAATTTGCAACCATGAAAGACACAAATGCGGACAGACTTGTTTCCCCTCCCCCCCTTCTACTCCCCTTCCCCCGTTTCGGAGGGGAGGACACAGAGGGAGAGGCGGCTTCTGCGAGGTCAGGAACCAAAAAAAGAATAGGGAACACTAGGGCACAGACTGTGTCCCACGACCTAGCTGTGGTAGCAGGCCTCCAGCCAGGGAGGGAGGGAGGGAGTGGGTGAGTCTCGTCACCAGTGGGCACTGAGGAAGAGAGGGAGTGAGGCGCTCTTCTTTGGCCAGGAATAAGTTGAGGATGTGGGAACGGCAGGGGAAGGGGAGAGGAAATAAGGGTGGGACTGGAGAAAGGAAAAGGAAGAAGGGGGCAAAGGAGGTACAGGAAGTAGAAGACATTGACACAGGGGGAGTCAGTAATTTCTGACGAGCCTCAGTGTAAGAGACGATGCAGGGACTTTTACTCTTGTGTCTTTTGTTTCTCTTAAGCCAGGCTATCTGGTGAGAGGGGAGAGGGGAGAGTGATGGTCAAGACAATTTACACACACGTGCTTAAACCCAAGCTCTCCTCAGAGTACATGTCCACAGCACATACATGGTCCATCGTACCACAAGAATACACGTGCCCAGACGCAAGCGCCAAATGCAGCTCATAGATGGCAGGACGCATGGCTTCACATCACACCAGTAACATACAACCTTGACCTTCTCCAGGAGGCTCGCTCGCTCTCTCTCTCTCTCTCTCTCTCTCTCTCTCTCTCTCTCTCTCAAAAGCCAGAATAAAGGCGCCGCTAAGAGCATCCAATCTGATACGATCTCCTCTCATCAGGGATTCTCCCCGTGGGCGCCACCCAGCCACAGCAAGGGCCATCTGGCAAGGCGGCCGCTGCTGCGAGTTCTGTGGCTCAAGAATGACAAGGTACCATTCCTAGGCATACATGGGGAGGCAACAGCTCAGGTATCAGAAGTGTGATCCCTGTGTTGTCAGGGTGCTCAGCCAGATGAGTAGATAATAGGCCATACAGATGGACACTTGCTGGTGACCTAGAGGGTCAGAGGGGGGACTATGGTGAGGAAGGTAGAGAGAAGATGAATCCATGCCATACACGCTAGGGAGGGCGTTCGTGCTCAAGTGGCAGGAAACTTGGAAGTTGAGGTCAAACCCCAAATGGGGATCAAAAGTGCCAAAAAACGATGAAAGAGATCAGGCAAGCGATGCAAAACCACAAGGAATACAGGAAACCAGGTGGATACCATGTCGACATAAGAAAACACCGAAAGTGGCGGAGGAGGAGGAGGAGGAGGAGGAGGAGGAAGGGGCAGCAGAGAAGGAGCGTGGGGAGGGTGCGGCACAGGGAAGGAAATGCAGCCCGGGAGGGAAGAATGGGCTACAACAGCTCTGAGTCCCATGGGCACCATGCACGAACTCTCAAGAGAACCGTGAGACCCTGGGATGTGGGGGTATTTTGAAATTTATATTAATTTTGTAGTGGACACTTCACGTGGCTAGTTTACTATGCCAGAGTCTAATACTAGAAATACTATCACATACAGCTCAGTGTACTTATCAGTCTTAGTTGCGTGTGACTCAAATTCGAAAACTCTATATCAAAGGTTCATAAGTGTTATTTACAACTTATTTTAGTCTGCATGAATTATGAGTTGTTATAAAAGTGTGAATAAGCAAAATCGAAGAACAGTATTATGATTGTTTATGGATTCCTAAGGCTAATTACTGCTGTGATTTCAGGAGCTGAAACTACGATGTTCTTTGCATTTAATTTATATGGTTAAAGGCTATCAAAAGTGTGTTCCAAATTTCTTGCTATAAAACTACTATCCTACACAGAATGGTCGGTGTATTTATTCCGAAAATATGAGCGACATCTTTATCCAATCCTTTCCATGTTTTTCCACGAATGTTGAAGTCTTCGTTTTACGACGTGATACTCTGAACGAAATAATTTCAAGATAGTACGGAATAATGAAGCAAGTACCATTGCGAAAGGTATTTGAAAGGGAACCTCAAAACCAATGAGAAAAATTAATGCCTGTAAGTTTTGTTTGTGAGTGTTTCTCAGGAAAAACAAACAGTAGTAATTCCCGTAACAGGTTAGCCATGTGTGAATACAGAGTACATACGAAAGAGAAAACTGTTAGATGGGCTAAAGCACTTATGTTTATCTTCCCCAATTTTTTCCTCAATGCAGTTTTAATTTTTTTATCTTTCTCACTACATTCAGTCATACTACTATTTCAGTTCACTTACCTGGTCATACGTTTGATACGATACCTCAAAGTGAGCTATTTCTGCGTAAGGTGATAGACTAGATTAATAACAATTATATACATATTTTGTAGTGAAGAATTACAATGTGTTTGAATGTAGAACTATGTTCTTGACGTACGTTCCTAAATAAACACTATGTGTAACCACTGAAGGAAGATTCTGGTTTAACGTTTTGCTTTCTACAGAAACTGATAAACATCGGATAGGTCAACAATTGGTCAGGAGATTGGATGAGTCATTTTCAAAGGAACCAGAGATGCAAGTAGTACTCTATACTGCTTGAAGTCTTCATGGCTGATGTACGGTTGAACATTCCTTCAACATATCTGAAGTTCCTAAGGGAGAATACTTAAATGTGGGAACTAGAAGTAATAGGGTAATCTAGTAAAATCCCTTCCATGCAATATGCCGTATCGTAAGGTCATTACGAAAGCGCAACATGTAGTCACAACACGGGGGTGTGGTCAATTTCACACTAGTCTTACTTCTAATCACATTATCATACACGACCGCTGTCAACCGCATCGAAGTAATCTAAAATGAGGCGCACAACGAGCTATGTATAAGGGGAATGTCCAAGTTCTTGTGAGTGCATTTTTTTCTTATATTGTTATATTTTTCTTTTCAATAATTAAAAAATTCTCACAGTGAGTTTGGTAAATCTCTCCCTTCACCCTCCCCCACCTGCCCCCCACCCCCAATGATACAAACTACTGCAGGGTTAAACACCTGCAAGAAACGCATTTGTCAATAATTGGATTGTAATGAATGCCTTCAACGAACTTCAGAGGATTTTTTTTTTCAGTTTGCATCTCCAACGCATTTACTTCTATTTCGTAAGAAATTTTAACGCACACTATATTAAAATATGCCGCCTAGCATTCTCTGAGAAACTGCTAAAAAGTGTCAGTCGAGACACTTTCTGAGTTTTTCGTCACTGTTTTGTGCTTTCGGCGTGCCTTTTCTTCTCAAGAGACAATCCATACTGCGTAGAGTTAGGTGTTACTCAGCTAGAATGAGTTCATAAGCCCTATGTACGTAGTACTCCAAATTATAATCGTTCAGTTGGTTATTCTGATGAAAGAGATTTGCAATAGTTCAGGTATCATACAGTCTTGCAAAATATATCTAACTTTTATTGTTTCCGCTGTTTATAGTAAAATCTCAACATCCAGGTTTTCAGATTAGAACATGATATACCGTGCAATTTTTGCTTTACACTGAAGTGAAAGTACGACATTTGTCAGTATGAAATTCTATTAGTAATACATTAAGATATTCTGTTACTTAAGGTATGAGGAACTAGCAAGCTTGGAAAATGTTTTCTTTAAAAGCGATGAGTATAAACATGACAGTAAAGATAATTACTTCACATAAAGATTGTTGTTACATTGAAACAGCATAGCAAATAAGTAAATGTAATGTTTTCGGTACTTTTCAGATGGTGACACTTTACACACAACTGGCATGGGTCGTTTATCAATACCATCATTAGCATCGACCAGAAATATTCTGTCCCACGCCAGAATGTATCTCCCTGAAACCGATGACTTCAGGTGTATTTTCCATTTGATGATGTATCCTTTGACTGCAGAGTGAACGCCGATCAGAGACGAATCGCCATGGGTCTGCATTGTGCTGAGGCCACTTCTGCAGCTTAAGCCACGAGTTTCGTCTGTAACAAAAACAGAAACCAAATAAGAGGTTGTAACAAATGTTCCACCAGAAAGCTCTTACTTGGTTTAGTGGACTGTTCCGCAGTTATTTATCAGATTTAAAAGAAAAATTGAGAGTCTCTTTGACAAAAATAAGCAGATAATACATTATATTAACGTACAGATGAGCATTATATCTTATTTTCCAGTGAAACAAGGCTGTAACCGTCGCCAACCGGTATGCTGAAGAGAAAATGCACACATTCTACATAAACCATGAGGCAACTCTGTGTGTTACGAAAGTATTTAACCCAGATGTTACACAGAATGTGCTTTTACAGATGCACGGTGCGCTCCATCCTATGGTGTTCTGTCGAGCGTACTTTATCTGCTACTGTCAGTTTCCTATCCAGTTGTGAGTGCTGCACGGGAACTGCTGTTCACAAGCCTCGTTGTGAACTCTCTCTTCTTTGTGTCTCCATAGTATTTTGCCGGATATTCATAGAAGGCATCTGTTCATTGGTTGCTCTTGTAACAGATACTACATTTCAGTAGTAAATCACTTTGTCATTTGAGAGTTTCTTCCGGTATATAAAATGTTCGAGCAACTTATGGGAACGCAACCGAGTAACGTCTTCGACAATCTCCAGTATTTAGACAGGTCCACACACTGCTATTTTCAGAGCACAAACGCGTTTCGGTAGTGTACATTAATTACGAACGAGGAGTCAGGTCGAGGTATCATTTAGGGACATGCCTTTACGCTGTTAAGTGACAGTTTAGTAACTAAACGGGAGAGTAAAATTTTCCTGTATCAAACAGCCGGCGTAAATCACGAAGTATCAACAACCACCACCACCCGGGAAGCATATGCAGTTGAACATCGTTGCTCGGTCAGAAAGACTGGAATCTCTTGACTCCTCTGAGCGACTGCGAGCAAGCTCAGCAGGAAAGGATTAGAAGAGCACAGACCGAAGTTCCTTCGTTATATTATTATGCAAGAGGAACGCACCGTCACCCAGCAGGAGTTTGACTAAGCACTCAAGACACGGTAACAAATTCGTTAAGGAAAAGTAGCTTAACTGAAGACCACTAGCAACTCAAAAGGAGCAGAATCGACTCTGTCACAACGAATGACGTCTTAGAACGGAACATGAACGACTTAAATACTCCGCCCCGAAGGAGTATGTATCTCACCGGTGGGTGGCAAACCGCCGCACCAGGGTGTCATACTTCCAGTCCGAGCTGTTGCAACCCGGCAGCCGTAAATTCACTGTTAGATTCAGCGGATTCCTCTCCAGATTACGTCGACAGCAGCTGACGCAAAAGACATGGCAAGAACTTTTATTGTAACAAAAACGGTATGAACGTGAGTACTGTTATTACGTCTAACGATGCCACACAGGTCCTCTGTGTGCTCCCTGACGGAGCAGTACGGGTTTCTAAGCCCGGCATGGATGACTCCTACAACGCTTACTGAATAAACCTGTGATGAAACTTGCGGTACTCTTAATTGGATGTACGAGGGTACTTTGTTACCAGCAGCAGAACGATAGTTAAGGGTATCGTACCAGGGTGAGCAGCGGTACTCAAGTATTGGTCGAACGAGCGTTTTGTAAGAGACTCCATAAGCTAACTACACTTCTTCAGGATACTTCCAATCGATCTCAGTGTGCTGTCTGCCTTTCTTACAGGTAATTCTACGTAATCTTAACATTTGGCGGAAGTAGCAATTTAGGCTCCTAGATATTCAATGGTTGCGTCCGACTCCAGTGGTTGTTCCTAGGCTTTCAGGCCTCTTTATGAGCAGTTCTATTTGTGCATGATTAGAGGCAAGTGCCTCTGCCTCCACCAATCGTGGATGTTCTGCATGTCTTCCTGCAATTTTCTCGTGTCCCGACTTCATTTCGTGTGAAAGCACTATCTGCAACTTTTTGATCAGGTATGTGTTATCCACCAAGCTGTGCATATATGTATATTTTGTGGGAAGTAATGGTCTTTCCTTTGGAGACACACTCGATGTTAATTTCAGGTCTAAGGAATTGAGAGTTCTCCTTGCTACAAAGTCTTCAATCGAATTATGAAGTTGGTCTGACATTTGTAGACTTTTTTTGCTCATTAAGTGAAACAGAACGATGTTTTCAGCGTCGTTAACACTGTTAAATGAACTAGGACTTAACAGCACCTTTACATTTAACTTTCACTTTAAAGAATGTGGTCACAGATACTCCACGCTCAGCTGCAGTTTCTAACAGCGTACGTGCCGGACTTCGGAACAACGGCGACGTAAGTATTTGCGAGTTCTGCGGGCACGCCACGGTTATTAAGTGATATGAAGTGCATCAAATGTCTGAGGAGGACAATGCGCGGCAGTGTACTGGAGCAACTGTGGGCAGAACTGGGAATGTCCAGCAATCTATTCTTGCAAAGTCCAAGGAATCTGGGAACAAAAAATTTTTACGAGCATGGCCGCCTGTGCTGCTGTGACGTACCGTGCATTTTGCAACCCTTTATACAATCTGTCAGTGGGTGGTCACCTAATCCGTAAGCATTTTGTAAGTCTCCTGGCCTATACGGACTGAGGAACTTAATCCTGTTAGAGGTGACGCGATGTAACTGTCGAATCTGCATTAAAATTTATTTTGAATTTTATGACCAGTTCTGGTAAGAGACCACTTCCCAGTACCTTTCACTGCGTTGTGAAGGGTGGACGATTTTCGTGCATAAAACTTATTTCGAAATTTAGGCACAATTTACTAGCCTAAAAGTTCTCTCTAAAACTCCAGTTGTAATCGCACTCTTTCTGTCCAAAATATTACTCTTGGGAAGATCCACTCAGATTTTAACAGCTTTGTCTTTTTCGCAAAATGCTTCAAGCTTCTAACAGCATGTAGGCCGAAGTGTTTGGCCTTAAATTCAAGGGGACAACGTGTATAAATTAAGCCTTGTGCATCTTTAAATAAATATTATGAAATAAAAGTATAGATAATCTGTTCGAAGTGAATTTTTCAGTATCTATGCAATTTATTTCCACACCTCGGTAACATTTATTTTCTGCCTGTTGGAGAAAAGTTATCGCTTGTGTTGGCGCAGTATACTACCGCATTTTGATCCTAAGGATGAATCTTTTGCCGTTACGTTGACTACAGAGCTGAACAACCGTTTACATTTTGTCTCGATACTGCATTGTAACAGCGACAGCGAGAGTGCAACATGCATGTCATATCAGCCCAGAACATGACTAGCCACTTCCCGTGTTTATCAGCGGGATTACACGCCAGGTCGTACACTGTTACGTGGAGGCAAGACGGAGGCCAAAGAAAAATATTGCACACCTCGGTGACGTGTACCCGATGCCAAACTATAACATTCTTTTCAGGGTACTCATGAGCTACAATTTCATTTGTAGCTAGTGGTCATATGATGGTTGTGGCTCTTTCAAGTCAGCAGTACGATGCAAATTAGGAGCACTTCCTTCACATTGCTGTAATGGATCGCTCACCAATGTTTAAAATTTACTCAAGTGACGATATAATATTTATCAAGGCATTTTTTTAATACTGATTGAATCGACTACGGCAAAAGCGTGTCAAGTAAATATTTTAGAAACAGGGGACCTGCCGTGATTCTTTAAGTGCATTTCGTGAACTTGCTTGATTGCAGCCGGATGATATAAATATTTTATCACGCTCTTTCAGCTGACAACCGATCAGCCGTCTTCAGGTCAGGATTTTTAGCTGAATCACTCACCTGAAGATCGCAGAATGCTCGTCAGTGGCATGTCATGGCAAGATGACGCCATGCATCTACAATCCCGAAACTGTATAAAATGAAGGATCTATTGGTTTTAAGTGGGCATTACAAAATTTTTGGTCGTTATCGCAGAGACTAGCTGTTTCGTCACGGCAGTGGAAGGCTCCACGCGCATGCATGTCAATTGCAGCAGCGGAGTTGTTTATACTGGGTGATAGGATATTCCTGTTAAAAACTTCTAGAGGGGAGTGAATACGTAAGGTTGAGGTAGTCTTACACCCCCGGACGGTTTCATTGTTCACATTAGTCAGTGGTCTCCAGTCAACTTACGTCAGTACAGTGTCCATTTTCAATGTCTTATGATTTAGTGGCTGGATGATGGCATCAGTAAAATGCATGCTCCTTAGGAGGGAAACTTCCTTGCTACGAGGTGACGATGTGTACATTGTCTACTCTTCAAATGACACATACTGACGGACTGAACACTACTTTTATGTCAAATGAGAATATTAAGAAAGCAGTTCTGAACAAAAAGTACTTAAATTTCAGTGGAAAAGGTTTCTGCAGTATGACAGCTGGGTTGGGTTGTTTTGTGGGAGGAGACCAGACAGCGAGGTCATCGGTCTCATGGGATTAGCGAACGATGGGGAAGGAAGTCGGCCGTGCCCTTTGAAAGGAACCATCTTGGTATTTACCTGGAGCGATTAAGGGAAATCACGGAAAACCTAAATCAGGACGGCCGGACGCAAGATTGAACCATCGTCCTCCCGAATGCGAGTCCAGTGGGTTGACAGTGCTGTAGATATGATAGGAAGGAAAGGGAAGGGAAGGAAGGGAAATTGTTACAATACTCTTCTGATGCTGCAGTAATTCCACTCCTATGATATATATGTTTAATTTTAAACCTTATACAAGCTTTTTTTTTTACTTAAAAGAAAATATCATTCCAACAGATAAATTGTGTGAATACATGTAGGCAATGGGATGGGTGTGACGTTACTGAATCTATTCGCTGAAGACCGCAACACATGCCCATCGCTTGTCCACGAGAGTGCTGCAACGCTCAATGTTTGACCGGTCACGGTTCGTCTGTTGACGGAGGGACCGAGCCGCTCGTGTCCGGCCACATACGACTCGGCTCGGTCACGTACTCGCCCCATGTCTCTTGTCCGGATGCCCGATAACCGAGCATGACCGGTCACCGCTGACGTCTCACCTCGCCACGCCCCGGCTCACACACACACCGTTTCGAAGAACGAGTACGCGACACAGCTAAATTCATAAAGCACTTGGAAAGTAAAATGCTATTTCAATATAATCGCGGATAGGAGACGTAGCAATTTTACGTCTGGAAGTGATTACAGTCTTCTCACAAACGAAAGTCAAGGCTCGATTTTTAATCATTTGTACCTCCGCTTAAAAAGTACATATCTGTTAGTACACATCAATTACGCTAGTTAATTATAAATCTATCGCGTATCATAATGAAACAGTGCTTTTAACTGCACTAATTACTCACCTGACACTGCAAATTTGTTGCAGTTTGTGAAACCAAAGAAGAACTAACTGGATTGTCGGTTCTTTTTCGCCTTCTAATTCATCTGTGGCCTCTTTAAATAGTCTCGGAAAATGTGCAATTTTTCCTGCAAGCTCATTATCATATCCTTGCAATCTGTAAGTGGAGTCCTTTTCCGTCAGCAAAGCAACAACTTTGTTATACTGAGTGTGTAAGGATTCCAGCATAGCGTACAAGCTGTTCCAGCGTTTGCAGACCTTTTGTTTCAACGATGATTTCAAGGACGAGGAGAAGCCACTTTTCTTAATATACCTTACAATGCATTTTGCAGTATTTATTGTTGATGTTATGTTCGGGGCATGATTTTACAAGAAGATATCTTCATCGAAAGGATGGCTAAGTGCTGTGTTTATACAATGAGCAGCACAAGGACTCATTTTGTGACTTTCCAAAGCCTTTACTACATTAGCAGCCTGGCCGCAGACAAAACAAAACTATGCAGCATGTGCGGCGAAATGTCCCAATCAGCCATCCTCTCTTCAATTTCTTTCATAATATTTACTCCCGTCTTCTGAACGTCAAGGTTCAAATGGTTCTGAGCACCAAATAGTTTCTTCCTAATGGGGCGGCCAGATCGAAACCCACGTATCCATAGACGAGCTGGCTGTCATGGGAAGCATCAGTTCTGGAGACTCATTTTCATAGTATTGAATTCAGTGTGGGGAGCTATAGGACATCGCAACGGACTGAATGCTTAATTGTTGAAGGGAGGCGAAATGTTTACATGCGGCACGAATGGCACACCTCGTCATACCATTCGTAATTAAGATATCAGATGTCTTATTCGAAGAAGGATGATGCCAGCTCTCGCAATGGAATTCATATCACAAAAGCATCGAGGAATGTACAGTTAGCAGAGTAGCTTGCTACGTCTTGTGATTAGTCACCTTTAGAGCATGCAAGGATGCGATGAGAAAGTATTTTCCTACAGGCACCAGTCTTCAAAAATTGACATGTTTCTGGTTGGTTCGGGTCAACGACTTAATGAGGTCATCAGTCCAGCAATCTGCCGCGCGGAGTGGCCGCGTGGTTTGAGGCGCCGTGTCACGGACTGCGCGGCTCCTCCCGCCGAGGGTTCGAGTCGTCCTCGGGCGTGTGCGTGTCTTAGGATAAGTTAGTTTAAGTAGTGTGTAAGCCTAGGGCCGATAACCTCAGCAGTTTGGTCTCATGAATTCACACACCCTCAGTCCAGGGGTTGTTCAACTGGAGCAGATAACGTCCAATATCAACGTTTCTGATGATGGAAGTAGGTAGGAGATTTTTGTTATGGTTTTAGGGCGCAAAACTGCTACGGTCATTAGCGCCCGGTCTGTGACTTAGGAAAAGGTAAAAAAACGAAACTGGAAACCAGCAGCAATGGGAACGAAACTCAAAAAATTGAAGAAACTAAAAACAGAAGGAAAGCTTAAAAAACCACTATAGAATGGTGTTGGTTGTCCCCAAAAAGAGCTTCAAATGACTGACGTCATTTCACTGGCACTAATGAACTCTAGAACGCGATCGGCCGAGCGCGTGTCATCTGCTAAAACTGACGATGTATCAGGCGACAGCTGTAGACGGGCGCGTAACGGATTAAAATAGGGGCACTCAATTAAAAGGTGTCTTACCGTCCACAGCTGAGAGCAGTGGGGACAGAGTGGGGGAGGATCGCCGCTTAAAAGATGTCGATGGCTAAAAAGACAGTGCCTATCCGGAGTCTAGTTAAAATTAGCTCCTCCCGACGACGCGTTCGGGAGGAAGAGGTCCAAGCACAAGGAAGAGTTTTCACGTCCCGCAATTTATTTTGGGGAAGTGTCGACCATTGCGCGTGCCATAAATGAACAACACGACGACATAAAACGCTCCGTAGATCGGCGAAGGGAATCGATTGAATAGCTGGCCGAAGAAGAGAGACTGCAGCCTTGGCTGCAATATCGGCCGCCTCATTTCCGCAGATACCAACGTGTCCCGGGAGCCAGAGGAACGCCACCGAGACGCCCCCCCCCCCCCAGGTGGAGCAAGCGCAGACAGTGCTGAATCCGGTGGACCAGAGGGTGCACAGGGTAAAGAGCTTTGAGACTGACGAGAGAGCTGAGAGAATCTGAGCAGATAACGTACTGTATCCGCCGATGGCGGCGGATGTTGTTGACAGCGTAAAGCTCCGCAGTATAAACCGAACACTGGTCGGGAAGCCGAAAGTGATTTGGGATGTCGCCAACAATATAGGCACTCCCTACACCTAACGATGTTTTCGAGCCGTCTGTGTAAATAAATGTGGCGTCCGTCATTTGTGCACATAGAGCAGCAAATGCCCGACGATAAACAAGTGAAGAGGTACCACCCTTGGGAAACTGACAAAGGTCACCGAGCAGGCAGGTCCGGGGACGGAGCCAAGGCGGTGCTGTACCCAAAGTTGTCAAGAAAGTTTTAGGAAAGCAGAAGGAAAGAGAATGGAGCAGTTGACGGAAGCGGACTCCCGGTGGTAGTAGGGAGGAAGGGCGGTCTGCGTACCCTAAATCCAAGGAGGCGTCGAAAAATATATCATGGGCTGGATTAGCAGGCATGGAAGACAGATGGCTAGCGTAACGACTCAGAAGGACTGCTCGCCGATTGGACAGCGGAGGTTCAGCAGTCTCAGCATAAAGGCTTTCCACAGAGCTGGTGTAAAAAACTCCAATTCACGGTGGTGGATAGAGTCGAGACGCCGAAGAATAGACTGCCGAGCGGACGAGTAAACTATGCTTCCATAGTCCAATTGCGAGCCCACTAAGGCGCGATAGAGGCGGAGAAGGACCACTGTTTCGATGCTCCAAGAGTGGAAGCGATCGAGACATACATGAAGACGTCGTACAAGAAGGCTGGTCCGTTGAGTGCTGTAGTAGATCGCAAAATCGTCCACAAAGAGGGAGCCCGAGACATCAGGAAGGAGAAAATACATAATTGGATTTATGGCAATGGCAAACAGTGCAACACTCAGCACGGAGCCCTGGGGTACCTCGTTTTCTTGGAAGAAAGTACGGGAGAGAGTAGTGTTCACCCGCACCCTAAATGTGCGTTCTGCCATAAATTCGCGAAGAAAAAGGGGCAGCCGACCTCGAAAGTCCCAACAGAACAGTGTGCGGAGGATGCCTGTCCTCCAACAGGTATCCTATGCTCTCTCCAGATCAAAAAATATTGCTACTGTTTGGCGTTTCCGGAGAAAATTGTTCATGATATAAGTGGAGAGAGCAACAAGTTTGTCAACTGCAGAACGATGCTTTCGGAAACCGCATTGGGCAGGTGTTGAAAGACTGCGGGACTACAGCCACCAGGCTAAACGGCAATTCACCATACGCTCCAAAACCTAACATACACTACTCGTGAGAGAAATGGGGCAATAGCTAGAGGGGAGATATTTGTCCTGTTCAGGTTTCGGAACAGGAACGACGATAGCTTCCCGCCATCGTCTGGGAAAGGTACTGTCGGTCCAAATTCGATTATAAAGGCGAAGGAGGTAACGCAGACTATGGTATGATAAATGCAGCAACATTTGAATGTGGATACCATCCGGTCCTGGGGCGGAGGAGCGAGAACAAGAGTGTGCATGTTGGAGTTCCCGCATTGAGAAAACAGTATTATAGCTTTCGCGACTTTGAGAGGAGAAAGCAAGAGGTTGAACTTCCGCTGCACGTTTCTTCGGGAGAAACGCTGGCGGGTAATTTGAAGAGCTCGAAATCTCAGCAAGGTGTCGACTCAATGAGTTAGAAATTGCGACGGGGTCCACTAACGTATCATGCGTGACAGTGAGCCCAGAGACCGGGGAGAAACTAGGCGCGCCAGATAACCGTCGAATCCGCCTCCGAACTTCCGAGGAGGGAGTGAAGGCGTTAAATGAGCTAGTAGAAGTGTCCGAGCTTGCCTTCTTGCTATCGAGGATGACGCGACGGCATCGATCGCGCACGGAACTGCTTATATCGGAAACAGTTGGCCAAAGTAGGTTGGTGTCTGAAAACGCGAAGAGCACGTCGCCGCTCACGTACTGCGTCACGGCATGTCTCGTTCCACCAAGGAACTGGGGGGCGCCGGGCCAATTCGAAGGTGCGAGGTATTGAACGTTCCGCAGCTGTAAGAATAACGTCTGTAATATGAGTGACCTCATCGTCGACGCTAGGAAAGTGACGGTCATCGAATGTCGCTAGAGACGAAAAAAGTGTCCAATCGGCTTGGGCAAACTTCCAGTGTCGCGGGCGCATATATGGCAGTTGTGGCTGCAATCGAAGGGCACATGAAAAGTGGTCACTCGATTGTCTATCAGCAAGGACGAACCATTCGAAGCGCCGAGCTAGCGGAACAGTACCGACCGAAAGGTCCAAATGAGAGTCGTGGAGGCAGACAAAAATGTAGGGTCCCCAGTGTTGAGGCAAACAATATCCGCTTGGTGGAAGATGTCTATCAATAGTGAGCCACGCGGACAAGGATGTGGAGATTCCCGAAGCGAGTGGTGGGCATTGAAGTCCCCAACCAGCAAGTAGGGGGGTGGAAGCTGACCAAGAAGATGAAGGGGATCAGCTCGTGCCATTGGTGTGAACGATGGAATGTATACAGTACAAAGAGAGAAGGTGTATCCAGAAAGGGAAAGGCGGACAGCGACAGCTTGGAAGGAAGTGTTTAAGGGGACTGGGTGATAATCTCCATTATCATGGAGAAGAATCATGAGTTCTCTATGTGCTGGAGTGCCTTCAACAGAGGAGAGATCAAATCTTTGCTTAGTTTCCTGAAGAGAGAAGATGACCAGCGAGTAGGATCGTAAGAGGATCGACAATTCATCCCGATTGGCTCGAATGCTGCGGATATTCCAATGGATAATGGACACAGGGTGGACAGAAAATGGAAGTATGTGACCAAGGTTGCCCTCAACGACTGCTCAGAACTTGTGACCGACAGCGTGGAACGGCATTCAGCCTAAGGCAGAAGATCCTGATCCATAGGTTGTTCAGGAGTAGCTCCTGCCACCAGCGATCGGCCGGTTGATCGGCCGCCAGCAGTGCGTCTCAGCGACACAGAAGACGGCCAAGGGCGGCTACCGCCAGGTGGTACTGTAGATGAGACACGCCGTGGCGGGGAAGGAGAGGAACTGGGTTTCTTATTAGCCTTCTTGGAAACAGGATGTTGAGATGAAGGAGGAACCAATGGTTGTGAAGTTGGGGTACGTAAAAAATCTTCACGAGTAGGCTCTTTTTTGGACGACCTTGTGTCTGACTTTTCGGCTCGAGATTTAGCAGAACCCGATGAAGGGTAAGCCATAGAGTGAGCAGGCGAAAGTGTGGAGGTTGAACGGGCGATCCTTGCGCTGGCCGATCTGACGACCGTGGCACTAAAGGTGAGATCACAAGTCTGCGTGGCCGCCTCCTTTGTTGGCCGAGGAGAGACAGTGCTGTATTTACCTTTCTGAGGCACAGTGGTCTTTCGACTGGCGGATAATTTTCGAGCAACAAAGATCGACACCTTTTCCTTCACTCTGATTTCCTGAATGAGCTTTCCATCTTTAAAAATGGAGCAATCTCTAGAGGAAGCAGCGTGGTCACCCATACAGTTGATGCAACGAGGGGATGGAGGTGGACAAGCACCTTCATGAGCATCCTTGTCACATGTAACACACTTGGCCGGATTGGAACAGGACTGGCTGGTATGATTGAACCGTTAACACAGATAGCAACACGTAGGGTTTGGGATGTAAGGGCGAACGGAAATTATCTCATAGCCTGCTTTTATGTTCGATGGGAGTTGAAATTTGTCAAATGTCAAGAAGACAGTGCGGGTTGGAATGATGTTCGTGTCAACCCTTTTCATGACTCGAACAGCCGTTACGCCCTGGTCAGACACATAGTGTTGAATTTCCTCATCAGACGATCCGTCGAGGGAGCTTGTATAAACGACCCCACGTGAGGAATTTAACGTGCGGTGCACTTCCATCCAGACAGGAAGGTGTGTAGCAGTGAAGTACGCAGCAATTTTTTTGCCTGGAGGGCACTGACTGTTTCTAACAACAAGGTGCCATTTCGTGATCTGGAACCAGACTTTACAGGACCTGCAACTGCGTCGACACCTTTCTGAATAATAAAAGGGTTGTCTGTGGAGAAGTTTTGACCTTCGTCAGACCGAGAAACAACAAGGAACTGTGGCAACGATGGAAGAACTGTCTGGCTGAGACTCATTGAACTTACGCTTGTGAGCAGACATAGTAGAAGACGAGGAAACCATTGCGGAAGTATCCCCCATGATTACCAGCGTCTCCGATGGCGCGCTCCTCCCTTGTGGGGGCCCTCTCTGAGGGCACTGCCGCCTTAGGTGATTGTTCACACCTCAGGTCACACCTCCCGAGAAACGGACGGAGGGACCAATTGGCATTTTTGGAAGATATCAGCTCAGGTAATCACCCCTGCCTGGGCCTGGCCGTTACCAGGGGGTACGTACATGTCCTACCTGTCTACCGGGGGCGGGGAATTACGCGTTACCCCATCACCGGCTACGCATGGAAATGTGTGGGTCGGACTTCAGACATGCACAGGGAGGAAAAAACAAAGAAAGGGAAAAACAAGGAGAGGGGAAGGAAAGGTCTCAAACGCCGCAGCGGAGAAAAGAGTAAAGAGAAGAGGTAAGGAAAAGAGAAGGACAAAGGAGGGACAAAGGAGGGATGAAGACTTGCAAGGAGAGAAAGCGAAGAATGTGTTACATTTTCGAGTGTGTCTCCAGATGTAGGCACAAAACATACTCCCACAGGAGGAAAAAGGGAAGGAAAGAGGCGGAGGTGCTTGGCGGGGGAGGGGGGGGGGGCAAAATGGGGGATGGGGAAGGTTGCGGAAAAGAAAGGTATACAGCCCGGAAAGGAAGGAGGGCCACATTAGCTCGGGGTCCCGTGCTTGCTACGCACGTATCCACAAAAGAGTTGTGGACCCCCTGGGGGGAAGGTAGGAGATGCTTTATTCAATACTGATGCGAGAGCTGAGAAGTAATTTATGGAGAAGCATATGGACTGGGTCGGTATGCGGGTCAGAGCACAGGCGAGGGGTCTCCCAGGGCTCATCCATTTTGAAAGCAACCCCACCCGCATCCGATCTCCGCCAAAAATCCGAGGTCAGAGACTATCAAATAGCAAAGAATGTCCTCTAACGAAGCGATTTGGAACGGCAGAAATGAGAAGGCTGAAAATGGAATGGACATCAATTGGACAGCCAATAACAAAAACAAGTTGAGACAAATAGGTAAGGCAAGAGGTGGGCTTCCCTCGAGCTCTGCATATGATGGGAGCCATCCCACCTCTGATCGATTACAATCAAGGCGTTACAGATCACACACTATTCGTTTGAGTGTTATCTGTAAAACGGAAAATAAGGTGCAGCAGAAGAAGGGTTGTAGAGCATTTAAAAGGTGTTAGAACAGAGTGAAAGAGGCAGCTGGCAAAGGAGGTAGGGTCCAGGGTACCATACACCCATTTGTTTGAGGTATGACAAGAATTTCCTCAAAATGACATTAGGAAGTCTGTTGCTTTCACGCCACAACGAATACGATAGTATTCGTGCCACTGTTTTACACATTCTGTTTGTAGACATCAGCTCCGAACAGAGTAGAAGTTTACTCATCTTATACCTGTTATGTGATTATCATGACGTAATTGTGTCGCGCTAGTGCTACATAGTCAAAAGCCTCGCACCTCCGTCACTGTACTACCAGTAATATGTCTGGAGCTTCCTATCAACGCCGCAACGTGCTCGACTAGAGGCGAGCTGTGTATGAGGTGGCGTTGCCAGGCGACAGACCTGTACGCCCGCGCAGGGCGGCGATGTCAGGCCGGCCCGTAACTCGTTACGCGAGAGGCCGCGCTAATCCCAGGCGCGGGGATGGGGCGCAGTCTGCGGCCGCGCCGGACTGCCCGGCTTATCTCTGAGAACACGGCGGCGCTCGCTGCCGTCGAGCCGACTAATTTACGCGTCGGGGTTAACGCGCACGTCGACGTCGCACAAATCAGCGCGCCGGCGTGACGCGGCCACACGGCGGGCGGCGGGCGGCGGGCGGCCTCGACAGGCTGGCCGGGAGCCGGGCCGCCGCTACTCATCGGCACAGCTCTATCGACAGCCCCAGCAGTTGCCGAGTGTCGTGCTGAGGGCGTTCTAATGTGTCAACTGCCGGCGTGCCGTCAGGACCGCCGTAAAACTTTATGCGGAAAGCTGTAACTCGCTAGAGGTGTGGAAAGCCGGTGATGACGCTGCCGTCGCCATACGACTTTGCGCTGAAACAAGAGTCACTTGGATGTTTTAGCTCTTCATTTTTGCTGCACTGGCAAAAAAGAGGGTCTTCCGCCTTAAACCATTAGCGTCATCACAAACGAGGATAAAATGTCTAAAAATCTGATCATAATGAGGATAAATCTACAACATGGTATTCACTTACTATCATTTTACTAATGCTGACCCAAACAGTCCTTGTACCTAACGCACCTTGAGATGAAGTAGAAATGGTGTAAGATGCTATACGTGGGATTAAAACGTAAGTAAAACGAGAAGCTAAAATAACGCCACAGAGGAATGTGGCTGACCTCTTACCGAACATGGGAGAGCCAATCACCCTTTTGAAACATTAAGAACAGCTCCTTACAATTTCACGAAAAGTAAGTTGCACATAACACGCAACCGTAATATCTCACATCATGCGTCTGAACGTAGCTTGAAATGGAGGACAGATTTGATGGTATATCTGCCACTGCCCTGAAAGTAAAAAAAACAATGTAATACAATTTGTTGCAGTGTAGTGATGGGAACAACAGAATGAAAACAATTGATTCATTCGGTTGTTGCGAAACAATCTACTCTTTCAGTAGGTATACTTACCGATTTTATTATTCCTTCACTCTTTTGAGTGAAACCAGTCTGTGGGAGCAACCGAAGGAAAACAGTCGTGTCAGTCGGTCGTTTTACCTGTTGCTTGGGTTATTATTTACTTTTCTCGAGTCGAAGCAGTCAGTGGGATCAACTGAATGAAAAAGTTCGACACCGTTCTAGCTTTGCGTATCGACTCCGTCTCACGAATAGCTAGGGTAATGAAAGTCCACCTAGACAGAGTCCCACAGGCTTAAGTAAGCTTTATGTAACTGAGGTAAGGCAGTTTCCCCAGAGGTAGCTCGCTAATGAGCGTTTCACCTCAACAGCCGTGCATCGCATGGGCGCGCAGCACACCTTGAGGTAGTGGAATATATGGAAGTTTTTACCTCCCTCGTGATCCGGGCGTTCAGGCCAATGTTCCTCGCCCTTCGGCACACAACGTTCGACGTCATTGCGTGGTTGGTGGAGCCTACCCAGAACTTACGGTGGCACGACTGGCGGCGCTGATCAGTCTCCAGGTCCGGAACCCGGGGGCGCCAAGCCTGCACCCAAAAAACGAATGCTTGGCCCTTGAGGGAAAATTTTGTCGAAATCTTGCTGCTTTCGACTAAGTAGTTTCTATATGCAAATCGGAGGGGAGAAAGATTGACTTTTGCAATAAATTTCTTCTAGTAATAGCGATTACTGTATTCCAGAATCACGACAAGAGGAGATAAACGTGGGAAAGGGCGAGGAGATACGGTAAGATTCATGATCAGGCAGACATTCCAAAATCAGATATAGATCGTACGGCGCACCCAGGAGCAGATAAGAACTCAGATCACAATTTAGTAGTCATGAGGCGCGGGCTGAAGTTTGAGAAACTAGTCAGGATGTATCAAGGGGCAACGAAGTGGCATACGTAAGTACCAGGAAATGAAGACAGATGCTTTAAATTATCTGCGGCTGTAGATACTGCATTAAATAGCTCAGTAGGCAGTCAAATTGAAGAATTTACGTCTGTAAAAAGGGCACTAACGAGTTGGGAAGCAAACATAGGTACGAAGTAGGTAACCGCGAAGAAATCATGGATAAAAGAACTACTTTACTTGATCGATAAAAGAAGCAAGTACAAAAATGTTCAGGGAAATTCAGGAATACAGAAATACAAGCCACTGAGAAATGAAATAAGTTGGAAGTGCAGGGACGCTAGGACGGAAAGGCTGCATGAAAAATGTGAAGAAATTGAGAAAGAAATGATTGTCGAAAGAACTGACTCACCAAATAAGGTCAAAATAACCTTCGGGGAAATTAAAATCAAGGGTGGCAACATTAAGAGCTCAAAGGGAATTCCACTGTTAAATGATGAGCAGAGAGCGGATATGCAGGGACAGTACATTGAAGGCCTCTGTGAAGGGTATGAGGGGGAAGATTTATCTGATGTGAAAGAAGAAGAAACAGAAGTCCATTTAGAGAGAGAGAGAGAGAGAGAGAGAGAGAGAGAGAGAGAGAGAGAGAGAGAGAGAGAGAGAGAGAGGAATGATCCAGTATAAGAATCTGAATTTAAGTGAGCTTTGGAGGACCTAAGATCAAATAAGGCAGAAGGGATAGATAACATTCCACCAGAATTTCTAAAATCATTGGGGGAAATGGCAGCAGAACGACTGAATGTGAGAGTCTGGCGACACACCATATCACTTTCGGAAAAATGTCATCCACACACTTCCGAAAAGTGCAAGAGCTCACTAGTGCGGGAATTACCGCACAATAAGCTTAGCTCATGCATCGAATTTGCTGACAATAATAATACATAGAAGAATGGAAAAGGATACTGAGGAGCTACTAGATGACTGTTTGGCTTCAGAAACGGTAAAGGCGCACAGAGGCATTTCTGACGTGGCGGTTGATCATGGAAACAAGACTCCAGAAAAATCAAGATACTTTCATAGGATTTGTCGACCTCGAAAATGCGTTCGATAGTGTACAGTGGGGGCGAGATGTTCGAAAATAGGGATAAATTATAGGGATAGACGGGTAATATACAGTAGGTACAGAACAAAGAACAAGAAGATTGCAAGACCAAGTACGAAGTGCTCGGATTAAAAATGGTGTAACACAGGGACGTAGTCTTTCGCCGGCACTTCTCAATCGACAAATCGAAGAAGCAAATGACGGTAATAAAAGGAAGGTTCAAGAATGTAATTGGAACTGAAGGTCAAAAATATCAATAACAGGATTCTCAGATGACACGGCAATCCTCAGTGAAAGTAAAAAATTACACGATTTGCTAAATGGATTAAACATTCTGATGAGTACAGGATGGGTATTGAGGGTAAATCTAACAAGGACTAAAGTAATAAGAAGTAGCAGAAAAGAAGACAGCTAGAAACCTAACACCGAGTTTGCTGACAGCGAAGTAGATGAAGTTGAGGAATTGTATTACCTGGGCAGCAAAGTAACTAATGACGGACGGAGCAAGGAGGACATCGAAGGCAGACTAGTACTGGAAAGAAGAGCATTCCTGGCCAAGAGAAGTCTGCTAGTATCAAACAACGACCTTAATCTGAGGAAGAAATTTGTGAGAGTTTACGTTTCGAGCACAGTGAAATGTGGTGTTTCGGAAGGATGCTGAAAATTAGATGGATTGATAAGGTGGGGAATGAGGAGACTCTCTGGAGACACGAAGAGGAGGCGAATGTATGGAAGACACTGACATGAGGAAGCAAGAGACAGGCTAGTAGCGCATCTTAAGATCTCAAGGAGGCTGCGAGAACTCTGTCATAGATACAGGTGACTAATGTTATATACGACTGGAGTTTACCCCCACAGCGTCAGTTAATGCCTGAGGATGGTGTACAGGAGCACAGAAACTGATAATACCTTGGGGACGGCTGTAGGTGTTCGGTTTTGTTACACTAGGGAATAACTTCCATGGTACTAGAGTTAGATGTACTGTGTAGAAACTAGAGGAAAACAGAGACTGGAATAGATCCAGGAAGTAACTGAGGACATAGCTTGCAAGAATTACTCTCAGATGACGTGGTTAGCACAGGAGAGATCTTCGTTATGGGCCGCATCAAACCAGTCGAAAGACATGAAAACAATTACAAATGAACCGTTAAATTTTACGTCGAGAACTATAGGACTAGTATATTAATTCGGAGACCTCACACAAACCTGTCATTTTGTACTGATAGTCTTCCATATACTATAAACGTTGGTGTGCAGATCTTAAGGTGGAAAATAGGAGGGTATCTTGAAAAGTTCCTGGAGTGGAATAGAAATAAACGACTTACCTCAATGAAACATTTTTATTTTTAAACTTTATCTCGCTGTACACTAATACACTTGGTCCAGCGATGTTCCAATGACTATCCCGTCTCCAAAATTAGTTTCATCCAGGCCTTCAAAATACTCCAACTTCAGCTGCCACTTACTCATATGAAGATAATCTGCGTCCATCGAGAAAAGTTTTCAGCTTGGGGAAGAGATGGAAATCTGGTGGTGCTAAATCAGATGCGTAAGTTGGTTGTGACAATTTCGTATCTTACTTCATGTATTTTATTTTATTTTTTGCCGCGATGACGAAATTTATGTGGGCGTGAACTGTGTCTGAAATATCCTTTCTTCCTTTCCCAACTTAGCCGTTTTCACGTACCTTTCGCTGGAGTTCGTCCACAACTTTTGTTTAATACTGTCCCTTAATAACTGGACCAGTGGAAGAATAAAATACGAGCAGAATCCCTTTCGCATCCCGGAAATATTGACGCTATGACATTTCGAGTCGACCGCATTGGCTTATATTACTTTGGTTGTGGTGAATCAACATATTACCACTCCTTTGACTGCTTGGTCTCTGGGGCATAGTAGTAGACCGACGTATCATCTGTGGTCACAAACTGATGCAAAAGGTCTTGTTCAGGGCTCCGAAAACGGATCATACGTTGTGTCTGACGTTTCCTTTCAGATGTGCTTTTTTTCTGTATAGCGAGTCGCGGTATCAGTCTAAGCAGGTAATTATCTAATTCCCAATCCCACTGTGGTAAGCCCGTACAGGTGTCATCCCTATAGCATCAGCAATTTCTCGCACTCTGAGTCGGCTATACCTCATGATCATTTTATGTTTTGCAATAATTTTTTGGGTAGTGGCACGTCTGACCGACCACTATAGGGATAATGTAAGCTGTCCCGACCACACTTGAACTTATTTATCCACTTGGCAACAGTTTAATAAGAAAGGATCTGAACCCCCATTGCGTTCAGAAAATCTGCGGAAGTTTCCTTTGATTCGGATGATTGTGTAGATCTTAATCATGCTCGAATATCGATATTTTAGATCTTCACAAATCACAAGTAATGGCAAAAGACGTCCTCACCACGGACCTGTATCCAGTGCACTGACGCTTCACGTGTTTAGTCTTAAGGAATGACCTATTATTACGCCGACATTTCACTGCTCTAGCATTGACATCTGGTGGTGGTTCCGCAAACTGTTCCAGCTACGCTCTTAAATGCATAACGAATCACTTCGAAGTAACAGACACTACGTAACTGAAAGAAACACGCAAAGCGAAGAACAGAAAAGACTTATTGGAAGACAATATGAGGACGTGCTGAGAAATAATGCCCCAATTTTTCACTTAATCTCAATTTTTTTTTAGATGAAACACCTTATTAACATTCATCACTTTTGTTCTTCACGTGTACATATTTGCACTGCTCTAGCACTAGAGGACTCCTAACTGCAGCGTAAACCCGACGGTGTAGAACGTTAACCCGGATGAAACAGCCTGCTGTAATCGAGTTCGAAGCGTTAGTCCACGCGCGGAGCGACCTCTCCTCCAGCATGACCTTGGAAGTGCACATACGAGCGCTGCAACGTCTGCAACAGTCCGACGCCTTCAGTACACCGTCATCGATCATCCTCCATACAGTCCCGACTTGGCCACATCAGTTTTTCATCTGTTTCCAAACCTTAGCTATGAAGCGGTGCAGGCAGAGGTGAGGTTGTGACGCCAACAACACATTCAAACATTCTACGGTTTTTTTTGTTTTTTTGTTTTGGGTTTAAGGGTGCTCAACTACTGAGGTCATTAGCGTCCAGTCACAATTGTTAGAGCACATAGAATGTAGTAAAACTCAAGGGAGGGGGACACCAGAAAGTTCTTACAAAGAGGCAGATAAAATAAGTGAAAGAGTTAGATGTCTTTGGACAATCCAGTCAAAGTAATGAAACGAAGAACACGAGCAGCTGCTCGAGCGTCATCCGTTAAAATATCCTGTAAAGTAGATGGCAGAGACAGGACAACACGAGATTGACTAAAACGGGGACACGACAATAAAACATGGCGCACTGTTAATGCATGACCACAAGGGCACTGCGGGTTTTGGTCACCGGAGAGCAGGTAGTGGTGGCTAAACCGGCAATGCCCAATCCGCAACCTGGTCAGAAGGACCTATTCTCGCAGAGATGGTCGGGAGGAGGTTGTCCAAGCTGTTGGGAACGGTTTGACTGCCCGGAGCTTGTTTCCTTGATGTGAGGACCAAGTATCCCACCACAAGGACACAAGCCTCTTACAAACAACCCCACTAACGTCAGATGACGGGACACAATGGGAGGCCGGCCGAGGCAGGAGGACTGCAGCCTTGGCTGCAGAATCAGCAGCCTCATTCCCAGGCACTCCTACATGGCCGGGAACCCACAGAAAGCTGACAGGAGAGCTACCCTCAGCGAAAGAATGGTGGGACTGCTGGATCCGTTGCACCAAGGGGTGGACCGGATATGGAGCTCCAAGGCTCTGAAGAGCACTGAGTGAATCAGAGCAGAGTACATACGATGAATGGCGGTGGCAGCGGGCATACTGAACGGCCTGATGGAGAGCAAAAAGCTCGGCCGTAAAGCTGGAACATTGGTCGAGGAGCCGGTATTTAAAGGTGGCGGCCCCGACGACAAAGGCACAGCCGACACCATCGTCAGTTTTGGAGCCATCGGTGTAAATAAAGGTGTGACCGGCAAGTCGAGCACGAAGTTCGACAAACCGTGAGCAATACACTGCAGCCGGAGTACCCTCCTTCGGGAGCGAGCTGAGGTCGAGATAAACATGAACCGGAGCCTGGAGCCAAGGTGGTGTCGGGCTCTCACCCTCTCTGAAGGTGGTAGGGAGGGCAAAATCCAACTGTCGAAGCAGGCGACGAAAGCGGACTCCAGGGGCAGCAGGGCAGAGACATACAACCCATACTGACGGTCGAGAGAATCTGCGAAGAAGGACTGATAAGAGGGGTGATCGGGCATTGACAACAGCCGGCAGGCATACCGACAAAGCAGTATGTCGCGCCGGTAGGTCAATGGTAATTCGGCAGCTTCAGCATAAAGACTCTCGACGGGACCAGTGTAGAACGCTCCGGTCGCAAGACGTAACCCCCTATGGTGGATGGAGTTGAGACGGCGTAAGAGGGATGGCTGAGCAGACGAAGCTCCCATAATCCAGCTTTGATCGGACTATGGACCGATACAAGCGAAGCAGGACAGTGCGATTCGCTGCCCAAGATGAACCACTAAGAACTCTGAGGACATTAAGGGAACGTGTACAACGAGCAGCCAAATAAGAGACGTGCAGAGAACAACAAAGTTTCCTGTCCAGTGTGAGCCATAGAAACTTAGTTGTTTCCACGAATGGGAGAACAATGAGACCGAGATGTAAGGATAGCGCGAGGAACTTTTTATATCGCCAAAAGTTGATGCAAACCGTCTTCTCTTCAGATAACCGGAAGCCATTTGCCACACTCCATGAGTACAGGCTGTCGAGACAACTCTGAAGGCAGCGCTCCAGGAGGCATGTTCGCTGGGCACTGCAGTAGATCGAGAAGTCATCGACAAAAAGAGAGCCTGAGACATTAGGTGGAATGCAATCCATAATTGGATTGATCGCTATGGCAAAAAGGTCTACGCTCAAGACGGAGCCCTGAGGCACTCAGTTCTCCAAGAGGAAAACGTCGGACAATACAGAACCCACACGTATCCTAAACTTTCGATCTGTTAAAAAGGAATCAATAAAAAGGGGCAGGCGACCGCGCAGACCCCACCTGTGCATAGTGCGGAGGATACCTCCTTTCCAACAGGTATCATAAGCCTTCTCCAAATCGAAGAACACGGCGACCGTTTGGCTCATTCGCAAAAAGTTGTTCATGATGAACGTCGACAAGGTCACAAGGTGGTCAACAGCGGAGCGGCGGCGACGAAAGCCGCATTGAACATTGGTAAGTAGCTGTCGAGATTCAAGAATCCAAACTAACTGAGCGTTAACCGTGCTCTCCATCACCTTACAGACACAGCTTGTAAGACAAATGGGGCGGTAACTAGAAGGAAGGTGTCTATCCTTCCCGGGTTTGGGTATAGGAACAACGACAGCGTCACGTCAACGCATGGGGACTTGACCTTCGGTCCAGACGCGATTGTAGGTACGAAGAAGGAAGCTTTTGCCTGCCGGAGAAATGTGTGCCAGCATCTGAACGTGAATAGCATCTGGCCCCAGAGCAGAGGACCGGGACAGTGCAAGTGCACGTTCGAGTTCCCGCATAGTAATGGGGGCATAATAATTTTCCAGATTCAGCGAGTGGAAGGAAGGTCGCCGAGCCTCTTCTGCCTCTTTCCTGGGAAGGAAGGCAGGGTGGTAATGGGCGGAGCTTGAAACCTCCTCGAAAAAGCGGCCGAAGGCGTTGGAGATATCCACAGGATCAACAAGGACCTCATCACCTGAAGTCAGGCCAGGTTCCGAGGAGTGGGCCTTAATGCCCGACAGCCGGCGCAGGCCACCCCAGACGACAGAAGAGGGAGTATAACGAGGGAGTATAACTGTTGAAGGAGCTGGTGAAAGAGGCCCAACAAGCTTTTTTGCTGTCTTTGATAACTCTACGGCATTACGCTCGGAGTCGTTTGTATCCAATACAATTCGCCAACGTAGGATGGCGGCGAAAGGTGCGTAAAGCACGTCGTCGAGCACGGATAGCGTCTCGACAAGCCTCATTCCAGCAGGGGACGAAAACGTGACGTGAAGAAGAGGCAGTACGAGGAATGGAACGTTCGGCAGCATTGATAACAGCCGTGAGGTATTCGACCTGACTGTCACAACTGAGAAAATCGTGGTCCGTAAAGGTCGCCAGGGAGGAGTAAAGTCCCCAGTCAGCTTTCGCTATGTTCCAGCTTGAAGGACGTGGGGATGGGTGTGGTGCAGGAGACGAATGACACAGGGGAAGTGGTCGCTCGAATAGGTGTCAGAAAGGACATACCACTCGAAACGATGGGCAACAGTGGTAGAACAGACCAAGAGGTCCAAGTGGGAGTAGGTATGAGTAGAGTCCGAGAGGAAAGTTGGGGCGCCAGTATTTAAGAAGACAAGATTGAGATGGTTGAAGACATCTGCCAAGAGGGAGCCTCTCTGACAGGATGCAGGAGAGCCCCAAAGGGGATTACGCGCATTGAAGTCTCCAAACAATAAAAAACGGCGGAGGAAGCTGAACAATCAGGTGCATCATGTCAGCCCGACTAACTGCGGATGACGATGGAGTGTAGACGGTACAAACAGAAAAAGTAAAGGCAGAAAGAGTAATACGGACAGCTATTGCTTGGAGTGGGGTGGTCAATGGGAGAGGATGGTAATAGACATCGACCCGAACGAGCAACATGACCCCACCATCAGCTGGAATACCGTCCACAGGGGGGAGGTCAGACTGCTCCGAGGTATAGTGGGGAAAAGCAATATGGTCAGTTGGGCGCAACTTGGTTTCCTGGAGACCAAGGACGAGCGGACAGTGCAGGCGGAGGAGCAGTTGTAATTCCTCCTGATTAGATCGAATACCTCTTATGTTCCAATGTAACAAAGCCATCGCTAGTCAGAAAAGAGGGGGAACGAAAGGGGTGAAGAGCTTGTCACCTCGACGGCCACGGAGGGCTAGGTGTCGAGGGAACAATGCTACAACCGGCAGGAGGCGGATCCTGTCCCATCGAGTCGTCGCCAGCGGCGGCCGCTTTCCCGGGTTGCGTCGGAGGGGCAGCATTATTCGCCGACGAGAGGCCAGCTGAGCGCCTGGCAGCAGAGTGTCCCGGTGAAACTGAGGACGGCTGGGAGCAGTGACTCATGGAGGGAGCGTCAGACGAAGCGCGCCGAGGTGGAGAGAGGGATAAAGATTTATTCTTGGAGGCCTTCTTGGAAGGCCGATGAGGCACGGGGATGGTGGGCTGGACCCGAAGAAGGTCCTCTCGCGCGGGGTAAATTTTGGAATGCCGGACCTCGGAAGCCGGGGTCCGGAACATTTCCTCGATGGATGCCCGAGAAGAGGATCGCTTCTCAGGCAGCAGAGGGGAGGAGGGGGGAGGAGGAGGGGGGAGGAGGAGGGGGGAGGAGGAGGGGGGAGGAGGAGGGGGGAGGAGGAGGAGGGGGGAGGAGGAGGAGGGGGGAGGAGGAGGGGGGAGGAGGAGGAGGGGGAGGAGGAGGAGGGGGGAGGATGAGGAGGGGGGAGGATGAGGAGGGGGGAGGAGGAGGAGGGGGGAGGATGAGGAGGGGGGAGGATGAGGAGGGGGGAGGAGGAGGGGGGAGGAGGAGGAGGGGGAGGAGGAGGAGGGGGGAGGATGAGGAGGGGGGAGGATGAGGAGGGGGGGAGGATGAGGAGGGGGGAGGATGAGGAGGGGGGAGGATGAGGAGGGGGGAGGATGAGGAGGGGGGGAGGATGAGGAGGGGGGGAGGATGAGGAGGGGGGGAGGATGAGGAGGGGGGGAGGATGAGGAGGGGGGGAGGATGAGGAGGGGGGAGGAGGAGGAGGGGGGAGGAGGAGGAGGGGGGAGGAGGAGGAGGGGGGAGGAGGAGGAGGGGGGAGGAGGAGGAGGGGGGAGGAGGAGGAGGGGGGAGGAGGAGGAGGGGGGAGGAGGAGGAGGGGGGAGGAGGAGGAGGGGGGAGGAGGAGGAGGGGGGAGGAGGAGGAGGGGGGAGGAGGAGGGGGGAGGAGGAGGAGGGGGGAGGAGGAGGAGGGGGAGGAGGAGGAGGGGGGAGGAGGAGGAGGGGGAGGAGGAGGAGGGGGGAGGAGGAGGAGGGGGGAGGAGGAGGAGGGGGGAGGAGGAGGAGGGGGAGGAGGAGGAGGGGGGAGGAGGAGGAGGGGGGAGGAGGAGGAGGGGGGAGGAGGAGGAGGGGGGAGGAGGAGGAGGGGGGAGGAGGAGGAGGGGGGAGGAGGAGGAGGGGGGAGGAGGAGGAGGGGGGAGGAGGAGGAGGGGGGAGGAGGAGGGGGGGGGAGGAGGGGGGGAGGAGGAGAGGGGGAGGAGGAGAGGGGGGAGGAGGAGGGGGGAGGAGGAGGGGGAGGAGGAGGGGGAGGAGGAGGGGGGGAGGAGGGGGGGAGGAGGAGGGGGGAGGAGGAGGGGGGAGGAGGAGGGGGGGAGGAGGAGGGGGGAGGAGGAGGGGGGAGGAGGAGGGGGGAGGAGGAGGGGGGAGGAGGAGGGGGAGGAGGGGGAGGAGGGGGGAGGAGGGGGGAGGAGGGGGGAGGAGGGGGGGAGGAGGAGGAGGGGGGGGAGGAGGAGGAGGGGGGAGGAGGTGGAGGGGGGAGGAGGAGGAGGAGGGGGGAGGAGGTGAGGAGGGGGGAGGAGGAGGAGGAGGAGGGGGGGGAGGAGGAGGGGGAGGAGGAGGAGGGGGGAGGAGGAGGGGGGAGGAGGAGGAGGGGGGAGGAGGAGGAGGGGGAGGAGGAGGAGGGGGGAGGAGGAGGAGGAGGAGGAGGGAGGAGGAGGAGGAGGGAGGAGGAGGAGGAGGGAGGAGGAGGAGGGGGGAGGAGGTGGAGGGGGGAGGAGGAGGAGGGGGGAGGGGGAGGAGGGGGAGGGGGAGGAGGGGGGTGGGGGAGGAGGGGGGAGGGGGAGGAGGGGGGGGAGGGGGAGGAGGGGGGAGGAGGAGGTGGGGGGAGGAGGAGGAGGGGGAGGAGGAGGAGGGGGGAGGGGAGGAGGGGGGAGGAGGAGGAGGGGGGGAGGAGGAGGAGGGGGGAGGAGGAGGAGGGGGGGGAGGAGGAGGAGGGGGAGGAGGAGGAGGAGGGGGGGAGGAGGTGGGGGGGAGGAGGTGGGGGGGAGGAGGTGGTGGGGGGAGGAGGTGGTGGGGGTGGTGGTGGGGGGGTGGTGGTGGTGGGGGGAGGTGGAGGGGGGAGGAGGAGGAGGGGAGGAGGAGGAGGAAGGGTGGCACCCGGGGCGGAGAGGGCAGGGGTGGAGAGGGCAGGGGCCGCGAGGGAGGAGGATTGGGAAGGGAGGGATTTGGGAGATGGAGGCATAGACCCCGGATGGGGTGAGGAGGTGGAGGGGGGACAGGATAGGGGTGAGGATACTGTGGAAGGAGTGGACACGACTGAGGCAAATGAAGTTGTCAACGTCAAGGGATGGAGGTGGTTATACTTCTTCCTAGCCTCAGAATAACAGACAATCCTAAGTTTTTAGTTCTTGAATCTTCTTCTCCTTCTGATACGTGGGGCAGTCTAAAGATCTAGGCGAGTGGATGCCAGGACAATTGACACACCGAGGTGGTGGGGTGCATGTATGTTCCTCACGAAGAGGACGTCCGCAATCGCCACAAAGGGGCTCAGCCTCCACACCGTGACGACATGTGCCCAAAGCGCAAACACCGAAAGCAGCGCATAGGAGGCGGGAATTAAGGTCGCACGTCGCACCGGTAACACACCACCTTTACTTCTCTGGAAGAACGTCCCCCTCGAAGACGAGGATAAAGCAGCAAGAGGTCCCGATGAAAAATAACCCCCTGCGTCCTTTTCAGAGCCAGATGCGGCACAATAGACACTGGGATGTCCCCTAGTCGGTCACACGCCTGGAGCGCCACCGACTGTGGTGGAGGTGGTTTTTATAAGAACGGACTACGAACGCATTTTACTGAGAGCCTCGATTTCCCCGAAGATGTCCTCGATGTGCTGGACAAAGAACATGGGCTTGGAGGTGGCAAATGTCCCCCCATCGGTCTGAGAACAGACTAAATAGCGGGGGAAGTAATTCGCCCCAAGCCGGCGGGCCTGTCCTTCCTCCCAGGGAGTGGCCAAGTGGGAAATGGCAGGAGAACCAGAACCAGAGACAGTACCTTTCTTTTTAAAAGACTCGGCTGCAGAGCGACCTGATACATGTTGACGTTTCATGTGCAAAACGTCCGCCCCGATACCACCCTCTCTGACCAGGGGCTCTCCCCACGGGCGCCACCCAGCCTCAGCAAGGGCCACCTGGCAGGATGACCATTGCCGGGAGCCCGATGCCCCAAGGAGACAGGCGCTGACGTGGGGTGGGTGCAGCTCAGGTATTGGCAGTACGATCCCTGTGTTGTCAGGGGGCTACAATCTAGAGGGTACATGACGACCCCACCACAACGGGCTGGCTACCGTGCTGGATTTCGGGTTCCATGGAAAGTCCATCATGATCGTAGGTGCAGATGGGAACGCACTATGTGCGTAACTTGTGCAACCCATCGGGCGTTTAGGCCCAATTTGAGGAATAATGGGAGTGGTTACAATGCCGTTACAATGCTGAGTGCCAAGGTCTTAGTGCACTGAGGACCAATGATACACCATGTAAGGCGTCCTTCCCCAAAAGGCTCGTACTTCTGTAGAATTTTGAAAAAAGGAGGTCAAGCCCCAAGGGGTACCATCACAATGAAGGCTGAAACAGTTTGAACTCCTTTTAGTCACCTCTTACGACAGGCAGGAATACCTCGGGCCTATTCTTACCCCCGAACCCGCAGGGGGGTGCCCCATAAAGGGTGGTGGGCATTAAAGTCCCCCGAAAGGAGGAATGGGGGGGGGGGGGGGAAGGAGCTGGGCAAACAAAGCAACAAGGCAGCTAGGTCGGCAAGAGGGACAACCTTATCTGGGGGATGGTAGAGGGCACATTCCTGCCCGGACTAACAGCCACAGCCTCGAGAGCCATATGAAGTGGCACTGGGGCACTAGGAACAGTGGCAGGAACATAAACACAGACACGCTGTCGTATTCTACGTGGTTCTTATAGTAACCCCGGTAGCCACAGAGAAGAGGGGTCTGCTGAACAGGAAACCACGTTTCCTGTAGGGCCAGACAAGTGGCAGGGAAGCGGCACAAAAGCTGTTTCAACTCAGCAAGGCGGTGGAAAAAACCACAGCAATTCCGTTGAAGGATAATGGTATCCGACTGTGATGACATGAAAGAACCTGGGGGGGGGGGGGCGGCGGCTTAGAAGCGCTCGCCGCCACCGATTGCGAAGTAGCCTGATCAACTTCCATAGCTCCTGATGGGACGCTAGATGCTCCACATCATTTTCTGGTGCAGTGGTGAACTGTTCTGTCTCTATGTCTTTCACCTTTTGCTTTTTCTGCTTTTTGGTAAGATCTCGTTTGTCCTTCGGTTTATCAGGCTGGATGGGCTTTTTGACCCAGTCTCTGAAGACCTGGAAGCCCTATGGCCCTCAGGTGGTGGCTTTTTCAGCAACTGACTGACATCTGGAGGGGCAGGAACTGTGGAAGGGAGGGCACCAAGCGATCCCTTCTGCGCGAGGGGAGCCAGAGGAGGCGGGCACTTCTCCAGCTCTGATGTGGGGACTGAAGTCCCCAAAGAAGAAAGGGTAGTTACTGCCGATGTTGGTAACAAGGGAGCAACGGAGGAGGGTGTTCCCCCAACTACCTGGGGGGCAGGAATAGATGGCTGGGCTGGAGGGCCCACAAAAAGCGGCTGAGCTTGGGGGCTTGCCGCCAGGGATGGCGACATCGAAGCTGCTGCAGCAAACGTCTATGACATGCGCACAGGGTGAAGTCTGTCATACTTGCGTTTAGCCTCTGTGTAAGTGAGCCAGTCCAAGGTCTTATACTCCATAATCTTCCGTTCTTTTTGATAAAACGCGTAGTCTGATGAGCAAGGTGAATATTTCTCTCCGCAGTTTACACAAGCAGGGGGCGGCGAACGTGGGATGTTGGGGTGGGAGGCACGTCCACAGTCCCAACTGGTAGGGATGGCATCACATCTCTATGACATATACCCAAACCTCCAGCACTTAAACAGCGCATGGGAGGAGGGACGTAAGGCTTATTAACATCACATCGATATATCATCACCTTGACCTTCTCGGGGAGGGTGCCTCCCTCGAAAGGCAAGATGAAGGCGCCGGTGGCGACCCTACTATCTTTAGATCTCCTGAAGACACGTCATACGAAGTGGACACCGTGGCGTTCCAGATTTGCTCGGAGCTCGTCGTCCAACTGCAACAACAGGTCACGATGAAAAATAAGTCCCTGGACCATATTGAGGTTCTTATGAGGCGTAATGTAGACTACGACATCACCAAGCTTGTCACAAGCAAGCAATGCCTGTGACTGTGCTGGGGATGCTGTCTGTATGAGGACTGCTCCAGACCTCATTTTAGACATGCCCTCAACTTCTCCAAACTTGTCCTCTAAATTGTCCACAAAAAACTGAGGCTTTGTGGTCAGAAATGAGTCCCCATCTGTTTGGCTGCAAACCAGAAATCTAGGAGAATACGTCTCACCACGTAACTTGCCATTCCTCCCCTGGTGCGGATAGGGAAGGGAACGATTTTAGGTCATGCTGTAAAGCATTGAACTTTCCCTTCTTAGAGACTTGTGCTTGCGCACTATTCGTATTTCGTTTCGTGGTGGTCCCACAAGCAGCTAGGGGAAGGAATGTTCACCCAGACAGAACCTCCCTTGCCTGGGTAAGCCTAATAAAACCAGGGGGCGGCAGGTTCCCCAGAGGTAGCCCGCTAGCAACTGTTCTACCTCAACAGCCATGCGTCTCCTCGGCGCGCAGCACACCTTGAGATTGAGTTTTTTTATAGAGGTTTATACCATCCTCGCGATTCAGGCAGTTAAGCCAAGATCCCCGGGCTCTGTACCATACAACGTTCCACCGTCACGCCTTACGGTGGTCGTTGAAGCACGCTCAGAACTTAAAGTGTTGAGGACTGGTAGCGCTTCCCAGTCCTCAGCTCAGGGACTCCAGGGTCGTCAAGCCCGTATCCAGCAACTAAATGCTGAGCCCCCTGAGGGGTTGGTGGTTGTCAGCTTGAAGATTTCGTGAAGGTTTGACATTATATGTGAAGGCTGTTTGAATTCTGTAAGTGCTTTCAAAGCCCTCAAACTGAAATACTGGATGAAAGATCCAAGGTATTCTCTCGTGGGCTACATTGCTTTTTCACCCCCACGCATACCCCTTTGATAGATTGGTGGTCCTTGCCCCTCCTGCTTCTGTCCAAACAGTAAATGGTATGTGTACGATGTTTCGTTGAAATTGGTCCACTGGTTCAGGAGATGGTGTGAAACATATACAAGTATGTACGTACATTCATTTTTATAAAATTTATGGATTCTATTGAAACAACCAAGCAATTCTATGAGGATCTCTGGAGTGTTGTCCTGAGAGGACTTCCCTATACTCCTGGGTCATTCTTGTCCTTAGCTTATCCCACTACCAAATTCTCTGCAGTCATTGCTCCAAAACCAACTGTCTAGGCAATGTGTTGGTGTGATGCTGAGACTAGACCCATTGCAAGGATTCGACATTTCCATACTTCAAAAGATGATGTAAGCTGCACTTTTACTTTCTCCTGGAAAGTTATGTTACTATCTCCTGTAGAAAAGTTCCAGTAACGTTGGACACGCCCAGGATACGACATCTGTCAGTTCTTTTCTGTGCTGATATGAAGTCCGTATTGAGGAAGGACGAGTCACTTTTCTCCATATTCAAGAGCATAATTTAATGTTGATTTTACACAATATACATCGTTATTGTGAGACGACAGGAAGTTATCAGCATGAGCAGGCACTGATGGGACCATGTATCTTATTAATGTATGCAATATCTTTATGGTGGCACTGTCTCATAGTATTTTCTGGAGTTTGGTCATTTAACAGTAAACTTTGTAGTGGACGTTTGGGGTTTGAACGTGATGTGCACCTATTAGGGAAAGGAATATCTGGAAGCACTTACTGGGGACAGAAGGCTGGGCGCAAGAATTTCTTGGACCAGTGAGCACCCAATGCGTTCAGTTGAAGAGGCGTAATAACGGCGTACCTGGACCTACCTGTTAGACACCTCTTGCCACAGCAGGGGCAGAGGGTGCGAGAGATATCTAGGTCACACAGCCAACACCTTGTGACTGCCGTAAAAAGCCTTTGTGAACAGTAATGACCACCATAAAAATTTGCTAGTTTCCATGTTCACTGTGAACTGGACGCTGTCGAGGAAGCCAACAAGTGTCCTCCCTCAGCCTGCAGAGTTTTTTTTTTTTTGTTTTTTTTTTGCAAATTCTCAAGTGGTCAAAATTTTCGAAGAAATACAACATTTACGACGGCTCTGAAATGATCTATGTTGGGACACAAGAGCATCTCTCTTAATTTAGCTGGGCCACTGGTCACACATGGCAACGGCCTTGCCGCAGTGGATACACCGGTTCCCGTGAGATCACCGAAGTTAAGCGCTGTAGGGCGTGGTCGGCACTTGGATGGGTGACCATCCAGGCTGCCATGCGCTGTTGCCATTTTTTCGGGGTGCACTCAGCCTCGTTATGCGAACTGAGGAGCTACTCGACCGAATAGTAGCGGCTTCGGTCAATAATACCATCGTAACGGCCGGGAGAGCGGTATGCTGACCCCACGCCCCTCCTATCCGCATCCTCCACCGAGGATGAGACGGCGGTCGGATGGTCCCGGTAGGCCACTCGTGGTCTGAAGACGGAATGCTGGTCACAAATGCGGTAAGAATTGGGGTGTCCAGATATTTATCTCTGTGATAAGTACACTGCCGTGTAAGTGAGTCAAATTGGTCCTCGGTGCGACCGGCGCCGTTAGAGTGTAAATGCAATGCGTCTAACAAATCACCAGCAGCGACCATGCGTATTTAGTGCCTGGGATAGAGAATTAGAAGCCGCGCATCGCTGCTCTGTAGACAGTGCCACACATCGAGAAAATGGGTATTTTTTCTTGCTCCAGCTTGTTAGAGCAAACAGGATTACAATTTTGCCGCTTATCCCAGCGCCACCGACGTAATATAATGCTGTGTGGAATAAACACATCAGAGTCTATTCATTGTTAGATAATTTCAGACTGCTTTATTCCTGTTCTGAGCTAGAGTAAATAGTTAAATCAGACAAACCAGTCTGCCAACCAACCGCTACCCATATTGCATATTTGTGCTGCCATCAGATCATTTTTTATTTTCTTACCTTGCTTAACAGGTACCTTTTTGTCACATTTTATGATAAATAAACTTGTGGCATAACGTTATAAAAGATGTTGAAATATTAACCACCCACCAACAATTCACTGACATTATTTCAGCTTTCAAGTTCATTTGGATATCGATAAATGTAAACCTCTCAGGCAGGCTATAAACGACAGTGCCAAACGGCAAATTCAGTTTAGCAGGCGCATGGGGCAGGTAGCCGAAAGTTTAACTAGTTAAAGTTATTGGTGTCAGGCCGGCAGGGTGGTGACTCAGTCGCCTGTCGCCTTCCAGAACATACCCGAAGTCCAGTATAGTCTTGCAATATAATGATGAAATATTAATCGAAGTATCGCACAGTAAGGAAATGTCGGACTATCAGTTTGGCAACGATAGGTCACAGCGTTCATACATTCGTACTTGAAATGTCGTATACTTCGTTAAAGGTGGCTTTTGGAACACGTCAAAGTAGTAACAGTGTTTCAAATCTTCTCGTTTCCCTTTGATAATAATTACGCTCCTCAAGGCAATTGATAACATACACTCCTGGAAATGGAAAAAAGAACACATTGACACCGGTGTGTCAGACCCACCATACTTGCTCCGGACACTGCGAGAGGGCTGTACAAGCAATGATCACACGCACGGCACAGCGGACACACCAGGAACCGCGCTGTTGGCCGTCGAATGGCGCTAGCTGCGCAGCATTTGTGCACCGCCGCCGTCAGTGTCAGCCAGTTTGCCGTGGCATACGGAGCTCCATCGCAGTCTTTAACACTGGTAACATGCCGCGACAGCGTGGACGTGAACCGTATGTGCAGTTGACGGACTTTGAGCGAGGGCGTATAGTGGGCATGCGGGAGGCCGGGTGGACGTACCGCCGAATTGCTCAACACGTGGGGCGTGAGGTCTCCACAGTACATCGATGTTGTCGCCAGTGGTCGGCGGAAGGTGCACGTGCCCGTCGACCTGGGACCGGACCACAGCGATGCACGGATGCACGCCAAGACCGTAGGATCCTACGCAGTGCCGTAGGGGACCGCACCGCCACTTCCCAGCAAATTAGGGACACTGTTGCTCCTGGGGTATCGGCGAGGACCATTCGCAACCGTCTCCATGAATCTGGGCTACGGTCCCGCACACCGTTAGGCCGTCTTCCGCTCACGCCCCAACATCGTGCAGCCCGCCTCCAGTGGTGTCGCGACAGGCGTGAATGGAGGGACGAATGGAGACGTGTCGTCTTCAGCGATGAGAGTCGCTTCTGCCTTGGTGCCAATGATGGTCGTATGCGTGTTTGGCGCCGTGCAGGTGAGCGCCACAATCAGGACTGCATACGACCGAGGCACACAGGGCCAACACCCGGCATCATGGTGTGGGGAGCGATCTCCTACACTGGCCGTACACCACTGGTGGTCGTCGAGGGGACACTGAGTAGTGCACGGTACATCCAAACCGTCATCGAACCCATCGTTCTACCCTTCCTAGACCGGCAAGGGAACTTGCTGTTCCAACAGGACAATGCACGTCCGTATGTATCCCGTGCCACCCAACGTGCTCTAGAAGGTGTAAGTCAACTACCCTGGCCAGCAAGATCTCCGGATCTGTCCCCCATTGAGCATGTTTGGGACTGGATGAAGCGTCGTCTCACGCGGTCTGCACGTCCAGCACGAACGCTGGTCCAACTGAGGCGCCAGGTGGAAATGGCATGGGAAGCCGTTCCACAGGACTACATCCAGCATCTCTACGATCGTCTCCATGGGAGAATAGCAGCCTGCATTGCTGCGAAAGGTGGATATACACTGTACTAGTGCCGACATTGTGCATGCCCTGTTGCCTGTGTCTATGTGCCTGTGGTTCTGTCAGTGTGATCATGTGATGTATCTGACCCCAGGAATGTGTCAATAAAGTTTCCCCTTCCTGGGACAATGAATTCACGGTGTTCTTATTTCAATTTCCAGGAGTGTAGATTTAGCAGATTATCTAATACGATATAAATGGAATCACGCCAAATTATGCAAATTAAGATATGCTGTTCTTTTCGGAATAGGTTTACCGTATAGATGATGTAATACCGTTTCATTGCGGATATTATGTGATGCAGCTGAAGCGGGAGCTCAGGACTGCGACAGACTGAAATTACTTGAACTGCGGTAGTTTTCACACCATTGGCTTGTGATAGTGAACACTGTATGTGCACGTAATCTGTTCCTTCCGGTGGATACCTTGAATTCTTTGGTTTACACTTTCTCTGATTCAAGATCAACTCACTGTAGATAGTTCAGTTAAAGGCTCCGGGCTAATAGGTCGTGGTCGACGCATAGAACATTCCCCAAACGTTTCATCTCCGCCTGTAGGAGACATCCACAGAGATAAGTCAGCCAAGTGTAACCAGAAGCCGGCCGAGGTTGCAGGCGCTACACCCTGCAACCGCGCGACCGCTACGGTCGCAGGTTCGAATCCTGCCTCGGGCATGGATGTGGGTAATGTCCTTAGGTTGGTTAGTCTTAAGTAGTTCTAAGTTCTAGGGGACTAATGACCTCAGATGTGAAGTCGCCTAGTGCTCAGAGCCATTTGAACCATTTTACAACCAGAACTTTAGGGAGCGGCGGATATACAGGCTCCATCCAGTTCCAGTTTCAGTACGCCGCTTTACCTGTTAAGATTAAATATTAGGGGAAAGTCTCATGCATCGACCAGGGCCTATTACTTCGAAAGTTTTAGATTAACACTAGCTGTGACAGCCCACGTAGTATCATATTCGTAAAAAATCGGTACCCTGGATACTAGAAGCTTAATTTTTCCAGTAGCTATTTTAACAACAGCAAGACGTAGGAAGCAGGAGCCGAATACTTTACCGTCAACATAAAGCTAAGATAATTTAAAGCTTCGACATTTTCTCAGAAGTAGCCAAGCAAATCATCTAGAGTATCATCTCTAACAAGAGAGCGCACTGGAAAATACAATGTGTGATGAATAAGGGAAAAAGCCATATTTTGGTTTCAATAACATAAACACGAAATTCAATAATGAAGGTATAAAGGTGCTGCAATGTGCTAATATAGTCACCGTGGTTTACTTTAGATTGCTTAAGACCTACATTTTTCGCTCCTACAACGCGGTGGAAGCTAATACACGACTAGAGAAATCTTTATAGGAAAGTTTCTATGACCACAGAATATCTTAATGGCAGTATGAATTGGCTTCCAATAATACTGCGAAAAAATTTGATTTTGTTTCGAAAACCCATAATTGTCTCTCATAGCAATGCTTAAGTTTGAAATTTGGCTCTATGGTGCCTACAACCTTCTCCTGTGATGGCGTAAAAGCGCAGTACCCAGTAACGTCGTTCTCGGCAACTACTACGCTTCAAACAGCGGTGTGTCAACGCACGCGAGAATGTCGCTGCATCTTAGAATTGCATGTGAAATAATGTTATGTCGGCAAGAAATTTCACCACGTTTCCGGCCAGCACTATCTCGGACGTGTCGCTTGACTGGAAGGTCAACACACTCCGTATTACAATGAACAGCTTCATCTGACGCCTCTGCAATGGATGTCAGACCTGCGACGCAAAGATTCGAAACCACGCTTTTTCGTTTGGGTGGCCGAGGAAAACTTACCAGACACAATGCTGTTCTGGGTCTACACAAGAAGCTCCCAGTGGATGGCATGAAGTGCGTCAGTGACATTAACCCTTTGCTTGAGGTGTATTCCTCACTCCTCCCCCCCCCCCCCCCCCACACAACTTTTCACAGGGCGAAGAATTACATGACCTCTTTCATCACGTTCAAACGGCTGGCATCCTGAGACGATTCAACCCTTTCCGAAGTGTATCGTGAGGCTGCAGTGCCATTGAACGTGATCTCACCATTTTGGAGTGTAGTGCAATTTCAGATTTTCCTTTAGTGTACAGTGTGCGACACTGCGGACCGTTCAAATCCATTCAACGAAATCAGAACGTGATCCGAAGCCACAAAGTGTGTTTAAGGGGAGCCGGAACGATGAAAATAACAAAAATAACGTTTTTTGGTTTTTTCATTATAAAATTATTTGGAGTTTTCATAATAAAAGAAATCAAGTTTCACCCTTCTAAGTGAATTCTAAGTGTGTCTTTTATCGCTGCAAAGTTGAGTTGCGGCTTAAACGGTTGTAGTGATTTGGTGTGTCACCTCTGATGGCGCAGCTCGCTGGCTGTAAGCAGGGTATCTTTGCGGAATTAGTGTTTTGTTTTCCACCGTTGTATGTCTATCTCTGTGACAAGCAACTGTTCATATCGGTAAACATAAACACTACACCGTGTGAGTTGACTTGTGGAGTTTGTGTTGTTTAGCTGTTTAATTTTGCGTATTTAACGAATTTTGCTCGTACCTGTTTTACGTATTTGGTTTGTGGAAGTCAATATGCCCCGTTTGAGCAATCGAGTGTTTAAGAAAAGGCACAATGAGTGTCGTTTCGAAGGGAGATGCTGCTCAGACTGGTTCACAGCCTACTCCAAATGAATGCGATAGAACTACTTCCAGCAACAAATTTTGTGACAGCAAAGAAAAATTTGAGAACTATGAAAGTGACAGTAATGATGTGAATGAAATAATTAACATTTCCTTGCTCTCTAATATTTTGAAACATAACGTATTATGACAAGTGTGCAAAGAAGGAGAACTGGAATTGAAAATAACTTCACACATTGGTTTGGCATGCAAAATGTTATTGAAGTGTAACAAATGTGCTGCAGAAGTTTCGTTTTCTAATTCTAGCAACATTCCTCGTAGTGGTAATAGAGGAAAGAAGGTGTATTATATAAATGTTAGGCTAGTGTATGGCTTGCGTTGCATTGGCAAGGGCAGTGCTGCAGGGACAATGTTATGTGGAATTATGAACATGCCAAAACCACCAACCAAGTTTGGGTTTTTATAATGAATTGGTGTTTTAGAGATTTCACTTTTGCTTTACATGCATCATGGCAACACAGACGTCATAAATTTCGAAATGGAGTTGTGATAGTTACCAGTGGAGACAGTTGCAAAATAATTGATGTTATTCTCTCAAAACATTGTAAATGTAAGGGCAATACCAAAGACGAACATAGTGAAAGTTGTGAGGCAAATTTTCATGGCACGAGTGGAGCGATGGAAGTAGAGGGAGTGAAAGCATTTTTTTTTTCCAAATCACAGGAGTGGTATAATGTACGATACACTAAGAGGAGACGATTCTATGGGATATAAAGCTGTAGAGGAACTCAAACCTTACGGCAATGAAATTCACATTAAAAACAGGAGTGCATTGGATATATGCAGCAGGGCATGGGGTCTCGCTTGCGCAAACTAAAGCAGACATCAGGATCCCAGAAGCTTAGTGATGTAAGACCCTTGGAGGAAGAGGAAGGTTGACATGAAGCAATTGATAGATTGCAGAGGTATTATGGATGTACAATTAGGCAAAATACAATAAGCATTGAGCATATGAGGAGAGCATTATGGGCATTATTTTTTCATACTGCATCAACAAACGAGCACCCACAACATGCACTGTGCCACACACGTGATGACTCAGGGTGTAAATACAAATCAGGAAAGGAATATGCCCATAAAAACAGTTTGCCAAATGCTCTAATTGATGTAAGTAAGCCCATATTCAGAGATTTATCACAGAAAAGTCTATGAGAAAACGCAAAATCCAAATGAAAGTGTAAATAATTTAATTTGGATTTGGATTAGGATTTACAAAAGAGTGTATAGTAAAAATATTGCATTTTGGAGCGTACGATGCAGTGGCAACATACAATGAAGGAAAAAACATCAAATGTGACGAGCTGAAACGTTTAGATTTCCAACCAGGACACAACACTATTTCCACAATGCGCCTAATCTATGAAGAAAGACTAAGAGGTGCAGGAAGAAGAGACAAAAGCCTACAACATGCAGCAAATGGAGGAAAAAACTAGTAAAAAGGAATCTAACACTGGAAAAAGAAGAGGATGCTGATAATCCATCATATGGGGTAGGAATGTATTAAACTTTGGAAGCCATTTCCCATAACTTTAAAATTTTCATCTTTGAAGAACATTTTCTCAAAAACTGCGAACAGTATATCAATGAAATTTATACATAATATTGTTTACTACTTTTCCTTCATTTTCATAACATATTGTAAAAAAATATTGTATAATTCAAGAGTTATAGAAGGAAAAGTGCAGAATTTTAGAGAAAGAAAAGCATCTGTTTAAAAAATTGTAAAACAAATCAATAAAAATATGTTAACATGACATTATAAATTTGTAGAGAAATATTCACTGAACATGTAGTCCAAATTTCAGATCAATATGTTTAATGGTTTTAGAAAATATGTTCCTTCTATTTGCTAAAATTAACATGGAGAAGATGGATCGTTACAGCTCCCCTTAATGCTTGTTCAGCATTCCTGCTTCGCTCCCTCCTATGGTATGATCTCACAACGGCGCAACATTGATATGTATGTTAATAAAACGGCAAATAATCCATGCAAGACACCCCACATTCGGCAACACCTTAGTGCCACCCACGTCCCTTTGTTGAGCACAGTAAAAATGTACCTGTCACAGACTTTGACGCCCATTCAGGTGAGCAGTGCCTTGCAGGTGCTATAGTGCCTGAGAGCAGGCAACCCCTTAGGTCCCTTAGTGGTACCGAGGGTGTTGCCCCTCGAGGACCAGTTAAAGCGACCCTTCGCTGCTTTATTCACACACATGTGAATGTTACACCCCTCCACTATCACGACATAAGAAAGTTTGAAACAGGAGACCTCAAAAAGCATTGACACCCTTTGCCACTATAGATCACATTCACATATCGTCGAATGGTTTTAAGGGTCTCTAGTGGACGCCCTTTGTAACATATCAAGCACTGTGGTCGCACTACACTCCAGAAGCCTCAGATTACGTTCAGTGGGACTGCAGAGTCAACGTCCTCGGACTTGGGTTGAGTCTCCCGTGAGAGAGGGCGGTAGTGGTAGTAATCAACAGTGTAACGCTGTTAAGGACGTCTTCCTCTTGTCTACGGTATTACGAACTGCCGGTTTCGACCGCGAAATGTTTGGGAATCTACGCCCTAAGTGAAGGGGTAGTTTCACTGATTCATTTTATGCCAACCACGAGGGCTTTTCGAGTCAGTTCTGAGCGCCGATGTGTCCGAAACAACTTCCTCGGTCAACCGTAAGGAACTTGTGTGGTAACTCCGATGAGCGTCGCGGCTCTGACCATTGCACTGGCTCAGATGAAGAGCTTAAATGTGCGTAAGAAGGGCTGCGATTACCTTCCCACCGTGTAACAGTTCCACGATGGCGTTGGGCAGAAGTTTGGTGCCCATATGACATCCTTAATCCACCTTACAAGCTTCTGAGCTGCGACCTTTTTCCTCATGTGCCGATAGTTTGCTATCTGGAGCGTCCCTGAGCCCAAGGATGAGATCGCATGGCTTCACCCTTTTGCGTTATTGCGGAAGTAGATAGTAGGCACGTCAGGGTCAAATTTCGGACTTGCGCGTCGCTATGGGAGACAATTTCGTGATTTCGAAAACTGATACTTTTTCCGAAGTGTGTTTTAATCTAACAGCATATTATTTCTTTTAGGGTGTCAAATCAGGTGCCATTTTTTAAAAAAAATCAGAGTAGGTGGTCAAGTTTCGACTTGTCATTTACATAAAAGAGCTGCAGATAAACGAAAACATAAGGAAACGTACTGTGATGGAACCTTGGTAAGTCATGCTGGGAATCGCGTTTCACAAGGAGACAAACAAAATGTCAGAAGAAAGGATGTTTCAGTTTCCGGGTATGTCAATACGTCATAATACTTATTAAACTAATGTCTCGTCACTAGTTTCAAGATCACTTTTAGAGAACGTTCAAATAAATGTATCATCCTAATGAAAGACACTTGGGAAAGGATCCGAAACTTTGATGTATGTAACATGACCTTGTCAGATACCTGAAAACGTTTTACTGAACGTGAAAATGACCGCAGAAGCCTAATCTCTCACTTTCGTGAAGCGCTTCTGTAGCTAATTTTACAATCGGGAAGAAAGGATATTTGACTAGTTGCTGTATCACATTTCCTTCGACCATCCACACATACCTTGTTTGGAAACGCTGGTTAATGGTTATTTAATAATTGGACTTTAAATTCAAAGATCTGTGACCTGAATGTGCAATCATGGATATTTCAACAGCTTCATAAACAATTAGGTAACTAATTACCTCCTCGTATTGGCCACCGTCGTCCGTTTCAAATCTAGCGTCTGTCTTGCGGCGGCGTTCATTACCCACATGTTACCTGCACACACAGTCGCACTTTTTAACATCTTCGAAGTTATTAAGCTGATGTACATAGCACTACAGCACTGAAAAATTAAGTTCGTCTGTAACTACAGTTTCCGGGATCTTCGATGGGATCTAACTTCAATATATTTTGTTACTTCTAGTTATGATTCTTCAATAACGGATACACTTGCACAGTAAATAAATAGAATAACATGCGAGAGATTGATCTTCGAACACATAATGCACAGTTTCCTATTTGTTTGTATAACGCTATAAAATTTGTTTTCGAGCTGCAACAGAAGCCATGATAAGGCAGGTTCAGTGCGGAGGCACTTAACAACCCACTGTTCAGGCTGCTCGACACAAGAGCGCATGCGCGGGCCACAGGTCTTTGGTCGAGCCGAACGCTCTCACCAGTAACCCCCGCACTGATTACGGAGCCAGCCCTCCGTAAATTTAATCCCGTTTCAATTAAATTCCTGTGGGCCCCCTATATTTCGCCAGTGTTACCTGCGGGCCTGCTTTCTACCAGTTACCGCCGTGGAGTACATCACGCCGATACGAACAGTAGCCTGTATTGCGGAGTGTTTGAACAGCTTTTCGTTTCATCGAAGTTTACACGTACCTAATAGCTAGAACGTGTCTATGATTGGTTTTATATTTACAATGAGGTCAGAACATATAAAGAACTATGTAATCCAGATACGTAATTTCATACATGTGAAACTGAGAAATCACTTTAGATCTTTCTGTGGTTCGGGCTGTATGGTGAAACATTGAGAAGTTAGTACGAAAGTCCCATGATGGAGGGGTACTACTAATGTAACGATGTCTAATAAAGCACTGATGTTTGGAGCCAATTTTCGGGTTAGGGCTAGTTTTAGCACAATAC